>NC_079454.1:16841247-17466247 GCF_903798145.1 Danio aesculapii | reverse complement strand
CCATATGAAATATTGAAATTAAGTGACCTAACGTCTGGGTCTAGGAGTAATAAAAAATTTATGTAATAAAGACTTGTCAGTGGTATTTTTTTTTACAGAAAATTAACACAAAATATGACAATATTATTGTTTATTGCAATATATTTTGGTGCAATATGTTGTACAACAGAAAATAGATATCGTGACAGGCCTATTGTTTAATCACCCTTCACTTGTCACAAAAGATAAAGGTGACCCATACCGTACCATACTGTACCACTCAGGCATTAGGTAACCATTGTGGAACATCCTTATTGCATGATGTTAAAATGAAGGACAAAAAATGTAGAAATACTACTCTAAATATTCTAAAATTTTCTAAATATTCAACAAAAATGTATAAGTAAAACATAAAAACAATATGAAGGACAAGCGGAGAAACAGAAACAGTCTGATCATTACAGCAAGTGTTTGTGTGTGTTTAGATGGAGAAATGAATGTAGCTGCCTCCCATTTAAGGCGCATTGATAGAAAAAAAACGAAACAGTGAAAAAGGACAGACAACAAAAAACGATTTTATCCGCACTGTGTGATAATGAGAAATACTGTGTGTGTGTGTGTGTGTGTGCGTGTGTGTGTGTGTGTGTGTGTGTGTGTGTCTGTACGAGGAGCCACACTGTTAGAAGTATATATGTGAGAGAGAGCGAGAAGATGTCAGATCTCCAGTCACCTCATCATATCTCATCTTGTCTCTGGTAGCTTCAAAGAGCTGTCTGATAGAGCATGTAAAATTGCTACCATCACACACACATACGCGTCACTGTGTGCAGCTCCCATTCACAGCCCATTAAACACTGAAGTGTGACAGTGGCTTTCTGTTGTGGCTGATGTCAGTGCTTCAGTTGACAGCAGTGATAGGAGACGTCTATGGCGGATCAGACTCGCTCAGCAGGTGGCCTGTCAAACTCGTCCCAGCCATCATTTCTCACCCGGAACGTCTGAAAAGCTCCAGTCTCGCATGCAGGGCATCGCTGAGCTCTGTGGTAAAGGAAATGGCCTTCAAACAGACTGGACCCCGTGTGAGGAGCTTGATTACCATTTTATCAGTCTGAGCATCGTTCCTATTTTATTGCTGTTCCACTAGTGGCACAAAATGGAACAGCGACTGCATTTGATTTCATTTCATTTCCTCAAACTGTTTTTATTCTGTTCAACACAAATGAAGATATTTTGAAGAATGTTGGAAAACTGTAGCCAATGACATCCACAGTGGGAGTAAAAAATGACAGAATTTCCCAGAATGTCTGGAAGCTCCAGTCTCACAAGCAAAGTAAATGACGAGAGTAAATGACATAATGAAGTAAAATGGTGTCCCAATTCTCTTTATCTTGAAGGCTTAGAGCTAAGGGGAAGGGGTAGATAGCCCTGTTTTTCAGGGCCACACTTAAAACCAAGGGGTAAAAAAATTTCCCTGAATACACCAGCCACAACGACAGTAAAGCTGCACCCGGAAGTAAGGAGATCCACAAATTTGTATCTTTTGTCATTATTAGGAATTTTTACAACAAACAAACACATGTTTTAATATATTCACAACAGCGTTCGTGTTTTACCATCATGCTTAAAAAAAAAATGCTAAAATAAAATACGCTAAATTTCGCTATCTATCTGTCAGAAAAGTCTAGTGGCTGGGAATGAGCTTTTTACAGTGTCTTCTATAATGTTAATGTTGTTTTTGGTGTGTTTACATAGATGAATATGGCCACTGTTTAAATGCGCGGTATAGTTACGATCTTATTGCCAAATTAGATTGTTATGATAACATAGAATATGCCTTCAGTGATTCTTGAAGATAAATACCAAAAAAATAACACAACTGGAACAACTACAAAAGTAGCGATGATCAGATCTCATATGAAGAATGAGATCTTGATGACATATGATGACAGGTGCAGGTGCTGTAGTGGTTTTCCATTTCTTAGGGGTAAATTTTGATGCCCTTCCCCTTCACACTCACAGCCCATAAGGGCCAAGGGGAAGGGGTACAAAATAGAATTTTGATTGGGCCTTAATGACGAGAGAATTTCCATTGATTTCTCATAAAGCCTGATTTATACTGCATCGAGTGATCACTGTAAAGTACCTTGCATGTAGCCTACACCACACTGAGTATTTATACTTCTGCATTCTGTCTGCGCTGCTCAGCAATAACTCCTCAGAAAATTTCCAAGTTTCTGTGCCAGAGTTTTTACCAGAAATCCGTGCGATGCTACAGTAGAAGTAGCTCAAACAAATACTCATTCAAGGAAAAAAGGCGGGAACTGGTCAATGTTTAACAACTTGTTCAAAATGGTAAAACAAACACAAAACAAAAGTATACATCCTGTATACTTGCACTGATCTTGCACTTTGCGTTGCTTAAGGAAGGTTAAGAAATTAAACGTTAGAAATAATAAATTATTTAGCTAGCATATTTAGCTAGTATAGCTAGTACGGGATCGCTTGTTCTCCTCTTCATATTTTCACATGGTGAATTTTTCTTGTACACCAATCATTCCTATCAATTTTTTTTTTTTGAGAAACACGTGAGGTTTCGCGGCAGGTTATAAAAAAGGTTATGCAACTGTGAAAAGGCTTTAGCAGCCCGACAAGATGTGATGGAATTGGCTCATTTCAAATTATTCATAAATAAAACAAGTTTGAGTGCCACTTGCCATTAAGAATGGGGAAGAAAGGTGATTTAAGTGACTTTGACCGTGGCATGGTTGTTGGTGCCAGATTGGCTTGTCTGAGTATTTAAGAAACTGCTGATCTACTGGGATTTTACACATAAACCATCTCCAGGGTTTACAGAGATATGAAAAAAGAAAATATCCAGTGAGCAGCAGTTCTGTGCGCAAATGCCATTGTTGATGCCAGAGGTCAGAGGAGAATGGCCAGACTGGTTCGAGCTGATAGAAAGGCAACAGTAACTCAAATAACAACTCGTTACAACCGAGGTATGCAGAAGAGCATCTCTGATCACAGAACACGTCCAACCTTGAGGCGGATGGGCTACAGCAGCAGAAGACCACACCAGATGTTTCTTGGCACACTTTGGACCCATTGGTTCCAATTGAGCATCGTGTCCACAGCCTACCTATATTGAGTATTGTTATGACCATGTCCATCGCTTTATGAATACAGTGTACCCATCTTCTGATGGCTATTTCCAGCAAGATAACGCACCATGTCATAAAGCACGAATAATCTCAGACTGGTTTCTTGAACATGACAATGAGTTCACTGTACTCAAATGGCCTCCACAGTCACCAGATATCAATGCAATAGAGCACCTTTGGGATGTGGTGGAATGAGAGATCCGCATCATGGTTGTGCAGCCGACAAATGTGGAGCAACAGCGTGATGCTATCATGTCAAGATGAACCAAAATCTCTGAGGAACATTTCCAGTACCGTGTTGAAGCATTAAGGCAGTTCTGAAGGCAAAAGGGGGTCCAAACTGGTACTAGTAAGGCATAAGTGTCTGGTGAGTGTATGTGTACTGTTTAAACAAGCAAAGCCTGCCTTCTTTTACCAATACAAGATACCTTTCACGCATCAGTACCAAAATACCAATAAATCATGTAATGTAAATAAATTCTGTATAGGATCAGACAGAATCTGTAAACTTTTTAACTAAAAAATATGCAGATTTATCCAAAATGATTTTAGAGTAAAAAAGCTGAACAATTTACAGATATAAATAACAAAAAAAATATTTTGGAAAATGCTAATTTAATTGGAATCACTTGTTTGGTAAACAAAGCTACAGTACAGTAGGTCTATCATATAATACATCCAGTAAAAACATTAAAAAATATTACTTTATATATTAAACTGTACACAAATCATCTTAACATGTAACCATCTGAATATCAACCAATAACATAAATGAAATAAATTTTCAAAACTATATATTTGTACACATATTTAAGAAAACAGACTGATTAACAGGCTTAACAGTTTTCTGCAATTTCAGTTTAGATTCTGTGTGGACCTGCAAGTAATCTAGTGTTTTTTTATCCACCTGGATGACGATTAGTGCTTTAGTTTCAACTGTTTCATTCTGTACAAATCTTATAACATTTGTAAAACAAAGCACAACAGTCAGATGTCCATTTAGCGCCATACAAGAATACAAGAACCAGCTGATCTTCCTGTAAATGGCACAAACTAATCATCCAATTCATCACAGCTGTCTGATTGGCCCAAATTACGTTAGCATATCCTGGCCTTGTAATTGCTCATACTGGTGTTCTTATGTTTTCTTCACATGTAGCATCACAACAGTAATTTACTGCTAATGTTAAGACTTCTCCTCCTGGAAGACTGCCAGGCCTGATTTACCAGTATTTCTGAAAAGATAATGTTCGCATATGTTTAAGTAGTAATTTACAGGGTAATTTACCATTAAAGACTGTCTGTGAAAGGCCTATTGGCAAGTGTTCAAAATGTCTATACTGCTGCTGATTTTGGAGACATTTTTTTAGGGGTAGCTGCATTTGCTGTTAGATATATAAAAAAAAAACTCTGATAAAACCACCTTGCACAGTTGGAGGTGGCGTCATGCCAGCTGTGGGTATCGTCTGCTGTCTGCTAACAATTGCTAGGAGTATAGTGACGGGGGACATTGCTGATGAACTACATCCTGGGGTGAACATGTTCCACTCTTCACCCTAATCAAAGGTGGAGGCACCATCTGTCCTCAAAATATGTTTTGTCTCGTAGATACATAACAGTAACATTCTAGGCTTGTCTTTCAAAGAGCTGAATTTTAATGTATACTTCATTTTCCATAATTCAAGAAAACGGTTAACCATACAACTCATTTAAAGGTGCTCTAAGTTAGTTTTTGACTCTTCTAAAGCATAAAAATACCATAATATGTTTGCAGATATTTAAGAAAGATGCTAAGTAAACATTCTTGTTTGTCTGAAAGACAATGCTTAAGTCAGATATTTTGCTTTAAAAATGTGCGCTACGTGCTGAAACATCTGTCTTTGTTTTGGTTCCTTTAACCCGCCCACAGCCTGTTTAGTCAATTATATTTTAGCACCCTGGGTTGCCTTGGTGGAAAATCGCGTATTTCATTCATTAAGTCAGTAAGGCTCCCAAAGTATGCATGCATGACTGAAATGAGACCTCTGGTGGACAGTAACAGCCCCCAAATGAGAAGTAGATTCAAAGTTCCACATGAGGTGGTTATTAATTAGCAAATAATATAAATATTATGTACGTAAACATTAGGTGAGCAGGTTACATTGTAACCCCGTGTCCTAACAACAAGCTACGTGATGAGAGTGATAAGCAATTTGGCTGTTTGCACCAGACAAAACATGATAAAAATTCAGAATTCAGAAATACACAATAGTGCACTTACTGCACTGCAGCAAAATGGTAAAGTTTACAATCTAATTAATACATATTAAACTTCTTTAACATTATTAATGTACATGCTGAATCACTGATATGTTTTAGCTTGCACTCAAGTTCAATTTCAAACCGTCTGCTGCTGCTTTCAGTATATGACAATAAATGTCACATAGAATGGCATTCAAACTAACATTATTAGCATTTAACACTAAATAAAGCACACGAGGTGTACCTAAGGTGATCAGTTTATCCTGTTGTTCACCTGTAAGAAATAGAAGTCGTTTCAAAAAATAAAAATTTTAGGTGTTGTTTAGGACAAAATATTCCTTCTATCACATGCCGTTGCTTTTAGTTAGAAAAGGGTTTAAATCAGCCTTAAATCAGCCTTTAGGCTTAAATCAGTCAATCTGGCAACCTGCGCTTGAGTAGACTTGTTAGAGGTGCCGAGTGAAAATGTGTTTTGATCAAGGAGTGCAATACCTATCTCAACCACTGGGTGGCAAACTTTCATACTGCACATACTTGCATACATAAGAGTGGTATATGTTATTGACAAACACCGACTTGACTAGTTCATAAACTGATTTGTTCATGAACAAATGCTGCAGTGTTGCTGTAAAAAATTCAAATGCTTTAATTCAGCTTTGATTGAAGCTATTCTTGATGGCAAAGCAGAAATAAACAGACAATATTTTGTCTAAACTATAGCTCACTATAAGTGGATTTGCCGCAGATCCACCTTTGAAATGCGCTGCAGGTAGGCTCAATGATAATCTAGGGTAGACAGGCTCTCTGTTTTGCTAGTAACACATTTAGGTACTATTTTTTTAAATGACATTAAATTGTAAAATTTTTCCTATTAATGACATTAAATTGTAACACTTTTTCCTATCATTGATGTTGGTTGGGGAATGAAGCATGATGACTCGTTATGATTTTTTCACCGGTTATACAATGTAGTGGGTTAGCTTGCATGTGTGGGCATAGTTTGATGTCTTTATCAAAAACTTTAAACATTTATGTTATTTGAAATAAAACGGAAAGAAATAAAAAGAATAAAATATCATTTAAAGCACCCGTTTGGCGCTGAAGCCATCCGTTTGCGTTAATGTAATTGTTGCATAACCTTCATTGATAAAATCAGTAGGCCTAATAGCAAAACTGTGCATATTATTATTACTATAAAATGTATATTACTGCCTTAAGTCAGTAACTTATGTATAACTTAATATATATACAGTAACTTAAATAAATAGCCTAAATGAAAGGAACGAGAGGGACTAAAATCAGTCACCAGGTCTAGTGCCCCCGTATGCGATTAAAATGCCCCCTCAGTTATGATATCCTGGCGGCGTGCTTGCTATAGCAATACTTTATTATTTGTCGCGAGAATAAACAAAAGCGGAAACTGTGGATGAAAACCTGACTGGGGAGACGGCAAATAACATGGATTACCTGTTCTTCCATGAGAAAAGATCGCAGACACGACACCATGACACCATTATCATATGAACGCAGTTTTTGTTTCTGATAATTAATATTAACAACTAATATTAATAGTAAATTAATAACTCCTCTCGCTTTAGACTACGTTTTAGAGCTTGTTCTTGTCGGCGCAATATAGGTTTATTGCATGTACAAATCAGATTAAGAGCATGCTTTTGCTTTATTGCATCCTTTCAAGGTGTTTTATTTATTTGTTTATTTATTTATTTAATTATTTATTTATTTATTTAAAGTGGTGAGGACAATATTCACTGACAAAATGTTCCTCTCGTACCACCAACAAATAAAAAATAAATAAATGAATTAATTACAAAGACCAAAGAGTTATACTGAAATAT
This sequence comes from Danio aesculapii, assembly GCF_903798145.1. Classification (NCBI taxonomy): domain Eukaryota; kingdom Metazoa; phylum Chordata; class Actinopteri; order Cypriniformes; family Danionidae; genus Danio; species Danio aesculapii. The sequence goes on along the minus strand of NC_079454.1, from coordinate 17,459,010 downwards.
CTATACAAACATATGTGTTTATTTTTGAACTTTCATTAGTGTAACAACACATTAAAGCCTATAAATAATGCAGTTAAATATTAAATAACTTTAACTGCTTGAGACAGTATAATAATAAATGTTACATTTTTAAAAACTTCACAAATAGCCTAAATGACACTTTACTAATCAGTATTAATATAAATAGTAGATAATAATAGGAAGAAAAACAAAAGATATTAGCCTACTAGTAACAAGTCAGATGTAAAAAAAAAAAAAAAAAAAAACAGCGTAGCCTATAGCTCTCCACCTTTGTTTTTTGTTCATATTATAAATTCTTTGCCAGAAAAACTAACGTTGACTGTCCAGTTTAAGCTAAGACCTAATTAGGGATGTATAATGTTTCCAGCAGCACTGAATGCACGTTCAGACGGTGTGCTTGTAGCACAAATGCACAGATACTTTTTCGCAACCGTGCAAGAGAGGGTAGCCTATCTTGCTTCATTGTTCCGCCGCCAGCATTTCTCAGAAAGCAGGTTTCTCTACACTGCGGAGCGGCGCATTCTCAACTACCAAACATGTTGCTCCATTTCTCGTCAATGTCTTCCATTTATCACTTTCTCTTTTGTATCTGGCCATTTTTGAAAATGCCTCTGCGATACCTGGCTGACTAGCTGGGCGTTTGCGTTCAGAAGACAGGAGTTGACACGTGTATGGGTGACATAACCGGAGATGGCTTGGGAGATTCGACGTGTTTGCCCATTTAACACTTTTTTTTTTAAAACAAAGCCTACAAATAGCTTCATCCAAATGATTGGTTCATCTTTTTCGTTCAGCACGAATCCAAAACGTTCCCAGATTGGCGATGTAACATTTGGTTTTCCAACAAGATTCATGGCTGAACTTCAACTTGCTGAATCGCGCCTAACATTATATTTTAACAGAAATGTAATACTTGGCAACATAACGGAAATTTGTGTTTTAGAGTGCGTGACGCCACGTACTACTGCCGGTGGCATGGACAACCGTGACACTGTTGTCACAATGACCGTCATACCCCTAAGTATGAATGAAACAGATGTTACATTATAACAAAATAGTAAAGATAATACTTCTACTTTTTGTTTCTTAATATAGTATAATACATAGTTTTATGTCCATAAAACCCATCACTAATTAATTGTTATTTATGTCATTAAATATTACAATATTATCAATACACTTTCAGCTAATACTGGACATTAGCTAAAATGGGATCTTTTACATATCTTCTTTTCATATCAATTTCGGCACTGTGATGAGATAAGCCCACAAAAGGTGCTTTAGGGCAGTTGTTCCCAACCCAGTTCTTAAACCTCTCAACCAACAACGCACAGTTTTAGTGACTCCTTTATCTGACACGCCCGTTTCAGGTTTTGTAGTCTCTACTAACGAGCTGATGACCTGAATAAGAAGTGTTTGATTAGGGAAGCATACAAAATGCGCACTGTTGGGGGCGCTTCAGGAACAGGATTGGGAACCACTGCTCTATGGTATACCCTACTCTTTGAGCTCAAGGGAGTGGGGGCCAACTCAAACCAATTTTGGGCTCTGTGAATTTTAGAGCCAGTACTGTATCATAGTCATCTCAAGCACGTGAATATTCCTGAGAGGCTATGTTTTATTCTGCCCCAGAGCAACACAGAAATAAACGGATGAAAGAATACTGAGATGAAGGAGGCAAGCGTACTTCAGCTCAACTGCATGGCACACTCTAGCTCGGCTGCTCTGAGACTCGATACTACAACGAAAGGGGGCTTCTGTGTGCACACTAACATTCAAGAGCTTCCCCTCTGTGGCCCTCAAATCCGATCTTTGTTAAAAGCAGACATTAATCTTTCATTTCCTGTCAAAAGTCAAGAGGTCCGCTGAGTAAAGCTACAGCAAGACAAAGCTCCATCGTCTCGCTGGCTGAACAACTTCCTTGTCAAGGTCTTGGCTTGAGAAAACGACCAGGGTTTGGGGTTCAAGCGACCGTACAAGAAATGATGGCCCGTTGGTTTTATATCTCCCCAGACAGTCTGAGGAAGGTCACAGCTAGAGCATATTTCCATTGGCATTTTAGCTTCAGTGGCGTTCTCTTTGACAGAGAGTAATCCATCTACAGAGGACCACAATTCCCTTATCATCAATTAACAAAACAAGACTGTTTGAAACTCAAATTAAAAAAGAATTGGATCCACTGAACCAATTAGCATTGTTAATATGGGCAATGAGAGCGCCTAAAGGCATGAAACAGCTTTTGGATTATCTTGCCTTATTGACAAGCTGTAATGGGACAGCTTGTCATTTACGGGCAAAATAGGGATGGGTCAACTAATTGTCAATTAGTGAGGTAGACTAGTTTTTCATTATGATATTCAAATGGTTGCTGTAGACTTTAATATTGGCGATTGTCGCATCTTTTAATTTTTAGCACCAGGCTTATCAAGGAGTCCGATTTCTGCATTCTTTTCACAGAGCTCCACCTAGCTAGTTTTGAGCGCAAGGCATGACTTATATAAACGCCTCTGAATAAACATGTGCGATTGACATTAAAACTGGATTTTTAATCATTGAGGGAAAATTACTGAAGACGAATGGGTCAACTAGCCGTTCAGACAAGCCAATGACAAGTTGATTTTGAAATTCTGTCATTTTGCACATCCTTAATGAAGGAGAATGAAAGGACAGATAAAAGATTTCGGCAAAACATAAAAGGCTTCGTCTTTCGTCTCTAGCACTAGCAGTGACTAATGTATGCGTCTGTGGAGCGAGTGAGACACGGTAGACAACGGCAAGGCTGTGCTTGATTTGATGAGCTGTTGATGAGAGCAGCCTGGATCCCTGTAGAGGCTTCAGAGAGAAAACGAGTGCGAGACGCACATACACAGCCGAGTTAGGCCTCGATCTATCCTTCACTTCCTCCCCGAAGAGCAGCTTCAGCCAATCATGCTGCAGATTCCCATCCCCCCTCACGTCCCCTGCCAACGGCTCAACCAATCAGAAGGCTCTCTCGTCTGCCTCATCAGCACGGCCCTGGCGCCTCTCTCCCCTCCCTCATTTTCCATCCCCTACGTGCTCGTTCTAATTATGGAGAACAAGTTGTGGAGCACGGAGAGAGGGAGTGGAATCAAAGGAGCACGGGAAGACAGAGTGGAGTGAAGGAGAGGAACGGCGGAATGGTGGGGGAGAGGGCCGCATTGACAGGATACAGATCAGCCTGCAGGGCTCTGGGATAAACAACGATTCTTTCAAGCTCTCGGTAAATTAGAGCGCTGCAGAACGGCTGTGAGAGTGAGTCGGCCGTGTCTGTCTCACTGCAGCTGTGTTATTGCGGGAAAGACACAATCCTCCCCTTCCAGCCAGTCTGTGACAAGAGGACGGGCAAAAACGAATGAAGGGTAGACAGCAGGACTAAAATGAGAGGAAAAGCAAGAGAGGACAGAAAGAGAGCTACACTTTTGAAAGGAAATCATCAAAACCAAGCAGAGATCAGTGAAGCACCACAGTAATGCAGCAAAAGGCTTTGTGAATCCACAAAATCTAGCAAGCTGCCTACATAGGCAAAATTTTAAGGCATCACTCATGCCCTCAATATGAAGGCTGTTGCGAAAAGTACATGCCTTTTTTTGGACAATCTGTAAGACAGTATACCATGTATCCTTTGTTGAGAAGGCACACTATCAGAGAAAAAAAATCTATTCATGATACAAGAAGCAGAGATTAAGATATATTATAAATACTTATAATGCACTAAACACAAATCTACATATAATAGCTCAATTATTTTTGTGCTTTTATTCACTAGTCTGCTATTTTAACTTAGCAACATGCTAGATGAAACTCTATTATAGGGAAGAGGGGAAAATTAGCGGGGAATTTTGAAAATATTTGTCAGCTGGTCAGTCTGGAAGATTGGTTCATATCACTGGTCCCAAAGATCACCAACACTACACATTTACAATGATTCCTTATGCTCAGGATACATCAAGTTGACATCAAAGAACGAGTGGTGACAAAAAGCAACTGGTGTCAGCTCCGACTGGTCCACATGGACCAAAGAGTTGCACATTAAAACTCTTAACGGACGACTGAAAGAGAACCTACTTTCTGGGCCTTCTTGATCATTCCATACCTGCAGATGCCAGAGTATTGTCATTCCACAAAGGGAAAACTGAACTAGTGCTGCACACATACAAATCATAAACAAATCGGTGTTTATGAACCACAAAGGTCTCAAACTCAATTCCAGGAGTGCCGCAGCTCTGCAGTTTTGCTCCAAACCTAATCTAACACAGCTAATCCAACTAATCAAGATTACTAGAGACTATTAAGCAGGTGTTGGAGGTGGTTGGAGCTAAACAGGTCAGAGCTATGGCTCTCCAGGGATTGAGTTTGAGACCATTGATGTACCATCTACACAGTAATTCTTGCTCACCAGAGGGATTTGATTGTCCAAATACATCTGATGATCTTTATCAATTGCAAATATTTAACAAATGCTACAAAGCGACTGTCAGCTTCTTTGTGTATCCACTTGACTTGTCCTTGTGCTTTGATTTGTAGCTGAACAGCCAGTCAGAGCATTATCTTTCATAAAGGGCTATTCTACATACTTGGGCAAACACGAGATTCAACAAACTAAAACATAAGAAAGGTACATTCTATACAGTATGAATGAAACTCAGACGTACTAAAGCCACCATTTTGTCATGATTACATGACCTACTTGGATCAGTTGCGTCACTTCACTCCCATTCATGAATTCTCTCGTGTAGCACCATGGGATAGCATGCATCGGATGCACACTTTAGAATCTTGCCGGTAGTAGTAAGTCATCCGGGTACTTCTGGCAAACTGTTTTTTGAATTCTATAAATTCAGACATACTACTCAGCTTGCATACTGTTTTCAGCATACTATATAGTATGGAGGTATGCAATTTCGGACACAGCCTTACGAGTTCAAATAGGTGCAAATAGAGCCATCAAAAATCAGCAGTTTTGTAGGTACTCTAAAACCAGTGTTACAAATCACTGCATTGGAACACTTGGTTCGTCTTGATTGTTTGAATTCTGTTTCCTGGGAATCTCCTGCCCCCTTACAAGAGAATCACAATTTGTGTAAAGCAACTTGCTGTCTATCTACATCACTTTAAAGTAGTCACTTATGAGTTTATATTTTTGTTTATATGATGCCAGAAGGTGCTTACAAGGTTTTAGAGCAAACCTTTCTTTTTTTCTTTCAACAGTCATGCCTTTGCCTCTCTCATATTTATGGTTCTGAATATTCAGCTACTGAAAGCCGTGCAGAGCTCTCATCTGTCTTCCCAGCTTTTTCTCATTAACTGCTCCAATTTCTCCACTCCAACTCTCATATAAACATTAGTTGGCTAGACTGTGTGCAGTTCAAAGAGACATCTCTTGTCTGAAAAAAGATCAGGTCCCAGAGAAGGGTCAATAAAGGGAAAGAGTGATGAAAACACAAACAGGGTGTGCTGTTTCTGTTGATTATGCTCAGCCTGAGTGGAATAATGAGAAGAAATGGAAGGAGGCCAGGAATTAGCAATTTTTTTTCTGTCATATATCATAATTCAATCAAATTTTTTCTGAGAATTTTTGATTCGGATTGCTTGACAAGCATGGCAAGGTGTTGATTCTTCTTCTGGAGCTGCACGCCAATTAAATAATTCCATAAACAAACCGGAGTTGCTTTTGAAATGCACGTAAACATACAGTAGGTGTATTGCTAACCACCTGAGAACGGACCACCCAACACTTATGTTAGTAACAGGTGTAATAAGGACCCAAAGGAGTACCTAAAAATGTTCTATGCAAAACCTCCACTACATCCATTGCTTGAGATGAAGAAAATAAACACAAACTCCCTAAGCATTTTTTGGAAAAGGGGTTGTTGTGAAGAACATTACACCAACAAGCATTCGAAACAAAATATATATGGCTGGTGGTGGAATGTATTTATCACATGTGTATCAGCAACAAGCGACCACCAGAAAAAAATAATTCACAACAAAAAGAAATGCAACCATTAAAATTCCCACCCACTGTTTCTTGTGAAGCAGACTAACGCTACCACAAAAGGAAGCGAAATGTATTTACTATATCCACACGGTTAGTGACTGTTTCTGCTCTGATGCTGAAACAACTCCACTTCTTTTGCTACTATAGTGCAGAGACCAGTACATGATTTATTACTGATTACAAACATTTTATGAATAACACTACAACTACTGCTGCACGATTCTGGCTAAAATTAGAATCACAATTTATGTTGCTTAAAATCAAGATCACGATTGTCTCACGGTTCTGTAGATGTAAAATAAAGGTTAATATGAGTATGCTATTATTGCTGTTATTCTAAAACACATGGTAAAACAACAATAATACTATTAGGCCTATGTGTAGGTCTTCCGTTGGTAAAATTCTGTATAGACTTGGAATGGTGGCCTTGAGCAGACTTTAAATATGTCCTGGTTGGTAATTCACAGTAAAGTGATGACATCAGAATATAATTAAACATAAATCTAAAGTTGAATTATTATGTTTGAGACATACGCTGGTCATTTGTCATTGACAACATTATTAGACCATTTTTTTTTTCACGGGTAAAATGAGACATTTGTCATTTTCAGATTTCCTCTTACATTATATTCAATGTTAAATAGGCTAGAGTAGTTATAATGGCCCAGTAAACATTTATTTTCATGCACAACACTTTGCGTTCGCTATGAAAGAAAAAACATATCAAATGCTTGTCATGATTTCTAAACTTTAAAGTCTGAAATGATCATTTAAATGAGGTGTGTACTTTGGATTTCACTTTTTTACTGCCGAATGCGGTTCATGTCATGGCTGCCGCCACTTTGAGCTTCTCTTTTTACGCTTCTCTCCTGACCGTGAAAATATAATTGGCTGAATCGTGGAAAAGCTGAAATAACATTGTGTGTAGGGTCGAATAGAGATCGCGATATTATCTCGATTACTTGTGCAGCCTTAACAACAACTACTAATAATAAATAAAAGGCTATATAAATATTTCAAGTAACATTTGTAAGAGAAAAAAAAAACAACAAAAAATAAATAAATAAATGGAAAACAGACATCAAAATTGCACATCATAAATTTAAAATTACATTCCACTTTTTTGGAAATAGGCTAATTTTACAAGTAGCCTAGAGTAAAAAGTTGATCTATACCAATTTTGAATCTATTCATCCAGTCTACAAGTCTGGTGGGAGCGATTTTATCTTAGCTTAGCATAAATCATCAGGAACTTTGCAGCAGCTGCAATGATATTATGCAGTGCCCGAAAATATTCTCCAGGTAAGTAACTAGGTAGCATTGTGTAATATCATTGCATTAACGCTTCCCATTCATTTTGAATTCACTCCACTGCATTGTGGATCCGTCTGCGCCGCTTCATTGGCATTGCTCGCTGCAAAAGTTGGGACTTGCTCAACTTTTCAAGCGCCGATGAAAGAGTCAGCCAATCAGATCGATGTATGCAAATACACCAGCTCAGACACCAGGCCTATTGATGACGATCTCGTCAGCCCCAATTTCAGACACGCCTTTTGTCAAGCATTGACGCTGAAGCCTCGTGTGAATGGGGCATTATGGACGTTCAGCGTTTACCAGCCTCTGCCGCCTAGACTGCAGCTCTGCACAAGAAATTTGGCCAGAGGAAAGATGGTTGTGCACAACGAAGTCTGGTTTATGTCGATTTTTTTCCTTCACTTTCGTTACTTCTTGGTTAAGTTTGTTCCTCGTCACTGGATTTGTGGAGCTGCGCATCAATGGATTTGCTCTTCAGTGTTTGGACTTTCAGTAGTGAAAATTAAACCGCACTTCAACTCTGAAAACTGGACTGACAGTTTCAATCTACTAAAACTTCTATGTTAAGCTGCTTTGACATAATCTACATTGTAAAAGCACTTTATAAATAAATATGAGTTGAGCTGAATTGAAAGATGCGTCCATAGTACACCAGCAAATGAGAACCGGAATGAGAACATAGGTCCTAGCCATATCAGCCTAGAAAATACCCACTTTTTTTAGTTACATAACATAACAGAAGAGTAAAGCTTTAAATCTGACAATTAGCCAAACTATTTTTTGACAATAATAACTTCTAGGTGAGTTGTAAAATAAGCCTATTTAAAAAGTGAAGTGTTCCTTAAAGATGTCTCACAGAATCAGTACAAATTGAAATCAAATCTAAGCCAACTAAGTAACTAGTCTCAGAGTCAGTCTCATTAGCTACAAGATGAAACAAACCATTTCATCTCTGAGATTTACGATTTCTTTGTGACCTTCAGGATACAAGCTGTCATGATGGAAAGAGAAACAAACCAATAACCCCATTATTCTACAAGCTATCATCCTTGAGAGCTTGCGCTAAACCCATCTCTTCCAACAGAAAAGGCAAAAAAAAAAGAATTGACTAGGACCAAAAGGGGTCTAATTACGTCTGCAAGGTCCAGCGCATGTTTATTTGATTCGTCTTTTAAAGGAAGTGCTTGATTAAATAAATAGAGGCCAGGAAACGCATTTCAAATTCTCTTTAATAGAAGATGATGAAAAAGCCTACGGCTCGAGGCAGAGCACGCAAAACCCACCACGAGAGAAACGCGGGCCATCAATCTCGCTCTCGCTCGTGCGCATTTCACCTCTTAATGTTTTCCCCAACTGCAACGCATTGAAGATCTGAACGCAAGCAAAGAGAGAGACTTTGAAGGCATCAGGTAAAAAGGGATAAACTGTACAGAGATTCCCGCCAGCCCATAATACCCTAGGCACGTAAAAGCGGTTTAAAAAATAAAGCAGAACACCAAAGCAATATTTGTTCAAAAAAGATGACACAGGGGGAGACATGAATAAAATGTGCGTGTGAGTGTGTGTTCGTGGCTCCGCTGCTGAGACAAAGCCATTTATGATTACAGCAACACAAGGGCTGCCAAAGAAACAGCATTTTACCCTTCACAGAGGTGAGCGCTGAGCAAACTGCAGGTGACAGAAGCTTTGATACACAGATAAACAGCACTGAGGTTGTGCTTATAACCTCTGTCTCTCTCCGACACCAAAGATAAGCCAGCTGTGATGAGCTCTTACAGATGTGTGCAATCCCTCTCTCATAGACGCATCATGGCAGCTGACACACTTCATCTTTCTAACAGAGAGGATTGTATCCGCTTAAATGACAGTTCCAATCTAAAACCAGACGGATAATCAATTTGACCAATAATCCAATGCTATTTTAAAGATATTTATAAACAATAATGAACAGCTATGTTTTCACAAGAAAAGGCCACAATATACTTGACTTTTAGTTGATTATTTGGTATCGAAAGTGGCTTATATGAAAGGCAAATGCCTCTAGATTACGCTTATTTTACCAAATGAAAACATGATCATGCCTTGATTTATAATTATTTCATTAGGACAGTAAGGTCTGACTTTGCTTAGACAAAAGTCTTGTCACTTAACAGAAAAAATGTAAAGTATAGAATATAAAGTCATGGTGCAGTGGAAAAACAATGAATATTGTGTATGACTCCCATGAGCTGGGACGAATGAGTCCATACATCTCTGTAATGACCCAAATACCTTATTAATAAAGTCGTCTGGAATGGTAAAGAAAGCGTTCTTGCAGGACTCCCAGAGTTCGTCAAGATCCTTTGGATTCATTCTTTTGGACTCCATCTTACCCAAGACACGTTCAATAATGTTCATGTTTGGTGACTGGGCTGGCCAATCATGGAGCACCTTGACCTTCTTTGCTTGCAGGAACTTTGATGTGAAGGTTGAAGTATGAGGAGTGCTATCCTGCTGAAGAATTTGCCCTCTTCTGTGGTTTGTAATATAATGGGCAGCACAAATACCTCAGGCTGTTGATGTTGCCATCCACTCTGCAGATCTCTCGTACGCCCCCATACTATACATAACCCCAAACTATGATTTTTCCTTCAACAAACTTGACTGATTTCTGTGAGAATCTTGGGTCCATACTGGTTCCAATAGGTCTTCTACAGTATTTGTGATGATTGGGATGCAGTTAAACAGATGATTCATTGGAAAAATCTACCTTCTGCCACTTTTCCAAATGATCAACTAGAAGTCAAGTTATTATTTGTTGCTCTTACAACTGGGATCTACGACAAGACTTTTGTCAGGTAGTGTACAGTTTTCTAAGTAATTCGACACACCTGCACTGCAGTTGTAAATAGGGATGGGTCGATCTTAAACAATTTGTTAATTCCATTAAGGATAATAAGTAGTCTTAGGAAGTGATTGGTTCATTCATTGTGCGGGTGGGGTAGAAGATAAGTTTCTTTTTTGAGTCTTCTATTGGGTTTGAGTCATTTGTTCATCATGTGAAAGACAGAAGCCAACCATATGCAGTCAGAGTCAGAAAAAGATTTGATACTCTCATCTCTCGAGTCCTTGGTTTCAGTCGTTTGTTTATCACGTGAAAGACACAAGCCAATCACAAATGTAGTCACAGCCAGAAAAATATTTTATGCTTTCATTTCTTGAGTCCTTGGTTTTCAGTCATCGCTTCCCTGCTGAAAAATCCAGCTTAAACCAGCCTAGGCCTAGGGTTTTGGCCATTTCCAGGCTAGTTTCCAGCCATTTCCAGACTGGTCTTAGCTGGTCAGGCTGGAAAATGACCACCTAAATCCAGCTAAAACCAGCTTGACCAGCCTGGTTTAAGCTGGACATAGCTGGTTTTGGCTGGGCTCCCAACTTGTCTAGGCTGGTCAAGCTGGTTTTAGCTGATCATTTTCCAGCCTGACCAGTTGAGACTAGCAAGAGAAGCCTCATGCCATGGTCATATTATCACAGATCACAACATCCAGGACCAACACTGTTCATGTACCCCCTGGGTAAGATTAAATGAACTGACATTTAACTCACTTTGAAAGTGATGATTAAAATTAACATTAGTGCAACCTAGGTAACATTACTGCTACCTATCTAACCCAGAGCAGAGGCTGTTTGAACTGGACTGCAATTAATTAATTTTAAGTAACACTTGCAGAGCTAAAAATATGGTTATTTAGACTTCTCCTTTTCCCTTTTGTTAAGAAAACGAGGGGGGGGGGGTAGAAATATTATTAACTAAGCTTTTTGTAAAAAAAAAAAATTACCATTGACTTCAGAAGAAACTCATACAGCTTTGTAATGGCATGAGGAAAAAAAAAAAAAAAAAAAAAAAAATATATATATATATATATATATATATATATATATATATATATATATATATATATATATATATATATATATATATATATATATATATAAAAATTCTAACATTTTTGGCTCTATGCACCAACACAATGGATTTGAAATAAAATGAACAGATGTGCTTTAACAGTAGACTGTCAGCTTTAATTTGAGGGTATTTACAAAATCAGGTGAACACTGTAGGAATTACAACAGTTTGCATATGTGCATATTTGCACTTTTTAATACTTGGTTGCAAATCCTTTGCAGTCAATTACAGTCTGAAGTCTAGAGCTCATAGACATCACCACACTGGGTTTCTGCCAGGCGTCTACAGCAACTGTCTTCAGTTCCTGCTTGTTCTTGGGGCATTTTCCTTTCAGTTTTGTCTTAAGCAAGTGAAACGCAAGCTCGAATTAAGGTCAGGTGATTGACTTTGCCATTGCATAACATTCCACTTCTTTAGAATTGTGTCGATGTCCAAATATTTTTGGACCTTACTGTATATATTTTTGTACATTTACTTCAATAGCTTATACTGTAGTTAAAATCAAGCCCAGCACTCGTTTTTTGTATTTGTTTATTTCTTTGTTCTTTAGATTATTTTGCTAGTAAAAAAATATTAATGTTCAAATACAACATTTTATCATTTTAATTTTGCCAATAATATAATGTAATTGTTTGAATTAGTGATCAAAACAAATAAAACCTACCTCCGAAGAGATAATAAGAATAACAGAATGACTGCACAGCCAGGAAGAGAAGACAAAAAGGGAGAACTTCACATTAGAGTTAATTTCTCTCTCGCTCTCTCACACGTTGTCTAATACATTCTCTGGATATAGAAAATTGCGCCATGATTTCCATGTATGTCATATCTCCACTTCCTCTCAAAAAAAATTTTATCAGACACAATATCAGCAATTGCAAATCAATTTAACGGCCCTGGTGTGAAGTACACAGTTAGACCAAAGGGGTGAAAAAGACAAATGGAGAAGTTTCCATAAAGCCAGACACTAAACCCCACAGAGAAGAAAAATGACAGCTCACAGACACATCTAAAAAGGTCGACCATCAAGCGTCTAGCAGCACAGAAGCACCCAAACAAGGTCAACTCATCAGCAGGGGGTCTGTGTTGCAATAAAAATCAACAAAGCGGATGAAGTTCAGAGACTTGAGCAGAGCAAAGAGAGAGAGAGGGCTACTGGAAGGCAGTTATTTTAGAGAAAGACAAATACATTCGGACATTACAGATATTCCATCCTGATGTGAAGCTAATCCTTTTTAAAGTTTGCAGAAAAAGAAAAAATCCAAATGCAATTTAAATTCTTAGAGTGGCTTACTGTAGTATTGTTAACTTAGCAACTAACATTAAACAAGGCAAGCAAAATGAAGACAGCTGATTAGTAGGGCCAGACAGAATCTGCGGACGTTTTTTGCTATTTCAGCAGAGAATTTTTTTAAAAACCTGCAGATTTATGCGGAATGATTTTAGTATAATAGTATAATAGTATAATAGTATAATAACTAAAAACTTAATATATGAAGCAAAAAGATAATATATATGTTTTACTTTTGTTAAATGTTTACAATGCAAATCCAATTAGATCCACTTATTTGGTAAACAAAGCAAGTCTTTCATATAATATATCTACTAAAAGATAGAAAGTATTACTTGACAAACTGTATTGTACATAAATCATATGAACATTTAATATTATTTTTATTATATTATAATAATATTAGTCAAATTAATTTAAAAACTGAAAAAATATAAATTTACACACTTTTACAATAGTAAATAAATTTACTCAGTTATGGGCTAAAAATCTGTGGAAATCTGCTAATTTCTACGCACGCAGATTCCATGTGGACCTACTGATTAGTCAAGTGGGTGTAATGTTCGCTGTCAGTTAGAGATTATATTAGCAAATGTCTTTCCATCTCCAATTAGTCGTATAATCCTTTTTTCACACATTTTCCAAAACCATGTCGAGCTAGCATAAAAAACTTTTTTGCGAATCCTAATGTAAAGTCTTTTTTTTTTTTAAAGTTCGCAAAACAGAAAAAATCGTAAATCAACTTAAGTGCGTTTTAATCGTGTCCTTAGAGTGGTTCACTGTAGTATTGGTAACCTAGCAACCAACATTAAAAAAGGCAAGCATAATGCAGACAGCTGATTAGTCACGTGGGTGTAATATTCTCTACGTCAGTCAGTGATTTATCAGCAAATGTGTTTCCATCTCCAATTATTCGCATGAACCCTTTGTTTGAACTTTTTCCAAAACCGCCTCAAGCTAGCATAAAATGTTTGTGGGTTTTTTTTTTTTTTTTTGCTAATTGAGTGATTTTTACTTGAAATATGGCATTTCCACCACTTGTTTCTCATGCGATACTTCAAAATGCGCATTAACTCAGGGTGATGGAAACCCAGCTACACTCAAGAAAACTCAACTTTTGAGTTTGATATCATCCAACAATAACACAATCAGTAACCCACGTTCTGAAATGATACCTTACAGTAAACACAATCTATAGCATTCATTTTGCTAACAACAGTGTAAGCAGGGCCTAATAACAAGGTCTTTTTTCATACTTTGTCAAATTTACTTTGTTTTACGACAATATTTGTGATAAGTGGGGAGGTACACCTATGGTCTCTCATTAATATGTAGTTCCCACAGCTTGAGCCAACCAACCAAACCACAAGCTAACCACACTACTTTTCGCTACAACGGTATCAGTACAAACATAACAAAAACTTCTGTAACCATACCACAATACAACAGACAAATTTTTGTGTCCCTGTGTTAATCATGTCTAAAACTGCACAGAATATCAATTGATATCGACATTTTTTTTCTTCTGATACAGCCTGAAGTAAAACATGGTGGGAAATAGTAATCTGTTTTAACTCTCTCAGTTTGAGTTCAGCTCAATACAATCTAATTTTGAGTTTATGTAACTGGTTTCTATTAAGTAAAATTTTATTTCATTTATATTTGAAGTTAAATCAACTTGTTTTATTTAATTAATTTTACTATTTGGTTTCACAGTTTATGCAATAGCTTAAATGCAAAAGACAAATTGAAAAAGAAAAGCAGCAACACTATGTAAAAATAATTCAGAAGTATCTGGAAGTGTTTACCCCAGCAACAGTGCTGTAATGCGATACAGCCATACCAAATAATATCATCAGAGACCAAACTCGCAGCCATTCACGAGTCATGGGACATTACGCAACGTGTAAAAAGGTTAGCAGAAATTTATCAAATTTACATCTTTGTGTCTCAAAACTGATTAACCTGGTGTTGCAGTTGTGCTGAAATTGAGTAAACCCAAACCTTTCACTGTTTGTTTTATGTATTTGTGATGGTACTGTTAGTTTGAGAGGTACTGTCAGTCAGTCTGTTCTCTCTTTTAAATAATTCACTGATTTATTTAAGAATTAAGTGACTCACTGTCATTATAACAAAGTCGTTGAATTATTCACTCGATCAAATAATTTTAAAAAGCTTATTCAATCATGAGAACACATGAATTTTCAGTTAATTCTATTTGGATATTTCTATTCGGATATAATTTCTCATGTTGCATCTAAAACATATTTTTATTTATGCAATGTCAGCTGTTTTTTCTAATTAACACTTGATTTGCCATCATTAACTGAATCTTCAGTTAATTCTATTTGGATATTTCTATTAGGATATTTGGATATTTCTATTTGGATATTTCTATTAGGATATTTGAATATTTCTATTTGGATATAATTTCTCATGTTGCGTCTAAAACACATATTTTTATTTATGCAATGTCAGCGTCACAACATGCTGTTTTTATTAATGCTTAATTTGCCAATTAACATTTGAGCTTGTCTTTGAGAATCACATGTCTGTTAAAACATACAGTAGGTCAAAATCTGAACACTGACATGTAAGTTTGATTAATGAAACAGTTGTAATTGAATAATATATATGAATAGATATATAAATGTTATGAATTTTCATATATATTACACTAACTACTTAAAACCCTGACTCCCCAATGGCCAATAGATGATTTACACACTGGATGTACTGTAGCATACACATTTCTAAGGCTTCAAATCATATGAGATGTATGGATTTCCAGATCTTCAAGGGCACATGTAGCTATGCTAAAGGCCATGTCAGCTTACACCATCGTACCTTACTTCGAAATGTAGCAAAAAATCATTTTCAAGGACTTTCTTCAGTCAGGAGGCATGACAGGGGATTATGTTGTGCAAAGCTCACACTGTTTTAGTGCCAGCAAGGTGGATTACATTATGCCTTCGTAAATAAAAACACAATGAACCAAATGCGTTTAAAAAAATCAAGACAGATTTCATGGTTATTCTGCAATTAGGAGCACAACCGGATGAAGAAGACCAAAGGGCAAATTTCCTACAGGGTTTGACACAGAGAGCTCCAAAATGTTTTTTTGTTTTGTTTGGGGTTTTTTCTGATAAAAACTGGATTTTTTCTGTGTCTATTTGTGTTACACTACCTGACAAAAGTCATGTCGTCGATCCCAGCTGTAAGAGCAACAAATAAAAACTTGACTTCTAGTTGATCGTTTGGAAAAGTGGCAGAAGTTAGATTTTTCAGAATCATCTGTTGAACTGCATCCCAATCATCACAAATACTGCAGCAGACTTATTGGAACCCGCATGGACCCAAGATTCTCAGAGAAATCAGTCAAGCTTGGTAAAGAAAAAATTATGGTTTGGGGTTACATTCAGTTTGGGGGGCATGCCAGAGATCTGCAGAGTGGATGGCAACATTAACAGCCTGAGGTATCAAGACATTTGTGCTGCCCATTACATTACAAACCACAGGAAAGTGCAAATTCTTCAGCAGGATAGCGCTCCTTCTCATACTTCAGGCTCCACATCAAAGTTCCTGAAAGCAAAGAAGGTCAAGATGCTCCAGGATTGGCCAGCCCAGTCACCAAACATGAACATTATTAAGCATGTCTTGAGTAAGATGGAGGAGGCACTGAAGATAATTCCAAAGAATCTTGATAAACTCTGGGAGTCCTGCAAGAACGCTTTCTTTATTAACGCTTTTCGCTTGATGCTTTTTGTGCGAAAAAGCTTGACGCTTTATGCTAGCTTGATATACCACAGATGCCTTTGAGGGTGCAGAACATTTCGTCAACATTATGAGGTTTGTTGGGGAGAAAACTTGCAAACATATAGTACAGCACTTCAGAGTCACTGCAAGCGATCAAAGATTTTTGTAAATTTGGCGAGCTGAACGCATTCTGTACTGTACAGGAGACACGGCACGGAGGAGATCGATTGACAATGGTCTACAACCAGTCAGGACGCAGAACACAATGCTCTAATCAGGACGCAGAATACAATGCGCTAATGCATATTTTTACAATGAAGAAAAACAAAACAGCCTTTATTAAAGCAACCTTGTTGCTCTGTGAACTACTATAAACCTACTATAAACTGTGTATGGAATTACACATACTATTATTGACTGACTCATGAATATTATGTTATAACAAATGTTATCTTAGACTTCAGTTAGCAACAGTAAGTAATTATGTGAGTAGAATACCAAAATAAACATAACGGTTTTATATGAACATAATTTTTTTGCATAATAAGTATTCTTTTAGTGTTAATTTAGTGTTTAATTTCCTGCATGTCTGGCATTTACTGTATCACCCTGATCTCACAAGGAAACGTAACTTTTTTACGTTTTGTCAGTTTAGTGGCTAATTCGTACGAATTTATACAGTTCAGTTACACAAAAACATACGGATTTTAAAACCCCACCCTAGGCCCAATCATGAGTGGGAGATTAGCAAATCAAATTTAGTTTTTAGTTACTACATCAAAAAGTAAAACAATTCAGTCAGATAGTGTTGTACTTGAATGTATCATATTGGCCAGTGGTGCGTTTCCCAAACAACGACGCAACTCGCTGGCTGAATCATAGTACGATGCATCGTTTGGGAAAAGAACGATGTAGTGACCAGTGTTTCCCAAAACCATAGTTGCTCTGTCACAGATCCATTGTTTGAACCACGTTTTGATATAACATAAAATGCACATAATGATGCTCTAAATGGGGTGGTAACAGCTTCTTTAGAGAAGAACCCTATAATTTCTTTGTGCAAATTATATTGCTTTACATGCACATGCTTTAAAAAAATATTTGTTTTGGTAGAAACATGCACTCATTTTCTATATTAATTGAAATATATGTAAATGGCTCATATAGGGCCGATGTTTCCTTTACAAATATTATTGAGAACATTACATATTCTATCCTAAAAAAGTAAAATCACTTAGAAAAGCTAACACGTATTCTAATATTTATTAGGAAATTAAAAACAAACCTACTTTAATAATAATATTAATAATAATAATAATGATGATGATGATGATGATGATGATGATTATTATTAAGTAGGATATTGTTTATTTATTTTTTATTTTTTGAAAAGTCTACTTTTACAATTTGACACATGCAAACCACAACATAAATGTTCTAACCAACAGGCCTATGTCATATACAGAACAGATACTTAATAAATAACCTACTATAAATTAAAAGCATTAACGTATGGTATGTTTTTTGTTTTCACAAGCTTTGGAGACGTAACGTAAATTCCGCTTTTAAATAATAGGTCATCTATAGCTTTCGTCATGAGCCGTGACTGTGTTCAAAATGACATCAATGTTTTCAAAGTGCACTGTGTAGGAAGTGCAATTGCCAACATGAAGATCACTAAAACTGAACTGTAAAAATTATTTAAAAGCAAATTACTCCTAAGAGAGACGACTTTAATGCTTTTTTAAAATAATTCCTAGTTTAAATGTTAGAACGTTTTAATTGAATAGGGCATAGGGGGGATAACTGGCAATAGAACACAGCCAGGAACTTTGTTTCTAACTACAGCTCCAGAGGTGTAGTTGCAAGCATACAAGTTTGCAACGCAGTTTGCGAATGTTCGTTGGAACAATGGATTTGGGAAACGCCAAATCAACCAACTATGTTTGTATCGACGAACTTACAACCTTAGTTAGCTAACAATAGTTTTCAGAAACGCACCCCATTGTTCCAATTTAATTTTCAATATTTATATAAATATCGGT
Source organism: Danio aesculapii (assembly GCF_903798145.1). NCBI lineage: Eukaryota > Metazoa > Chordata > Actinopteri > Cypriniformes > Danionidae > Danio > Danio aesculapii. Next base: position 17,440,621 of record NC_079454.1, on the reverse strand, counting down.
ATTGCAAATATTCTTAAAATATCACGATAATATTTTGAAGCCATATGGCCCACCGCTAGAAAACAGTGTACTTTTCTTCCACTGAGCCGCTGTAGTACTTTACTGTTTGAGAGCCACTTTAAACTAATTATCCAAACACACACGCACACAATGCAGACTGACCGTTCATTCTTCTCTTTTTCTCTTTGTCCTTGGCTGGGAGTTCACTGGGCCATTGTGTCAGACGAATCTAAAAATAGGTCTGTCGGCATGATACCAGCAGCCGCCTGGGGCTTTTAAACAACATTACCTCAGTCATCAAACCCCTGCGGGAAACCCATCATGACAGCACCAGAGACTGCAGCTCTACTCGTTTAAATACCCATGCAGCGTCTTCTGCCTCTCGGCTCACCAGATGCACTAAGAGCTTTAGGAGGGCAGAGGGGCTGAAGGACTGTTTTCAGGAAATGGATGGTGACTGGAATTCCTTCTACAGTCTGCATTTGCACATAAATCATTTGAGCCTTGAGAATATCTTCACGGATCAGTGAGTGAAGGATAATGTCACACTTTTAGGAATAGTTACCCCTTGTGTTGCTCTAAAGTCATATGACCTCATTCTTCTAAAGGATAAAAACACAGGAGGTTCTTCAGGTATATGCAGGAATCCTAAAGGTAATTTGAATACCTTTTTAAGACTTTTTAAAAACCTTATCAGAATATTTTAAGCCACTTCAAGTTCTAATTGGTATCAAACCTTTAACTTAATAAACAGATGCTAAAAAACAGTGCAACAGAACTCAGATAAGCTCAGAAGAAACAAAGCTTGAAAGAAAGTGGTTGTGTTCAGCGACAGGCTTCAGCCACTGTTTAAACTCATCTTTCTCCAACCAAGATTATGCAAACTTATATTTGCCCATGTTGCCGTCTGTTTCACTCTATGGTTTCGCTACATGTGGAGAGCATTACATCACCTTCCTGCGTTTGTCGCAAATTACATGACATCACCTGTGGACAGAGGAGCTTGGTCGGACGTGCCCTGTCCGGAACCAATCACATGGATCGAGCACGCCGTTGTTAACATTATGAGGAAAATACATATATTTATGTTTGGAGTTAAAAACTTTGGACAACGTTTGAACAAAAATTAAGACCTCGTAAAAACCAGAGTAAGACGTTTTAATACCTTTTAAGGGCCTTAATTTTCTCATAATTGATTTATCAACTTTTAATACTTTTTAAAGGGCACATAGGTTACCCCTTTTTTCATATTTAATATAAGTCTTTTGTGTCCCCAGAATGTGTCTGTAAAGTTTCAGCTCAAAACACGCATCAGATTATTTATTACAGCTGTTTGAAGTGTCTATATTATAGCTGGAAAAAAGGTTTTGCTGTTTTTTTTGTACTGGCCCTTTAAGGCTAGTCCTCCCCGCCCACCGTTCCCGCGTGCCTGTCAGCAAGAGAGAGAGAGAGAGAGAGAGAGAGAGAGAGAGAGAGAGAGAGCCAGCGCGTTCAGCTTTGCACTCGTTTTGCACGCATGTGACATGATACTGGTAATCTCCACTGCTGTATGGATATCTCTTATATTAATGTAATAAATAAACCTGATTTAACGTCCACAAACCGCGATTGAAGCATCTTCTTTTATAATTGTTCTGACACGCGGCTGTGCTGATTAAGTGCATCTGAAGTGAATCGCTGTAATTCATTACACACATGCTCTGTTTTAAAACATTTTAAACTTGTGAAACTCACTCTTGATCACATTTGATGATGATTGATGATCCTAGCGAACTGAACACACCTTTTATTCCCAGCTGCTTTGCGCTAGTCCTGTCTTGATTATATGATTATACACGTGACTATCGGACATGTTAATGCGCACAGCTGTCAATCAATATTGGTGGGCGGGGGGACCGCACTCCTACGTAAAGTTGCGGTCGATCTGAAAACCACTCCAATTGGTAGGACTGGGTGTGTTTATTTCACCCCAATATGACAGTTTATACACTATACTTACACACAATTCTGTCTAAACAGCTTGAAAAGTAGATTTTTCACCATAGGTGCCCTTTAAGACCCTGCGGACACCCTGTTCTTACACTTGATGTCAATGACATTCCACTGGGTACTGTGTATTTTTTTTTTATTTACAGAACAGTAAATGTGACCGCAAAAAGACGTAATCGATTTTTTTTGTCATCAAAAGCAACAGGACTACAATTGGACTACATTCACACATGCGCCAATATCTGTTTGACTAGGTCGTAGGTTAAAGTTAACAATATCGTTAAGATCGGTTCGCTTCACAAGACCCCATTCTATCATCAGGAGCCATGGCTATTGATTTGGTATGTGTTCATTTTCAATCTAAACAACTCAGTAACCACTGGAATTATAAGAACCACCAAGGACCACGGATGAAGCTAAACATCTTATGTATGGTCTAAAGAAAAAAGTCTCCTATATCTTGGATGACCTGGGGATAAGTAAATTAACAGAAACATTTCATATATGGTTGAACTAGTCCTTTAAATTTGCATTCTGAGGCCAAACGTCAACCAATTTGATCGGAATCAATGCAACTGGGGATTTGGAATGGAGGTGAAAGATCTGTAGAAATTTCACAAAGGTTAATTTTCTAAGTACCAGGCACTAGTACCACTACAGGTGAGATTTCAAACAAGCCACACTATTGCCAAATGTGATGTTTTAACAATGCTGATCACTGATTGGTTTGAGAGAATTGTCACTACCAGCATCACTAGGTTTGTGACACGAGATATCAAATTTAAATATTTAAATTGTCAGCTGAAGCCACTGATGTACTGTTGGTTCGCACAAGTAAACCACTTTTATACCACCACAAGAAAAGGACTTAAGATGGCAACATTGTGGCCAGTGGATACTCCAGATGTTTTTCCTATTGGTCACAGAAGAACAGATAAAGCAGATCCGATATGAAACGACCAGGAATTGTAAAAAATTCAAGAAGTCCTAACAATATAGGAATAATCCCACCCACTTCAAGCAGTACCGAACCATATCGTACCATACTGTGCAAAAGCAGCTAAAGTTGTCAAGGGTGAATTAGGATTGGAAACTTATGTCTGTGTGAGATGTGTTTTACACATCACAATGCTATTGATAATAATAAATATATTCATGTGGCCACATCTCAAATACACAAGAGTATTTTTGCATTTTTTTGTTAATTGTGGTGTTAATAACGAATTTCATGTTCCAAAGAAATAAAGTAATACTGGTTTGGAATGACATGAGTAAATGATAACTTACTTTATAGATAATTTTACTTTTTGTTTAGGTGAATTATTTGTTTAAAATTTACATTTAAAACATTTAAACAAACTAAGGAACAAAAAAAGTAATGCCTATTGATAAGCAAGTGATTTTTTGCCTTTGTTGCAATCAACAAGAGATATGGACCAATGACTGTAAAAAAAAGGGACGATGTGACAGCGCCTTTTCCCATTAAACGCTTTAAATGCAAAACGCCTCATGACAAGCACAAACTGTTGCAAAAAACTGCTGAAATTGGAGCCTAGGCATGCGCAGAAGGGATAACCTGATGGAGCCAGAGGCAGAGCCGCGAAATCAAGCTCCCAACCAAATGGACGACGCGACAGTCTCTTTTCCCATTTAACGATTTGAAAGCAAAATGCCTTATGACAGGCACAAACTGTTGCAAAAAAATGCTGAAATTGGAGTCTGGGCATGCACAGAGGGGACTACCTGATGGAGCCAGAGGCGGAGCCATGGAATCAAGCTTCCAACCAAATGGACGACGTGACAGCGCCATTCCCCGTTTAACGATTTGAATGCAAAACGCCTCATGATGGGCACAAACTGTCGCAAAAAACTGCTGAAATTGGAGCCTGGGTATGCGCAGAAGGGACTACCTAATGGAGCCAGAGGCAGAGCCACGGAAATAAGCTTTCAACCAAATGCTTGTATGTCAAATCAACCACGCCCCCCAAACATTTCATTTGACCACCCGTATCTGAAATATAACAAAGGGACTACCTGATGCAACATAGCTTTTTATAAAAAATTTACCTCCATTTTCATTTGGTTTATTCAATGCCTTATCTGGCAAAGAGGAATTTACATTCATTTGAATATTTATAAGGTGTTTTAAAATAAAAAGCCAACCGTAAATGATGCATATAATATATAACATTTACAGCTCTATTTGTTATATAAGATTCTAGGACTGCAACAGCGAATCGATTAAATTGATTAAAATCTGTTACTAAAAGCATTGGCAATGAATTTCATAATCGATTCATTGTGTCGCGCAACGCGGAGACGTTTGATTGTCAAAACAACTTTAGTTGAGCGCAGAGCAGAGTGAATGCACTCTGCCTCTCTTGAGCACTTATGCCAGAGTTCTGCGCCTCATAGACAGGATGGAGCAAGTTTAAAACGAGCGAAGGTAACCTCAAGATACATGGTGAGGAAGGGAGCAACAGCAGGGTAAATTACTACAGAATCCTACTTTGGTTCCATTTTGAAGTGAGGAATGTAATGTCCCTGGTGCTGGTGTTTACTTGTTATCCAGCTTGGCAAGCATGACGTGAAAAATTCAAACTGAGCTTTGGCTTGTTGGCTGGTGCTGAGCCAGAGAAAGACGTGTCATATTATCACAATTATGCAGTGTTTTTAACCAGCCAATGCTTATTTTATGTTTTAGACATGTAAATACATACAAATACAATACATTTAGAGTTTGTAAAACACACGAGAAAGTCTACGGAAGTCTAACAATCCATTCAAATATTATTTGTTGATGTGTATTATTCATATCAGATACACGTAGTGAAAGTAACAATAAATTTCAATCTATTCTTCTTCTAGCTGGCCAGCCACTTGCTTGCATGCATTTTGGGATTGTCCAACAAATGTATGCGCTGAATCCTGCATGTTTTGCTTTTATGAATGAGGCATGCGCGTTGCCACAAGTAAACATGGCGGTGCCCATCTCACGTTATAGTTCACGATCAAGATCATTTAAACGTGTTTTAAACAACAAAAAACACTCACTTTTTTGTGAATTGGTATATCAGGTAGTTGATGACATGTTGAGCAAATGTGTGAATATTTTGTATTAAAACGGAAAAGCATAATAAAAGAGATACATCAGTCATACAGCGCTATTGTGGCTGCAGTGTGTCACGTGACAAGCATGGCGCATCGCCACGGAAACATAAGGGTAAACATTTTATAATAATAATCGCCTAACAAAACTTACTCCCGGGGCCAGATAGAATCTTTTAAACTGAAAGGCTTAATAACACAAGTAAAGCAGCGGTGGTATAGTTACTTTGCACTTTGCATTGCAAGACTAAAGACAGATTTTTATTCACTCGCCTTTTTTGCATCATTTATTTTTCCATCTGTTGTCATGTATAACTGTACTGCAAAAAAAGCTTTTCTTACTTACTAATTTAGTCTTGTTTTCAGTCCAAATATCTAAAAAATCTTAAATCAAGACTAGGCAAGAAAAATAGCATTAGAAAATTAAATCAAACTTCTGTTTGAGATTTGAGATATCTCATTAAGATTATTTTTCTTACCCCATTGGCAAATAATTTAGCTTGTTTTAAGCAAACAATCACTTAATTTTGAGGTGTTTTTTCAGAAAACAAGACATCATTTCTTATGATATTTCATGTGTCTAGTATGTATCTTGATTTAAGATTTTTTAGATATTAGATAACTACTAAGTTTGTTTATTTTATTATTATTATGCTTATAACAGCTCAGGGGTGTTCAATGACAAGATTTGTGCACTTTCTAATGATTTAGGTTCTGTTTTTGAATAAAGGGTTGGAAATTAATGCTTTTCTTTTTTTATCTGATTCATCGATTAATCAAAAAAATAATCGGCAGATTAATCAATTAATTAAATAATCATCAGCTGCAGCCCTAGCAGCTTTTATTATTTTATTTTGATGTAGTATTTATCCCTACTGTCTGGGACTCCATTAGTAAAGACTCATTAGTTTAGGGTTAGTTTACTGGCGCAGATGATTTGATTGAAACAGAGCATAGATGAAGGTTCTAGAAACGTGTTTCCAATTCTGATAAAAAGCCACAACAAAACACCGAGCTTTGAGAGAGCAAAGACCAGCACAACATATAAACAGAAGCCTTTGTGTACGGATGCCAAAAACAACTTGTTCTCTCCATGTACTCGGTTGTCATATCGTCAGTTTGTTAGTGATATTTCTATACTTCAGCGATAGAAACTCGTAAAGGCGTTTCTCTTAAAATCAAAACCAGTTGTCTGAAATCTCAGACAAATATAGGACTATAATGTCTCACCGGGAGGCTGGACGGGCGGTCCTGCTGAGTAAGACCCATGTCATCATGGTTTGGTTTCCCAGACTGGCCCCTGCTGCCATATCCCTCCTGCAGTGTGTCCTATGGGGAAAAACACAGAAACTGAGGAACGGGGAATGCCTGATGAAAAAAAAAATATTTTAAAAAGAAGTATCCACAGAAGAACTCAAACAACCCAGAAAGTTTGTGGAGCTGTACATTTGCAGGCCTTAATTCACATGGAAGAAGGTAATTAGACAGCTGCAGACAGTGTGATGATGATAACAGCCCATAATTTCACTTCATCCACAAACTCTGTGATTCACGCGTGCAGAGCGCCAGATCGTGCAGAAGTGCTAAGAGATGTCTGATGGCTAAAACATTGACTACACACTCATATCAACCATAAAATTATGCTATCTGCATAAGGGGCGATCTAAAGATATGTATTAAAGCCGGGATACACCAAGCAGACGGTTGGCCATTCGGCTTCATCAGGGCTTCGTTTAGTGCCGATCTGACTAGTTGGTTTGGTGTGTTCCTCACGTCGCCTCTCATTGGGTTAACAATAGATTGCTTTGGTTCGATTCAGTGTGTAGAATAGGCGTCGGTTGTCGACTGAAGAGAGTGCTCTAATTGGTTATTCAGCAACAAATCAGAGCGCGAATATGAAGTAGTGAAGCAAGTTGACAATTCAAACCAAGAACGAACACAAAGAGGCCGGCTGTAACTTTGGTGCATTTCTCAAATATTTGCACACGATATGGATTATTAGATTTCCAGACATCTTTGCACGAGTGAATTTCCTCACGGTGAGTGACAATTACTGTGATAATGGGGTTAAATGCTGCTTTGTTTACACTTTGTCTGTGCAAATTGAAAGTTCACTTTTCCTGTGCGGAGTAATTAAACAGATTACAAACAACGCAGAAAAGCAGCTCTTATTTCAGTTGGCTTTTGTCCGTTTGATGTGTTCACATTCAGTTTTTAGGTCCAGACATGAGGCAACAACACAGTTGGGTTTCGTTGGTACTAGTTACTTGGCATCGGCTTGGTGTGTCCAGGCCTTTAAAGTAACGGATCCTGTGAAAATTACTTAATTTATAGGTTTTCATGTCAATCCAAACCTGTATGAGAAGATTGGGTGAATGTCTAAATAAAAATGTGGATACTGGACATGGTGGCGCAATGGGTAGCACAATCACCTTACAGCAAGAAAGTTGCTCATTCGAACCCCGGCTGGGTCAGTTGGCATTTCTGTGTGGAGTTCCTCCGGGTGCTCTGGTTTCCCCCACAGTCCAAAGACATGTGCTACAGGTGAATTGAATAAGCTAAATTGTCTGTAATGTATGTGTGTGAATGCAAGAGTTTATGGGTGTTTCCCAGTACTGGGTTCCAGCTGGAAGGGCATCCGCTGCGTAAAACATATGCTGGATAAGTTGGCGGTTCATTCCGCTGTGGCGATCCCTGATTAATAAAGGGACTAAGCCGAAAAGAAGATGAATGAATAAATGAATGGATACTGGACATATAGTCCTGTTTACACCTATTATCAGTGTTGGGCAAGTTACTTGGAAAATGTAGTGAGCTAAGCTATTAGTTACTCATATTATTATATTATACACATATACATATACATACACATACACATATGTATATTATACACATATACAGTATATCATTGTTTCCACCACATTCATTCTTTCATGGTGGAGCGCCACACTAACATTTATCCCGCCAAGGCTACATCACAGCTACTCATTCAAAACATTCAGTCGTTGTTGTTTTTTTTAATAGCGTGTTATAATCGAACCAAAACGTATTAAAAGGTAGGTGAATTATAACAGTGAAACTTTTCTGTAATCGTAGTAGTGCTGTGCGTATTTTGTTTAATCTTTTAAGGTGACATGCTGACTGACTGACTGACAGGTTAAAAACACAAGTCACGTTTCTAATTTCAACAAATCGTTTAAACGAACCAATAATTTAACCAAGCATAAAAGCTGACAAGCAAAATTCTCAACTAAATTCACAATAAAAACAACAGACTGGACAAGGAGCTTTTATATTCTAAAATGTTTTTTTTTTTTTCAACAAATCGTTAAAATGAACCACTAAAGATAACCAAGCAAACAAGCTGAATTATTCTCAATTTAATGTAACAAAAAAGAGAGAAAAAAATCAATCAGTCTTGGCCCTGTATCCCCCTAATCCTATGGACACAAAGCCAAAAAAACTTATTACAGCATCTTTTCTGCAAAAGTGGATACAAGACTTCCCTCTGCAAACACACTACAGAAAAGAAAACGTGCTCAGAATGTGTGCCAACTAAGGTCGCCCTATACTCATGTATACAAACATCACCCAGAACTCCCTCCTCGCTCACTTCATTCAACAGTGGGAAAATAAAACTAGATGGGAAAAAAAGGAGAAGGGGGTGGGGGAGGCAGACAGGGGCATCCCCAAGCCAGACGGAGCCATATGTGTGTGCGTGTGTGTATACTGACACTGGGTCATGGCCAGGCCACACACACAGACGGCTGTTTACAGTTGGGTCATTACATCACCACTCAGGCATGTGCTGATTCAGAAGCGTAACAGCTGCTCTGCTGTGATAACGGACAGAGAGACCTCCGAGATTCACAGCGTCACAGGAAAACTATGCGAAAGCTCCCAAAGGACACGTGCTTTTTCACTGCAATACTCAAAAGTTACTTTCACTATGTTAGGTTGGGTTATTTTCACTAGGGCTGCACGATATTGGAAAAAAAAAATTGACATTGTAATATATTGCTATATGAATATAATCTCACCAGATGAGTTGAATAGCTCTATTTGGAAAGGTTTCATACATTTAGATTGACTGGAATAGTCAAGTTTTTTTTTCTATGCAGTCCATCTGCATACATTGTAATAAATTACAAGCCAAAAATAAATAAGCAGTCTAACAGTATTCAAGTATGGAACTTGAACTATCAAATGTAAAATAACATGGTATATACAGAATAGTATGGTATAGTCATAATTATTAGCCCCCCTGTTAAATTTTTCCCCAATTTCTGTTAATGGAGAGAAAAAAATTTCAACACATTTCTAAACATAATAGTTTAAATAACTCATTTCTAATAACTGATTTATTTTATCTTTGCCATGATGACAGTAAATAATATTTGACTAGATATTTTTTAAGACACTTCTATACAGCTTAAAGTAACATTTAAAGGCTTAACTAGGTTAATTAGGTTAACTAGGCAGGTTAGGTTAATTAGGCTAGTTATTGTATAACGATGTTTTTTTTCTGTAGACTATCAAAAAAAAATGCTTAAAGGGGCTAATGATTTTGACCTTAAAATGTTTTTTAATAAATTAAAAACTGCTTTTATTCTAGCCGAAATAAAACACTAATTATCACAATACCGAAATTACAGTAGCTGCTATAAATAAGGGGCATTTTTACTTCACTTGATATAGTGATTTTAATGTCACTGCAAAAGTCCATTAAAATACAGAGATTTTATTATTAACATTCAGGGCCCTATCATACGCCTGGCGCAATGCGGCGCAAGGCGTGACGCTATAGTCATTTGCTGGTTTCAGCTTGGCGCAAGAGTCGTTTTGTCGTTTTGCGCCACCTATTTAAATAGCAAATGCATTTGCGCTCATATGTGCGCCCATAGGCGTTCTGGTCTAAAAAAGGAGGCGTGTTGAGGCGCGTTGCTGGTGCGTTGCTATTTTGAGGAACTTAAATAGAAGGTTCAAATAGATCAGATCAAAGCTGGTCTATTGTCCAGTGCAGAATGCGTTAGTTGTACGCCTCGCTTACACATTGCTTAATACACACAGGGTGTACAGCAATACGCAAATATCTTTACAAATGAAAAATAATTAAAATATTAAGGATATATATAGGATATAATAAGGATATATAGCCTATAGGATATAAATATAAAGTATTAAAATATTAAAAAACATATTATTTTCTAGCCTACATAAAAATAAAAACCAAACGTTCATGCCTTCTTCATCTCGGGGGGCTTTTTCAATTTATTCATAACAATTTGCTTTTGTATAATGTAATTATTATTAGCAGTATTATTTATTATATGCATATGTGTAGTTGTTTTATTAAAAACAAGCTTAGATTTGCCCACCTGTCAGGTTTTAGACTATATGGGGCATAGCATGTGTATTAGGATATAACTCACCTATATAACACACCTCATTATTATTGTTCATTTATTCGTTTGCTGGAAATTAGAACTGAATTTAGAAATAGTTTTGAAACAAATATTTGCACTTAACAAACGAAATGAATTATGTATAGGCTAATTGATGTCTGTGCGTACAAGGTTTCCCTATCCACGAGAGCGAAAGTGAAAGTTAATAATGAGGAGGCTTATCTCTCATTCTCATGCTGTAATGTATATAATAAATCCGTCATGTAAATAGCAAATGCGCTATGGCGTGACGCAACTGACTCTTAAAGGGAATGGGAGATGAGACTCTGATTGGTTTACTCTCAAAACACAACTATAACTCATTAAGAAAATAAGCTCAACGCTTTTAGACCATGCGCCACGGCGCAAAGTGAATTTTTCCATCCTTAAATTAGCAAAAGTGGATTCCGACACGCCCTAATTGCTTTTACGCCCTGCGCTTTGCACTTTGCACATGGATCGTCAAAATAGAGCCCTCAATGTTAATATGTGAAGAGTTCAGATGCAAAACCCTCTAAATCCATCAGACCTCTTTTTTGAAAATGAGTTTCCTTTTATATATAATGAAAGGGTTATTAGCTGGTATATAAAATAACTTTTTTTTTTAAATGTCACTTTAGACAATTCTTTGGTTTTTAACAAGGTAGATTTTCTTTTGCGCCAAAACCGGCTAATCCACTTCTGCTTTTTTGCAAAAACTTCTAAATCCACCTATTGTGACAAGACATTGTAGTTGGTTGAAAATCAGTAAGTGCATTAATCCATAACATAAAATAAATTTACATTAATTAAATATTAACAGTCTGTTATCATTTCTGATATTTGGGATTTAGACTTAACTAAGTAGAACACCGTAAACATTGCAAACACTGTAAGCTAAGCTTGTTAGATTCAAATAATGTAGTGTAAAAACATTGTGAAACATCAATATCTGTGCACTGTCCATTAATATAAAAAGCTTATCAGGTGTATAGGTTATATGAAGTAATACAAATAATGTATAGTTTTATACATTATATTTATCATTTTAAAAATAGCTTACATTAGCAAATAAAACACAAGGTAGGCCTATAGGGCAAAAATTGGAGGTCTCTCAGACACTTTTTAGAAGCTGGCATGCATTCATATGGTTCTTACCATACTTAAGGTCTTGGTCTCTTTTTCGTCTCGTGTTTATCCTCATAGCATCCATGTGGAATAAAAGAACAGCATCTTAATTTCATCTTTCATCTAATGGAGATGCTGTTTAAAGTAGCTATAGTAAATCAGACTCATTCAAAGTAACGTCACTGCAAAAAAAAATTTATGAATGCATGTCACACTTCTGACTGTACAGTGTGTTTTCTTTTTCTTATGAGTTTTGAGGTATTCGATTCACACCTTCTGATTGGTTCTCGGAACATAGCGGCTTTTGCTGTCAAGGGCAAGTGGCGTTTAGAGGCTTTTGCCAACAAACTCTTATTTCTGAATGCGCAGACGCTGCGATTTAGATGATTTGAAGCCAAAATATCCAGCATTTGTTTTATGCAGCGTATGCCCTTACTTATGACGCAACCCAGTACTCATGACATATTAAAAAATTAGCTAATACATGATAGAGGTTGGTGATACAAATCATCACCACACAGTTGAGTAGTGGACGGGTACAAACAAAAATAAAATTCGTACATTTTTCTTGGAAAAAAATATCTTTTTGAAACTAATTTCGTTTGGTATAATATGTTTCTTAATTTTATTGTATTTTTTGATAGTCTATTTTATTGTATTTTTTGAAAAAGAACAAGTAGCATTTGATGTGAAGTGCTTCAAAAATAAGTCCACTAAATGCTTCAGCACCAAAACACGAATTGGTTTGTTAAATAAAATAAAAATCTAGCTTAAGTTACACTGTTAGTGTACACAGTGCAGAGTGGTTACAATATTTTGTAGCATTTGCTCTGTATAATAACATTTGAACTAATCATTGCTATATTATGTAAAAGCAATCATTCCATTAAGTACCTTTCTTAAAGAATATTTTCCTATATTTGTGCAATTTTATAATAATATTAAAGTTTTATCTATATAGCTTTTCGATGTTGTGAAGTAGCTGCTTTTCTTGTATGAGGAGGGTTTATTCCTGTTCTGTTTTTTTTCTTTCTCTTCTGTTTATGGATTGTGTGATAGGCTTAATAAAAACAAGAAAAAAAGAAACATCAATGGAATATCTCTGATCGCCTCAGGAAGGAGTTTTTGAGGTCAATACGTCGAGCTTTCTGCTCAGTTTCCTCATATAATTCATGTTTTCTCTAAAGCGAGGGGTCGTGTTGAACGAGACGTGTTTACACAGGGTGTGTCTAGATGAAAACGTCGCTGTAAGAAGACAAACACATCTGAGACTCGTAAAAACTCAACATGTCAGTGAAAACATCAAATTCATCTCTTTATGGCTTTTTTTTTTCCCTTTGTCCCTTGTGGCTCCACGGTTTCAGCACAATGATTAACGGATCGTTCTTTGAGCTCCAGATAAAACGTAAAACATCCCTTCGGTGTGATTAATGCGCTGTTGTAAGGCCTTGTCTGAAATTGCATCACCCCTGTGCAGTTTTGATGTTGAGCTGGTGCGTGAGGGACATAATATCTCTTTAAAGACAGAATAAAAAGCTAAATTGACAGTATTTACTTTCCTAATAAATGTCCCTGGTCTCACTGCGCCCGATTTATCAGCGTACGATATTGTCATAAGAAAAAGAAGGTAATATTTCATTAAAATGTAATGGCTTTCTCTCTCATTATTTTTTTTCTGCTGATTGTCACCGAGGCCATGCGGGTAGGGAAACATCCAAATTACCAATAATATCACAGTCAACCAAAAGTCATTCGATCAAATCCCAAATTGGTCTGCCGGTAAATGCTGCTTTTGTGTTGTCTGCAACGCACATACTTCAATTATTGCACTTATATCATCGCAACTGGAAAACATTTGATCTTATGTATTACATTTATCATAGAAACGCATCCCATCTCATTGTTTTTTGCATTATGAGAACCAGAACATTTTCTCATAAGATAAGCTATTCCCAATAATAAGTCCAAACATTCAAAATTATGTACTATAGTGTTAAAGTATTTTCTCTTAGAACAACAACTAAAAGTGTACATTGGCTCAGAGTTTAGATCTTTACACATTAAAGTCTGAAATTTATGCATTTTTTAAAGCGTTTTTTGCACACTGAGTCCGATGTGCTTAAAATAATACATTGCAAAATAATTTGCAAAACAATCGAAAATGGAGTCTTCGAGTCGTAAAGATGATTTTGTTTCCTTCTCCCTACTTAGAAATATTGGGCATATAATGTGGAAATATTTGGTCCATCCCTTTCATAGATTCCGAAGAGAGGAAGAAAAGCTGTGGGACTAGAATTCAAAGTTTACTTCGTGGCTCAGTTTGATACTTTGCTGGTGATGCTGTATGAACCAAAAAAAAAAAAAAACACACCATTTTTTCCCTAAACAAATTCATCCTGAACAAAAGCTAGCAGTTTGTCAAGATACAGAGTCACTGACACACACACCAGCCTGATCTCATGCGGAAACGTAACTATTTTACGTTTTGTTAATTTAGTAACTAATTCATACAAATTCTTACAAGTTCAGTCATACGAAACTGTACAATTTTAAAAAGGAGGCATGGCACCCAACTCCACCCCTAAATCCAACCGTCATTGAGAGATAAGCAAATCATACAAAAATTATGCAAATGAGATTGTTCGAATTCATACAAATAAGCCACTAAATCAAAAAGTTACGAATTGCCATGAGATTGCACACGCAACAACAGACACACATTTTCTACAGCAGACCTGAATTGTCAAAACACCTCTCAAATACCGTTTCAGGTGCAAAAAACAGGAAAAAATTTAACCCGATTCCAACTTTTTTTTTTATTATATTATTTTATGACGGATAAAAGTTTCAGAGTCATTCTGTTGCTTCAATACAATTGACACAACATGAGGTCGAATTTTGTTTTTTAAAGTGTGAAAATTATGGGTGAAATTTTCAAAGTCAGTGTGCAATAACCTTTAGGGTTAGGAGTACAAAATACGAGTATAGCAGGTACATAGAGAGATGAAAAAGCGTTCTTTCTACAGGTGGTTTGTTCATGCAAAGCACATACAGTACATGTAGACTGAGGCAATGGCAAGACAAAACAAACAAACAAAAAACTTTAAGGTTAAGGAATAGAAAGTTATGCGAAATGCGCTGAGTGATTGGCAAATGCATCCCTTGCGTGTACTCGAGCATTTTTACCTCTGCATGCTGTTTGTGTTGCTCTGCAATGACACTTTCAAAACGCTAGCTGGCAGTAGGCTTTTATGTTCCTCTGTGTCGAGTTTCTTTGCAGGCGTTTCGTTTTTTTTCTGAATGCTACAAGTAGCTAAAACTCATTTATTCAGAGGCGGGAATCAGCAGACTAATCATAAGGTAAACACAAAACAAAAGTTTCCAACTGGAGCTCCTTTATATCACTCGACACTTGTAACCACTTGCTCCATCGGGCTCGCGACTCTCAGCACCGCCCACGCTCGTTACCGCTACCAAACCGAAAAATTACAGAGCTTGTGCTATGTGTTGTTGCGACATGTAGTTACATTTTTATGCAACCATGCAAAGACCGCGCTGGACTATACACATGCACCTAATGGAGAAGTATAAATGAGCCTCAAGAAATGTCCAATGAATGGATGGTTCACTGACGGATTGACAGATTTCCTTTTGTTTACCCCTAATTGTCTAATTTCTTTTAAGTATTTTTTATAGATTGATTTCTCCTGCATATTTACCAGCATCAAAGCAGAGAGAACATGTGCACATAGGGAATTGTGTATGTCTGATTAAAAACTTTAAATTCTGAATTTACACCAAAATAAAATGTCATTTACTCACCCTTGTGTCTCTCCAAACCTTTACTTTTTTTAATCTAGCATTGTTTCTTACATTTCAAAAAGTAAGAGCTTCCATGATCAAATCGGATTTCTTTTTTAACATTTGGAATTTTAATTGAGGAACACAAATCTCACAGAAATATATATTTTTAAGTACCCACATTTTTTTTATAAAACAAAACAAATTTCTTGTGCATAACCAGCAGAATGGAGGTTGCGGAGGCTTGTTACCAATGCAGGATAACGTAAATGTTAAATGAAAATGAAACATTTTCAGAATAAATAGCCAGTAGGCAAATATCAACGATGATTATGTTTAATCAAATGAGAGGGGAAGTTGTGATTCTGAAAAAACTACACTAACACACACCAAAAAACAACCTCAGTCTTTTTTAATGGTATGGTCAGCAGATGTTCTGAGACTGGGTCAGCTGGATGTACCTTTCATGGCCAGCACATGGTGCTAATTGACGGTATACTCCAAATCGGAGCAGAACTTCAGGCTGGGGGTCATGAAGAGACCAATCTGTGAAGCTATAATGAAAGCCAGTGCTTTGATTTAGCGGTTGATTTTAACCAGACCAAGGATGGTGACTCCGGGGATGAGTAGGAGAGCTTGCTCAGCAGCAAATATTAAACAGCCTTCAGGGTCTTCGGCAATGAACCATCATTTGTAGAATACAATGCTGCGTCCTAATCCACAAACTACACACAATCTAAGAGTCAGCATTGCAAAAATGTACACTATTTAACCATATATTGCATTTGTGCATTGGGCCATGTTTTTTAAGCTCATAGAAATAAATCCAATTAAAATCTGGAACTTTGAAATCTTACACTGGAACGTAAATCACACATTAGTTCGTTTGCGGCTAACTCTATACTTTGCTGAGTTGCACATAACTCAGGTAGCTAGCATAAATCCCCAAGTTATTTGGCAAATTTATAAATGATTGTCAGCTCGTAGGCTCATGTGTTACTCTCACATAATACAAGCTATGACCATAAGAACATCAATGATTTCCATGTGAAAAATACGTAATGTATGCCCTCCTCTACTTGTGCAAACCTTTGCTACTTATTTTTCTATGTCCTTGTAACACCTCCAAAAAAACAATGGACGGACACCATGGCTTAGTATAAAGTCCAGGATGGAAACATCCTAAATTCCCTATACTTAAATTTTTATTTAAGTTCTTGTTTGTTCTTCAACTCAATGGATGCATGACACACAAAACAGAATCCTTGAGAAACATCCATGTACTAGATAATCACCATGGTCCAATAGCAGCGTGAAGGTGAAACCTTTCTGCAAAGTTTGCTTTGGTAAGTTGTTTAGAACTCTTGAAATAAATTTCAAACAAATCTCTCTTTTTTTCTTTCTTCAAAACGACACCATATCAGATTATTCTTCTATTCCACTTGAAGCAAATCAAGACTTTTAAAGTGATGTCACATTTCACGGCAATTGCACAGCCTATTTTAATGGGAAGCACCTCAATAGAAAATTCTGCCTTCTGCACTTTCAAACAAAGACCGCCACAGCCATATCACCCTGCAGCCCAAGACCAGTTACTCACTGAAGCTAAGCAGGGCTGAGCCTGGTTAGTACCTTGATGGGAGACCACATGGGAAAACTAGATTGCTGTTGGAAGTGGTGTGGAAGTGAGGCCAGCAAGGGGCGCTCAAGCTGCAGTCTGTGTGAGTCCTAATGCCCCAGTAAATTGAAGGGGACACTATACTGTCAATAAGCACCGTCTCTCGGATGAGATGTTAAACCGAGGTCATTAAAAATGCCATGGCACTTTTCGTAAAGAGTAGGTATGTAACCCTGGTGTCCTGGCCAAAATTTCCTCCCATCGGCTTTTACCGATCATGGCCTCCTAATTATCCCCATCCACAGAATTGGCTCTATCACTGTCTCCCCACTCCACCTATAACTGGCGTGTGGTCAGCACATTGGCACCATTGTCCTGTGGTTGCCGTCGCATCATCCAAGTGGATGCTGCACACTGGTGCTGGTGTGGAGAGACCCCCTCATGATTGTGAAGCACTTTGGGTGTACGGCCAACACAATAAATGCGCTATAAAAGTACATTACATTACATTAGAAGCTTGGGGAACACCAAACAATATCAACCATCTGTGATGGGTGGCGATCCTTAAATTAATATCAACACTGCAAAACTAAAGATTTAACATGGACAATGTGCTAATTTTGGATTATTCTGGACATTCTGGTCTATTTACACACGTTTGTATAAAATCAACTTCAATGTTAGCAGAATAGCTTGGACTTACTAGATTTACATTTAGTCATTTAGCAGACGCTTTTGTCCAAAGTGACTCACAATTGTATTATTATACATTAAACCCATATTTCTTTCATTGCTTTTGTCAAACCAGGCTCCTCTTTTTTTCACCTGCAAAATTTCAATCAGCAATTGTAAACGTGGCCTCGTCTTAGGCCCAGTTTACACTAATACGTTTTCGTTTTTAAAACGTATATGTTTTGCTATGGTTACGCCATCTGTCCTATGCCGGAGTTTTCAAGCACCGAAAACGGAGCATTTTAGAAACGCCGAAGAGGCCGTTTTCATTTTAAAAGCTGCTGCTTCGTGTTAGTGTGGATGGGGGAAAACAAGGGCTGTTTCTCAATTCCAAGAACGCAAAGAACGGACTTGCGTTCTTGTGGAGACTGGTCTTGCCAGGTATCCTCGGAAGAATGAACTCGGGAGATCGGACAGAGAAAGTGTCCTGTTAGAAATGAGATGCTGCGTTCTTCCTGATGGTCACATGACCTTCACACGTTTTTTAATTGAAAATTACTTAAACATTACAGCATTCATACAATGATTTATTGCTTTTCCTCTTTTCAAAATATAAACTATGCATTAAAACATTATATATATTCGCTGCACACTATAAATAAAACAGACTTTAATACAAATTTCAGCAAACAAACACTCCTAATGTGTTTATTCCTTTATTAGGATGTCCATGGTAATGTTTACTTTTACCGTTTCATTTAGGGAAACTCCTGAGGTAAATAAGTTATATCTCTGAACTTTAATAATAAATCTAAATAAAATGCTGCGCTTCCCACCTCCAGTCACAATGACTTCTGGGATTTCTAGAGCGAGATCGGTGCTCAGGTCTGCATTGGTGCATCCTCGATATCAAGAACACATCCGGGAACTTTCACGCGTCCTCTGGTCTTGCGGTCTTGAGTATTGGAACTGAACTTTGGCAGCTGATGATGACGTTACACGAGAACATGAGGACGCAAGACCGCTGAAGAGCGCATAAAGAGAAACAGCCAGAGACATCTGAAAACAGAGGCGGGGCTGCAGACATTCGCCTATCTGATTGGGGCTTTTTCCTCAATATTAAGTAGCCTACACACAAGGGAACAGTGTACCTTATAACCTCATTCACATCACCCTGGCTACATTTTTTCACTTTCTTAACAATAAAATGAAAACATGATATTTTGATATTAGCAACTTAAAAGAGACCAGAAATGTTGAGGCGTCGTGTAGCTGCATATTTATATGACCGTCATCTTCATTCCTATAACATAACTGCCTCCTTTAATTTTCATTGAAAATACCAAACATACCCTCTCTTTTACTGAATATCAGTTTTAATAACCATTAATGGCCATTATAAAAGTACAACGTACAATAAGTTTATATAATATAGGAAATAAAGGCAAGCAATCAGTCAATATGCAGAATCGCTGTCTGCGGTTACATTAATTAATACATTAACTTATCTTTGCGTTTAGCCAAAACACGTTACCTGAGGACAAGTAATAGATTCAAAAGACCAAAGTCGATGAATATGTTGTTAGATATAGACAACAAGATTAATATCACATTTAACAAATATAGTGAGATTAGATCCAGCGGTAGATCCTTGAGGAACGGTCTGACGTGCACAGCTCTACTATGGGTAGATGTGCTCAAAGCACGCTGCAGTGCATGCCAGAGTGTGTGTGTGGGGTCACGAAATGTAGATACAGAGTTGTTCAAAAACGCTGGATGAAACGCTAGTGTGGACGTGGATCGTTTTCATTCTAAAACGAACGCCGTTTTAAACCTAAAACGTATTAGTGTAAACAGGGCCTTAAAGGGAAAATACTTTCCCATCATTAATAACTACAGTGGTATATGAAATATTGGTATGCAAATTGGGACGCAAATTCGTAACATTTTGAAGTTCAAAGTTCTGCCTGAAGAAAAAGTCCTGAAAAAACAGCACCAGTGAAAATGCTTCTGTCTTGCATTCCTTTTTAATTTACTTTTCCGTTTCAAATGATATTTTCACAGCAGAACAATTTGACTGAATTGTATTTCTTTTTGCTTCAATAACAATTGTCCTTCAGAGTTCACATGACCAGTTTAACAAATGTTCCCATTTCATTAGCACAAGATAGCATCATCTTCGTATTAAGTGACTTTTCTTTGTCAAAATTGAAAATTGAAAAGAAAACTTTCTCAGACATTCCGAAGCCCACTGTATCTCCCACTTGCTGCAGTGTTCCTCCACCCCACAATCTCTCCTGTCAGAGAAACTGGAAGCAACGGCACAGAGCAAGAAAATGAAACCGTTTTTCTCAATCAGCCTCAGTGTCATATAAGAGAAAATGAAAATAATGCCTTTAAGGTCCAGGGAATAAACAGAAAGTGTGATAGCAATATGAGGCGCACGGCAGTGCTGTCCTCACTGATATTACACACACACCCCTGAGACACCCACTCAAGGCCAGTTTCTTATTACTGCTTTCTCCAAACTATTGGAGTGTGTGTGCTGCAGCCCGTTAAAAACAATCTGTGTGTAATAGAAAAAAAGACAAGAGAAAAGCTGTGTTTCTCTAGATACTCAACTTGTGTGTGACGGTGAGAGAAAGAGAGAGAATGGGGAGAAGATAATTGTATTATGGAACTTGGAGAAAATATAAATAGCAATAAATTCCTCAGTACTAAGATACAGGAAAAATGACCAAAAGTTAAAATTATCCACACATACATATTGCAGTTGTTTTAGGCCCAATCCCTATTCTATTTTTTACCCCTACTCCTTTACCTTGGCCTTAAAACAGAGTGTGAAAGCGAAGGTCTTCAAATTTTACCCCTAAGAATTGGGACACCACTAAAGCACCTGCACACGTCATCATATGTCATTGCGAGGCCTACTTCATATGAAACTGACAATGGCGACTGCTCTAGTTATTCCAGTTACGTTATTGTTTAGTATTTATTTTTAGGGAATCACTGAATTTAACAATATCATGTAATCATAACAATATAATGTGGCAATAAGCTTGTAACTATACTGTGCATTACACCATGGCCATATTCATCTATACGAAAACAACATTAACATTATAGCAGACACTGTAAAAAGCTCATTCCCAGCCACTAGACTTTTCTGACAGGGTATTCCAGTGTCATCAAGTGACAGATGTGACAGTATGTTGTGAGATTACTATTCAAGAGTTATTATTATGGATTATAGATAGCAAAATTTTGTTTGTTTTTTTTAGTTTGTTTTTTTAAACCAAAACATGAATGCTGTCATGAATGTATTAAAAGATATGCTTGTTTGTTGTTAAAAATTTGCAATAATGACAAAAAAAAAAAAATTAATTTGTGCATCTCCTGACTTCCATGTGCAGCCATGCTGCCGTTGTAGCTGGTGTATTCTGGGAAATATTCATAACCCCTTGGATTCGAGTGTGGTCCTAAAAAAATCTCAGTTTCAAAGGCTATCTAGCCCTTCCCCTTAACGCTAAAGAGCATCAAGACACCCGTACCCCTTCACGTGAACGCACAAAATGAAAGGTGGGGAAAGGGCTAAGGGGTAGAATTGGGATTGGGTCTTAATGTCTAATTTAGGCTTTTAATTACTGTTTTTTTTTGGGGGTTTTGTTTTTTTGTAGTCTGACTTTTTGTTTGTTTTATTTTTTTATATTTTAGTAAGGACAATCATGTACTGAAAAGAGCAGAATTTTTTTAAAGGTTTCACTTTTTAGGCTTTTTTTCTGTGCTAAAAATATGCCATAAGTGGTGAACTGTTTCAAACTGTCGAAACAAACTCATAAACAATTTTGTTTTAGCTGGATTTTGCTTGAAATGGCATGATTATAGTTTGTTCTTCGATTCTTTGGCCTTTACTCTAAGGGGTAGGTTTAGGATTGGGGTAAGTGTAAACATTAACAAAACAGAATTTGTAGAAATAATAATAATAATTTGTACTGATAGCTTCTGGCTGCAGTTGTGTCCTTTTTAGCTGCCAAGAACAGGCTTGGATTTTTTTTTTGCAACAACAAAGGAAACAACATCCGACTTTTATTTCAAAATTGTGTTGTGAAAATCCAAAATACAATTTTTAAGGACAGATGAGTTGGGTTTCTTTGCTCTTAAGTAGCCTCAATGCTTACCTGTTGTGTTGGAGCTCGCTGCGGCATGTAGGGGGGTTGAGAGGGGGCCGCAGACTGTTGTTGTGGGGGGCTGAAATACGGAGGCTGCCCCTGCTGACAGTAGCCACCCATTCCCTGTGGCCCATACTGAGCTGGCATCTGCTAATAGAGAAATAGCAGAAAAACACAGACAAACCTGTCAGACGCTTCGAATGGCATGTCACGGCAAGAAAGACTATTACTATTAATCTGAGAAGTATTTTAAATGGTGATCCGCCCCGGAACATTAACTGACTACTTAACAATTCTAATCCGATCTGAAACTTCTGCATCTGGGGCGTGACGTCTGGAGGCAGGAATAAAAGATTCTCACAGTGCAGAAACAGGCGGTGTTCCGAGTTGACAACTATATTTACTAACAGGTGTGACTCTCAAATTTCCCTGTACCATGTAAAGGACAAAGGCTGAATGTTTTGCACTTTAATGAACAGGAAAATGTAGCTTTAATAAAAACAATTGTGCCTTTTTGTTGATTTTCAATATATTTCTCAAACATATAAGCTAATTAATTACTTTCATTAAAAGAGGAATTATCATTATGATAAAAAAGGCTACTGGAGCCAATTCACCTATTATTTTAACACAAAAACATTAATTATGATAGTAAAAAAATCTAATTAAAAATAAATTAGGCCATCTCTCAGGGACTCTCATGACAACCTCTGAGTGATGACGCAGGCAAACTGATGAATCAGAAATTTAAATCAATCCACTGAAAATGAAAGTTTGGAGTGATTCACAGAAATAAATTACTTTTACTTCTGATGTTCTGGATGTGCAATTAAAATCTCAAGTCACATGATATGGTTAAATGATGGGGAAAAAATCAAGTAATCTCTTAAAAAATCCAACATTTCCAACAATACCACAATGTCAGTTTGTTTCAACATCTACTTTTGAGGATTTAATTATTAAATTTAAAGACATTAGATGCTAAATATCATTTTTGTTATCACAAATGTGCAAAAACTCGATTCACCATTTCTGATTTTCCACCCAAACACTTATCAGTGGGTCTTTGTCTTCCTTCCTGAACACAATATACTGTTATTTTCTGTTATTTTTCAGCCTGAGAGAGGTTGACAGCTCTAACATTAGTGAATGACAGCAAAGAATACTCTGCTAAATGCTCATATCAGGCAACAGAAAGGTAGTTGTCAACTAAATAAGTTGTTGATACAGCTCATAGGAACCAAATATGCCCTCAAATTTCAGTTTTAAAGTAGGGCTGCAATATCTATTTTTTTAAACCAATAATAGACATAATAGAAATAAACAAATCTATATAATTGTTAATGAATTGTCTCTGTGTGCTAAAAAAACAGCAATAAATTAACTACAAAATTATGAATATTACAATAGAATGTATCTGAAAATTAATGATATAACAAAAACTCCAGTCCTAAACACTGATAATGTATTCTGTTAAGCAGATATTTAAAAAATTTGTCATTAAGTACTTTGATTCAAGTATTCATTTTGTGTTTATAAAAATAGTGGTCAGGTCATTACGTGATGTTGGTGGAGGAAAAAGTTTCCTGACTTGCTCCTCCAAAACACACCAAAGTGGCTCAATAATATTAAGTTCTGGTGACTCTGTAGGCCATGGGAGATGTTCAACTTCACTTTCATATTCATAAACCACTCTGTCAGCAGGCTTGCTTTGAGTTTAGGTGCATTATCATCCTGATATACGAAACCACCTTCAGGATACAATGTGGGGACCATTGGGTGGACATGGTCCTCCAGAATAGTTTGTTAGTCCTTGGCTGCCCATCTAGCTCAAGTATTGGGCCTAGGTAATGGCATGATTTTGCAGCCCAAACCATCACTGATGCACCCCCATGCTTCACTCTGGGCATACAACAGTCTGGGTTGTACGCTTTTTTGGGGCTTCTCCACACCATAACTCTCTGAGATGTGGGAAAGACAGTAAAGGTATCCTCATCAGAGAACAACACATGTTTTACATTGTCCACAGCCCAATATTTTCACTAATGGTACCACTGCAACTCATGTTTGGCACTGGCATGAGTGGCCAAATGTTTGGCTATAGTAGCCTAGCCATGTACAGTGACCCCGTGGAGTTTTTGATGGAAACATGAGGGTTGATGAGCACATTTATTTCTGCAGTAAGTTAGGCAGCTGTGATTTTATGTTTTTTGGTACTTTGTTTTTGTTTTATCACCCAGACATCCCTTTCAGACAACTTCCTCTTGAACCACAGTAACTCCTGTTGGATGTGGTTTGTCCTTTTTATGCTACATTCACACCAGACACAGATGAAGTGTCAAGCGCAAGTGATTTGCATGTTAAGTCAATGCAAAGACGAGAACAGACATTCTGCGGCAAGTTTCACACGAATGAGGTGGCAAGAATGACGTGAATTGCGCGAATGAAGCTGCGCGAGTTTGAATATTATCACACATTCACGATGCGTTAACCAATCAGGAGCTTACTCTTGTAGGGGTGTGATTTTGACGTAGTGTCTGTTGTTGGTGTCCCGAGGGGAAAAACTCTTGCTGACACCGGACAACAGTAAATCAAACTGGGCTCGGTTCAGTCTGAAGCACTGCTGAAAGCCTCCATCATCCAGGTATAGTTTCTGGAGGAGTTGATGAATATATGCTGTTTTTCAGCCTTTCTAAAGTACATAAAAAACGCTGCTATCTCAATAAATTCCATGTTAGCGGCAGACAGAATCCCTGCCCATGATGCAAATCCGCGTCCGTGTGAAGTGAATTTGACAAGCGAATTAAGCGAATTTGATGCGCTGAATGAAGCGATTAAACCAAAAATGTTTACGTGTCTATCTACGCGAAAAGTTCGATTAATTCACGCGTCCTGCATCTGGTGTGAACACAGCATTAGTGGTTTGTTGATATTACCCTCGATACCATGGCTCTTGATAGATCACAAAGATTTGCTGTCTTGGTCACAGATGCGCCAGCGAGACGCGCACCAACAATTTGTCCTCTTTTAAATATTTTAAGCAAAACTGTGCTATTACTTTGCTAATTAAACCTACACTCTGTTCTTACTGTTGGAATGTGCAATCAATGAAAATTGGCCAACAGGCTGGTCAAATTTAGCCATGAAACCTCCAACACTAAATTGGTCAGTGTTTCAGTTTCATTGTTCCACCCCTGTACATCTACAGTTGAAGTCAGAATCATTAGCCCCCCTTTATATTTTATTTCTTTTTTAAATATTTCCTAAATGATGTTTAACAGAGCAAGGAAATTTTTACATTATGTCTGAAAATATTTTTTCTCCTGGTGAAAGTCTTATTTGTTTAATTTCAGCTACAATAAAAGCAGTTTTAATTTTTTTATGAACCATTTTAAGGTAAAAGTTATTAGCCCCTTTAAGCATTTTTTTTTCGACTGTCTATACAACAAACCATCGGTATACAATAACTTGCCTAATTACCCTCACCTAGTTAGCCTAATGAACCTCGTTAAGCCTTTAAATGTCACTTTAAGCTGTATAGATGTGTCTTGAAAAATATCTAGTCAAATATTATTTACTGTCATCATGGCAAAAATTATTATGTTTAGAAATGTATTGAAAAAAAATTTCTCTCCGTTAAACAGAAATTGGGGAAAAAATAAGCAAGGGGGCTAATAATTTAGGGGGTCTTATAATTCTGACCTCAACTGTATGTCTATGTCTAAATGTAAATCTCCATATCACTGGGAACCATCATATAATCACATCGTTTCTCTTGCAGCAGTTGTATTTTTAAATTTTTTTTAATTAAATTGTCTATGAACAATCATATTTAGGACTCCGAACAGCACTGATGACCGTACTCGGGTACTATGTGAACGTAGCCAGCAAGGGATGATGGGATACATCTGAACACAGAGGGTCCCCGTGGGTGTGTTTGTGCTTTAGTAATCCACAACTGTTCCCCCTCCTCTTTTGATTCACGACAAGCTGTTATTGTGACGCTCTTATGTAAGAGCTTTTCAAGGCAACAGCTGCCATTGGCACGCTGTCCTCCCATCTGAGCCCCACGTTACCCGCTCTCTTCATCCGCTGTAATTCTCATTTGTCATTCATACCAAACAGAAAACAAATCCACGAACCATGATGATGTGTTTTTTTTTCCCGCTCATCTCTCTAATACATGCAGAAGTATGTCAGCGACGGTACGTGCACATACACTCACGAGGCTCAGATGGGAATTGTATTGAGAGCCGCGTTCTCAGAGCTTCTTTAATGAGGAAATGTAAGTCAAGCAAGGACAAACCCTAATCTACACTGCAAAAATAATTTTCTCAATCACTTTTTTTTTTCGTCACGTTTTCCATTAGAAAGTAAGTCGAAACCATAGTCTTCTGGGCAACAATGCCTCGGGTGACCCTTTCCTTTTTCCTCTTCCTTTTTTTATAATCCTTTTGTTTCTGGTGTCTTTTTTCATTATTACTTAAAAAGGAAACGAAGTTAAAAAGTAGCTTAAATATTAGTTTGTCCAAAATAAGTTGGAGAAAAAAAATAAAAATTCACAGATTGATGTTACCATTTTTTAATTGTGCTATTGAATGTCATTGTCTATATTTCGCACATACTACAGTTTATTTTGTTATATTGTTAAGTTATATTGCTTCATGTTTTCCCTCATAATTTGTTTGCTTGTTTGTTAGTGGTTGAATGACCTGTTAAAGTCTATATTGCGCATCCTCAACATTATATATTGTTGGCTGCAAATCAAGTTATTTTTCCAAATAGACCTTTTGGGCTGTGAAAGGAAAAATAATGAACCTGTCTCTTCTTCACCCTAATTTGACACGTTTTCAGTCTGCATTTGACAATTATATTAAAAGTTAGGGTATTAAAAGTTCTTCATAGAACAATCAATGGTGATAAAAAGAAAACTTTATTCTTAAAAGCCTTACTTTGGAGCAGGGTTTCATAGTAAAATTGTAAAATAGAAGCAGGATTAACCTTGAGCTTCTAAATTATCTGTTACAGTATAACTCAGGATGCATCGATATGGAATTTTTTACTTACTGTATACAAAACCCTTCAGATTTTGAGGCCGATAGCGGATTTACATGCTGATAAATATATATAAATATAATTTTTTCTCATTTTTCAGTATGACTCTAAAAACAGAATGTAAACACGTACAGTAAACAACTAGAAAAATATCTGAACTTTATGAATTAACTAATCACTTCTATGGCCAACTTTCTTTCTACAGGTTTCTTCAAGTAAATTTAAGACTTTTTAAGACCCTTTAAGACAATTATTAATGAAATTTTAGACTTATATAGGGCTTAACTCTAAGGATTTTTTCTAATGGCCCAGTTACTTCTGTAATAGGTTCTGTATTAATGAAAGATTGTGTAAAGGGATGTGTTGCTTTAGTTTTCTTTCCCTGATTAGGGAATTTCATTTGGAGAATTGGCTGTAAAATGTCTAACAGCTGTTTTGTATCTCTTTGCAGTAAAAAATGATTCAAAAAGGTTTTGACATGAATTATTGGTTAATGGGTTTCAGCCCGATTGGGTAGCTTTACTTCCATTTAGAAAAATTAAGACCTGTCAAAATTGATTTCAGACCTACAACACTACATTTTAGTGAATTTAAGACTTTTTAACTCCTAAAATTTTATTTTTAAAATTTAAGATATTTAAGGACTATTTAAGAACCCACGGACACCCTGATAAGTTAAATCATTAAATCCTGACAAACAATAATGCATAAATAAAAACAAAGACAATGAACTTTAACCAAAATCAAAATACAAATAAAAAAATAAAAATGAGCAGTACATGAATAAAGTATATTTTCTGATACAACGTGACTGTGTTCATTTTTAACAAAAGGCCAACTAGAAATGTAACAGAAAAGTCTGGCTACTTTATCTGTGAATGTAATGCTGATTCACAACAGACATGTAGAATTTGCATGAGTTAATTACATACAAAGTCAATGCAAACAAGCGAATAGAGGTGGATTATTATTAGAGATGACAATAAAAACCCCAGTGGCAGTACCAAGCACACAAAATTGTTTAACAATTAGAAATAACTTTGAATTTGTTATCGGACTGAAAGTGTTAATAATAAATATAGCTGATATATCATGAATTCTGGCAGCAGCAAACACATGAAATTGTTCAACCACTAGAAATAATACATAAATTCTGAGTTTACATTTATCAACCTGTTTTTTCTAACTGGACCAATAGCGATAACATTAAATATAACATGTATCAACCGATATTGATATTGCGGTCTAATCCCTAACTATAAGTGTTGTCAAAAGTATCGACTTCAGGCACCAATTGGAACTGAAATTTTTTTAAACGTCCATTTACTGCTAACATTTCTTAAACTTTTTTATTTCTTAAACACCGCTAGTTGGCCATTATGTTCACATGCTCAATAGAAATGTCTGTGATTGGCCATAAATGTTATCCCTACCACTCTTCACCCCTGTTCACTAAGTGAAAAAACAGATACAGGGACATGAAGCGTTTCAAAGCAGTTTAGATCAGTTGATCCATCAACGAATTGCTGATATGCCAGCTTTTAGACAGACCGGCTGATCAACGTAATTTTGAAATTTTCCAGTGTCCGTGTATCTGTGTTTTTACTTGGTGGACATTGATGGAGTGGTGAACTGATGACTTTCAATTACAGTCATTTCTACTGAGCAGGTAAACACAATGGCCAATCAGCGATGTTTAAGAACACGCTCAAATGTTTACAGCAAATGGACGTTTTTAAAAATTCAGTGCCAATTAGTACACGAAGTCGATACTTTTGACACTAATAGTTAGGGATTAGGCAGCCATATTAGTATCGGTCGATATATGCTATATATAATGTTGTCGATATTGGTCCGATAACAAAATCAGGTCAAAATATGTAAACTGATAAATTAGTTCAGTACCAAACTCAATAATTTTGACAACATTACTAACTACAACTTTAAGGCAGGCTGAACCACAACATGAAAGACCTTAATATGGTCATCAGCTGTGTGAACAATGGAGATGGACTAACAAAACTAAGTCATATGTCCAAAACATCATACATGACAGTACGAATTCTTGAAGCATTAAACTAATAACTAAACATAACACATGTGAGACAGTCATCTCTTCCTCTCTACAAACTAGTTATAGCAGGAAAATGAATAAACTTCTAAAAACTTCAACAGGTCAGCTAAAGAATGTGTCAGGATACCTCAGGATATCCATTACGCATTTACATAACTTGTTTGCATCGTTTAATATTAAATGTTTGAAAAAAACAAATTTTTATATCAGGCACAGCCTTTAAAGGTTTATAAATCAACAACAAATTGTAATAGAATTCTGTTATCTGAGTGTTGGTTATTAAATAAATGTGGTCATTGTTTTCATTGATCATTAAATAAAATGGTTTTGGTTTCGATAAGAACATAAAAAAAAGTTAGATTGAAATGGACTTAAACCTCATTCTTTAGAATTCGTATTTGTCCATACAGCATTTGAGGGGACAATAAATAATAACTGTGCACTTCCAGTCTTTCCATCACTGAAATAAAGAAAAAAAAAGCGGATTTAAAAGGACTGCGAGCAATTGCTCTGAAATCCCACAAAGAGATTGTGTGCAATAACAAACAGCACATTTAATCTGTTTCTTTGCCATGTACTGTGCTTGTCAGACCCAT
This sequence comes from Danio aesculapii, assembly GCF_903798145.1. NCBI lineage: Eukaryota > Metazoa > Chordata > Actinopteri > Cypriniformes > Danionidae > Danio > Danio aesculapii. The sequence continues at coordinate 17,410,988 of NC_079454.1, read as the reverse complement.
GGACAGCAGGGCAGGTGAGTGGCGGTCAGATGGTCAGTGCCTCGCAGGGGTTGATGGCTTCTGATGATTGTGTTTTGATAGGACCTATCAAAATGGTCCTCTTACGGAACATTCAAAACACCTGTCAGGACCTGCGGCCCCCAGCCACGCACCTGCTCTTCATTCCATAGGCTCATTAAGCACGATGAGTTTTGATTTTATGGTGTTTACCATTTACTGTTTTGGGGAGTGGGGGGGGGGGGTAAATTGACAGATGAAATTATCAAAAAAATAATATTGTGTCAGTAACTTTTCATATTTAAACAGAACTACATGTTTTTAGATAGTGGTGTTCTTTATTTATCTATTATTGGTTTAAAAAAATTGATATTGCAGCCCTACTTTAAAACTGAAATTTGAGGGCATATTTGGTTCCTATGAGCTGTATCAACAACTTATTTAGTTGACAACTACCTTTCTGTTGCCTGATATGAGCATTTAGCGGAGTATTCTTTGCTGTCATTCACTAATGTTAGAGCTGTCAATCTCTCTCAGGCTAAAAAATAACAGAAAATAACAGTATATTGTGTTCAGGAAGGAAGACAAAGACCCACTGATAAGTGTTTGGGTGGAAAATCAGAAATGGTGAATCGAGTTTTTGCACATTTTTGATAACAAAAATGATATTTAGCTAAATATCAGTTGACTGAACAAAAGAAACCATCATAAAAAAATTGGATACAGTCACAAATCAGAAATGACCATCAAGATCTGCAGTGTAAATGCAGCCTAAAGGGACTGAACTGAATTCAAATTTGCTGGTCTCTTTTTTTTATGATGACCCGCTTACATTATCTTTTAAAAGTGACTCATATCCAATTGTCTGCATTTACACAGCACATGGCAAAGGTGTAATGACCAGGAAAAAAAAGATTGGGTGCTGACAGACAGCTGATAATAAGAGCGCTCTTTTCTCCATTCCTGTATTTAATCTGTTCGAAGGGTTAGTTTTTAAAATTCTTTTTGACAAGTTGTTGTAATATAGTTATTACAGAAAAGTGGCCATCTTTAATTCTAGGCCTTTTTAAACCAATGGGCATCTTAATGTAATTTCCATGGTGTGATTTATGCATGCGATGAATGCAACAGTTTTATATTAGTTTATATTGGTTACATGGCGGATGTTGCGATCTCTTGCTCTCTCTTGTTAGCATGCTTAAATACTTGTTTACTACACAATATAAAAGCTTTTTTTAATTCCTTGTGTATGAGATATAAGATTTGAAATACTGCTTAAATCTGTTCCGAAATGAAAGCGTCAGAGTTGATGTCATTCACTGAGGTTTTTAATGATGCGCAGCTCGCATTGACAGGTGAAAAATCAATCTACTTTCTTAAGGCTGATTTATACTTCTGCGTCAAGCACTTGCGCAATGGTCCGGTGCAGCCTCCGGACACCAAGGCTGACATGCACCTCTCAAAAAATGACTTTTGAGACTACACGTCGCAATGATGCATCCAGATGAAAACTTTTGTTTTGTGTTTACCTTATGATTAAAGTTGTCACATGTCCGCTGGTTCCCGCCTCTGAATGAGCATGTTTGAGCTACTTTAAACTACACCCACGAAGAAACAACACAGAGAAACATAAAAACCTACTGCCAGCTAGCGTTTCGAAAGTGTTATTGCACAAACAGCGCGCAGAAGTATAAATGCACAGCTACACGCAAGGCAGGCACCGTGGGTCACGCAGATCACTCGATGCAAAAGTATAAATCAGTCTTTAGGAGCCGATCACACCGAACGTGCTTTTACGTTCCAAAAATGCGAGGCAAGAAAAGCAGTGCAGTGTGCTTTTTTATGTCACTAGGCAACGACTGAATCAGCTACATATTTTGCAAGAGTGTTACTGTTGATATTGTTATATTATGTTATATAATTGTAGTATTTAATAATATTGTGATATTCAAGATTTGTAAAGTCATCCAGCCCTGGATAACTTGAAACAGCGACCACGAGTCTCTCCTCCATCTTTAAAAGTCTGTATAGTTGTCTTGACAACACAAATACGGCAGTCACCTCAACGGAAACCCCGCCTCTGCTTTCATTTGATTGGAGAATGAAAAAGACAAGACTGACGTAACACGTTTTTTCCGCTCAGTTTACTTTCTTCAACTGTAAGTGCACAGCACGGAACAGAAAAAATTCGAGGCACAGCAAACAGTTAAAATGCACCCAAAACGCTCGCGGCCATTAGTAAACAGTTCAAAATATGCACCAAAAAAGCACATTTGGTGTGATCGGTCCCTTACACTGCAGACATGAGGGTACTGACCCAGTTCATATTGGATAAGTTTCCACATATGAACAAGGCCTGAATCTGAATGTGTTTTTTTTCTTGCTTACTTGTACATGGGCCATGTCAGATCTGTGCCCCATGGGAGAAAAAACAATTAGAATTGAGTAGGGATGCAACGAGTAGGCTTCTCAACATCGCATTTCTACGTTATGGCAACTGTGCGTGAGTTTTAAGTTCTGAGCTTGTACACAGAGGCTAATAACCATGCACAATGGATTAACTATGGCTGAGGCTATTAACTAAGGGCCGTTCAAATATTGCGTCTTTTGCGCATGCAAGTTTATTATTTCCAATGGTGGCATCTTGCGTGCACAAATTGTGAGAGACGCTCACGCTTTCCAGGCGCGCCTAGTTGAAAGACTGCCATGAGTGCACCGCGAGTCACATGACAAGAACTAGACTGATCACCTTCATACTTTGTATGGAACATACACATTTACAAAAAAAATACAAAATGAAAAATACCAAACAATTTTGTAATGTAGTTGATCAAAAGTGTCTTTCAGACCGAGGTTCAGCAGCCGTTGACTACATTTGTTCTATTTAAAAGGGAAATACTGAGCTAATATGTAGCTTAGATTCAAATTAGACAAATACAATTTATTTATTTATTCTTATTTGTATTTATTTATTTATTCATTTATTTTCAGTGTAAAATTATTACCCGTGTTTAAATGCCACAAACCTTTTTTCACGTATTTTCAAAGTCCATTTTCAAAGTCCAAAGAGAAATGGACTATTGCTAGTTTTTTTTATTATTTTGTGCTATTTTATTTGGTTACTGAGCAGCAATAAATACCACTTTAAAATATAAGGAGTTTTCATGTGATTTTCTAAACTAGTAGTTTTGTAATTAATGAATTGATAATAATCATGATAACCGAGAAACCGTGATCATTCCTCAAACTATAATGGTACAATCAAAATCTATAATCCTACTGGATTAACTATGGCTGAGGCTATTAACTAAGAGCCGTTCACATATTGCATCTTTTGCGCATGCAAATTTGTTATTTCCAATAGAGGCGCGCCTTGCGTGCACATATTGTGAGAGACGCTCACGCTTTCCAGGCACACCTAGTTGAAAGACTGCCATGAGTGCACCGCGAGTCACATGACAAGAACTAGACTGATCACCTTCATACTTTGTATGGAACATACACATTTCTACTACTAAAGAGAAAAAAAAATACAAAATGAAAAATATCGAACAATTTTGTAATGTAGTTGATCAAAAGTGTCTTTCAGACCAAGGCTCAGCAGCCGTTAACTACATTTGTTCTATTTAAAAGGGAAATACTGAGCTAATATGTAGCTTAGATTCAAATTAGACAAACACATATTTTTATTTATTCTTATTTGTATTTATTAATTAATTTATTTTCAGTGTAAAATTATCACTTATGTTTAAATGCCACAAACCTTTGCTATTGCTTGTTTTTATTATTATTATATTTTTATTATTATACGGTGCTATTTTAATTGGCTACTGAGCAGCAATAAATAACACTTTAAATATATAAGGAGTTTTCATGTGATTTTCTAAACTAGTAGTTATTAGTGGTAATTAATGAACTGATAATCATCATGATAACCATTAAACCGTGATTATTTCTCAAACTATAATTGTACAATCAAAATCTATAATCCTTGCGTCCCTAGAATACAATCACTTGAACCATGCAGTGTAAATGCAGCATTTTATTTCAAATAAATACTCACACTAATGTTTACTTCAATGACACAACAGTGAAATGTTACGAGTTTGTAGTTACAATACACAAAACAATGTCTGACATTATGTCTGCATTTTGCTCTTACTAAAAATGGCGTTTCCCTTAGGCTGTCTACTTTTTTGTAAGTAAGTTATCTGTCCAAAACAGAAGTAACCAGAAGATCAATATAAATAAATCACAAATAACAGCAGGGTCCCTTTGGTATCAGGCCAGACGAAACATCCAATTTCAGGTAGAGTTGTGTTTAAAAAAAACACCATCCTCTGGTCATCTAGGGTCTACCGTCAGATAAAAGTCATTATAGGGTCCCTCTTGGACAAGAACGCAGACAACTAACAGCTGCACGAATGCATCGTGCACCCCTCGGGTTAGAGATTACCCCAAAACTCTCTCCTGTAATGATCTCATTATGTGCTGGCCGTGTTCGGTGATGTCTTTCTTGATTAGTGCCTCTCCCGACATTCCACCGTGCCAGGAGGAGATTGCTGATTCTGATCTTTCGTTCTAAAAAGGTCACGTCCGTACCCAGGGGCAATCACAGGAAGAAACTGCACACGACTGCTGTCCTGCTGATCTCGTGTCAGTATAGCTGACCAAAGATCAGTGTAATGGATCTGGAGGTAATGAAAAGAAAGTGGCTGATAGCTGAAATAGCAGTTTGTGTTTCTAAGGTCCAAAACGCACTCGGGTACGTGAACCCAAGCACTTCACTACACACAGTCTCGATTACACGCGTCGCTGTTTTCTAAAATATGTCTGAGCGAAGATGTCTACAATGGCTATACAAGTCTGTCTGTTAGTATTCCCATTCATTTCAATGGCATCTGCTCAACTATGCAGCAGTAGGGCTGCACAATATATCGTTTCAGCATTAAAATCGCAATGTTAACATTCGCAATTGTTAAATTGCAGGTATACGCAATGTTGAGTCTGGATTATACTTCATGTTTCGCAAATGTTTTTTGAGGCCTGTGGATGTGAGGGTTTAAAAAGCATTCAGGCCTAAGAAATTTTACTGTTAACTTTGACAAATTAATAACAAAAAGTTCTATTGAATTCTTTAGAAAATGAAGATTATGCAGTATTATTTTACATTTGATTAGTCAATTACTGTATACATGAATCCAGTCCCACTCCGCGAAAACAATCAAACACTGTTTATATATTTTCTATATTCTATTTTTGAATTTATCTATGCTTGTAGATTGTTTCTTATATTTCATGCATATGCACTCCCCTATAGAATCATCCCAATCAATCTAAAATTAAAATGTTACCAAATAGTTATTCGACACATCTAGTGAAATTGTATTCATATCATAATATATCAATCGCAGAATAAAAAAATAGCACAATGTTCGATTTTTCCAAAATCGTGCAGCCTTACAACATGCTAATAGCTAGTTAATAGCTAGGGCTGTGTGATTAATTGATATCATATCGAAATTGTGATCTGGAGATGCGTGATTTCCAAATTGCCTTACAGCTTGATTTTCCCACAGTATGCTGTCTGAACCAATTGTAACACAGCGCACCTAAACAGAGCACGAGAACAGGAGACTGAATAGTCTGCGTATACAGGGATGGTGAGTTCAGCACAGGACTTGGTGCCAAAAAAGTTAACATCTGTGGTATGTGATTAAGTTACTTTGAATACAGGAAGGCTGATGTATAGCAGAACCAGGTGATTTGTAAGCCAGTCATATATTACGTCTAAAAGCGCATGGAAAGCGCGAGCATGTCACTTCCCTCAACATTTTCAACGTGCTTTGCAGTCGCTCCTTTGTCGTTGCTCGGTAACCATCAACCGTTTTCTCAGAGGACAACAACCCAACAAAACATTGCTGCAGTTCTGATACAAGTTTTATGTATGTTTTGTATGTTAAGAAGCACTTGGTGTTTAGGTGTCTTGTGTTTGTCTGAGGTAACCGAAATATGTATATTCCATTCAAAGTATGAAGCTAATCATTCAGGTCTTGTTACGTGACTTGCGATGAGGCATTCTGAAAAGTAAAATTTAAAGTTTGTCTGAAAGTAGATGTTTTCAGCTGGGCGCACCTGGCCTACGTGTGCGGGCTGCTCTCACTTGTGCACGCAAAAGATAAGATATGTGAATGGCCAATTTCACGACAGCGTCACAAAGAGGTCCTATGACCTATGCATGACAAAACAAATCTGTGAACACACACGCAACAACTTCTGATATTTGGTCAAGCAGAACATACACACACATACACACACACATTTGTTTTGCCATAGGTCTGTTCTAGAGACAATTTGTTACAGCTTTACTAGGTGATTTTTATTTTATTTTTTGTCTGTTTTAGAGACATCTTGCAGGTCTTTGATAAAGATCTAATTGTTTTTTCTTTTGAAATATGTTTCAGATTCACACTGTAAACACAGATTCTGTCTGTCTGTAACAAAATCATGATTAAAATCAAAATCGCAATATTGTTCAAGAAAATCTTCATTTTTTGCCCCTATCACACAGCCCTAGCTGATATGACTATATATATCTTATGGACAAAATAAAAAATCTAATGTTTCAAGTTTAGCTCTATAGTTTCATTTGTAGAGTCACAAAATACACTGTTTACGGTAATACATTTTTGAAATGTATTTGCCATTATGGGGAAACATGAAAAAACACCCTGGTGAGAAAGTTGTAATCTTGAAAGTACACAAAAAATGATTTTGCTGCTTGTTCAAACTACTTATGTAAAATGAGCTGAAACAAAAGAACTCTTCAGATTTTCTGGGACAACTTAATTGTTTTATGTTCAATCTAATTAAACATATTAAGTTAACTTAATCAATTTGTGTTGAAACAACCTGAATGAATTGTGTCGAACCGTGTAGTTTTTTTTACAGTGTACGGTGTTCACATTTTGTATTTTATTTAGGTATGTTTTTTATTTTTATAATGCAAACCTGTAATCTTTAGTTTGAAAGTATTTCATTTTTTAGTAATATTTATTTCATGATTGTACATTTTTAATAAGACATTTTCACTGAAGACCTAAATAATGTGAGAAATATGATCATATACAGTGCATCCGGAAAGTATTCATAGCGCTTCACTTTTTCCACATTTTATGTTATAGCCTTATTCCAAAATGGATTAAATTAATTAAATTCCTCAAAACTCTACACACCCCATAATGACAATGTGAAAGAAGATTTTTGGAAATTGCAGAAAACATTTTTAAAATAAAAAACCTGAAAAATCACATGTACATAAGTATTCACATCCTTTGCTCAATACTTTGTTGATGCACCTTTGGCAGCAATTACAGCCTCAAGTCTTTTTGAATATGATGCCACAAGCTTGGCACACTTGGCATACCTCTCAAGCTCTATCAGGTTGGATGGGGTGCGACGGTGTACAGCCATTTTCAGGTCTCTCTCCAGAGGTGTTCAATAGTGGCTGGGCCACTCAAGGCCATTCGCAGAGTTGTTGTGAAGTCAGGCCATTGATATTTTGGCGGTGTGCTTTGGGTCATTGTCCTGCTGGAAAATGAACCGTCGCCCCAGTCTGAGGTCAAGAGCACCCTGAAACAGGTTTTCATTCAGGATGTCTCTGTACATTGCTGCATTCATCTTTCCCTCTATCCTGACTAGTCTTCTAGTTCCTGCTGCTAAAAACCATCCTCACAGCATGATGCTGCCATCACCATGCTTCACTGTAGGGATGGTATTAGGTGATGAGCGGTGCCTGGTTTTCTCCAAACATAATGCCTGGCATTCACTCCAAAGAGTTAAATTTTAGTCTCATCAGACCAGAGAGTTTAGTTTCTTATGGTCTGAGAGTCCTTCACATGCCTTTTGGCAAATTCCAGGCGGAGAATGGCTTCCGTCTGGCCACTCTACCATACAAGCCTGATTGGTGGATTGCTGCACAGATGGTTGTCCTTCTGTAAGGTTCTCCTCTCTCCACAGAAGAACGCTGGAGCTCAGACAGAGTGACCATCAGGTTATTGATCACCTCCCTGACTAAGGCCCTTCTCCCCCGATTACTCAGCTTAGATGGCTGGCCAGCTCTAGGAAGAGTCCTGGTGGTTACAAACATCTTCCACTAATGGATGTATCGGTCACTGTGCTCATTGGAACTTTCAGAGCAGCAGAAATTTTTCTGTAACCTTCCCCAGCCTTGTGCCTTTAGACAATCCTGTCTAAAAGTTTTACAGACAATTCATTTGACTTTATGCTTGATTTGTGCTTTGACATGCACTGTCAACCTTGGCACCTTATATAGACAGGTGTATGCCTTTTCAAATCATGTCCAATCAACTGAATTTACCAGATATGAAATCCAATTAAGCTGCTGAAACATCTCAAGAATGATCAGTGGAAACAGAGTGTACCTGAGTTCAATTTAGAGCTTCATGGCAAAAGGCTGTGAATACTTCTGTACATGTAATTTTTTAAGTTTTTTATTTAAAAAAAAAATTGCAACAATTTAAAAAAATCTTTTTCACATTGTCATTATGGGGTATTGTGTGTTGAATTTTGAGGAAATAAATAAATAAGGCTGTAACAAAAAAAATGTGGAAAAAGAAGCTATGAATACTTTCCGGACGCACTGTATGAATGAGTACATTTCTGAGTGTATACTTTAGAATGTAAAAAGTAATAAGTCCTTTACATGTGGTCAATATAAACTATTAATTGATATCGTGTTATTTATTGTTATCAGATTATGAGATTACTTAGCGCCTAGCCCTAGTTACGTGCATAAAAGTACATTGTTTTCTTTCATATTTAAATAATATTGATTAATGAAAAACTTTGTGTATATGTAATTACTATAACTAATATTGAGCAATACTGACAACTGATTTAAGCCACAATTCAGAATATCAGAAGTAATAATCACACCATGTCCATTTCGCTCACAATTGTGAGTGATTCAGAAAATGATTTGTTACTTTTTCTGTAAGATTAAGAAATTCCAGTGAAATTTCACAACCGTTGCCTGTTGTCAATTACACAGAAACATATGATGCACAGCTTATACAGAAGGAATCTTTCAACCAAGCAGCTTTACTGTTGGTCAAATCAGGATGACCACACTATGTTGCGAAATTTGCATTGTGAAATCTTTTACTTTCACACAAACTACTAGATTGTGTCAATTGTATAGATATGACTGCCTATTGTCCACCACAATAATCATTTTTGGACTAATTATTCAAAGATCTTCCCCAAAAGCCCTGATCAGACTACTTGTTTTTTTTCACCCAATTTTGGCACTATTTGCTTGACGTAGGAATGATATGAGAATGTATAAAAGACTGATAGGTATTGGGAATGAAGATTCATTGCAAGTTAACACAGAAAGTCTGGTATGTTTAATTTTTTCCCTGTCATCCAGCACAACTTTTTGTTATATGAGAGACTTTGACCAATAAAAGAACAGAATTTCTTACGTACACAGATTTTAAATAGCCAAAATGTGAGGGCTGTGCTGCTAGGTGGACGTAAAACAGACGTGAAGAAAGAAGGTCAGTATGTTTGCCTTTATAATGTGTCATCGAAAGTCTACCAGGAGAAAATAAAACAATTTCTGCAGGCTAGTGAGTACTAGAATTAGCAGCAATTCACTCATTATATTCTCCTTCAAAACAGTGACAGTGTTTTCCTTACATTGATTTGTTTGTGGGAATGCATGAGTTTTTATGTGAATAAAGTCGAACATTTTTGCGATCCTGCAAAATTCTTAATTTAAATGCAAAATAATCGCAAAAAACGTTAATAATCTCATAAAACACCTAATTCCAAACCATATAATCAAATTATATTTATTTCAGTTTGCAATGAATTGTTTTACATGACTTATAGACATTGCATATGCAGCGTACGTGATGTATTTGAGTGTCTCTCGAAAAATGACATCTCACCTGCACCCTCACAATTAACACTACATGGAAGCCTGTTCAGTAAGCAGACGCGGATGAAGCGTGAGTGATTTACATGTGAAGCCAATGCAAAGATGCGATTAGACATCCTGTGGCGCAAATCGAGTGAATAGCATGGCGTGAACTGGGTGTTTTGTGCGTTTGACGCGCTTTAGACGGTTGAAGAAAATTGGAGCAAACATCTAACAATGGGAGCAATGGAACAAACAGAACAGCAAGCAGCTTACAATGGATGGATGACGGCCGCTCAAGGATGATTGGTTCAAGGATGACGGCCGCTCAAGGATGATTGGTTCAAGGATGACGGCCTCTGAACGTGACCCAATTCAAGGACATTGCTTGTGCTCAGGGATGGGCACTGAGCAGTATTTATGATACATGTATTTGAAATACGTATTTGAAATACAAAATAGTATTTTGTCATTTGTATTTTATGGGGTTTATGAAATGGGTTTTGTATTAAAATATCTTGTGTCTTGCATTTTTGTATTTTAAAATACTGCAAAATACTTTGTAAAATACGTTCATCAAAATGGGGCTTCAGATGCTTTCTCAGGTTTGAAATCTGAACAGAAAACTGATTAAGAAGGTCATCAATGCTTGGAGTATGGATGGAAATTATGCAACACAGGCTCTATTTTAACGATCTAGGTGCAGAGTCTAAAGCATTAAGGGCGTGTCTGAATAACTTTTGCTATTTTAAGTATGGAAAAATACGCTCTGTGCCCCAGTGCATGGTCTAACAGGGTTGTACTTATTCTCTTAATGAGTTATGGGTGTGTTTTGAGCATAACATGCATTAAACCAATCAGAGTGTCATCTCCCATTCCCTTTAAGAGTCAGTTGTGTGGCACCATGGCGCATTTGCTATTTATATGGTGACTTTGTAAGTGGATTAACTGAACGGAAAAAACTGAATGCTTCACTAGCGAGAAAACAGTTGAAGAGACCATCAGTAGTGAGAATAAAGAATGAGCCTCCTTTATTCAGCCTCTTTACTTTCTCTTTACTTCTTTACTTTTGTGAATAAGGAAACGGTGTTCATAACACACTCCACTGAAGACATCCATTAGCCTATATATTTCGTTTGTTAAGTTTGTTAGATTTGTTTCAAAACTATTTCTAAATTCAGTTCTAATTTCCAGCAAACAAATAAATGAACAATAATAATGAAGTGTGTTATATGATATATAAGCGAGTTTTATCCAAACACATGTCCTGTTCTTATAGGTGATGCAGACATCTCCAAAATCCAACAGGTGGACAAATCTAAACTTTTTTTTATTAAAGCAAACATAAATATGCATGTAACAAATAATATCGATATTATTAATAACATTATACAAAAACAAATTGTCATGAATAAACTGAAAAAAGCCCCCCGAGATGAAGGCATGGAGGCAATGGTTTTATATTTATGTAGACAATAATCATTTTCGTCATATTTTAATCCTTTAATTCTTTTTTATTTGTAAAGATATTTCCGTATTGCTGTACATCCTGTGTGTATTAAGCAATGTGTGTGCTTTTAAGGCGCATAACTAACGCGCTCTGCACTTGACTGTCGCAGTCTATTTTAGTTCCTCAAAACAGCAACGCTCCAAAAATGAACACCTCCTGTCTAGACTGAAACACCCATGAGTCCACAAAGTGGCGCAAATGGATTTACTATTTACACAACGTGGCACAAAATGGGAAAATTAGGGTTGCATTGGTCTGAAAATCGCGCCAAACACATCTTGCGCCTTATTGCCCCGGGTGTATGATAGGGCCCAAAGAAAATAACTGACAAATGGCATGGTTAGATTTGAGAGCAAGTCAACAATCACTGAAAATAGTATACTGCACAGTGTTAAGACCAGTAATATGTAATGGTAGTTTAGTGTACAATTTGGCATCAGCATCTTTGCTTAAGAAATGAGATGGAATAAAATATTAGTCTTTACAAACAGGATGTTGAGCCTTCAGCACATAATCATTCTCAGCGTCAGTGCTGCAGGTGGAAATGCAGAGGAACTTTAGAATAATAAAACACCTAAAGACGGTTTACTGGTGTACACTATGGGGGTTAACCAAGACTTTTCCAGTTTAAGACAAACAACATACAAATAAGTCCTACTGTGGCGATACCTACAATACTTCATAGGCTGTTTCAAATGCCAGTAGCTGCAGGTGCAGTGTACAGTTAATGAAGAGATGTCAAATGAGACACAAATATTTAATAACACTCCAATCTATACGGCAGCAGCAGGGTGTACAGTTGAAATTAGAATTATTAGCCCCCGTTTGAATTGTATTTATTTTATTTTTTTTAAGTATTTCCCAAATTATGTTTAATAGAGCAAGGAAATTACCACAGTATGTCTGATAATATTTTTTCTTCAGGATAAAGTCATGTTTGTTTTATTTCGGCTGGAATAAAAGCAGTTTTAATTTTTAAGGATTAATTAAAGGTCAAAATATTAGCCCCTTTAAGCTATGTTTTTTTTCAATAGTCTACAGAACATCATTTTACAGTAACTTGCCTAATTACCCTAACCTGCCTAGTTAACCTAATGAACCTAGTTAAGCCTTTAAATGTCACTTTAAGCTGTATAAAAGTGTCTTGAAAAATATCTAGTCAAATATTATTTACTGTCATCATGGCAAAGATAAAAGAAATCAGTTATTAGAAATGAGTTATTAAAACTATTATGTTTAAAAAATGAGTTGAAAAAAAATCTCTCCGTTAAACAGGAATTGGGGGGGAATAAACAGGGGGGCTAATAATTCAGGGGGGCTAATAATTCTGACTTCAACTGTATATGAAGAATTTATTTGCAAAATAAAAGATAACTTCATTTTATAGAGATATCATGTTTTATGTTGTGTATTGAAGAGTACAATTGTAAAAACATGATTTAAGGAAATGACTAAAACTGGAGATTTGAGTCGTTTTCAGAAATTAGTACTCAAGATTTCAATTGCAAAAAATGTACATTTATTGAACAAAAAGTTAAATAACCTCTTCATATATCACCCTTTAAAATATAAGACTGTTAAGAGATTGGTGCAGTTTCACTGGCTACGCAATAGTTGGAAACACAATAAAGAGATATTGTACTTTATTCCAATTTTTTATTCCATTTATTATCTGCATCACATGGTTTTTACAGTGATTAAAGAGATCATCTTCAAGACAGGATTCTTTTTGTATGAAATTTATGCAAAATCTATGCTAAAATGAAAGAGTAAGTCAGTTTAATGGTGAAGTGATTGATCCAATAGGCCTGTCGATAGAAGGTTTGCAAAGAAATGTCATGCTTCCTTTGCAAAAGTATTTTGTAGTATTTTCAAAATACAGTATTTTATTTTGATACATTTGTGGTTGCAGTATTTTGTCATTTATTTTGATATTCATAAAACTGAGGTATTTTGTATTTTATTTTAAAAATACATTTCAATGTATTTTTGCCCATCCCTTTTTCCCCAATTTCTGTTTAATAGAGAGATTTTTTCAACACATTTCTAAACATAATAGTTTTAATAACTCATCTCTAAGTTTTTCAAGACACTTCTATACAGCTTAAAGTGACATTTAAACCTTAACCTTAACTAGGTTAATTAGGTTAACTAGGCAGGTTAGGGTAATTAGGCAAGTCATTGTATAACGATGGTTTGTTCTGTAGACTATTAAAAAAATTAGCTTAAAGGGGCTGATACTTTTTGACCTTAAAACGGTTCATAAAAATTAAAAACTGCTTTAATTCTACCGGAAATAAATAAATAAGACTTTCTCCAAAAGAAAAAATATTATACAACACAGGAAATAAAGGCAAGTAATCGTTTAAATGTGAGGAATAAGTGTACATGATTACATAAATCTTTGTACTCAGTCAAAACACGTTACCTGAGAACAAGTAAGCTACTAGATTCAAAGATTGAGTCATTAGATATAGGTCTACACAAGATGAATTATAGATCACCAGCGGCAGATTCAGGATGGACTGGGCGACATTCAACTGTTCACAGTTGGGCAGGTGTGGTGAGAGCTCTCCCTGACTGCCTTAAGCTCAGACGCGAGAATACACGGAAGCAGCTTTCAGCGCATACCAGAGTGTTTGTATGGTCACGTTATGTGCATTTTCAATGGTGTAGTGTCGATGGAGAGCTTATCAGAAACGTTAATTGAAACGCCAGTGTGGACGTGGATCGTTTCGTACTAAAACACCGTTTTTAAAACAAAATGTATTAGTGTAAACGGGGTCTAAAATAGAAATACTTCACATGTCCTCATTCGATTTCAGTTTAGTTCGATTATGACTTTAGTCGGTTTAAGGTCATCAAAATCGCTGTTTACATGGAAGACTCTTAATCATATTGTCTTTACTAGAGTGGTCTTGACCTTGAGTTGGGTCGATAGACAATGCCTATCGCTGATGGCCGATAGACATCATGATGCTGAGCCAGCATCGCGATCCTCCGCTCAACCCTGTTGCGATCTCGTTCACGAAAAATACACACTACACTAATATGTCTTATTTTTAAAATGCTATTTTTTTTAGAACGAAAACAATCTGCAACCACACTGGCGTTTCATCTAGCATTTCTGAACAGCCTTCGTCCACACTGTACTATGTGAACTACACACACAATACGCTAAAAATGCACATCACATGACCACACACACAAACACAGAAACACACATTTTCATGTGCTCGTCTGAGCTCCAGGCAGTCAGCGGGTTGCTTTGAGCAGAAAAACTGAACTGAACCGAAACTGAAAAGTTATATTCTTTGGTTTTTAATTAGCTCAAGTCATTCAAAATTCTAACTAGGGTGTGACAGACCTTAAAATCTCTTGGTTTCCTGAGCACTGACAGTCTCCAAGTAATGCAAATTGTCAGTTTCACTACACAGCTGTGTCTATTGTCTAACAAATAGCAAAGTAACACTTTCAGGCTGGTCAACTGGCCGGATGGGTTCTGTCACCAGAACATCATTTGCACACTTTGTTTTCATTCTAAAATGTATCGTGAATTTCTTGTATGCTGATGAAATCGGGCTGAAAAGGCAATTTACCCTGCTGACAAACAACAATTCATTTGCATGCTTTGCTTAGGTCTGTCCCCACCTCTCTGTAAAATGTATAAAACTTAGTGTCTGCTGTATTAGTTCAGAGTTATTTCGATGACGCCACAGTGACGCCAAGTTCTTCTTATTAAAGGATTCTGCTTTGAAGATACCCGAAAGTTCTCCCCTGGTTTTGGCTCGTCTTAGAATTTCACAACAGTTTCGGTGCCGTGAGCCAGATAGAGAAAATTCACAACAATCGACATCGCCCAAAACTAGCGCTGACCATAAAAACACCCGCTTAGTGTCTCACTACAATGCAAGTGCTCAAAAAATGCAGTGCTACCACTGACAACAACAGAAAACAAACGCTCAGCTGGACAAAAACATTTTTTTTCTATTTGTTTTTGTTTATTTGTTTTTCTATTGTGTTTTCTTACAGTTCAACAAAATGTGAAACAGACATTCACAGAGATTCTTTAATCATAATAACGAAGTGAGTCAAATATTTTCAGTTACAAAACTAGAGGTTTAATTTGAATTGCTCAACCCATCTTGCCTTGGTGTACCTCAGCAGAACATTTTAGAGGCAGTGGTGTCAAACTTAACACAGTCCAGTTTTCCAGTCTAAATTTAGTAGGGCAGTCTGTACCCAGAATAGGACGGCCAGCCCAACCAGACTGCCTGCCAAGCTTTTCTGACAGACTCACGGCGCATTAGACTGTCAACATCTCTGGTACACTGGGAGTACTGTCGCTCCACGCTGACAGCACAACAGAGTCGTTCCTTCTGCACCACACTCTGTGTTTCCCCTTGGGCTGTCACTGTTCAGGACCGCCGGCCTGTGGGACATTTCAGTTTCCTGTGGACTCAACAGCATGAAGAGCACCGTTGCTGTCTCTGTTTGAGAGCTATGAGTCAGTGTTGCTAATTCTGAAAGTCTAAGGTGGCTGTGCATAGAAAGCGAATATCGTAGAAGGATAGTCCCCCATGTGGCAGCCAGCTGGGGTGGGTAAAAACTCTGCTATGGTTAAGAAAAAAAAGTGAAGTGCTGCCATCAGAAAAGAAACTAGATCCACACACTTTTTTCCCCTGATCCTTTTGTAGATTGTGTGGAAATTTGATAAATGGATTTAAACGTGTTGAAAGGTGTAAAATGGAAGTTGGAGTATAACTATTTTAAAAATATCTCAATGTACAAATTAGGGCTGCACAATATATCGTTTCAGCATTGATATCGCCGGTGTGATCATTTGTAATAGTCTTATATTAGTATTAAGTATTATAATTTATCATTTGCATGCGCTTTTTAGTACCTGTATTGAATAATGACTTTAAAAACATTCAAGTACAAGAATTTGTACCATTTGTGACGTTAACTATGATTAATTTTATTTAATTATTTATTTTTCATCATTAAGTTACTGTACCTGAAAACTGTTAGACTTGGGACATCATAAAACACTTTATTCAATATTTTTAATTGTACTTATAGATCGTTATGCATGAAAATACTCACAACACATGCAAATACAGAAATGCACTGCAAATAGCACAGACCACAATGAAAATGTGTCGGGGGACCCCAAAACATTTATAGATTGTTTATTATATTGTATGGACATGCTAAAAGTAAACATTAATTCATCAATCTCTGACTAAACAAGAGTATGAAAATACTCACAACTCACATGCAAATACAGAAATGCAGTGCACATAGCACAGACCACAATAAAAATGTGTCGGGGAGACCCCAAAAGTATTATAGATTGTTTATTAGATTTTATAGAGATGCACTACCACTGCAGAATCATCCCATTCAATCTGAATTATAATTTCTTTCCAAATAGAGATATTAAGTCATCTGGTGAAATTGTATTCATATCGCAATAATTATCGCAAAATAAATAAATATCGCAACGTTAGATATTTCCAACATCGTGCAAGCCTAGTACAAATTATACATAAATTATAATTATAGAGCTCATTATATCAAAGTATGATATGAACACTAATGACAGTGATGAAGTTTAATAAGCAAAACAAATGCAATCCAATGACACTACATATTACATACAGTTGAAAACGGAATTATTAGCCTCCTGAAATTAGCCCCCCTGTTTATTTTTTCCCCAATTTCTGTTTAACGGAGAGAAGATTTTTCAACACATTTCTAAACAACAGTTTTAATAACTCATTTCTAATAACTGATTTATTTTATCTTTGCTATAATGACAGTAAATAGTATTTTACTAGATATTTTTCAAGACACTTCTATAAAGCTTAAAGTAACATTTAAAGGCTTAACTAGGTTAATTAGGTTAACTGGGCAGGATAGTGTCATTAGGCAAGTTATTGTATATCGATGGTTTGTTCTGTAGACTATTGAAAAAATATATAGCTTAAAGAGGCTAATAATTTTAACCTTAAATGGTTCATAAAAAATTTAAAACTGCTTTTATTCTAGCCAAAATAAAACAAATAAGACTTTCTCCAGAAGAAAAAATATTATCAGACATACTGTAAAAAATTCCTTGCTCTGTTAAATATAATTTGGGAAATATTTAAAAAAGGAAACAAAAATTAAAAGGGGGCTAATAATTCTGACTTTAACTGTATTTGAATGATGGCTGTGCAATATATCGCTTCAGCATTGATATTGCATCTGCAATCGACACTGATTATTTTTGCTTGTAATTTACTTATTATTTTTATGCTTGATTTACTCCCCTAAAGAGCCATCCAAATCAATCTAAATGAGTCAATTCTTTCCAAATAAAGCTATTCAAGTCATCTGGTAAAACTGTATGTACAGTATAGGTTGTTTTCAATCACGTGGTTCTGGTGGCATGCAAAATTCAAATGGAGAGTAATAAGTAAAAAACTAAATGGAAGACATAGAGGAAAGTCTGTATTTTCACAATTTATACCATATTTCAAAGGAAATGTAAATAGAAAATAACCACATATGTTGGGCAGGATCCTTATATGATGAAGAGGGCCTAGTTTTCTACTGAACTCAAATATATTTGCCTGTCATCGAAGCGGTAGATACTGTATAAGCTATTACGTTACATGAAAAATACCATAGTTAATACTATAGTGTTTGGAAGTAAACTATAGATAATTACTTGAATTGAACTACCGCAGTAATTATATTGTTGCTGCGGTACAACAAACTGTAGTAAAACAAACAAATTAATCAATGGGCTTCAGTTTTCTACACTATAATTACACACCATCACAACACACCATCACAACACCAACGTCACAGTATTTATTACAGTTTATCAGTTTACTATGCAACAGTATTCTGTAGCATTCATTAACAATGAGTTGTACACGTTTTACATTTTACTACGTGCTTCAAAACATGTTTATTATAAATTACTATAGTTGTGTCCACACTTGGATATCTTCCAGACATCACAAAAGCATACAGAAGCATGGACGCATGGTGTACATTATTATTATTTATTTATTTTTGTGATGAGGAAAAGTGCTCCACAATAATAACTGTCTAGTTTGGTCGCAAGGGTTGCATTTTTTGTTTGTTTGGTCAGTGAACTTACCATCAACAAACATTCAAGGCTACGCATCTTGATGTTAATGTTACGCGTGTTTATTCCACCAAAACGCCAGTAAAGACATGAATTATTGCAAAACAAGACGGATATTTCATTGCAGCGATTACATGGCAGGGTATGTTATTTCTGTTCTCCTGGATTTTGTATAAGTGAGGTGGTGTTTGTATCTGATTTTTATATTTTAACATTTTAACATATTTATACACATAGCTAGGCCTGCTGTATATACTTTTATTGGTGTTGTCAAATGCATTATCGTGTTCAAAAACAGTTTTTACACGTGGATGTATTGAATAAATGTTGTTACATGCTGCCTTTTCTTCCAGTTTTCAGCCAGTTTCTTGAACTTTTTCCCCTTATGAGCAAAACCTTTTATAAGTCCACAAAAGCTGTTCGGCATTTCTTATTTTGGTCGATTTAAA
The DNA here is from genome assembly GCF_903798145.1 of Danio aesculapii. Lineage (NCBI taxonomy): Eukaryota > Metazoa > Chordata > Actinopteri > Cypriniformes > Danionidae > Danio > Danio aesculapii. The sequence continues at coordinate 17,391,933 of NC_079454.1, read as the reverse complement.
CAATTATAAACAACATAAAACAGAAACATTTTGATGTTCTGATAGCGATTTTTATGTAGAAGAATCACTTCCTGCCCTCCATCTGAATTATTATCATCAATGACGTCATGTGAAAACAACAAATATTTAGCAGACAAACTAAATATCACAGTCAGATTTTTCCAATACCATGGAGCCCTAATTTAAAATAAAAGGGCATATGAATATAAACTACTGATTTAAAGATTTATTTTATGTAACAGAAACTATGAGCATATTTATCATGTAAATATAGTGTATTTCTTATATTTTACTGGTAATTTAGAAGTAATTTAAAGGAAAATTATTCTATTAATAGAAAAGCTAAAGAGTTCTTATGAGATAATTTGTTTCAAATCTCTGATGGAGAATTATTTGTTGAATTATGAGTAAGATAAGGATGGCACAGTGGCTCAGTGGTTAGCTCTGTCGCCTCACAGCAAAAAGGTCACTGGTTCAAGTCCCGACTGGGCCAGTTGGCAGTTCTATGAGTTTGCATGTTCTCCCTGTGTTTGCGTGGGTTTCCCCTACAGTTCAAAGATATGCAGTCCAATAAAGAGGCCGTAGTGTATGTGTGTAAATGAGTATGTATGGGTGTTTCTCAATCCTGGATTGCGACTGGAATGGCATCTGCTGTGTAAAACATATGCTGGAATAGTTGGCGTTTCATTCTGCTGTGGTAACCTCTGAAATAGAGACTAAGCTGAAGGAAAATGAATGAATGAATGGGTAAGGTAGATTTCCCAAGAATTAATGTAAACAATGATAACTTGAAAATAAATAAACTGGAATAAGCTGAAGGTTTTAAGAAAAGCAGATATACTACTGATTTACAACCATTTAGCACACAGTAGGACTGTCTTTAAACATTTATAAGTTACCTTCAAAAATCAGTTCCCCTACAGATAAAATGAATGTCACATATTCCTCAGATCAAGACTGTTGTAGTCTATAATAAGAACATCCATCCCACTGATACCAAACATCTCTGACTAGAAACAGAAAATCACAATATCAAGACTGTGACATAAACTAAAAAACCTACTGGCTATTTAAATAAAAGTAAAAGATACTTCAAGTACTGTTTCAACAGAAAGCTATCAACACAGAGCTGAATAAAAACTGCACCCGTCAAGCAATTTAAGGTCTTTAATAAATGATTATCCAACTTGCACATTACAAGTGTTTTTCTGTGAAATTCACAACTCTTTCAGTCGAATCTGAGAGGCCAGAGGTTTTCTTTAAAAATAATAACAAAGACCCTTTCACATGATTTGTCAACATTTCCTAATACTTTTCTCTAGGGACCAAAGCACCAATCACATGATATTACCTAAACGATGTCAGCCCGAGAACCAAAACATGCTGCTTTCCTGCTAATTATCAACCATGTGAAATTGCCTTTTCATGATAGTATCTAGCTACACGCGATGTGACAAGATTCCAGCAACAAGCAATTTGGCTGTTTGCACTATATACATGACATGACAGAAACATTTAAATACCAGCGACATGGTAAGGGTTATAATGTAATTACTAACAATTAAAGCCTATTTTTAACATTATTAAGAATACATTGGCTGTTATTGGTTTCCCTCAGTTCTGACTTTGATTTTCAAACCGTTTGCTAGCTACTTTATTTTCAAGATCTGAGGTAAACCATCTGCCGCTGCCACGTAAAAAGATATTCAAAGCATTTAACACTGAATAAAGCACATAATATGTACCTGAGGTGATAATTGTCATATGCCTTGTTTTCACTGAGTGGTACAGTACGGTACGGTGCAGTTCGATACAGTTCCCTTTTGGTAGGCGTGGTTTGTGACAGAAAATTGCAGTCAAGAAAATGTAAATTTAAGCAGTACATGTCGTTCACACATCATATGGGAAGCACTTCTCACAAAGCAGATGCTTTATACACATAAATACTTCTGTATAAATGTCCATTACTAACCTTTCTATGAACAGGTTTTGATTGCAACTGCAGATCAATGAAAACATTGTGAAATAGCTTACTGTAACATCTGCAATTATATAAAAAAAATAAATAAATGCAACAAATCAACACATACAGACCCTTACAGTCTCCGAAATGTTACCAATTACAGAAAAACTACACACAGCATACATTTAGTCCTTATTTGAGTTCTAAAACACATAAAACATACAGTACAGTCAAACATACACCTTTCGTCTGTATCTTTAATCTTCACCAGCACATGTAACGTTAACATATTGTTAGAAAGTAATTCCGTCTTTCTGAGTTCATAATAGTCCAAAAGGCGATGCTAATAATTAAGCATGGCAGTTTATGTTTTAGGTTGCTGAAAGAATCATTTGCTCCTTTGTTTTTTCGCGCTTTACTCTCGCATTTGTTCGTTTCTGAAAGTATCGGACGTCAAAAGCGCTTTAATAATCAGCAGCATGTTATTACTATAAGCTTAAGAAGTTTGTTACCACTTGTGACAAGGTTTGTTTGAGCTCAGGTCGACCATGACTCGCTATTATGTGTATATATTATTACGGTGTAATGTCTCCGCTGCATATTTAAAAATGACACTTCCTTTGTTTTTTTTATTCTCCTGGCTTGTGCACGCACTAGTGACATTCCTCTGTAAACGATCAGTGTTCAAATGCGCATCTGGCTCCGCCTTTTGGTTCCCTTTTGTTGTGCTAGGTACCCTTTGGAAAGGGTACACAAAAAGTGGTATGGTACGGTTCACTTTTGGTACCTTTTGACAATGGAAACGGCTATAGTAACGAACTTTACTGTACCACTCATTGGGAACAGGACTATATTGGTTTATGCTGTTGTTTTGCAACGACATCGCGGAAATAGAAACTTCATGCATCGCTGTCACATATGTTTAGGACAAAAAGTTGTTTTAACATGAAAAAGATACCTTTTATCACATGCAGCGGCACCATATTGCATTTAGTTATATTGCACGGTGTTATATCTGTAAAGTTGGAATTATAGTTGACCACATACTTACAACAGCATTGTGGAGTCTCTGCAGTTTAATTGTTGAAGCTTGTAATGTTTGTAGCAGGGCTGTGCGATTTGGGGAAAATATCTAATTGCGATTTTTTTAACAGAAATTGCGATTTCGATTTGATTTGCGATTTCATTTTGTAGTCAAGCTTCAGCTCAATATTCTGTGTCGTAGCTTCTTACTGTTGAAATGTAGTGAGTGTTAGTTAAAAACGAAGTGAAAAAACATTAACTTACTTAAACTTTTATTCAAATTTGTTTATAAATATTCAGAAATTTAAAAAATTTTCTCTAGAGCAAACAGTAGTTATTTTTGGCGTTAGTTATCTCCTGGTGCCTTCGTAATGTTTTTTCATATGGTTAACAGCTGCAAACAACTCTGAAATTGTACTTTGCTGTTGCTAGCTACTAGATTTAGTGTCACTGGCAATACTTTTAGTTTACTTTTTAGCAAGATGCTCCTCATATATTCCCATATAAACAAACCAAAATATTCCCATATAATATATAATATTTCTTTGATATTAATTATCTATTAATGCTTCTGAAGCGGTAGACGCCACCATCCTATTTGTTCGCGCTTTCCTGTTTGTTTGTTTTATTGTGGGCTTTCCGCATAGTTCGGTCGCGCAATTCTAATTGGGCAGAACAAAAGTCTGCTCACTCAATTGGATAGTAAGACTATCATACACAGATGGCTGTCACGCATTTGCTCTGGGTAGGGGAAATTATATAATACATATACACTTTATATCGCAGCCTCTTGCGATTAGCTAATCACAACAGTTCAAATTGCAATTGCGATTTGATTTTGATTAAGCGCACAGCCCTATTTGTAGCTTAAAGATTAGTTAATATAATTATCTACACAATGATGATACAGTTTTATTTTACATTTGATTTTTCAATTTCAGTCTAAACATGATTAATATCTAGAAAACAATAAAGTGCTTTATTTTATTTGTATCTTTGCTCTATTGTGTTTATCTATGCTTGCATTTTGTTTATTTAATTTATACAGATACGCTCCCCACAAAATCATCCCAATCAATATAAAATTATGAATTGTTTCCAAAAGTGCTCAAAATTAACTGATGAAACCTCCCAGTTTCATGCAGCCCTACTGTAAAACTTTGAAAAGAGCTTTGTTTTCATAGTAATCTTCAATAACAATCATTAGTTCTACCTGTTGCTGAGGGTACTGCATTCCTCCGATGCCAACTTGCCCACGGCCCTGCATTCCCATTGGATATCGGTGAGCAGTGGGTGATCCGTATGGCTGTCCGGCATAAGTTCCACCTTGCTGAGAGTAGGGACTGTTCCCCATACCATACATCTGAGAACGCTTCATGGTCATAGGGTCCATAGTTGCCACCTGTTAAGAGTGATGTCAACACTTTAGCATGAGTAACATCGACAGTGATTTCCAATGTAAGGCAGTCTGTGTGAACGCATTTATATGACTATTATGGCTGAGCAGACTGGAATACAAATAGTAATCATAAGGTTGAGCGCTTCGGTAAATGGAGAGATTCAGGGCAATGTGCCATCGACTGATATTGGGGGGGTGAGTGGGGAGTGGGTTCAGGTTTTCTCTCAAGTGTCTCATCTTTGCCAGAAAAGACTGAGAGCCATCCAAGCTAATCTTCTCATGTCACTGCCAAATTCAGGCCAATTGAAGCAGCACTTACAGAAAATGTGACCAATTTGAGAAAGCCTGGGAGGCCACTATAAATGAACATTTTAAGCGTCAGCAGTCATGCCAGAGTGCTCTGCAGTCACGCACGCACACACACACACACCACACACACACACACACATTTACTCTGACTAAACAACTATATTGTCAAAATGCTCTAGTTAAAAGAAAAGGAGGTTTCTGTCGGCCTCAAAAGATATTTTGTTAATGGTTATTAATCGCTGAATGTTTATCTATAGTGTTGTCTATATAGTGCTATCTATATAGTTCTACAGTGTTGTCATACACATACACAGGATACTGGAATTTCTAACTTTGATATGATATCTTGAAAAATATCGATATCTGTTACCATTTTTGATATATATACACCCTCACATACACACATCCAGTGCTGAGTATTGTTTATATGGTGCTATCTCTAAAGTGTTATTTAAATAGATTGTTTCTATAGTGTTGTCACAAGTAGACAATACTTGATACTAACTTTGATATGATACCTTGAAAAATATTGATATCCGATACAATTTTCAATATATACACCCCTAACACACACACATCCAGTGCTGAGTATTGTTTCTATGGTAATTAGTTTCAAGTGTTGTCACGAGTCGACAACGATACTGGAATTTCTAACTTTGATAATGATACTTTGAAAAATATCGATTTCCGATGCCATTTTTGATATATACACCTCTCACTCACACACACCCACAACACACACACACACACCACACACACACACCCAGTGCTGAGTATTATTTATATGGTGCTATCACTATAGTGTAGTGCCATCTCTATAGAGCTATCTCTATAATATTAACTATTAAGTTAGTTTCAAATAGTGTTTTCACAAGTCGACAACACTGGAATTTCTAACTGTGTTATGATACCTTGAAGAATATCAATATCCGATACCATTTCGATATACACCCCTCACACACATATACAGTGCTGATTATTGTTGAGAGATAATTGTATTATGGAACTTGGAGAAAATATAAATAGCATAAATTCTCAGTACTAAGATACAGGAAAAATGACCAAAAGTTAAAATTATCCACACATACATATTGCAGTGTTTTAGGCCCAATCCCTATTCTATTTTTACCCCTACTCCTTTACCTTGGCCTTAAAACAGAGTGTGAAAGCGAAGGTCTTCAAATTTTACCCCTAAGAATTGGGACACCACTAAAGCACCTGCACACGTCATCATATTTCATTGCGAGGCCTACTTCATCTGAAACTGACAATGGCGACTGCTCTAGTTATTCCAGTTACGTTATTGTTTAGTATTTATTTTTGGGAATCACTGAATTTAACAATATCATGTAATCATAACAATATAATGTGGCAATAAGCTTGTAACTATACTGTGCATTACACCATGGCCATATTCATCTATACAAAACAACATTAACATTATAGCAGACACTGTAAAAAGCTCATTCCCAGCCACTAGACTTTTCTGACAGGGTATTCCAGTGTCATCAAGTGACAGATGTGACAGTATGTTGTGAGATTACTATTCAAGAGTTATTATTATGGATTATAGATAGCAAAATTTTGTTTGTTTTTTTTAGTTTGTTTTTTTAAACCAAAACATGAATGCTGTCATGAATGTATTAAAAGATATGCTTGTTTGTTGTTAAAAATTTGCAATAATGACAAAAAAAAAAAAAATTAATTTGTGCATCTCCTGACTTCCATGTGCAGCCATGCTGCCGTTGTAGCTGGTGTATTCTGGGAAATATTCATAACCCCTTGGATTCGAGTGTGGTCCTAAAAAAATCTCAGTTTCAAAGGCTATCTAGCCCTTCCCCTTAACGCTAAAGAGCATCAAGACACCCGTACCCCTTCACGTGAACGCACAAAATGAAAGGTAGGGGAAGGGCTAAGGGGTAGAATTGGGATTGGGTCTTAATGTCTAATTTAGGCTTTTAATTACTGTTTTTTTTTTTTGGTTTTGTTTTTTTGTAGTCTGACTTTTTGTTTGTTTTATTTTTTTATATTTTAGTAAGGACAATCATTTACTGAAAAGAGCAGATTTTTTTTAAAGGTTTCACTGTTTAGGCTTTTTTTCTGTGCTAAAAATATGCCATAAGTGGTGAACTGTTTCAAACTGTCGAAACAAACTCATAAACAATTTGTTTTAGCTGGATTTTGCTTGAAATGGCATGATTTCAGTTTGTTCTTCGATTCTTTGGCCTTTAATTTCAGGGGTAGGTTTAGGATTGGGGTAAGTGTAAACATTAACAAAACAGAATTTGTAGAAATAATAATAATAATTTGTACTGATAGCTTCTGGCTGCAGTTGTGTCCTTTTTAGCTGCCAAGAACAGGCTTGGATTTTTTTTTTGCAACAACAAAGGAAACAACATCCGACTTTTATTTCAAAATTGTGTTGTGAAAATCCAAAATACAATTTTTAAGGACAGATGAGTTGGGTTTCTTTGCTCTTAAGTAGCCTCAATGCTTACCTGTTGTGTTGGAGCTCGCTGCGGCATGGGGGTTGAGAGGGGGCCGCAGACTGTTGTTGGGGGGGGGCTGAAATACGGAGGTTGCCCCTGCTGACAGTAGCCACCCATTCCCTGTGGCCCATACTGAGCTGGCATCTGCTAATAGAGAAAAGCAGAAAAACACAGACAAACCTGTCAGGCGCTTCGAATGGCAAGTCACGGCAAGAAAGACTATTACTATTAATCTGAGAAGTATTTTAAATGGTGATCCGCCCCGGAACATTAACTGACTACTTAACAATTCTAATCCGATCTGAAACTTCTGCATCTGGGGCGTGACGTCTGGAGGCAGGAATAAAAGATTCTCACAGTGCAGAAACAGGCGGTGTTCCGAGTTGACAACTATATTTACTAACAGGTGTGACTCTCAAATTTCCCTGTACCATGTAAAGGACAAAGGCTGAATGTTTTGCACTTTTATGAACAGGAAAATGTAGCTTTAATAAAAACAATTGTGCCTTTTTGTTGATTTTCAATATATTTCTCAAACATATAAGCTAATTAATTACTTTCATAAAAGAGGAATTATCATTATGATAAAAAGGCTACTGGAGCCAATTCACCTATTATTTTAACCACAAAACATTAATTATGATAGTAAAAAAATCTAATTAAAAATAAATTTAGGCCATCTCTCAGGGACTCTCATGACAACCTCTGAGTGATGACGCTGGCAAACTGATGAATCAGAAATTTAAATCAATCCACTGAAAATGAAAGTTTGGAGTGATTCACAGAAATAAATTACTTTTACTTCTGATGTTCTGGATGTGCAATTAAAATCTCAAGTCACATGATATGGTTAAATGATGGGGAAAAAATCAAGTAATCTCTTAAAAAATCCAACATTTCCAACAATACCACAATGTCAGTTTGTTTTCAACATCTACTTTTGAGGATTTAATTATTAAATTTAAAGACATTAGATGCTAAATATCATTTTTGTTATCACAAATGTGCAAAAACTCGATTCACCATTTCTGATTTTCCACCCAAACACTTATCAGTGGGTCTTTGTCTTCCTTCCTGAACACAATATACTGTTATTTTCTGTTATTTTTTCAGCCTTGAGAGAGGTTGACAGCTCTAACATTAGTGAATGACAGCAAAAGAACTCTGCTAAATGCTCATATCAGGCAACAGAAAGGTAGTTGTCAAACTAAATAAGTTGTTGATACAGCTCATAGGAACCAAATATGCCCTCAAGTTCAGTTTTAAAGTAGGGCTGCAATATCTATTTTTTTAAACAATAATAGACATAATAGAAATAAACAAAATCTATATAATTGTTAATGAATTGTCTCTGTGTGTCCTAAAAAAACAGCAATAAATTAACTACAAAAATTATGAATATTACAATAGAATGTATCTGAAAATTAATGATATAACAACAAACTCCAGTCCTAAACACTGATAATGTATTGCTGTTAAGCAGATATTTAAAAAATTTGTCATTATAGTACTTTGATTCAAGTATTCATTTTGTGTTTATAAAAATAGTGGTCAGGTCATTACGTGATGTTGGTGGAGGAAAAAGTTTCCTGACTTGCTCCTCCAAAACACACCAAAGTGGCTCAATAATATTAAGTTCTGGTGACTCTGTAGGCCATGGGAGATGTTCAACTTCACTTTCATGTTCATAAGCCACTCTGTCAGCAGGCTTGCTTTGAGTTTAGGTGCATTATCATCCTGATATACGAAACCCCCTTCAGGATACAATGTGGAAACCATTGGGTGGTCCTTGGCAGCCCATCTAGCTCAAGCATTGGGCCTAGGTAATGGCATGATTTTGCAGCCCAAACCATCACTGATGCACCCCCCATGCTTCACTCTGGGCATACAACAGTCTGGGTTGTAAGCTTTTTTGGGGCTTCTCCACACCATAACTCTCTGAGATGTGGGAAAGACAGTAAAGGTATCCTCATCAGAGAACAATACATGTTTTACATTGTCCACAGCCCAATATTTTCACTAATGGTACCACTGCAACTCACGTTTGGCACTGGCATGAGTGGCCAAATGTTTGGCTATAGTAGCCTAGCCATGTACAGTGACCCCGTGGAGTTTTTGATGGAAACATGAGGGTTGATGAGCACATTTATTTTCTGCAGTAAGTTAGGGCAGCTGTGATTTTATGTTTTTTGGTACTTTGTTTTTGTTTTATCACCCAGACATCCCTTTCAGACAACTTCCTCTTGAACCACAGTAACTCCTGTTGGATGTGGTTTGTCCTGTTTATGCTACATTCACACCAGACACAGATGAAGTGTCAAGCGCAAGTGATTTGCATGTTAAGTCAATGCAAAGACGAGAACAGACATTCTGCGGCAAGTTTCACACGAATGAGGTGGCAAGAATGACGTGAATTGCGCGAATGAAGCTGCGCGAGTTTGAATATTATCACACATTCACGATGCGTTAACCAATCAGGAGCTTACTCTTGTAGGGGTGTGATTTTGACGTAGTGTCTGTTGTTGGTGTCCCGAGGGGAAAAACTCTTGCTGACACCGGACAACAGTAAATCAAACTGGGCTCGGTTCAGTCTGAAGCACTGCTGAAAGCCTCCATCATCCAGGTATAGTTTCTGGAGGAGTTGATGAATATATGCTGTTTTTCAGCCTTTCTAAAGTACATAAAAAACGCTGCTATCTCAATAAATTCCATGTTAGCGGCAGACAGAATCCCTGCCCATGATGCAAATCCGCGTCCGTGTGAAGTGAATTTGACAAGCGAATTAAGCGAATTTGATGCGCGAATGAAGCGATTAAACCAAAAAAGTGCGATTAATTCGCGCGTCCTGCATCTGGTGTGAACACAGCATTAGTGGTTTGTTGATATTACCCTCGATACCATGGCTCTTGATAGATCACAAAGATTTGCTGTCTTGGTCACAGATGCGCCAGCGAGACGCGCACCAACAATTTGTCCTCTTTTAAATATTTTAAGCAAAACTGTGCTATTACTTTGCTAATTAAACCTACACTCTGTTCTTACTGTTGGAATGTGCAATCAATGAAAATTGGCCAACAGGCTGGTCAAATTTAGCCATGAAACCTCCAACACTAAATTGGTCAGTGTTTCAGTTTCATTGTTCCACCCCTGTACATCTACAGTTGAAGTCAGAATCATTAGCCCCCCTTTATATTTTATTTCTTTTTTAAATATTTCCTAAATGATGTTTAACAGAGCAAGGAAATTTTTACATTATGTCTGAAAATATTTTTTCTCCTGGTGAAAGTCTTATTTGTTTAATTTCAGCTACAATAAAAGCAGTTTTAATTTTTTTATGAACCATTTTAAGGTAAAAATTATTAGCCCCTTTAAGCATTTTTTTTTTCGACTGTCTATACAACAAACCATCGGTATACAATAACTTGCCTAATTACCCTCACCTAGTTAGCCTAATGAACCTCGTTAAGCCTTTAAATGTCACTTTAAGCTGTATAGATGTGTCTTGAAAAATATCTAGTCAAATATTATTTACTGTCATCATGGCAAAAATTATTATGTTTAGAAATGTATTGAAAAAAATTTTCTCTCCGTTAAACAGAAATTGGGGAAAAAATAAGCAAGGGGGCTAATAATTTAGGGGGTCTTATAATTCTGACCTCAACTGTATGTCTATGTCTAAATGTAAATCTCCATATCACTGGGAACCATCATATAATCACATCGTTTCTCTTGCAGCAGTTGTATTTTTTAAATTTTTTAAATTAAATTGTCTATGAACAATCATATTTAGGACTCCGAACAGCACTGATGACCGTACTCGGGTACTATGTGAACGTAGCCAGCAAGGGATGATGGGATACATCTGAACACAGAGGGTCCCCGTGGGTGTGTTTGTGCTTTAGTAATCCACAACTGTTCCCCCTCCTCTTTTGATTCACGACAAGCTGTTATTGTGACGCTCTTATGTAAGAGCTTTTCAAGGCAACAGCTGCCATTGGCACGCTGTCCTCCCATCTGAGCCCCACGTTACCCGCTCTCTTCATCCGCTGTAATTCTCATTTGTCATTCATACCAAACAGAAAACAAATCCACGAACCATGATGATGTGTTTTTTTTTCCCGCTCATCTCTCTAATACATGCAGAAGTATGTCAGCGACGGTACGTGCACATACACTCACGAGGCTCAGATGGGAATTGTATTGAGAGCCGCGTTCTCAGAGCTTCTTTAATGAGGAAATGTAAGTCAAGCAAGGACAAACCCTAATCTACACTGCAAAAATAATTTCTCAATCACTTTTTTTTTCGTCACGTTTTCCATTAGAAAGTAAGTCGAAACCATAGTCTTCTGGGCAACAATGCCTCGGGTGACCCTTTCCTTTTCCTCTTCCTTTTTTATAATCCTTTTGTTTCTGGTGTCTTTTTTCATTATTACTTAAAAAGGAAACGAAGTTAAAAAGTAGCTTAAATATTAGTTTGTCCAAAATAAGTTGGAGAAAAAAAAATAAAAATTCACAGATTGATGTTACCATTTTTTAATTGTGCTATTGAATGTCATTGTCTATATTTCGCACATACTACAGTTTATTTTGTTATATTGTTAAGTTATATTGCTTCATGTTTTCCCTCATAATTTGTTTGCTTGTTTGTTAGTGGTTGAATGACCTGTTAAAGTCTATATTGCGCATCCTCAACATTATATATTGTTGGCTGCAAATCAAGTTATTTTTCCAAATAGACCTTTTGGGCTGTGAAAGGAAAATAATGAACCTGTCTCTTCTTCACCCTAATTTGACACGTTTTCAGTCTGCATTTGACAATTATATTAAAAGTTAGGGTATTAAAAGTTCTTCATAGAACAATCAATGGTGATAAAAAGAAAACTTTATTCTTAAAAGCCTTACTTTGGAGCAGGGTTTCATAGTAAAATTGTAAAATAGAAGCAGGATTAACCTTGAGCTTCTAAATTATCTGTTACAGTATAACTCAGGATGCATCGATATGGAATTTTTTACTTACTGTATACAAAACCCTTCAGATTTTGAGGCCGATAGCGGATTTACATGCTGATAAATATATATAAATATAATTTTTTCTCATTTTTCAGTATGACTCTAAAAACAGAATGTAAACACGTACAGTAAACAACTAGAAAAATATCTGAACTTTATGAATTAACTAATCACTTCTATGGCCAACTTTCTTTCTACAGGTTTCTTCAAGTAAATTTAAGACTTTTTAAGACCCTTTAAGACAATTATTAATGAAATTTTAGACTTATATAGGGCTTAACTCTAAGGATTTTTTCTAATGGCCCAGTTACTTCTGTAATAGGTTCTGTATTAATGAAAGATTGTGTAAAGGGATGTGTTGCTTTAGTTTTCTTTCCCTGATTAGGGAATTTCATTTGGAGAATTGGCTGTAAAATGTCTAACAGCTGTTTTGTATCTCTTTGCAGTAAAAAATGATTCAAAAAGGTTTTGACATGAATTATTGGTTAATGGGTTTCAGCCCGATTGGGTAGCTTTACTTCCATTTAGAAAAATTAAGACCTGTCAAAATTGATTTCAGACCTACAACACTACATTTTAGTGAATTTAAGACTTTTTAACTCCTAAAATTTTATTTTTAAAATTTAAGATATTTAAGGACTATTTAAGAACCCACGGACACCCTGATAAGTTAAATCATTAAATCCTGACAAACAATAATGCATAAATAAAAACAAAGACAATGAACTTTAACCAAAATCAAAATACAAATAAAAAAATAAAAATGAGCAGTACATGAATAAAGTATATTTTCTGATACAACGTGACTGTGTTCATTTTTAACAAAAGGCCAACTAGAAATGTACAGAAAAGTCTGGCTACTTTATCTGTGAATGTAATGCTGATTCACAACAGACATGTAGAATTTGCATGAGTTAATTACATACAAAGTCAATGCAACAAGCGAATAGAGGTGGATTATTATTAGAGATGACAATAAAAACCCCAGTGGCAGTACCAAGCACACAAAATTGTTTAACAATTAGAAATAACTTTGAATTTGTTATCGGACTGAAAGTGTTAATAATAAATATAGCTGATATATCATGAATTCTGGCAGCAGCAAACACATGAAATTGTTCAACCACTAGAAATAATACATAAATTCTGAGTTTACATTTTATCAACCTGTTTTTTCTAACTGGACCAATAGCGATAACATTAAATATAACATGTATCAACCGATATTGATATTGCGGTCTAATCCCTAACTATAAGTGTTGTCAAAAGTATCGACTTCAGGCACCAATTGGAACTGAAATTTTTTTAAACGTCCATTACTGCTAACATTTCTTAAACTTTTTTATTTCTTAAACACCGCTAGTTGGCCATTATGTTCACATGCTCATAGAAATGTCTGTGATTGGCCATAAATGTTATCCCTACCACTCTTCCCCCTGTTCACTAAGTGAAAAAACAGATACAGGGACATGAAGCGTTTCAAAGCAGTTTAGATCAGTTGATCCATCAACGAATTGCTGATATGCCAGCTTTTAGACAGACCGGCTGATCAACGTAATTTTGAAATTTTCCAGTGTCCGTGTATCTGTGTTTTTACTTGGTGGACATTGATGGAGTGGTGAACTGATGACTTTCAATTACAGTCATTTCTACTGAGCAGGTAAACACAATGGCCAATCAGCGATGTTTAAGAACACGCTCAAATGTTTACAGCAAATGGACGTTTTTAAAAATTCAGTGCCAATTAGTACACGAAGTCGATACTTTTGACACTAATAGTTAGGGATTAGGCAGCCATATTAGTATCGGTCGCATATATGCTATATATAATGTTGTCGATATTGGTACGATAACAAAATCAGGTCAAAATATGTAAACTGATAAATTAGTTCAGTACCAAACTCATAATTTTGACAACATTACTAACTACAACTTTAAGGCAGGCTGAACCACAACATGAAAGACCTTAATATGGTCATCAGCTGTGTGAACAATGGAGAGGGACTAACAAAACTAAGTCATATGTCCAAAACATCATACATGACAGTACGAATTCTTGAAGCATTAAACTAATAACTAAACATAACACATGTGAGACAGTCATCTCTTCCTCTCTACAAACTAGTTATAGCAGGAAAATGAATAACTTCTAAAACTTCAACAGGTCAGCTAAAGAATGTGTCAGGATACCTCAGATATCCATTACGCATTACATAACTTGTTTGCATCGTTAATATTAAATGTTTGAAAAAAACAAAGTTTTATATCAGGCACAGCCTTTAAAGGTTTATAAATCAACCACAAATTGTAATAGAATTCTGTTATCTGAGTGTTGGTTATTAAATAAATGTGGTCATTGTTTTCATTGATCATTAAATAAAATGGTTTTGGTTTCGATAAGAACATAAAAAAAGTTAGATTGAAATGGACTTAAACCTCATTCTTTAGAATTCGTTATTTGTCCATACAGCATTTGAGGGGACAATAAATAATAACTGTGCACTTCCAGTCTTTCCATCACTGAATAAAGAAAAAAAAAGCGGATTTAAAAGGACTGCGAGCAATTGCTCTGAAATCCCACAAAGAGATTGTGTGCAATAACAAACAGCACATTTAATCTGTTTCTTTGCCATGTACTGTGCTTGTCAGACCCATGGACAGCAGGGCAGGTGAGTGGTCGGTCAGATGGTCAGTGCCTCGCAGGGGTTGATGGCTTCTGATGATTGTGTTTTGATAGGACCTATCAAAATGGTCCTCTTACGGAACATTCAAAACACCTGTCAGGACCTGCGGCCCCCAGCCACGCACCTGCTCTTCATTCCATAGGCTCATTAAGCACGATGAGTTTTGATTTTATGGTGTTTACCATTACTGTTTGTGGGAGTGGGGGGGGGGGTAAATTGACAGATGAAATTATCAAAAAAATAATATTGGTGTCAGTAACTTTTCATATTTAAACAGAACTACATGTTTTTAGATAGTGGTGTTCTTTATTTATCTATTATTGGTTTAAAAAAATTGATATTGCAGCCCTACTTTAAAACTGAAATTTGAGGGCATATTTGGTTCCTATGAGCTGTATCAACAACTTATTTAGTTGACAACTACCTTTCTGTTGCCTGATATGAGCATTTAGCGGAGTATTCTTTGCTGTCATTCACTAATGTTAGAGCTGTCAATCTCTCTCAGGCTAAAAAATAACAGAAAATAACAGTATATTGTGTTCACGAAGGAAGACCAAGACCCACTGATAAGTGTTTGGGTGGAAAATCAGAAATGGTGAATCGAGTTTTTGCACATTTTGATAACAAAAATGATATTTAGCTAAATATCAGTTGACTGAACAAAAGAAACCATCATAAAAAAATTGGATACAGTCACAAATCAGAAATGACCATCAAGATCTGCAGTGTAAATGCAGCCTAAAGGGACTGAACTGAATTCAAATTTGCTGGTCTCTTTTTTTTATGATGACCCGCTTACATTATCTTTTAAAAGTGACTCATATCCATTGTCTGCATTTACACAGCACATGGCAAAGGTGTAATGACCAGGAAAAAAAAAGATTGGGTGCTGACAGACAGCTGATAATAAGAGCGCTCTTTTCTCCATTCCTGTATTTAATCTGTTCGAGGGTTAGTTTTTAAAATTCTTTTTGACAAGTTGTTGTAATATAGTTATTACAGAAAAGTGGCCATCTTTAATTCTAGGCCTTTTTAAACCAATGGGCATCTTAATGTAATTTCCATGGTGTGATTTATGCATGCGATGAATGCAACAGTTTTATATTAGTTTATATTGGTTACATGGCGGATGTTGCGATCTCTTGCTCTCTCTTGTTAGCATGCTTAAATACTTGTTTACTACACAATATAAAAGCTTTTTTAATTCCTTGTGTATGAGATATAAGATTTGAAATACTGCTTAAATCTGTTCCGAAATGAAAGCGTCAGAGTTGATGTCATTCACTGAGGTTTTTATGATGCGCAGCTCGCATTGACAGGTGAAAAATCAATCTACTTTCTTAAGGCTGATTTATACTTCTGCGTCAAGCACTTGCGCAATGGGTCCGGTGCAGCCTCCGGACACCAAGGCTGACATGCACCTCTCAAAAAATGACTTTTGAGACTACACGTCGCAATGATGCATCCAGATGAAAACTTTTGTTTTGTGTTTACCTTATGATTAAAGTTGTCACATGTCCGCTGGTTCCCGCCTCTGAATGAGCATGTTTGAGCTACTTTAAACTACACCCACGAAGAAACAACACAGAGAAACATAAAAACCTACTGCCAGCTAGCGTTCGAAAGTGTTATTGCACAAACAGCGCGCAGAAGTATAAATGCACAGCTACACGCAAGGCAGGCACCGTGGGTCACGCAGATCACTCGATGCAAAAGTATAAATCAGTCTTTAGGAGCCGATCACACCGAACGTGCTTTTTACGTTCCAAAAATGCGAGGCAAGAAAAGCAGTGCAGTGTGCTTTTTTATGTCACTAGGCAACGACTGAATCAGCTACATATTTTGCAAGAGTGTTACTGTTGATATTGTTATATTATGTTATATAATTGTAGTATTTAATAATATTGTGATATTCAAGATTTGTAAAGTCATCCAGCCCTGGATAACTTGAAACAGCGACCACGAGTCTCTCCTCCATCTTTAAAAGTCTGTATAGTTGTCTTGACAACACAAATACGGCAGTCACCTCAACGGAAACCCCGCCTCTGCTTTCATTTGATTGGAGAATGAAAAAGACAAGACTGACGTAACACGTTTTTTTCCGCTCAGTTTACTTTCTTCAACTGTAAGTGCACAGCACGGAACAGAAAAATTCAAGGCACAGCAAACAGTTAAAATGCACCCAAAACGCTCGCGGCCATTAGTAAACAGTTCAAAATATGCACCAAAAAAGCACATTTGGTGTGATCGGTCCCTTACACTGCAGACATGAGGGTACTGACCCAGTTCATATTGGATAAGTTTCCACATATGAACAAGGCCTGAATCTGAATGTGTTTTTTTTCTTGCTTACTTGTACATGGGCCATGTCAGATCTGTGCCCCATGGGAGAAAAAACAATTAGAATTGAGTAGGGATGCAACGAGTAGGCTTCTCAACATCGCATTTCTACGTTATGGCAACTGTGCGTGAGTTTTAAGTTCTGAGCTGTACACAGAGGCTAATAACCATGCACAATGGATTAACTATGGCTGAGGCTATTAACTAAGGGCCGTTCACATATTGCGTCTTTTGCGCATGCAAGTTTATTATTTCCAATGGTGGCATCTTGCGTGCACATATTGTGAGAGACGCTCACGCTTTCCAGGCGCGCCTAGTTGAAAGACTGCCATGAGTGCACCGCGAGTCCACATTGACAAGAACTAGACTGATCACCTTCATACTTTGTATGGAACATACACATTTACAAAAAAAATACAAAATGAAAAATAACAAACAATTTTGTAATGTAGTTTGATCAAAAGTGTCTTTCAGACCGAGGTTCAAGCAGCCGTTGAACTACATTGTTCTATTTAAAAGGGAAATACTAAGCTAATATGTAGCTTAGATTCAAATTAGACAAATACAATTTATTTATTTATTCTTATTTGTATTTATTTATTTATTCATTTATTTTCAGTGTAAAATTATTACCTGTGTTTAAATGCCACAAACCTTTTTTCACGTATTTTCAAAGTCCAAAGAGAAATGGACTATTGCTAGTTTTTTTATTATTTTGTGCTATTTTATTTGGTTACTGAGCAGCAATAAATACCACTTTAAAATATAAGGAGTTTCATGTGATTTTCTAAACTATTAGTTTTGTAATTAATTCATGTAATTAATGAATTGATAATAATCGTGATAACCGAGAAACCGTGATCATTCCTCAAACTATAATAGTACAAGCAAAATCTATAATCCTACTGGATTAACTATGGCTGAGGCTATTAACTAAGGGCTGTTCACATATTGCATCTTTTGCGCATGCAAGTTTGTTATTTCCAATAGAGGCGCGCCTTGCGTGCACATATTGTGGGAGACGCTCACGCTTTCCAGGCACACCTAGTTGAAAGACTGCCATGAGTGCACCGCGAGTCACATGACAAGAACTAGACTGATCACCTTCATACTTTGTTTGGAACATACACATTTCTACTACTAAAGAGAAAAAAAAATACAAAATGAAAAATATCGAACAATTTTGTAATGTAGTTGATCAAAATTGTCTTTCAGACCAAGGCTCAGCAGCCGTTAACTACATTTGTACTATTTAAAAGGGAAATACTGAGCTAATATGTAGCTTAGATTCAAATTAGACAAACACATATTTTTATTTATTCTTATTTGTATTTATTAATTAATTTATTTTCAGTGTAAAATTATGACTTATGTTTAAATGCCACAAACCTTTGCTATTGCTTGTTTTTATTATTATTATATTTTTATTATTATACGGTGCTATTTTAATTGGCTACTGAGCAGCAATAAATAACACTTTAAATATATAAGGAGTTTTCATGTGATTTTCTAAATTAGTAGTTATTAGTGGTAATTAATGAACTGATAATCATCATGATAACCATTAAACCGTGATTATTTCTCAAACTATAATTGTACAATCAAAATCTATAATCCTTGCGTCCCTAGAATACAATCACTTGAACCATGCAGTGTAAATGCAGCATTTTATTTCAAATAATACTCACACGAATGTTTACTTCAATGACACAACAGTGAAATGTTACGAGTTTGTAGTTACAATACACAAAACAATCCTTTATAAGTATGTCTGACATTATGTCTGCATTTTGCTCTTACTAAAAATGGCGTTTCCCTTAGGCTGTGTACTTTTTTGTAAGTAAGTTATCTGTCCAAAACAGAAGTAACCAGAAGATCAATATAAATAAATCACAAATAACAGCAGGGTCCCCTTGGTATCAGGCCAGACGAAACATCCAATTTCAGGTAGAGTTGTGTTTAAAAAAAACACCATCCTCTGGTCATCTAGGGTCTGCCGTCAGATAAAAGTCATTATAGGGTCCCTCTTGGACAAGAACGCAGACAACTAACAGCTGCACGAATGCATCGTGCACCCCTCGGGTTAGAGATTACCCCAAAACTCTCTCCTGTAATGATCTCATTATGTGCTGGCCGTGTTCGGTGATGTCTTTCTTGATTAGTGCCTCTCCCGACATTCCACCGTGCCAGGAGGAGATTGCTGATTCTGATCTTTCGTTCTAAAAAGGTCACGTCCGTACCCAGGGGCAATCACAGGAAGAAACTGCACACGACTGCTGTCCTGCTGATCTCGTGTCAGTATAGCTGACCAAAGATCAGTGTAATGGATCTGGAGGTAATGAAAAGAAAGTGGCTGATAGCTGAAATAGCAGTTTGTGTTTCTAAGGTCCAAAACGCACTCGGGTACGTGAACCCAAGCACTTCACTACACACAGTCTCGATTACACGCGTCGCTGTTTTCTAAAATATGTCTGAGCGAAGATGTCTACAATGGCTATACAAGTCTGTCTGTTAGTATTCCCATTCATTTCAATGGCATCTGCTCAACTATGCAGCAGTAGGGCTGCACAATATATCGTTTCAGCATTAAAATCGCAATGTTAACATTCGCAATTGTTTAAATTGCAGGTATACGCAATGTTGAGTCTGGATTATACTTCATGTTTCGCAAATGTTTTTTGAGGCCTGTGGATGTGAGGGTTTAAAAAGCATTCAGGCCTAAGAAATTTTACTGTTAACTTTGACAAATTAATAACAAAAAGTTCTATTGAATTCTTTAGAAAATGAAGATTATGCAGTATTATTTTACATTTGATTAGTCAATTACTGTATACATGAATCCAGTCCCACTCCGCGAAAAACAATCAAACACTGTTTATATATTTTCTATAT
This sequence comes from Danio aesculapii, assembly GCF_903798145.1. Classification (NCBI taxonomy): domain Eukaryota; kingdom Metazoa; phylum Chordata; class Actinopteri; order Cypriniformes; family Danionidae; genus Danio; species Danio aesculapii. The sequence goes on along the minus strand of NC_079454.1, from coordinate 17,371,824 downwards.
TCTATTTTTGAATTTATCTATGCTTGTAGATTGTTTCTTATATTTCATGCATATGCACTCCCCTATAGAATCATCCCAATCAATCTAAAATTAAAAATGTTTACCAAATAGTTATTCGACACATCTAGTGAAATTGTATTCATATCATAATATATCAATCGCAGAATAAAAAATAGCGCAATGTTCAATTTTTCCAAAATCGTGCAGCCCTACAACATGCTAATAGCTAGTTAATAGCTATGGCTGTGTGATTAATTGAAATCATATCGAAATTGTGATCTGAAGATGCGCGATTTCCAAATTGCCTTACAGCTTGATTTTCCCACAGTATGCTGTCTGAACCAATTGTAACACAGCGCACCTAAACAGAGCACGAGAACAGGAGACTGAATAGTCTGCGTATACAGGGATGGTGAGTTCAGCACAGGACTTGGTGCCAAAAAAGTTAACATCTGTGGTATGTGATTAAGTTACTTTGAATACAGGAAGGCTGATGTATAGCAGAACCAGGTGATTTGTAAGCCAGTCATATATTACGTCTAAAAGCGCATGGAAAGCGCGAGCATGTCACTTCCCTCAACATTTTCAACGTGCTTTGCAGTCGCTCCTTTGTCGTTGCTCGGTAACCATCAACCGTTTTCTCAGAGGACAACAACCCAACAAAACATTGCTGCAGTTCTGATACAAGTTTTATGTATGTTTTGTATGTTAAGAAGCACTTGGTGTTTAGGTGTCTTGTGTTTGTCTGAGGTAACCGAAATATGTATATTCCATTCAAAGTATGAAGCTAATCATTCAGGTCTTGTTACGTGACTTGCGATGAGGCATTCTGAAAAGTAAAATTTAAAGTTTGTCTGAAAGTAGATGTTTTCAGCTGGGCGCACCTGGCCTACGTGTGCGGGCTGCTCTCACTTGTGCACGCAAAAGATAAGATATGTGAATGGCCAATTTCACGACAGCGTCACAAAGAGGTCCATGACCTATGCATGACAAAACAAATCTGTGAACACACACGCAACAACTTCTGATATTTGGTCAAGCAGAACATACACACACATACACACACACATTTGTTTTGCCATAGGTCTGTTCTAGAGACAATTTGTTACAGCTTTACTAGGTGATTTTTATTTTATTTTTTGTCTGTTTTAGAGACATCTTGCAGGTCTTTGATAAAGATCTAATTGTTTTTTCTTTTGAAATATGTTTCAGATTCACACTGTAAACACAGATTCTGTCTGTCTGTAACAAAATCATGATTAAAATCAAAATCGCAATATTGTTCAAGAAAATCTTCATTTTTTGCCCCTATCACACAGCCCTAGCTGATATGACTATATATATCTTATGGACAAAATAAAAAATCTAATGTTTCAAGTTTAGCTCTATAGTTTCATTTGTAGAGTCACAAAATACACTGTTTACGGTAATACATTTTGAAATGTATTTGCCATTATGGGGAAACATGAAAAAACACCCTGGTGAGAAAGTTGTAATCTTGAAAGTACACAAAAAATGATTTTGCTGCTTGTTCAAACTACTTATGTAAAATGAGCTGAAACAAAAGAACTCTTCAGATTTTCTGGGACAACTTAATTGTTTTATGTTCAATCTAATTAAACATATTAAGTTAACTTAATCAATTTGTGTTGAAACAACCTGAATGAATTGTGTCGAACCGTGTAGTTTTTTTTACAGTGTACGGTGTTCACATTTTGTATTTTATTTAGGTATGTTTTTTATTTTTATAATGCAAACCTGTAATCTTTAGTTTGAAAGTATTTCATTTTTTAGTAATATTTATTTCATGATTGTACATTTTTAATAAGACATTTTCACTGAAGACCTAAATAATGTGAGAAATATGATCATATACAGTGCATCCGGAAAGTATTCATAGCGCTTCACTTTTTCCACATTTTATGTTATAGCCTTATTCCAAAATGGATTAAATTAATTAAATTCCTCAAAACTCTACACACCCCATAATGACAATGTGAAAGAAGATTTTTGGAAATTGCAGAAAACATTTTTAAAATAAAAAACCTGAAAAATCACATGTACATAAGTATTCACATCCTTTGCTCAATACTTTGTTGATGCACCTTTGGCAGCAATTACAGCCTCAAGTCTTTTTGAATATGATGCCACAAGCTTGGCACACTTGGCATACCTCTCAAGCTCTATCAGGTTGGATGGGGTGCGACGGTGTACAGCCATTTTCAGGTCTCTCTCCAGAGGTGTTCAATAGTGGCTGGGCCACTCAAGGCCATTCGCAGAGTTGTTGTGAAGTCAGGCCATTGATATTTTGGCGGTGTGCTTTGGGTCATTGTCCTGCTGGAAAATGAACCGTCGCCCCAGTCTGAGGTCAAGAGCACCCTGAAACAGGTTTTCATTCAGGATGTCTCTGTACATTGCTGCATTCATCTTTCCCTCTATCCTGACTAGTCTTCTAGTTCCTGCTGCTAAAAACCATCCTCACAGCATGATGCTGCCATCACCATGCTTCACTGTAGGGATGGTATTAGGTGATGAGCGGTGCCTGGTTTTCTCCAAACATAATGCCTGGCATTCACTCCAAAGAGTTAAATTTTAGTCTCATCAGACCAGAGAGTTTAGTTTCTTATGGTCTGAGAGTCCTTCACATGCCTTTTGGCAAATTCCAGGCGGAGAATGGCTTCCGTCTGGCCACTCTACCATACAAGCCTGATTGGTGGATTGCTGCACAGATGGTTGTCCTTCTGTAAGGTTCTCCTCTCTCCACAGAAGAACGCTGGAGCTCAGACAGAGTGACCATCAGGTTATTGATCACCTCCCTGACTAAGGCCCTTCTCCCCCGATTACTCAGCTTAGATGGCTGGCCAGCTCTAGGAAGAGTCCTGGTGGTTACAAACATCTTCCACTAATGGATGTATCGGTCACTGTGCTCATTGGAACTTTCAGAGCAGCAGAAATTTTTCTGTAACCTTCCCCAGCCTTGTGCCTTTAGACAATCCTGTCTAAAAGTTTTACAGACAATTCATTTGACTTTATGCTTGATTTGTGCTTTGACATGCACTGTCAACCTTGGCACCTTATATAGACAGGTGTATGCCTTTTCAAATCATGTCCAATCAACTGAATTTACCAGATATGAAATCCAATTAAGCTGCTGAAACATCTCAAGAATGATCAGTGGAAACAGAGTGTACCTGAGTTCAATTTAGAGCTTCATGGCAAAAGGCTGTGAATACTTCTGTACATGTAATTTTTTAAGTTTTTTATTTAAAAAAAAAATTGCAACAATTTAAAAAAATCTTTTTCACATTGTCATTATGGGGTATTGTGTGTTGAATTTTGAGGAAATAAATAAATAAGGCTGTAACAAAAAAAATGTGGAAAAAGAAGCTATGAATACTTTCCGGACGCACTGTATGAATGAGTACATTTCTGAGTGTATACTTTAGAATGTAAAAAGTAATAAGTCCTTTACATGTGGTCAATATAAACTATTAATTGATATCGTGTTATTTATTGTTATCAGATTATGAGATTACTTAGCGCCTAGCCCTAGTTACGTGCATAAAAGTACATTGTTTTCTTTCATATTTAAATAATATTGATTAATGAAAAACTTTGTGTATATGTAATTACTATAACTAATATTGAGCAATACTGACAACTGATTTAAGCCACAATTCAGAATATCAGAAGTAATAATCACACCATGTCCATTTCGCTCACAATTGTGAGTGATTCAGAAAATGATTTGTTACTTTTTCTGTAAGATTAAGAAATTCCAGTGAAATTTCACAACCGTTGCCTGTTGTCAATTACACAGAAACATATGATGCACAGCTTATACAGAAGGAATCTTTCAACCAAGCAGCTTTACTGTTGGTCAAATCAGGATGACCACACTATGTTGCGAAATTTGCATTGTGAAATCTTTTACTTTCACACAAACTACTAGATTGTGTCAATTGTATAGATATGACTGCCTATTGTCCACCACAATAATCATTTTTGGACTAATTATTCAAAGATCTTCCCCAAAAGCCCTGATCAGACTACTTGTTTTTTTTCACCCAATTTTGGCACTATTTGCTTGACGTAGGAATGATATGAGAATGTATAAAAGACTGATAGGTATTGGGAATGAAGATTCATTGCAAGTTAACACAGAAAGTCTGGTATGTTTAATTTTTTCCCTGTCATCCAGCACAACTTTTTGTTATATGAGAGACTTTGACCAATAAAAGAACAGAATTTCTTACGTACACAGATTTTAAATAGCCAAAATGTGAGGGCTGTGCTGCTAGGTGGACGTAAAACAGACGTGAAGAAAGAAGGTCAGTATGTTTGCCTTTATAATGTGTCATCGAAAGTCTACCAGGAGAAAATAAAACAATTTCTGCAGGCTAGTGAGTACTAGAATTAGCAGCAATTCACTCATTATATTCTCCTTCAAAACAGTGACAGTGTTTTCCTTACATTGATTTGTTTGTGGGAATGCATGAGTTTTTATGTGAATAAAGTCGAACATTTTTGCGATCCTGCAAATTCTTAATTTAAATGCAAAATAATCGCAAAAAACGTTAATAATCTCATAAAACACCTAATTCCAAACCATATAATCAAATTATATTTATTTCAGTTTGCAATGAATTGTTTTACATGACTTATAGACATTGCATATGCAGCGTACGTGATGTATTTGAGTGTCTCTCGAAAAATGACATCTCACCTGCACCCTCACAATTAACACTACATGGAAGCCTGTTCAGTAAGCAGACGCGGATGAAGCGTGAGTGATTTACATGTGAAGCCAATGCAAAGATGCGATTAGACATCCTGTGGCGCAAATCGAGTGAATAGCATGGCGTGAACTGGGTGTTTTGTGCGTTTGACGCGCTTTAGACGGTTGAAGAAAATTGGAGCAAACATCTAACAATGGGAGCAATGGAACAAACAGAACAGCAAGCAGCTTACAATGGATGGATGACGGCCGCTCAAGGATGATTGGTTCAAGGATGACGGCCGCTCAAGGATGATTGGTTCAAGGATGACGGCCTCTGAACGTGACCCAATTCAAGGACATTGCTTGTGCTCAGGGATGGGCACTGAGCAGTATTTATGATACATGTATTTGAAATACGTATTTGAAATACAAAATAGTATTTTGTCATTTGTATTTTATGGGGTTTATGAAAATGGGTTTTGTATTAAAATATCTTGTGTCTTGCATTTTTGTATTTTAAAATACTGCAAAATACTTTGTAAAATACGTTCATCAAAATGGGGCTTCAGATGCTTTCTCAGGTTTGAAATCTGAACAGAAAACTGATTAAGAAGGTCATCAATGCTTGGAGTATGGATGGAAATTATGCAACACAGGCTCTATTTTAACGATCTAGGTGCAGAGTCTAAAGCATTAAGGGCGTGTCTGAATAACTTTTGCTATTTTAAGTATGGAAAAATACGCTCTGTGCCCCAGTGCATGGTCTAACAGGGTTGTACTTATTCTCTTAATGAGTTATGGGTGTGTTTTGAGCATAACATGCATTAAACCAATCAGAGTGTCATCTCCCATTCCCTTTAAGAGTCAGTTGTGTGGCACCATGGCGCATTTGCTATTTATATGGTGACTTTGTAAGTGGATTAACTGAACGGAAAAACTGAATGCTTCACTAGCGAGAAAACAGTTGAAGAGACCATCAGTAGTGAGAATAAAGAATGAGCCTCCTTTATTCAGCCTCTTTACTTTCTCTTTACTTCTTTACTTTTGTGAATAAGGAAACGGTGTTCATAACACACTCCACTGAAGACATCCATTAGCCTATATATTTCGTTTGTTAAGTTTGTTAGATTTGTTTCAAAACTATTTCTAAATTCAGTTCTAATTTCCAGCAAACAAATAAATGAACAATAATAATGAAGTGTGTTATATGATATATAAGCGAGTTTTATCCAAACACATGTCCTGTTTTTATAGGTGATGCAGACATCTCCAAAATCCAACAGGTGGACAAATCTAAACTTTTTTTTATTAAAGCAAACATAAATATGCATGTAACAAATAATATCGATATTATTAATAACATTATACAAAAACAAATTGTCATGAATAAACTGAAAAAAGCCCCCCGAGATGAAGGCATGGAGGCAATGGTTTTATATTTATGTAGACAATAATCATTTTCGTCATATTTTAATCCTTTAATTCTTTTTTATTTGTAAAGATATTTCCGTATTGCTGTACATCCTGTGTGTATTAAGCAATGTGTGTGCTTTTAAGGCGCATAACTAACGCGCTCTGCACTTGACTGTCGCAGTCTATTTTAGTTCCTCAAAACAGCAACGCTCCAAAAATGAACACCTCCTGTCTAGACTGAAACACCCATGAGTCCACAAAGTGGCGCAAATGGATTTACTATTTACACAACGTGGCACAAAATGGGAAAATTAGGGTTGCATTGGTCTGAAAATCGCGCCAAACACATCTTGCGCCTTATTGCCCCGGGTGTATGATAGGGCCCAAAGAAAATAACTGACAAATGGCATGGTTAGATTTGAGAGCAAGTCAACAATCACTGAAAATAGTATACTGCACAGTGTTAAGACCAGTAATATGTAATGGTAGTTTAGTGTACAATTTGGCATCAGCATCTTTGCTTAAGAAATGAGATGGAATAAAATATTAGTCTTTACAAACAGGATGTTGAGCCTTCAGCACATAATCATTCTCAGCGTCAGTGCTGCAGGTGGAAATGCAGAGGAACTTTAGAATAATAAAACACCTAAAGACGGTTTACTGGTGTACACTATGGGGGTTAACCAAGACTTTTCCAGTTTAAGACAAACAACATACAAATAAGTCCTACTGTGGCGATACCTACAATACTTCATAGGCTGTTTCAAATGCCAGTAGCTGCAGGTGCAGTGTACAGTTAATGAAGAGATGTCAAATGAGACACAAATATTTAATAACACTCCAATCTATACGGCAGCAGCAGGGTGTACAGTTGAAATTAGAATTATTAGCCCCCGTTTGAATTGTATTTATTTTATTTTTTTTAAGTATTTCCCAAATTATGTTTAATAGAGCAAGGAAATTACCACAGTATGTCTGATAATATTTTTTCTTCAGGATAAAGTCATGTTTGTTTTATTTCGGCTGGAATAAAAGCAGTTTTAATTTTTTAAGGATTAATTAAAGGTCAAAATATTAGCCCCTTTAAGCTATGTTTTTTTTCAATAGTCTACAGAACATCATTTTACAGTAACTTGCCTAATTACCCTAACCTGCCTAGTTAACCTAATGAACCTAGTTAAGCCTTTAAATGTCACTTTAAGCTGTATAAAAGTGTCTTGAAAAATATCTAGTCAAATATTATTTACTGTCATCATGGCAAAGATAAAAGAAATCAGTTATTAGAAATGAGTTATTAAAACTATTATGTTTAAAAAATGAGTTGAAAAAAAATCTCTCCGTTAAACAGGAATTGGGGGGGAATAAACAGGGGGGCTAATAATTCAGGGGGGCTAATAATTCTGACTTCAACTGTATATGAAGAATTTATTTGCAAAATAAAAGATAACTTCATTTTATAGAGATATCATGTTTTATGTTGTGTATTGAAGAGTACAATTGTAAAAACATGATTTAAGGAAATGACTAAAACTGGAGATTTGAGTCGTTTTCAGAAATTAGTACTCAAGATTTCAATTGCAAAAAATGTACATTTATTGAACAAAAAAGTTAAATAACCTCTTCATATATCACCCTTTAAAATATAAGACTGTTAAGAGATTGGTGCAGTTTCACTGGCTACGCAATAGTTGGAAACACAATAAAGAGATATTGTACTTTATTCCAATTTTTTATTCCATTTATTATCTGCATCACATGGTTTTTACAGTGATTAAAGAGATCATCTTCAAGACAGGATTCTTTTTGTATGAAATTTATGCAAAATCTATGCTAAAATGAAAGAGTAAGTCAGTTTAATGGTGAAGTGATTGATCCAATAGGCCTGTCGATAGAAGGTTTGCAAAGAAATGTCATGCTCCTTTGCAAAAGTATTTTGTAGTATTTTCAAAATACAGTATTTTATTTTGATACATTTGTGGTTGCAGTATTTTGTCATTTATTTTGATATTCATAAAACTGAGGTATTTTGTATTTTATTTTAAAAATACATTTCAATGTATTTTTGCCCATCCCTTTTTCCCCAATTTCTGTTTAATAGAGAGATTTTTTCAACACATTTCTAAACATAATAGTTTTAATAACTCATCTCTAAGTTTTTCAAGACACTTCTATACAGCTTAAAGTGACATTTAAACCTTAACCTTAACTAGGTTAATTAGGTTAACTAGGCAGGTTAGGGTAATTAGGCAAGTCATTGTATAACGATGGTTTGTTCTGTAGACTATTAAAAAAATTAGCTTAAAGGGGCTGATACTTTTGACCTTAAAACGGTTCATAAAAATTAAAAACTGCTTTAATTCTACCGGAAATAAAATAAATAAGACTTTCTCCAAAAGAAAAAATATTATACAACACAGGAAATAAAGGCAAGTAATCGTTTAAATGTGAGGAATAAGTGTACATGATTACATAAATCTTTGTACTCAGTCAAAACACGTTACCTGAGAACAAGTAAGCTACTAGATTCAAAAGATTGAGTCATTAGATATAGGTCTACACAAGATGAATTATAGATCACCAGCGGCAGATTCAGGATGGACTGGGCGACATTCAACTGTTCACAGTTGGGCAGGTGTGGTGAGAGCTCTCCCTGACTGCCTTAAGCTCAGACGCGAGAATACACGGAAGCAGCTTTCAGCGCATACCAGAGTGTTTGTATGGTCACGTTATGTGCATTTTCAATGGTGTAGTGTCGATGGAGAGCTTATCAGAAACGTTAATTGAAACGCCAGTGTGGACGTGGATCGTTTCGTACTAAAACACCGTTTTAAAACAAAAATGTATTAGTGTAAACGGGGTCTAAAATAGAAATACTTCACATGTCCTCATTCGATTTCAGTTTAGTTCGATTATGACTTTAGTCGGTTTAAGGTCATCAAAATCGCTGTTTACATGGAAGACTCTTAATCATATTGTCTTTACTAGAGTGGTCTTGACCTTGAGTTGGGTCGATAGACAATGCCTATCGCTGATGGCCGATAGACATCATGATGCTGAGCCAGCATCGCGATCCTCCGCTCAACCCTGTTGCGATCTCGTTCACGAAAAATACACACTACACTAATATGTCTTATTTTTAAAATGCTATTTTTTTTAGAACGAAAACAATCTGCAACCACACTGGCGTTTCATCTAGCATTTCTGAACAGCCTTCGTCCACACTGTACTATGTGAACTACACACACAATACGCTAAAAATGCACATCACATGACCACACACACAAACACAGAAACACACATTTTCATGTGCTCGTCTGAGCTCCAGGCAGTCAGCGGGTGCTTTGAGCAGAAAAACTGAACTGAACCGAAACTGAAAAGTTATATTCTTTGGTTTTTAATTAGCTCAAGTCATTCAAAATTCTAACTAGGGTGTGACAGACCTTAAAATCTCTTGGTTTCCTGAGCACTGACAGTCTCCAAGTAATGCAAATTGTCAGTTTCACTACACAGCTGTGTCTATTGTCTAACAAATAGCAAAGTAACACTTTCAGGCTGGTCAACTGGCCGGATGGGTTCTGTCACCAGAACATCATTTGCACACTTTGTTTTCATTCTAAAATGTATCGTGAATTTCTTGTATGCTGATGAAATCGGGGCTGAAAAGGCAATTTACCCTGCTGACAAACAACAATTCATTTGCATGCTTTGCTTAGGTCTGTCCCCACCTCTCTGTAAAATGTATAAAAACTTAGTGTCTGCTGTATTAGTTCAGAGTTATTTCGATGACGCCACAGTGACGCCAAGTTCTTCTTATTAAAGGATTCTGCTTTGAAGATACCCGAAAGTTCTCCCTGGTTTTTGGCTCGTCTTAGAATTTCACAACAGTTTCGGTGCCGTGAGCCAGATAGAGAAATTCACAACAATCGACATCGCCCAAAACTAGCGCTGACCATAAAAAACACCCGCTTAGTGTCTCACTACAATGCAAGTGCTCAAAAAATGCAGTGCTACCACTGACAACAACAGAAAACAAACGCTCAGCTGGACAAAAACATTTTTTTTCTATTTGTTTTTGTTTATTTGTTTTTCTATTGTGTTTTCTTACAGTTCAACAAAATGTGAAACAGACATTCACAGAGATTCTTTAATCATAATAACGAAGTGAGTCAAATATTTTCAGTTACAAAACTAGAGGTTTAATTTGAATTGCTCCACCCATCTTGCCTTGGTTACCTCAGCAGAACATTTTAGAGGCAGTGGTGTCAAACTTAACACAGTCCAGTTTTCCAGTCTAAATTTAGTAGGGCAGTCTGTACCCAGAATAGGACGGCCCAGCCCAACCAGACTGCCTGCCAAGCTTTTCTGACAGACTCACGGCGCATTAGACTGTCAACATCTCTGGTACACTGGGAGTACTGTCGCTCCACGCTGACAGGCACAACAGAGTCGTTCCTTCTGCACCACACTCTGTGTTTCCCCTTGGGCTGTCACTGTTCAGACCGCCGGCCTGTGGGACATTTCAGTTTCCTGTGGACTCAACAGCATGAAGAGCACCGTTGCTGTCTCTGTTTGAGAGCTATGAGTCAGTGTTGCTAATTCTGAAAGTCTAAGGTGGCTGTGCATAGAAAGCGAATATCGTAGAAGGATAGTCCCCCATGTGGCAGCCAGCTGGGGTGGGTAAAAACTCTGCTATGGTTAAGAAAAAAAAGTGAAGTGCTGCCATCAGAAAAGAAACTAGATCCACACACTTTTTCCCCTGATCCTTTTGTAGATTGTGTGGAAATTTGATAAATGGATTTAAACGTGTTGAAAGGTGTAAAATGGAAGTTGGAGTATAACTATTTTAAAAATATCTCAATGTACAAATTAGGGCTGCACAATATATCGTTTCAGCATTGATATCGCGGTGTGATCATTTGTAATAGTCTTATATTAGTATTAAAGTATTATAATTTATCATTTGCATGCGCTTTTTAGTACCTGTATTGAATAATGACTTTAAAAACATTCAAGTACAAGAATTTGTACCATTTGTGACGTTAACTATGATTAATTTTATTTAATTATTTATATTTTCATCATTAAGTTACTGTACCTGAAAACTGTTAGACTTGGGACATCATAAAACACTTTATTTCAATATTTTTAATTGTACTTATAGATCGTTATGCATGAAAATACTCACAACACATGCAAATACAGAAATGCACTGCAAATAGCACAGACCACAATGAAAATGTGTCGGGGGACCCCAAAACATTTATAGATTGTTTATTATATTGTATGGACATGCTAAAAGTAAACATTAATTCATCAATCTCTGACTAAACAAGAGTATGAAAATACTCACAACTCACATGCAAATACAGAAATGCAGTGCACATAGCACAGACCACAATAAAAATGTGTCGGGGAGACCCCAAAAGTATTATAGATTGTTTATTAGATTTTATAGAGATGCACTACCACTGCAGAATCATCCCATTCAATCTGAATTATAATTTCTTTCCAAATAGAGATATTAAGTCATCTGGTGAAATTGTATTCATATCGCAATAATTATCGCAAAATAAATAAATATCGCAACGTTAGATATTTCCAACATCGTGCAAGCCTAGTACAAATTATACATAAATTATAATTATAGAGCTCATTATATCAAAGTATGATATGAACACTAATGACAGTGATGAAGTTTAATAAGCAAAACAAATGCAATCCAATGACACTACATATTACATACAGTTGAAAACGGAATTATTAGCCTCCCTGAATTATTAGCCCCCCTGTTTATTTTTTCCCCAATTTCTGTTTAACGGAGAGAAGATTTTTCAACACATTTCTAAACAACAGTTTTAATAACTCATTTCTAATAACTGATTTATTTTATCTTTGCTATAATGACAGTAAATAGTATTTTACTAGATATTTTTCAAGACACTTCTATAAAGCTTAAAGTAACATTTAAAGGCTTAACTAGGTTAATTAGGTTAACTGGGCAGGATAGTGTCATTAGGCAAGTTATTGTATATCGATGGTTTGTTCTGTAGACTATTGAAAAAATATATAGCTTAAAGAGGCTAATAATTTTAACCTTAAATGGTTCATAAAAAATTTAAAACTGCTTTTATTCTAGCCAAAATAAAACAAATAAGACTTTCTCCAGAAGAAAAAATATTATCAGACATACTGTAAAAATTCCTTGCTCTGTTAAATATAATTTGGGAAATATTTAAAAAAGGAAACAAAAATTAAAAGGGGGCTAATAATTCTGACTTTAACTGTATTTGAATGATGGCTGTGCAATATATCGCTTCAGCATTGATATTGCATCTGCAATCGACACTGATTATTTTTGCTTGTAATTTACTTATTATATTTTATGCTTGATTTACTCCCCTAAAGAGCCATCCAAATCAATCTAAATGAGTCAATTCTTTCCAAATAAAGCTATTCAAGTCATCTGGTAAAACTGTATGTACAGTATAGGTTGTTTTCAATCACGTGGTTCTGGTGGCATGCAAAATTCAAATGGAGAGTAATAAGTAAAAAACTAAATGGAAGACATAGAGGAAAGTCTGTATTTTCACAATTTATACCATATTTCAAAGGAAATGTAAATAGAAAATAACCACATATGTTGGGCAGGATCCTTATATGATGAAGAGGGCCTAGTTTTCTACTGAACTCAAATATATTTGCCTGTCATCGAAGCGGTAGATACTGTATAAGCTATTACGTTACATGAAAAATACCATAGTTAATACTATAGTGTTTGGAAGTAAACTATAGATAATTACTTGAATTGAACTGCCGCAGTAATTATATTGTTGCTGCGGTACAACACAACTGTAGTAAAACAAACAAATTAATCAATGGGCTTCAGTTTTCTACACTATAATTACACACCATCACAACACACCATCACAACACCAACGTCACAGTATTTATTACAGTTTATCAGTTTACTATGCAACAGTATTCTGTAGCATTCATTAACAATGAGTTGTACACGTTTTACATTTTACTACGTGCTTCAAAACATGTTTATTATAAATTACTATAGTTGTGTCCACACTTGGATATCTTCCAGACATCACAAAAGCATACAGAAGCATGGACGCATGGTGTACATTATTATTATTTATTTATTTTTGTGATGAGGAAAAGTGCTCCACAATAATAACTGTCTAGTTTGGTCGCAAGGGTTGCATTTTTTGTTTGTTTGGTCAGTGAACTTACCATCAACAAACATTCAAGGCTACGCATCTTGATGTTAATGTTACGCGTGTTTATTCCACCAAAACGCCAGTAAAGACATGAATTATTGCAAAACAAGACGGATATTTCATTGCAGCGATTACATGGCAGGGTATGTTATTTCTGTTCTCCTGGATTTTGTATAAGTGAGGTGGTGTTTGTATCTGATTTTTATATTTTAACATTTTAACATATTTATACACATAGCTAGGCCTGCTGTATATACTTTTTATTGGTGTTGTCAAATGCATTATCGTGTTCAAAAACAGTTTTTACACGTGGATGTATTGAATAAATGTTTGTTACATGCTGCCTTTTCTTCCAGTTTTCAGCCAGTTTCTTGAACTTTTTCCCCCTTATGAGCAAAACCTTTTATAAGTCCACAAAAGCTGTTCGGCATTTCTTATTTTGGTCGATTTAAACAATTATAAACAACATAAAACAGAAACATTTTGATGTTCTGATAGCGATTTTTATGTAGAAGAATCACTTCCTGCCCTCCATCTGAATTATTATCATCAATGACGTCATGTGAAAACAACAAATATTTAGCAGACAAACTAAATATCACAGTCAGATTTTTCCAATACCATGGAGCCCTAATTTAAAATAAAAGGGCATATGAATATAAAACTACTGATTTAAAGATTTATTTTATGTAACAGAAACTATGAGCATATTTATCATGTAAATATAGTGTATTTCTTATATTTTACTGGTAATTTAGAAGTAATTTAAAGGAAAATTATTCTATTAATAGAAAAGCTAAAGAGTTCTTATGAGATAATTTGTTTCAAATCTCTGATGGAGAATTATTTGTTGAATTATGAGTAAGATAAGGATGGCACAGTGGCTCAGTGGTTAGCTCTGTCGCCTCACAGCAAAAAGGTCACTGGTTCAAGTCCCGACTGGGCCAGTTGGCAGTTCTATGAGTTTGCATGTTCTCCCTGTGTTTGCGTGGGTTTCCCCTACAGTTCAAAGATATGCAGTCCAATAAAGAGGCCGTAGTGTATGTGTGTAAATGAGTATGTATGGGTGTTTCTCAATCCTGGATTGCGACTGGAATGGCATCTGCTGTGTAAAACATATGCTGGAATAGTTGGCGTTTCATTCTGCTGTGGTAACCTCTGAAATAGAGACTAAGCTGAAGGAAAATGAATGAATGAATGGGTAAGGTAGATTTCCCAAGAATTATAATGTAAACAATGATAACTTGAAAATAAATAAACTGGAATAAGCTGAAGGTTTTAAGAAAAGCAGATATACTACTGATTTACAACCATTTAGCACACAGTAGGACTGTCTTTAAACATTTATAAGTTACCTTCAAAAATCAGTTCCCCTACAGATAAAATGAATGTCACATATTCCTCAGATCAAGACTGTTGTAGTCTATAATAAGAACATCCATCCCACTGATACCAAACATCTCTGACTAGAAACAGAAAATCACAATATCAAGACTGTGACATAAACTAAAAAACCTACTGGCTATTTAAATAAAAGTAAAAGATACTTCAAGTACTGTTTCAACAGAAAGCTATCAACACAGAGCTGAATAAAAACTGCACCCGTCAAGCAATTTAAGGTCTTTAATAAATGATTATCCAACTTGCACATTACAAGTGTTTTTCTGTGAAATTCACAACTCTTTCAGTCGAATCTGAGAGGCCAGAGGTTTTCTTTAAAAATAATAACAAAGACCCTTTCACATGATTTGTCAACATTTCCTAATACTTTTCTCTAGGGACCAAAGCACCAATCACATGATATTACCTAAACGATGTCAGCCCGAGAACCAAAACATGCTGCTTTCCTGCTAATTATCAACCATGTGAAATTGCCTTTTCATGATAGTATCTAGCTACACGCGATGTGACAAGATTCCAGCAACAAGCAATTTGGCTGTTTGCACTATATACATGACATGACAGAAACATTTAAATACCAGCGACATGGTAAGGGTTATAATGTAATTACTAACAATTAAAGCCTATTTTTAACATTATTAAGAATACATTGGCTGTTATTGGTTTCCCTCAGTTCTGACTTTGATTTTCAAACCGTTTGCTAGCTACTTTATTTTCAAGATCTGAGGTAAACCATCTGCCGCTGCCACGTAAAAAGATATTCAAAGCATTTAACACTGAATAAAGCACATAATATGTACCTGAGGTGATAATTGTCATATGCCTTGTTTTCACTGAGTGGTACAGTACGGTACGGTGCAGTTCGATACAGTTCCCTTTTGGTAGGCGTGGTTTGTGACAGAAAATTGCAGTCAAGAAAATGTAAATTTAAGCAGTACATGTCGTTCACACATCATATGGGAAGCACTTCTCACAAAGCAGATGCTTTATACACATAAATACTTCTGTATAAATGTCCATTACTAACCTTTCTATGAACAGGTTTTGATTGCAACTGCAGATCAATGAAAACATTGTGAAATAGCTTACTGTAACATCTGCAATTATATAAAAAAAATAAATAAATGCAACAAATCAACACATACAGACCCTTACAGTCTCCGAAATGTTACCAATTACAGAAAAACTACACACAGCATACATTTAGTCCTTATTTGAGTTCTAAAACAACATAAAACATACAGTACAGTCAAACATACACCTTTCGTCTGTATCTTTAATCTTCACCAGCACATGTAACGTTAACATATTGTTAGAAAGTAATTCCATCTTTCTGAGTTCATAATAGTCCAAAAGGCGATGCTAATAATTAAGCATGGCAGTTTATGTTTTAGGTTGCTGAAAGAATCATTTGCTCCTTTGTTTTTTCGCGCTTTACTCTCGCATTTGTTCGTTTCTGAAAGTATCGGACGTCAAAAGCGCTTTAATAATCAGCAGCATGTTATTACTATAAGCTTAAGAAGTTTGTTACCACTTGTGACAAGGTTTGTTTGAGCTCAGGTCGACCATGACTCGCTATTATGTGTATATATTATTACGGTGTAATGTCTCCGCTGCATATTTAAAAATGACACTTCCTTTGTTTTTTTTATTCTCCTGGCTTGTGCACGCACTAGTCACATTCCTCTGTAAACCATCAGTGTTCAAATGCGCATCTGGCTCCGCCTTTTGGTTCCCTTTTGTTGTGCTAGGTACCCTTTGGAAAGGGTACACAAAAAGTGGTATGGTACGGTTCACTTTTTGGTACCTTTTGACAATGGAAACGGCTATAGTAACGAACTTTACTGTACCACTCATTGGGAACAGGACTATATTGGTTTATGCTGTTGTTTTGCAACGACATCGCGGAAATAGAAACTTCATGCATCGCTGTCACATATGTTTAGGACAAAAAGTTGTTTTAACATGAAAAAGATACCTTTTATCACATGCAGCGGCACCATATTGCATTTAGTTATATTGCACGGTGTTATATCTGTAAAGTTGGAATTATAGTTGACCACATACTTACAACAGCATTGTGGAGTCTCTGCAGTTTAATTGTTGAAGCTTGTAATGTTTGTAGCTAGGGCTGTGCGATTTGGGGAAAATATCTAATTGCGATTTTTTTAACAGAAATTGCGATTTCGATTTGATTTGCGATTTCATTTTGTAGTCAAGCTTCAGCTCAATATTCTGTGTCGTAGCTTCTTACTGTTGAAATGTAGTGAGTGTTAGTTAAAAACGAAGTGAAAAAACATTAACTTACTTAAACTTTTATTCAAATTTGTTTATAAATATTCAGAAATTTAAAAAATTTTTCTCTAGAGCAAACAGTAGTTATTTTTGGCGTTAGTTATCTCCTGGTGCCTTCGTAATGTTTTTTCATATGGTGTAACAGCTGCAAACAACTCTGAAATTGTACTTTGCTGTTGCTAGCTACTAGATTTAGTGTCACTGGCAATACTTTTAGTTTACTTTTTAGCAAGATGCTCCTCATATATTCCCATATAAACAAACCAAAATATTCCCATATAATATATAATATTTCTTTGATATTAATTGATCTATTAATGCTTCTGAAGCGGTAGACGCCACCATCCTATTTGTTCGCGCTTTCCTGTTTGTTTGTTTTATTGTGGGCTTTCCGCATAGTTCGGTCGCGCAATTCTAATTGGGCAGAACAAAAGTCTGCTCACTCAATTGGATAGTAAGACTATCATACACAGATGGCTGTCACGCATTTGCTCTGGGTAGGGGAAATTATATAATACATATACACTTTATATCGCAGCCTCTTGCGATTAGCTAATCACAACAGTTCAAATTGCAATTGCGATTTGATTTTGATTAAGCGCACAGCCCTATTTGTAGCTTAAAGATTAGTTAATATAATTATCTACACAATGATGATACAGTTTTATTTTACATTTGATTTTTCAATTTCAGTCTAAACATGATTAATATCTAGAAAACAATAAAGTGCTTTATTTTATTTGTATCTTTGCTCTATTGTGTTTATCTATGCTTGCATTTTGTTTATTTTAATTTATACAGATACGCTCCCCTACAAAATCATCCCAATCAATATAAAATTATGAATTGTTTCCAAAAAGTGCTCAAAATTAACTGATGAAACCTCCCAGTTTCATGCAGCCCTACTGTAAAACTTTGAAAAGAGCTTTGTTTTCATAGTAATCTTCAATAACAATCATTAGTTCTACCTGTTGCTGAGGGTACTGCATTCCTCCGATGCCAACTTGCCCACGGCCCTGCATTCCCATTGGATATCGGTGAGCAGTGGGTGATCCGTATGGCTGTCCGGCATAAGTTCCACCTTGCTGAGAGTAGGGACTGTTCCCCATACCATACATCTGAGAACGCTTCATGGTCATAGGGTCCATAGTTGCCACCTGTTAAGAGTGATGTCAACACTTTAGCATGAGTAACATCGACAGTGATTTCCAATGTAAGGCAGTCTGTGTGAACGCATTTATATGACTATTATGGCTGAGCAGACTGGAATACAAATAGTAATCATAAGGTTGAGCGCTTCGGTAAATGGAGAGATTCAGGGCAATGTGCCATCGACTGATATTGGGGGGGTGAGTGGGGAGTGGGTTCAGGTTTTCTCTCAAGTGTCTCATCTTTGCCAGAAAAGACTGAGAGCCATCCAAGCTAATCTTCTCATGTCACTGCCAAATTCAGGCCAATTGAAGCAGCACTTACAGAAAATGTGACCAATTTGAGAAAGCCTGGGAGGCCACTATAAATGAACATTTTAAGCGTCAGCAGTCATGCCAGAGTGCTCTGCAGTAACGCACACACACACACACACACACACACACACACACACACACATTTACTCTGACTAAACAACTATATTGTCAAAATGCTCTAGTTAAAAGAAAAGGAGGTTTCTGTCAGTCTCAAAAGATATGGTTAATGGTTATTAATCGCTGAATGTTTATCTATATAGTGTTGTCTATACAGTGCTATCTATATAGTTCTACAGTGTTGTCATACACATACACAGGATACTGGAATTTCTAACTTTGATATGATATCTTGAAAAATATCGATATCTGTTACCATTTTTGATATATATATACACCCCTCACATACACACATCCAGTGCTGAGTATTGTTTATATGGTGCTATCTCTAAAGTGTTATTTAAATAGATTGTTTCTATAGTGTTGTCACAAGTCGACAACACTTGATACTAACTTTGATATGATACCTTGAAAAATATTGATATCCGATACAATTTTCAATATATACACCCCTAACACACACACATCCAGTGCTGAGTATTGTTTCTATGGTAATTAGTTTCAAGTGTTGTCACGAGTCAACAACGATACTGGAATTTCTAACTTTGATAATGATACTTTGAAAAATATCGATATCCGATGCCATTTTTGATATATACACCTCTCACACACACACACACACACACACACACACACACACACACACCCAGTGCTGAGTATTATTTATATGGTGCTATCACTATAGTGTAGTGCCATCTCTATAGAGCTATCTCTATAATATTAACTATTAAGTTAGTTTCAAATAGTGTTTTCACAAGTCGACAACACTGGAATTTCTAACTGTGTTATGATACCATTTAAGAATATCAATATCCGATACCATTTTCGATATATACACCCCTCACACACATATACAGTGCTGATTATTGTTTATATGGTGCTATCTCTACAGTATAGTGCTATCTTAATAGTTAGTTTCGATAGTGTTGAGTCATGAGTGGATGATACTGGAATTTCTAAGGGTTACAGTCTATATGCGCATAATACACGATTATCACAGGTAATCCATAATAGACACAGTAAAGAAAACTTGCACCTCAGGTGCGCTCGTGTCAGGATCCACAATTATCGCTTTAACAGCCAAGAGGAGAGGAAAAGTTACTTCACAAACGCCAGCGGGTCAAACGTCCAAAGTGAGAGAGAGAGAGAGAGAGACAGAGATGGTATTTTACAGCATTTCTCCGAAGTAGTGAAATAGGGGCTTGTGTGCTGTGCTGCCTTCATTGTAGTAAGAGCGTTATTTACTCGCCCTCGCCTCCTTCGCCATAGTATTCTGCTGTGACCGCGCATAGGACATAAATGATGTCAGTACGTAATAACAGGTTGTGATCTATTACTGAACCGATATCAATAATTTCCCTAGTAACAATAAACACCCCTAGTAACGGGTAACGATGCAGCACATTCACAAATCTATCGGAGTAGAAGTACTAAACTCATCGAAAACATGTACTGAAGTAAAAGTGGAAGTAGGAGAAAAAAACAATACTCCAGTAGAGTACAGATACAACCTTTTAGTAACTAAGTACAGTAGTGAAGTAGTTCTACTTCGTTACTATACATCTCTGGTTGTGTGTAATCAGAAAGTAAACAGAAGCAGGTGTGTGACTGCAGGGCGTGTTGGGATATGTAGTTCAAGTGAATGACAGGGAGTGTTCTCCAGCGATTTCATGAAGACTACACTGGCAATCACAACAATAGCATTCCACCATGTGCACCATTAGATCATACATGGTGAATCTGTAGTAAACATTGTAAGAAGTCTCCAGGTTCTTACTCATGATACGGAAGACATTTTCGTCATCAATGATGCGCCTAATATATTATAACCATAAGCTATTTTCACCCCTAATGTATTTCTAACACACTTCTGTCTTGCACTATGCTAAAGTCCATAATTCAATTAGCAATTAGCTATGCGAGGTCATGCTATACTGTAAAAAACAATAAGTCACCGGTAAATGATTTTGTTGACATAATGTGCAGAGGAGGGATGTTATTCGTGAATTAGAAGAGTACATTCTTGCTTTACAAAATGAGAATACAAATATTAAGGACACAATTTTCAGAAAGATATTTTATGAAGTTATTTCATCATTCCGATGGGGGAAAAAAAACAGCCAATTATCTGGTGTTTTTATTACACAGGTAGGTGATTACTGCAAGGTTTCTCGATTCATAAAGCTGCACATTAATTGTGATGTAATGCTCAGACTAGGTGCTTAATTTCTACTTAATTTGTAACTAATTGAGAACATTTGTTGCACAATTTTTCTCAACTCAGACTTTAAGCTATGAAACTATTGGTATATAAACTATTTGCTAAAACTGTTAGGTTCTCCTTATGGTTAACAATTTAAAATTGAGCATTTTGCACCTTTTATTTGAACATCTGGTATTAAATTATTTAAAATCTAAAATTATTTTTTGCTATTGTTTTAGTATACAAAATATTCACTCGGTGTAAATACACAATATACTGTAAATTATCATAAAGTAGACCTGTTAAATATGTCAAATCCTATTCATGTTATTAGGGTCAGTAATTTTTTTAACTTTTATTCTAAATGTATTAAAAAGAATATATTAGATCAAAAGTGAAAGCAAAGACCTTTATTATGTTCATAATGTTTGCAACATTATAATAATGTTATAGTAATCTAAATCTAATCTAAAATCAATATAAAACTCAATATAAAACTAATATAAAATTACATATAAATTTAATTTAATTACAAATTATTAATATTAATCCAAAATTTATTTGGATAAATATGTAAAATAAATCAAATGCACTAAATAGCTGGAATAAAAATTCTATTAAAAAAAAATTTATGGTGAAATCAGGTTTACACTAGCTAGCTAATATAAAAATAAAGCGTGGATTGGTTCATTTCTGTCACTAATTACATTTTGCATGAATCCTGTGGCAGAGCAACGCACACTTGGAGGCCTGGGGAAAGTGCACTGCTTAAATGGGCTTCATGCTGAAGATAAGCCATTAACAAGTCAAGTTATTCTCATAATGCCCTTTCTCTTAAAATGCAAATGAGCATAAATGCCACCATCATCCTCCTGATGCATGTCTGAAGAATTGAAATCTGTCACATAAAACACACACTCGCATTTCCACCAGACTATTTTAGTATTTCATCATTATTCCTGATTAAAGACATTTCAGAAAAATAAGTAATTAAAGTGGAGTTTCATCTGAAAAAAATTGTGTATCTTGGGATAGATCATCTTTTAACATGGTCCATTCTAGATTAAGTGCTAGCCTGTTAATCGTTTTCAATATCCTATATCTTCCATAATATCATTACACATATGCCTTTTAACACAGAAAAGGGTTATATTTTATTGTACCCAAGTGTACCTAAAATAAAGAGTGTTTCAATTACAAATCTGTGGCTCTTAATTAATTTTCATTCATTTACATTTTTGAAACTAATGGACGAGAGCTCAAATGTTAAGAAAGCACATCAGGAGTCAACAATAAGGACTGCCCAATTATCCGGGGCCAGCTTGAGAGACGCTCAGGACAGTAGACAGAATCGTTACTGCCCCAATCTGGATGCTTTGTCACTAAATTTTAAATTGTCTGCGACTATTTGTCAATTGTGTGCAAATACAGTCTTAGAATCGAGAAACGGTTTGTGCTTTTAAGCCTATGTACGCTACCTTGTGAAGTCATAAACACCATAATGCTTTTCGGTTCCTCAAACTGAACGTTATTCACAACTTTATCAGATGGTATTCACATCCTATGCAGGTTCTGTTTACTAGGCATCATTGGCAGGCACGCGCACGTGCTCTCGCTAGTAAACAAACAGCTTGCGGTCAGCTGATGTGTGTGATTTTGCGGCCACAAATACATCATTACATTAAGACAGAAATTACATTTTTTGGTGAATTATACCATATAAATACAGTATGTGACACTTTTAACGACATCTGGAGGTGTCGTGTCAATGTTGCTGTGAAGACTTGTGCGTCTGCCACACGCTTCTCTCCTGACCGTGAATATAATTGGCTGAATCGTACAAAAGCTGAATTAAGATCGCGTGTAGGGCAGAATAGAGATCGAAATCTTTTTTCGATTAATCGTGCAGCCCTAATTGTGAGGATGTGAATTTTTTCTGTAACCTGGTAAAAACCAGTAAATCAAAAAGATAGCAACATGACGGCAACATCAAATTAGGGAGCTATAAGATTACGTCTGTTTCTAACGCCTTGGAAACAGACATTTACATGGGTACAACATGTACAACGTGGGCTGAGCGATAAAATCAGTATCGATATTTATTGACCGAACACCATTGTCAATATCGATTAGAAAAAAGATTCAGTATGTAGCACTATAGTTTTTTTAAAATGAGGCTGCTGAGTGCTCGTCTTGGAAGCAATGCCAATAAGCTTAGGGTGTAAGTTTGTAACTTCCAATGGAAGCATATGGGACTGATGCGTGCATTTTCCAGGTGCACCTAATTGAAAACATCTCATCTTTTTTGAATGTTGCGAGGGCACCACAATTCATGCAAGTAGAACTAACCAATCTGCTTCACACTTTGTATGGAATATACACATTTCTGTAATAACGGCAAACTAATTTCCTCAGACAAACACAGTGCATTCAAGCATTGCAGTGCTTTTTACGTTTTTATGATATCGTGATAATTTATTTAGCAATATCACCCAGCCCTAGCACAACACAACGAAAAAAATGAAGTGATGTTTTGTAGTTAACCATCAGTTTGGCAAGTCAGTTACCTTTTTTTTGCAATAAAATACCTGCATATTTTCTAAACTGCTTTATATTTTACTGCTAAATATTTAAAAAATAAATAAATATTTAAATTGTAGATTGACAGACGTTATTTTTGACACATTAAATAAAATATGTGGCAAAGAAATAGCTTTTAACTTTGTTTAGAGTACGTTAGAGTTTGTTTAGAGTACTCTGATTAGAGTAAGTGGTGTGTCGTAGGCCTGTGCTATTATCGTGATTTGAAACATTGCAATTAGCTAATCACAAGAGGCTGCGATATGAAATATATATTATATACTTTATATAATTTCCCCCACCAAGAGCAAATGTGTGACAATCGTCTGTGTGTGATAGTCTTACTAGCCAATTGACACTTTCGTTCTGCCCAATCAGAATTGCGCAACTGAACAATGTGGAAAGACCACAATAAAACAAACAAACAGGCAAGGGTGGACAAGTGGGATGATGGCATTTGCTGCTTCAGAAGCATTAACAGACGAATTCATATCAAAGAAAAACAGCATATCGGTTATATTGGAATATTTTGGTTTCAAAGTCACAGACACCGAATAAAAACAGATAATTTGTAAAAGCTGTTGCAGAATAGTTGCCACACATGAAGAAAAACAACCACCAGCACCTTAAAAAGCACCACAGGCTATATGAGGTGTATCTTGCTAAAAAGTCAACTGAACGTACTGTCAGTGACACTCAACCTAGTAGCTAGCAACAGCAAAGTACAATTTCAGAGTTGTTTGCAGCTGTTACACCATATGAAATAACATCATGAAGGCACCGGGAGATAACTAACGCCATTAATCACTACTGTTTGCTCTAGAAAAAAAATTGTGTTTGATTTTTGGATATTTATGAGCAAATTTGAATAAAAGTTGGAATTAGTTAATCTTTTCAGTTCCTTATTTTAACTAACACTTATTTTACAAGTAAGATGCTACGATACAGAATATTGAGCTGAAGCTTGACTACAAAATGAAATCGCAAATCAAACCGAAATCGCAATATCTGTTAAAAAAAGAATAATAATAATGTTTATTTTGATATCCTGGTCATGCGGTACTTTCTTGTTTGTATATTTTAATCTGAAAAATAGCACAATTAACTTTAATTAACTGTTAAATGTAAACAGGAAGAGGCCAGGTCACTTCACTTTTTGGAGTCTCCTGGCACATTTTTGTTGTGGTCTGCGCTTGTAGTGCATTTCTGTATTTGCATGTGTTGTGAAAATGTGCGCTGTCAACTTGATGAAAATGTTATGTCAGTGTGTTAGTGTTTATCTATATGGATGTGTTTTTTAACTTAGTGCATCTGAGCTTTCTCTGCCACCATAATACAGTAATGCTCATTGTTTACTTTTTAGAAATATCAGTATTAATCTATAGTCACTGAAGCGACTCGGATCAAGATTTCTAAATCGAAATGACAGCTTGTAAATCTGAATCTAATCTGGGCATCTGAATCAATAACTAGCCCTTGGTGCAATATATTTATGTCATTATAATGTTATTATATTTTATATTTTAACTCAAATTAAACGCATTTATAAGTGAGAATCGGAGGAAACGTATCTGTTAGGAAAGAAAATAACAGAACAAAAGTGAAAAGAGAAGCCCACAGGACCATTTTTTTCTTGACAAAAATTATTTGTATGTATAAACAGGCAAATATATGTTTACTTTATTAACCTTTATTTCAAACTGTATAACTTGCCAAGGTGTCAAGGCGCTTAAAGTGTCATACAAAATCTGTCAATAATGAATGGAAGGCTTAAAGGCTATCATGTTTCTTGGCATCTCTTCCAGTCTGGGCAGACTTTGGGATTACCCTGGGCAATCCAGCGCAAATGTTCTTCATGTGCCACTATGAAAGCATGGCTAATCTGCATGTGTGAAGGTTAGAACTGCTCATCCATACAGAGAAGCGCCTGCGGCCAAACAGCATCTGATCGCATAAGATGCAGAACTGAAGAACTGAAAGCAGGCCGCTTTAACCTCTTGTGGAAAAACTATTTGAGGAAATCAGAATCACTTGAGTACTTGGCAACACAGATTTTGAATTATGGAATAACTCAAAATAGAAAATACATATGATTAGGAATATACGAAATATAAGATTTTAAAGCACTGAATGACTCCATTAATAGTTAAAGCAAACCAAACATTGCCAGCATTTATTGTTTCACAAAGAAAGTGCCTACAGCATTTAACTGAATAAATATTAATTTATGCTAAACTATTCCAATAGATTCATCAGCTTTTCCTCTAGATATGCATAAAAACATTTAAGCAGCGAAATCAATTTATCACTAAAATCGAACCTGAAAACATGTAACCTGAATAGCTTGAATGTATAATCCCAGGTTGTATGTGATAAACTATTGAAGTTGCTTATGCTTGTTTACATATTTGACTCAAAACAAAGATAGGGTGTTAAGACATTATACATTATACAGCATTTTTAGCTTCAGAATGCTGAAGTCTAGTGAGTCACCTACCTAAACAAATATTTGTTTAATACTGTCACAAAACCTAGTGAGCTGCCTAGGTTTTGGAATACAACATTAGTCACCATCCCGCCTTATGATGTCTTATAAATTAAAAGCTTTTCGTATATGGAAACCATCTACAGATAACCTTAAAAAATAGCAGCAAGTGAGTGTGAGGTGAATGTGAAAACATTAATTACTGCATAATGAAGTGAAGCCAGACGGGCGCAATGGCGCTAATACAAGCTAGCAATGCTAATCAATAGCCCTGTGCTCTGAAACGCCGTCTAGCCCATGGTTTCAGACAGACAGTGCTAACCGATAATCATACGTCAAAAACGAAAACTAATATTTATATGGAAAGAATCGTTAATTAGCATAATCGCTTCAATCGAGTTAATAAAACGCGCTGGCAATAGGTTTTCACATAGTAGCAACGCAATGCTAGAATGTTCCATCATTGAACTGCACCGATCGAGGTCTTTAGCGGAACCGCAGCCGATAATTTGTTAAATAACATGACATCGATTTAATAGTAATTATGCTTTACTATTTTACTGTGTACGACTATAGACAGCACAGCGTATCCGGTTGTTGAAATAGGAATCTTTCTGAGCATAAATGAAGTCTCGATGCAGGCTAACTCATGCTAACACCGTTAGCACAGTCACCTTGGGCAGAACTTGACATGTTCTGCTGCCTGTCAATCCACAGACAAGCCCATGACTGGGGAATAACCTGAAGCCCAATCAACATCGGCATGTCATTTAACTGTTCTTGCACATTACGTGCATTCAATGAATGCAAACTAGTACATTCTAAACTGATATTATGGGCAGCATCAGGCCACAGCTAGACCTGCATGCGAAACTTGAACACACACACACATACGGAAAGCTAAAGTGTTCACCTGGGCTCTGCTGTTGCCGTTATTCCCGGGGCTCATTGCCGGGTGGTTTCTTTGTTGTGCCGCCCAGCTGTGGCTGGCAGCTGGGCTGTACGGGGAGCTCATGTCTTTGCCCAAACCCATACCGGACTGCTGCTGCTGCGACGGCTGGTTGCTGTAATCTTGATAGCCGCCACCGTATCCCCGCATCATCGGACTCGGGGATGTCAGGAGCTGGTTCAGGGTGGGTGTAGCTCCAGAAGGGTGCTGTTGGTTTTGTCCGGGAAACCTCTGAAAGCCCCCAACATTGGCACCAGGAGCCGGGGTGGTCGAGGCCATAGCAGCCTTGCCATGGCTAGCAGCAGCAGCAGTAGGCGAATTGGTACCTGGGCCCATCATGTTCCCCTGCCGCGACGGGCTCATCATACCGTATCCAGCGCCGCCGTACCCCGGCCGGTAGTTGGGATAGTGGTTGTACGGATTATTATGGTACCCTTCGTGGGAGTTCTGCACTTGATCCATGTTGCCCGGTGCCTGATGTATTAAAGCCGTCCTAGGGCTTTGTTGTCCGCCATGTTGATCAAAGCAAGGCCCTCCTCTTCCATTCCCGTAATAATTATTAAACTCAGAAACTGAGCTGCTCCCGCTTTGGGACGCGCTGCCTCCGCCGCTGTTGTTGTTGTTGTTATTGTTGCTCGCTGGTCCAAAGTTGGAGTGCTCGTACCTGCTGCCCATTCGATCCCCACCGGTTTTAGACGAGCGATCCTCCTCGTCGCCTGTGTTCAGCAAACGCGGATGGCGATCGACCTGCGCCTCCAGAGCGTCTTCTTTTCCTCCATGCTGCGGATCTGTGCGGTTGCTGCTGCTATTGTGGATGGTGATGTTGTTGTTGTGCGCGGCTCGCTGCTGGTGCTGTGGCTGCTGATGGAATGCTCGCGACTGTTGCTGTGGAGGTGTGCGATGATGAGGCGAAGGAGGGGGATCTCCGCTTCCAACATTTTTCACTTGATGATTCGCGACCAGACCCGTTTCCATACTCGAAGTCGCGTTTAAATGAGTATTAAAGTCTGTAGGTATAGTTCTTCCAGCGTCTGTGTTTTCGCAGACTCTATAGGCGCACGCTGCTGATGCCCATCTACATTATTCATTGAGGTAGCGCTGTACCATCGTCTGCCCCATATCACAGTTTTCTCCTCATTCACGCTGTTAGATCTATATATGTGGGCTTGCGGACGAGGATGGAGCGTTCGCCACCGCTGTCCTGTCAGTGGGTGAATGTGTGCTGGGCACGAGCTGTGAAAACAATTACTGGTGCATTTGAGACGAAGACAAATAACACCAATATGCGTTTAACTGGTAATGCTTTGAGGCGACCGGAGACAACGCATTTTCGCAAGCTGGAAAGTTTATTTCCACTATCAAACTTCACCATTCCCACAGAGGCAAATGTGAGCGTGTACAAATGTCCATTTAAGACCCCTGCCGGAGCCCCTTTGCTCCAGCATGGCATTATCAAGCATCTCCTCTAGCGCTCTGCGCAGAGTCTGCTGGAAAACACGGCACTTGTGGTTCACAATTTTGGAATTTCTCATTTGCACATTTCAATCTTAGCTCTATTAAACTGTATAGCCGGAAATCATGTGACTGTGGACCAGTGTTTGGACATAAGGGACTCCCCATAAAGTGGAAAAAAATAATCATATGGGGAGGTCCTCCAGTTTTTTATTAAAACTAGGAGAGATATTATGGTGCCGCTTCAACAAAGCAGCACTACACCACAATTGTGTGCTTTATTTGCCCCAATTTTGTAATAAACTCGTCAAAATTGGTTTATTTTTGTTTTAAAAAATGTTATTTTTATTTTTTAATTAAAATTTCTCATGTGCCGCTCGCTCTTGTGGAGGAGTTTCATTTAACAGATCACTGCATGATGCATTGAGAATTCTTATGTTTACCTTGGGTTAGGACGACACTAAGAAAATTGTTCTTTAGTTTATAAATATAGTTGGTGGTTTATTCTGCTGTGGTGACCCCTGATAGATAAGGGACTAAGCCGAAGGAAAATGAATGAATGATCGTTTATAACTGCTGTAGTAAATTTACTGACTGAATAAGTCTTTAACTTAGTTCTGAAAAGTCACAAAGTTATGGACCCTTTTCATAGGATTAAGGATTAAATCCTTGAAAGTTTTTAATATTTAGATTAAAAAAACCTTATGAATATTTATATGTATTCATGTATGTAGTATATCATCTTTGCTTCAAATTACAAAAAAAACTAATTACCGCTTGAAACCAGAAACCAGAGCACCCTGAGAAAACCCACACAAACACAGGGAGAACAGGCAAACACCTCTTGGCCCAGCCGGGGCTCGAACCACCTCCTTGGTCAAAGGTTAAATGGATGTAAGCTTTTTCTAATGCTTCTGAAAAGAATTCTGAAAAGAAAGTCATATTTATGAGAATGTATTTACAGTGCTCAGCATAATGGAATGCACCCTATTTTGAAAATGAAATTACATTAAATTTTTTTATATTTTACATAGATTTGGGTGTACTAGTTTTTGGACTGTTATCGTAAGTTATTTTGTCAGATGAGCTCCAGATTTGGCTTCAGTACTGACTAAACTAATGTATATGCACAAATATAATATTGTATAGCTTCCGAACTAAAATATGAATGTGAAAGATAGACTGTGAGGGGTGTACTTGTATATGCTGAGCACTGTAAATTTGTCTCCAGCTCTGTTTAATCTGACTCCAATTTTAAGTGAGCATCAAATCTAGACTGTATTTCTAATTAGGGAGAGATCACATTTGTCATTCATAATTCAATTTAGAGTTTTGATTAATTCTGGATTCTCCAGAAAAATTCCATTATGTGGAGGCTGCTGTAGTTGAATACCCATATTCACAGTTTGCACGCAGCATAAGATTTAAAATGTTTTATCATCCAGGCTCAAAATTGTGTCCTTTACACTGAAACTGCAGCACAGAAACAGAATCTGATGTGGCTTAGCCCTAACACATATTCTTCAGAAATGTTTAATGTTATTAAATTATGAATACAGAATCATGAATAAAGTGCAAATATATTTATGGAATTTAAAAATTAAAATTCTGTCTTGATCAAATAAGGTTCCCTGATGAATGTTACCTGGTAAATGCACAGTAAAAAGCATTATTTTACTTAAAAAAAAAAGAGAGAGATTAAACCCATTTTAATAGGCTTTCAGTTGACTTAATTTAATTGTATGGCAAGAGGTTTATTCACTTTTTAAAATAAAGTCAACTAATTGTTTTAAAAGCAACATGTTTACTCACCTTTTATTAAGTAAGGTTAACTAATTGCTTCCTACACTGCGGTTTCATTAAATAAAACCATTAAACCATGGTTATTGCCATTAATTCAAGTCATTTATGGCTATATAAAATTTAATAGTTGCAATTACAGTAATAAAATGGTGTTTATTTAAATAGCTACACTGTAAAACCCAATAAGTTAAGGCAACTCAAACCATTTGAGGAAATCGATTGCTACAAACCATTTGAGTTAAAAAACTAATCTATACTAGTACTGTGAACTTACTCCATTTAAGTTGTATAGTAATGAGGTATTTAATTAACTCATTACTTTCAATGCTGAGTTCAAAACTATTTTCAAATGAGTAGAATTAACTTTCAGTAAATTTTGAGTTAACTACACTCATTTCATTTGATAAAGTTAACTGTTGGGTTTTACAGTGTACAGTTGAAGTCAGAATTATTAGCCCCCCTATTTATTTTTCCCCAATTTCTGTTTAACGGAGAGAAGATTATTTTCAACACATTTCTAAACATAAAAGTTTTAATAACTCATTTGTAATAACTGATTTATTTTATTTTTGCCATGATGACCGTAAATAATATTTTATTTAATATTTTTCAAGACACTAAAGCTTAAATTGACATGTAAAGGCTTAACTAGGTTAATTAGGTTAATTAGTCAGGATAGGGTAATTAGGCAAGTTATTGTATAACAATGGTTTGTTCTGTAGATTATCGGAAAAATTGACAGCTTAAAGGGACTAATAATTTTTACCTAAAAATGGCTTTTAAAAATTAAAAACTGCTTTTATTTTAGCTGAAATAAAACAAATAAGACTTTCTCCAAAAGAAAAAATATTATTAGACATACTGTGAAAATTTCCTTGAAAATTTCAATATCCTTTGGGTACCAATGTGTACCTTTTGAAAAGGTTCTGCCACAGTGACAGATCTCATACATTTATTTCTGAGTGTGTATTATTGAGTTCCATCAGCCAGCATTCTTCAAAATATATCCTTCTTTGTTCGACAGAAGAAAGAAACTCATCAAGGTTTAAAATCACACAAAGGAGAGTAAATGATTAGTTAATTTACATTTTTTGATAAACTATGCATTTAAAGTCCATTTTTTTCTTTCAGGATTGCTTATCTTTCAACAGTATTCATGAATTTTTTTCACATTTCTAATTTTTTAAAACATCTACCCATCTCAGATAACAGCAGATCCATGCCGGATTTTCCCAAGCGCCGCAGAATTGGTCTCAATCCATTTCTCTGCAACCCAGCACATCACACAGATACGGACTGAATCACAGGATAAATAATTCTGTCCTCTAGACAGATCTTACACTGTGTAAGATCACTTTATTATGCATTTGGTAATGAACTTTTACAGTATTTTAGTTCAACAACACCAACAGCGAATATATATGCAACACCAAACCCTGTCACTTGCAGGTTTGAATCTCACCGTCAACATTACAAACCTACAGCTTTGCCCTCAAGCAGTATATTCCCGGAATGTTGCTTAAACTGTTATATTTGTGAAATGACAGCTGTTAATAGTGTGATATGTGCATGCCGGAGAGGCAGATCGACTCTGGGGATGGATCGGCCTGTTCAGCATGAGCAGGATGTGAAAGGACCTCCCCCAGCACCAGTGGCAGCAGCTCAAGCTCAGAAACTGGGTCAGACGAGGAAAAAACACACACACATATTCAGGCAGTCAGGCTGAGCTCCAGAGTGATGCTGTGACACTGCTGGGTTTTCTTCACAATAGAAAGGCAACACATTCTAATACAAAAAGTAAGTGATGGAAAGTCTTACCATTTCAAGGACACACGTTTGATGGAATGAAATTCTGAAGACAGCCATCCTCTACCAATTAGTTGCTATTTAAAGTCTGCTTGAAATCTAAATTTAAATGTTTATTTTTCAACGTCAATCTAACGTCATGTTGACGTCTTGTACCTGCTGGGTGTTTAAGGCCATTTTGGTCATCATACAGTAAACATTCGTCATCTTCTCATCAGTGACACGCTTCTAAATAGTCTCTGGGTCAATGCATGTAAATATTTTGGACATACAGAATGTTGTCATAGGGTCCGTACCAGCCAGCTCATGCAAAGTTTTTTTTTTTTATATATACCCATGAAACTTAAAGAAACACTCCACTTTTATTAGGAAATCAGTTTTTTGACAACTTTCCAAGAGTTATGCAGTTGGTTTTTACCATTTTTGAAACCATTCAGTCAATCTTACACTTAGTTTAATAAGTTACAATGACCTAAAACATATGCTGTCAGGACTATTTGATCATATAATTTTTTATAGTGTACGGTCTGGCAGGAGCACCTTTAGCTTAGCTTAGCATAATTCATTGAATTGGATTAGACCATTAGCATAAATTTTTTTGTTGTTGTTTTTAAGAGTTTTGATCATTTTGCTATTTAAAGCTTGACTCTCTGTAGTTACATCGTATACTAAGACTGATGTTGCTATATTCTAGGCTTATATAACTAGAACTATATTCTCATTCTGGCGTAATAATCAAGAAAGTTTTCTGCAGTACCATGGCTGCAGCATGCACAATGATATGATAATGTTATGCAGCACCTGAAAATAGTAACAGCGCAGCGTAGTCCGCTTGTTAAGTGTGACGTCATGCGAAGCGGCATCTGAGTCCACACGCTCTATCAGACTGTATGGTGAGACTTAACAAATGATAATAATAAACATTTACAAAGCGATGTAAAATTTTCGAAAATCACAATCGCAATATATATATATATATATATATATATATATATATATATATATATATATATATATATATATATATATATATATATATATATATATATATATACTGTTGTGTACACCATGATTTTATATTAAATACATTTTAATGTCATAAACAAATATTTTTCCAACTCAAATGAGTTGCGGCTTGGACTCAGAAAACAGAAATCTCAGAAAACTCGGACTAGAAACAGTATTCCATACGTCATGACTTAACAAGGGGATATCACTGCATCTGTTGCAGCCATCATTGATTTTTTAGGTTTGATACTCACAGAATGGCTTCAGGCTTTATTCTAGACAAGAGTTCAACAAACCTAAATGGAACCAGTTAGCTGTAAACAAATTGACATTTGTTTACAGCTAACTGTAATAAATTAGCTTTTATTTATTCTGTATTTTTGTGCCTGATGTGCAGGCTCTGTATATTACATCACATGTGGAAAACATACTTCACTTGACATGTGCTTTCTCTTTAACAGCTATGTTTTTTGGTGATTGACATTGTATTAAGGTACCGACTTTAGTACTTCACTTGGTTAGGGTATTAACATTATTATTATATCAGTTAAAGAAATATATAAAAATTTTAAATTCCGTCTTGAAAACATAGTACTGTCCAACTAAGCCCTTAGGCTGTGTTTACACTAGAACACTTCCTGTCCAGAAAAAAGGGTGTCTCCCTCTTATACACCCTAAAATGCATAATACGTGTCCATTCACACTCATATTTGCTAGCATTCGTACTTGCCTTTTACCTGTTGTATAATGGTCATATGAAAGGTACTTGACAAATTAAGGAATGTACACAATATTCCAGAAGACCAATCATAGAGCTGTTGTAGATAGTTGTACCTCTGTTTTCTGTGTACTGAAACACAACACTAGCACTTCCAAACTAATCTGGGGTCTTTAGCGTTTTCAAAATGCACCAATTATGCAAGTCTAAAATGCCAGAGTAGTGTGGACACCAGGGGCCTGTTTCAGTAAGGAGGTTTAACCAACTCGGAGTTTAAAAATGAACTCTGAGTTGATTTACTGAGAGATTAAAACTGTGAGTTTTCGGTTTCAGAATAGCAGATCTGAATTAAGTCAATCAACTTTGAGTAGACCAACTCAGAGTTAAGCGTGCACACCGCAACTATAAAAGGCATTATCAATGGAGCGCAGATATTACGAGTCACTGGCATCTTAAAAAAGAGATCAGCATTTCTTTCTCCAGCTGAACTTGATGTGCTCGTGCAGAGTTATAGCAAATATGACCATATATTTTAAAAAGCAACACCACTGCATCAGGGAAACAGAGACAGTGTGGGAAAACAGCTGCTCAAGTTAATGCGTATTTTTACATTTAAAGTATTAAAATATTTAAGTATAAAAAACTTTGGGCGACGCAGTGGTGCAGTAGGTAGTGCTGTCGCCTCACAGCAAGAAGGGCACTGGTTCGAGCCTCGGCTGGGTCAGTTGGCGTTTCTGTGTGGAGTTTGTATGTTCTCCCTGCATTCGCGTGGGTTTCCTCCGGGTGCTCCGGTTTCCCCCACAGTCCAATGACATGTGGTACAATGAATTGGGTAGGCTAAATTGTTCGTAGTGTATGAGTGTGTGTGGATGCTTCCCAGAGATGGGTTGCGGCTGGAAGGGCATCCGCTGCATAAAACAAATGCTGGATAAGTTGGCGGACCATTCCGCTGTGGCGACCCCGGCTTAATAAAGGTACTAAGACGACAAATAAATAAATGAATGAATGAATGTTATGTGTGACGTTTATAATTTTTTTACAGACGTTCCCACTTTTATACATGTTTTAATAGATTTAAAAGTGCCTTTGTGTGTGTCTGCCTTTTTTATTGATCAAGTAATAGAGGTTGATATGACATTTAGAATGTAAGCAGAACAATAGTTATTAGAACAAGTAATAATCCAATTAATCTAGTTACAGTACATGGCCCTGTCGAAGGTCAGTGAATTTAAGCAAATTATTTATTAAAAAAGGACAAGCCATTCTCATATGTGACTTTGTTCTTTGTGTGACTGAAATGTAGGTAATAGCTATGTTTCCATCCAAATATATTAATTAAATTTATGTGCAATACTGGAATATCGCATAAAAGATGTACGAATAAAGCAGCGTTTCCATCCAGCGAGTCAAAGAGAACAAAATCATCACTTCCTGATTAAACAGGCGCCAAATATCAATAGTAAAAACAGAATTTACTGTGGTAGAAGAAGCTGCGTCAATCTTATCTTTATTTAATAAATGTAGGCTACTTGCAGCTCAGAAGACAATGCTGACACACAATGAACACGTGGGGGCGTTTAATGCCATGAGACGCGGAGAACAGACGCTCTTAACACGCTCCAGACGCTCTGGAGGTCATTAATAATATAATATTAATACTGAAATGGTTAAGGCGTTTTAGAAAGAATGACCAAAACAACATTTAAGATGTGTTACAGTGTGCTCAGCCTGCTGGTTTATCCATTCACACATATTTACATCATCATCTCTTATAACAAACCTTTTGCACATACTGTAATTTGTTCAGTAAAAGTGTTTCCATCGTAGTTTATGGGCATCTTTTCTATCGAATAAAAATTTATCCTACTCAGTTATGTATGCGCGTGTTTTTTATGCATATTTTTAAAAAGTTATGTGCATCATGATGATTCAATTAATCATTTTTATGCGCATCTCCAAAATGAGCATTAAAATAGGTGGGTGGAAACATAAGGCTAAGGCGTGAAATACCCCTTCGTCTTTAAAAAAGGGGAGGAGACCGACAGAAACTTAGAGTTTAGGTTAGGATCTCAGGTTAGGTTCCAGAGCAAGTTACCACAGTAACTGACTCTGAGCTAAAGTTACCTCTCTTTCAGAAACAGGCTTGACTTACCCTGCTTTCTCCAGGTGTATAACTGTACACATATTTTTTAAAGCAAAAATGCATTAGTGTAAACAGAACCTTAGTTACTTTTGCTATTCACTGATTTATTAATTACGTTCACCTTACTCAGTCTATTTAATGTCCTGAGTTACAATTGTTGATTGTATCTCAACCCAGGTTTATTCTGATTACGTACCCCTGTATACATTTCTGGAGAGCGGCAAATAAGTTTTTTTTGTGCAGTTTTTGATTTCGCAAATCCACCGGAGGCCGCTGTGTGCGCTTTTTCAGATCGAGTGCCATTCGTGCCTGCTCTTCTTGTGTAAATCCACCAGAGGCTGCTGTCGACTGACTGACTGACTGACTGAATGACCGATTGACCAGCAGCCACCCACTTCCCTAAACCCAACCGACAGTGTTTTGAAAAGCAATCCAGAAAATGAAAAGCCTGGTTTTTACCACATTTTCAGATTTTACCACATTCTCACCCTATTGTTTACTTGTTAATTAAATTTTTTGACTTTTGTTTTTTCTTACCTGCTTTCTGGAACCATTCTTTGCCAGACTTAAACCCCGTCGTCACGGTCAACTCCGCTCTGCGCATCAAATCCTCCGATGTATGGTACCTGGTAACAGCCGAAAAGTCGTCCACACTGAGGTAAACTGTCAGCTGTTAAGAGCAAAAAGGAATGGCATCATACCACCCCGTAGCATTCGCTTTAAAGATAAAATGCAGCCATACATTCCTCTGGCTACATAATTTGCAATCTCCAAAAATGTATATAGGGATATGTTTTCAGAATGACGTTGGAAAATTTGATGAAGGATCCCGTAATTCACAGGTGTGTGTGTATGTGTGTTTATCTATAATAATGATGTCTGCATCCCTCATTGTTATTAATTTCTGTAAGGAAAAAAGAATTAAACATTTGATTATTATGTTCACCTGTTCCTTGTTTAGTTTCTTGTTGTCTCAGTGTATTTAATGCCCTTACTGTCACTCGTTTAGTTTTGCTAGTCTGCTCAAATAAACACAGCTTCTGCTAGATCCTCACATTACGCTACTTGCCACTACAAATTACTCTCCTTACCGCATACCACTTTTTTTACCATAAAATTTATTTATAGTTTGAAAATTTTGTGGCGCATTTGTAATATAGGTACTGCATATAGCCTAACTAGATTCTCAAAGTCTGATAGCCACACTGCATTATACACATTGGAGGGGAGAGTGTTGATTGAGCTTTGTGCAATATATATATATTTTTTCCAATCTGTTGATGTATTTCCTGTAACGTTTTGTGATGTATTTTCTGTTGATTTGTATAATATTCAACTTCTTGTTAACCCCAGGAGTTTCCCCATCATGGCCACATTTCAAACAGCAGCTCAAGATGGCAGCCATCCTTTAATAACAAAACGTGTCTCGAGCTGAAGCTGGCACAGGCCCAAACTGCATTTAGAACAAGGCACGGTGTCGCTGATTGCATTTTTCCTAATTAAGCCTCGTCTGACCTTGGCAGAGGCAAATCATTAGATTCTCATTTTAATAATCACACCGCAGCGGTTATATTCCACTGGGTCTCTGACGGCACTGGAGCAGTCTTTAAGCTCTTCTTAATTTTCTTGTTTACAAGAAGGACTCGACGTTATAGCAAGCGTAAGTAATTGTGTTGGTGGATATGATGGCATAAATGACTCTCTAATTTAGGCCCACAGTGTATGTTAGCAGAACAGAAATGCTTTGACTGTAATTTTTCCATAAGCATTTGTTTTTCAGATGTATGTTGTCCGGTTTCTGCATAGGATGGCGAATAACGATAGCATAATCATGGAATTACCTGATCATTATTAATTTGGTAATAACTTGATTTTCCTTAGTTGTGCTAATGAGTGGTTGCCTAGCAGCCAATGTTACCCATGCAAGCAACTATTCAAGGCAAGGATCTGTTTTAACCTTAATTGAAAAGCAAATCTGAAACTGTTTTCTGACATTGCGGAAATTCACACAGAAGAGGAGAGTTGTTTAATTATAGAATCAAGATCTGCGTGGAGCTAAAACCGGAGTGTTTGAAAGTATTGCATTTTTCAAATTGCATAACCGTTCAGAATATTTACGACTGATTTATTCTGAACATACTGTATGTAAAAAGAGTTCTTCTGAAGTTTTTATATAGCAGCTGTTAAGACGAAGATAAAATGTTTAGCCCTCCAGTGAAACTTACATTCTTTTTCAAATATTTCCCAAGTGCTTTTCAACAGATAGAAGATTTTTCCAACACTTTTTAAAACATTATAGGTTTAATAAGTCATTTACTTTAGCTTTCCCACGATGACATAATATTTTACTAGTTATTTTGCAAGATATTTAGCTTAAAGGGCACCTATTTTACCCCTTTTACAAGATGTAAGACAAGATTGGTGTTTCCAGAATGTGTCTGTAACATTTAAGCTCAAACTACAGATACTTTATTATAGCCTCAAGAATATGCCCATTTTGGTGGCTTAGTACGGTGTAACTGTTTTTGTAGCCTATGGCTTTAAATGTAAATGTAATGTAAGCTGCTTCTCCCTGCCCACTGTTGGATGAAGCTGAAATACAGCTCATTAGTCAAAAATACCAAGTAAGTTTATGTGATATACACTTGTGCTGGAGTTTATTCAAGCCTTTCTGAAATGATGAGTCTCACACAAATGCCGTTTACAGTACACACATACATTTTAGCGTTTACTGACACCATGTGGCCGTGGTGATTATAGCGGTTAATATTTACATAGAGATTTTACTTTCTTTATTACAAACATGCTCTGTTTTTAAAACGTTTTAAACTTACACAACTTATAAAAATCAATCTGAGTTGGAATAGACGTTTATACATGTTATTATAGAAACATGGTGCCTGTCAATCAATTCGGTGGGTGAGAAAAACTGCGCTCCTACGTCATGTTGGGCCTCAAAATCCCTGGGATTTGTGTCTTATTTTAACGTCAGGAAATTTTAAAAGAGACTTGTGTTTCTATCACTCCAATATGTCAGTGGACAGATTATACAGTAACTTCATACAGTTCTGTCCAAACAGCTTACAAAAGTTGCTTTTCATCATAGGTGCCCTTTAAAGTGCAATTTAAAGGTTTAACTACAGGTTAACTAAGTTAGATTAGTTAGTCAAGTCACTGGACATGTTTTGTTTTTTGAAGCCAGAGTTTCACCCAAACATTATAAAACAAGACTTTCTCCAAAAGAAAAACATAATTGGAAATACTGTGGAAAAAACATCACTTGGGAAATATTTTAGGCTAACACTTTTAACTCTATTATAAATGTACAGTCTTTCAGAACACTTAAAAATCTTAATGAATGTTGCCATTCTCAGGTGTGTATACAAGATTGTCTACAGTAATAACGCCTGCTACCTCTCATGGTATGAATATATGCAAACATGAAGAATTTCACAAAGAGGTTAAAACTTTTTACCATTTTATTTAAAAACGTCACTTTCGGGGAAACTATTTCTGTAGAAATAAAATGGAAGTTTTATTTACTGTATTTGGTGTTTAAAATTCTGAACATGAAATTTGCAAGACATTTGCTTTAATATGTGTGAATAAATGTACATATTTCAGGTTTTCTCATTGCTTTGGCTTAATTCTCAGATGAAAATGCTTTTTCTTTTGAGACAACAAGTTAAGATTTCTGTTAGTATCAAAGTTAGTTTATTATTCACATCAGATTGAAATTTCTTATTGATTTGAGCATATTGCAAATCCTTTGGCACATGTGTGCAAACAGTAAGTCTACCCAGATAGCATACGAATGTGGGCCACTTTAGGCAGTTATGTGGCACTGGTGGTCTTCCTTCGGCCCAGACAAAATGAATGAGAGACTGAAGTGACCCATCTGTATAATGGCAAAGGGGGGGCCAAAGATTCAAATCCATATATGGGCCATTTAAGACAAAGATTTGGCACTTACGGCAAAATGTAATCTGAATATGAGCCTAATGTGACCCATGTGGAAAATGATAAATTTGGCCCAAATGATGGAGGACAAATGTGGGCCACAGTTGGTAAAAATGTGGCATAGTAATTTAAGGGTAATCTGGGTCTAAACCTAAAGTTTCTCACATGTGTAAGTGCAAATGTGGCCCAGTTATCTTAAGACATACGTGTGCCACTTTAGTCAAATATTTGGCAAAGTAAGCTCTGGCTATTGCAGCTGCGAGCCTAATGTGGCCCAGATATTTTAAAACGTATGTGGGCCAGTTTGGCAAATATTCGGCACAGTAAACTCTGGCTAATGCAGCCGTTAGCCTATAGTGGCCCAGTTATCTTAAAACGTATGTGGGCCACTTTTGGCGAATATGCACAGTAAGCTTTGGCTAATGTGGATTTGAGCCTATAGTGGCCCAGAGAACATATGGCAAATGTGGCCCAGTCATCCTAAAACAAATGTGGGCCACTTTTGGCAAATTTTTGGCACAGTTATCTCTGGCTAATGTGGTTGTGAGCCTAAAGCGGCCCAGAGAAGATATGGCAATTGTGGACCACATAGACTAAAGTCACCATCATGGAGAAAAGTGTTTGCTTTAGTTGGGCTCATAGCCCTGAACCTCTTGATATAAATTTTCTTTTGGGCTGCTGTAACTTGTAAGAACTTTACTTGAAAAGTTTATTCACTACAGCAAACAAGCCAAGAAAGAAAAAACAAACAAACAAAAAATCAATAAAATTAAGTGAGGCACAACCTGTGATAAAATAATATAATTTACTGATGGTAACCAATGTTTTACTCCATTATAAGAAGTAACATAGTAACATACTTGCACATCCCACAGAATTATGAAGGTTTATAAGCTAAAAAAAAATTCTATATTAACCTTCTGCTCACAGACATCAATAATCAGTGTATGAACCTCAACAATGGTGACAATTAACAAAACGAACAAAACTCACAAACATCACAAACAGGGGACTAAAAGTGACAAAATCAACAACGTCAACATAAACAGCAGAATCAAAAGCAAATAATGAAAACTGTAGCAACAACAAGCTATATAATGTATTCATACTGCAATGCATGCTGGGATTTTTGTACTTTGCCACACCCAGCAAGTGTAAGGTGTAGGCCAGATCTGGGCCAGAAGTTGTGGCCCAGAATAGGGTCAGTTCTGGTTCATTTGGTGGAATTCTGGCTAATATGTGGTATTGCTTTGGCTTATTTGTGGCCCAGATCTGACAAACAGGAGTGGACCGCCCTAGAGCTATCATTCCATTAAGTATGTGATCCAGATGTAAGTGTCTGGTGTAGGCCAGATCTGGGCCAGAATTAAAGCAAACTGTGGCCCAGAATAGGGTCAGTTCTGGTTCATTTGGTTGAATTCTGGCTGATATGTGATATTGCAATGGTTTATTTGTGACCCAGATCTGGCAAACAAGTGCGGACCACCAAGTGCCATCATTCCATGCGGTGTGTGGGCCGGATGTAAGTGTCTGGTGTGGGCCGGATTTGAGCCACATGAATTTTGCTAGCTGGGTATAGTTTGGACAAAAACAAATTGCACAAGTTAATGGGCATTCGTTGCGTAAAACATATGCTGGATAAGTTGGCGGTTCATTCTGCTGTGGCGACCCCAGATTAATAAAGGGACTAAGATGAAAATAAAATGAAAGAAATGATGAGTTGATTCTCAAATAAACTGCCAAACTCTTCACTTTTCACAACTTCTCAATAATTTTTCATTGTGTAAGATATGACACCAAAACAATCAATCCAGTTATGAAAAATCAATATACATGCATTTATAGTCCATAAATATCACTGACATATGTGATGTCTGCTAAATTGTCAAATGACCAAATTGTTTTTTAAATAAAACCTTAATTTAATGCATTAAATTTTATTTTTCCACACCATGTCTTTAAAATATGGAAATTAATTTTACCCCAGTATTTTCAATGGAGTTTCAGCACTTGCCTGCAGCTAATGACGGCGCCTGCGTTTAAATGTCTTTAGTCTCTTTTTACTCTTTAACAACGAAATGGAAGCTTAAGTCTATTTAACTGATTATATTTTAATTACTTTTACAACATCTATGCTGTAAAAGGAACCTTATGAAATAGAAAATAGTCTCATAAAGCCTTCACCGGAAGTTCATCACTGGCAAAAAAAAAAAAAAACACTAGCTGTGCATTTAGCCCATTGAGGAAAAACTGTAAAACATTTTTATTTGTGGAGATTATGTGTGGATTATTCTATATAAGTACAAATGTATACATCTAAAGTGAATGTTTATAATTTTAGAAATATTATCATGATCTTGTGGTTAGCATGCAGTAATTTATGTAAATCTAGTCTCATTATTTGTATCTTTTTATGGGATATCCCAAAAGTCTAATAAAATGCACATCAGGAAAAAAACAGGCAAATGTCCCTTTGATGATATTTTCACTCAGAGCAAATTAAAAAATGAAAGTATATACACAGAAATAAGTTTTTATGTAATATATTTCTCCCACCAATAGCACCTAGATCTGCTTGTAAACATCAAGTCACAGTTCAAGCTTGTGACATAATTATTGACAATTTTAAAAGAGCTCTTAAATTTGTCCAGCCCATCCTTGTTTTTAAATGTGAAATGTATTAACTGAAAACTGCTCACAATTTCATACTGTCTTTAAAGTGACAGTTCACCCTAATCTGACAATTCTGTCATCATTTACTCACACTTTATTTATTACAAACCTGTTGGAGTTTCTTTTTTTTTCCTGAACAAAAAAGAAAGATATTGGTTACTGATTTGGAACAATTTTCAAAATGACTGAATTGTGTTCATCAGTAAAAAAACAAAACAAAAAAGGACTACATAAGGTGGGTGAATACTCAGCAGACACACAACAACATCATAAGACGTTAATATTAGGTTAGATTAAGGTTGCAACATCAGGTGACCATAATCACGTCTAATCAGTATCTATGGACAATGTTATTTTGATGTCCAATAACGACATCAAATGACGTAGATATTTGGTTGATTTTACTTTGTGTTGGAAAGTGACCAAAATCCAACGTCGAGCCAACGTCTTAAACCAACATCATTTTAACGTAAAATACTGACATTTGTTCGTCAGGTACGGCAACCAAAATCCAGTGTCTGATTGATGTCATAGTGGTAACGTCCACATAATGTTAACCTGTAACATCATGGATATTAATATTTGGTGGATTTTAGGTTGGACATTGATGTCGGCCTGATGTTGGGTTCTGACGTCAACCAGATTTTTATTTCCAAATAAAATGCAACGTCCCCGTGACGTTTGGGTACAACATTAATCTGTTATATTGACGTCCTGTGCCTGCTTGGTAGTTATTAATGGGCCATTTACTCACACTCAGTTGGTTTTTTCTGCTGTCGACACAAAACATGATATCTTGATGAAGGTTGGAAAAATCTGCCATTGACATCCATTGTAGCAACAAAATAATTTTTGAGGGTGAGTAAACAAAGACAAGATTTTTATTTCAGGGTGGACTGTTTCTTTAATGCCTTAT
Organism: Danio aesculapii; assembly: GCF_903798145.1. Classification (NCBI taxonomy): domain Eukaryota; kingdom Metazoa; phylum Chordata; class Actinopteri; order Cypriniformes; family Danionidae; genus Danio; species Danio aesculapii. The sequence continues at coordinate 17,328,490 of NC_079454.1, read as the reverse complement.
TCTATAACCAGACATATTTTAGATTACAAAAGCATAACTACAACAACATATTAAGTTCATTGTGAATGGTAACAAGACGTTTATTAATGTTTGTGTATATTATTGGTGCACTGTTTAAAAAAAGTCCATCAAAAACATGTACTGTTCTGGAAATTATCTGTTAATTTCCCATTAAAATGAATCTTGATTCTGTGAGGATGGTCTCAAATGTAATTCATCTTGAGGGCTGTTTTTTTTTTTTCTTTCCCTTTTCCCCCCTTATTTTTGCTTGTTTTATGACCCTTATTACTAAAAAAAATAAATTAATTAAACTATGAATGCATAGGCAGATTGATTGACTACGTTTCAAGAAAACAAAATCAAGAAAAAAGCAATTCAGACCTGACTTGCTTAGCTGGTGTTGGTAAAGCTGCCATACAGTGAATCGCATTCTTTGACATTCTCTGATTTGACTGAATCATCATTGAACTAACTAGAACAAAACCAGCATTCTGTGGCACTGAATGTGTCTAATAAACTGAACCTGTTCATTAAGATGAATTTTCATACCTGATTTTTTTTTTTTATTATTATAGCCTATTTTCTTTGTAAAGCTGCTTTGACGCAATATGTACTGTATAAATTACTACAAAAATACTTAATTTGACCGACATAAATTGTGGAACATTAAAGAAAGTTGAAAATATAATACGGACCCGATACTTGAACAATGTAACATTTGAGCAGGGCAGAGGAGAACTGGTCTCCCGAATGAACCCGGTTTCTTCCATGTTTTATTTTCTGTTTTCGAGTTCGTTGCCACTGTCTCCATTGTCTTGCTTATTGTACAATTTTTTCTGCCTATCTCTCCAAAGCTGCTTTGACACAACTGCTAGACACACGTGCTACGGAAATAAACATGACTTGACAATTTTCTTTTCTTTGCTGTTCAAAAACGGTTAGAGATATTGGTGAAAATCAGCCTGCTGTTTTTGTGTAACGCAGACCAACACAATGCAAACTTTTATAGCAGTACTGCCATCTTGTGGCGTTTCGCTGCAGAATTTTAAAGATAACCCAGCCTATGTTTTAAGATAGCATTTGCACCTACACATGTGAGGCACTTTAGGTTTAGACCCAAATTACCCTTAAATGACTATGCCACATTTTTACCAACTGTGACCCACATTTGACCTTCATCATTTGGGCCAAATTTACCATTTTTCACAGCTCACATTCATTTTGTCTGGGCCGAAGGAAAACCACCAGTGCCTCATAACTGCCTAAAGTGGCCCACTTTCGTATGCTATCTTCTGATGGCTACTTCCTGCAGGAAAATGTTATAAAAATATCATAAAGCATGAATCATCTCAGACTGGTTTCTTGAACATGACAATGAGTTCACTGTACTCAAATGGCCTCCCAGTCACCAGAGCTCAGTCAAATAGAGCACCTTTGGGATGTTGTGGAACGGGAGATTTGCATCATGGATGTGCAGCCGAGAAATCTGCAGCAACTGCGTGATGCTATCGTGATGCTAATATGGCAAAAATCTCTGAGGAATATTACAGTACCTTGTTGAATCTATACCATAAAAGATTAAGGCAGATCTGAAGGCAAAAGGGGGTCCAACCCGGTACTAGTAAGGTGTACCTAATAAAGTGGCCGGTTAGTGTAAGGTTTGTTTGGTTGATTACTTGGAAGAAACCAAATAGGAATGTGCTAGGAACGTTATTTTGTTTGCTGGTAGATTGCCTGTTGACCTTCTAATCTTTGATGTAATAGCTCATTTACTCATTTACAATCACTTTCATTGATTTTTAGCCACAAAAAAGCAGCTTGGTTTGCTGATTGATTTTTCCAACTGATATTTTTTTATTATATAATTTTTTATGTTAGTCTTAAACACACTTATTTGTAGAGTAAGTAATCTGACCCTTTATTGCCTATTTCCCCCATAGGCAAATTAATCAGCAGTCCTAAAACTTACCTCCTAACTTAAATTTTTTATAGCTTACCACCACATTGCAGAATAATGTGAACAGGGCACAGTAAAATCTCTCAAATTAACCAATTGTGAAAAAAAAAATCTCAATTGTGGTTTTGTTGATGCTGTTGCCAAATTTGACTCAAATCTCAAAAGAATTCTTGGTCTATTAAAAACCCAATCCATTGAGTTGTTAAGGTTAACCCAACAATTTGGGTTACAAAAATAACAAATGTGTTGGGTTATTTTGCCTACAAGTGGCTTAACCACTATATAACAATAAATTATTATTATTATTGGGTTGATGTCTCTGCTGGGTGCTAAAGGCGAGAATGAGACTGCTGAATATCTCAAATAAAACTGTGGAAATGAACACTGAGGTAGAAAGCGTTTTTATCTGTATATAGATCTCCTATGAAGCGTATGTTTGTATCATAAAATTAAGAGTGCTGGTGAAATAGATATAAAAACAAGACAAGGAGAGGTAATCTAATAAAAAAACAATATTATTGCATTAGAGCTTGAATATGAATGAAACTTTATAATGCAAAAACAACATTACGCACACATATTAATACAGCTGTTCTCTGTCAGCTAAATCAGTTGACTGTTAAAATTACAACATTTTAACCCAACTGGTTGAGTTAAATAAATAACCCAACAAAGCACCAAATATTTAACCCAACTGGTTGAATTATTAATAAATAACCCTATAAAGGTTAAAAATAACCCAACAAAGCACCAAATATTATTAGCTCAACCATTGGGTGAAATAAATAACCCAACATTTTTTAGAGTGCATATATGCATGATCTATAAATGTATGTATGTCCAGTTAGTTTCAATGTTCATTTACCTACACTCCCACAAATCAATAACACACACAGGGACTGCACTGCTCTTGTTTGCTAAAGCATTTTTCATCCTCCTGGATCGGTCATGTTTTGAACCAGTTACAAATATGTTAACCCTCAGGAGTGCCCAAAGGAGTGGTCCTGAAGGGCCAATGTCCTGCAGAGTTTAGCTCCAATTCCGTTAACACCTGAATTTAAGTACAGTCAAAAACTATACTCAGCTAGCAAAATTCACGTGGCCCACACCAGACACTTAAATCCAACCCACATACCACATGGAATGATGGCAATTGGGCGAGCCACTCCTGTTTGCCAGATATGGGCTACAATTAAGCCATAGCCATGCCACATGGCAGCCAGAATTCAACCAAATGAACCAGAACTGACCCTATTCTGGGCCACAGTTTGCTTTTATTCTGGCCCAGATCTGGCCTACACCTTACACTTGCTAGGTGTGGCAAAGTACAAAAATCCCAGCATGCATTGCAGTATGAATACATTATATAGCTTGTTGATGCTACAGTTTTCATTATTTGCTTTTGATTCTGCTGTTTATGTTGACGTGGTTGATTTTGTCACTTTTAGTATCCCGTTTGTGATGTTTGTGAGTTTTGTTAATTTTGTTAAATGTCACCGTTGTTGAGGTTCATACACTGATTATTGATGTCTCTGTGAGCACATGTGGAACCATAAAATTATTTTAGCTTATAAACCTTCATAATTCTGTGGCATGTGCAAGCGTGTTATTATGTTACTTCTAATAATGGATTAAACATTGGTTAACATCAGTGAATTATATTATTTCATCAGAGGTTGTTCCTCATTTAGTTTTATTGTGTTTTTTTACCTGGCTTGTTTGCTGTAATGAATAAACTTTTCAAGCAAAGTTACAGCAGCTCAAAAGAAAAATTATATTAAGAGGTTCAGGGCTATGATGTTTTAAGATAACTGGGCCACATTTGCCATATGTTCTCTGGGCCGCTTTAGGCTCACAGCCACATTAGCCAGAGCTAACTGTGCCAATTATTTCCTAAAAGTGGCCCACATTTGTTTTAGGATAACTGGGCCCCATTTGCCATGTCTTCTCTGGGCCACTATAGGCTAACGGCTGCATTAGCCAGAGTTTACTGTGCCGAGTATTTACCAAAAGTGGCCCACACATGTTTTAAGATAACTGGGCCACATTTGCACTTACACGTGTGAGCCACTTTAGGTTTAGACCCAGATTACCCTTAAATGACTATGCCACATTTTTGCCGACCACATTAGGTTCACCTTCAGATTACATTTTTCCATAAGTGCCCAATCTTTGCCTTAAATGGCCCATATATGAATTTGAATCTTTGGGCTCCCTTTGCCATTGTACAGGTGGGCCACTTCAGGCTCACATTCATTTTGTCTGGGCCGAAGGTATACCACCAGTGCCGCAAAACTGCCTAAAGTGGCCCACATTCATATGCTATATGGGTAGAATACACAAGACCTGTCACTCGTACACTTTTCAATAGGGAAAAGTGTCAATATGCAGATTGAAGCCCCGCCTTCTAGTACAGGAGCCAATCATCGATTGCTATATGGTGAACAAAGCCCGCCTACTAGTACAGGAGAAAATCAGTGATTGCTATAGAATGACAATAACCAGACATTAGTTACAGATTTTGTGTGTTTCGAACATTTAGAAATGGAACTAAATAGACAGATGTTTTTTAATTTTATTGGTTATTCGTAATATGAAATGTAATTGTAAGCTTGGCAAGTAGTTTTGGAGAATTTGATGTTTCCCCATTCAAACAGAATGCCCGAGCATACTGCCCGAGAGGCGTTTCAAAGATGGCTGCCGAGTGAAATTACTCGCCTTAAAGGTACTTTGGTACAGTGTACTAGAAACTTCCAGGTAGGTGTTGAGGCAAGTTTGAGCTAAACCCTGCAGGACAACAGCCTATGTTGCAAAATGTCAATACAGGGGTGCTTCAGGTTTCAGTTCTCGGACGACTTTTTTTCACTACCTATATGGCTATGGCTTTTATATCACTTCTATAGTCAATCTAATCGAATGATCCAACAATAGACCATTTTGAAGGATGTAAACAAAATCAGTGGTCCGTATGTATTTCCTGTTTTTAATTTTTAATTTCAATAGCTTCAGAGAATCCAAAAAGACCCACATATTGTTAATCAATGTTATAAGCTGTTAACTTTAAGTTATGACTGAATTACCTCTTATTACAGTTATGAAATAGCTTGATAACAAGCAGGAAATATTCATGGGCCAATGAGATCACCACATTGAAATGGTCTATAGCTGGTGGGATTTCTGCATGTCTGACAGACACTTGGATGAAGTTTCTTATTGACTTAGATGCAACTAATGGTTTTGGTCACTTTACAATAATGTAATATATTTATTTATTTGAATTTGTATTCTCCATGACATATGAAATCAAAATGATGAATGAAAATTTATGAAAATTCCTTCTGAGCCAAAAGTATAATAAAGGTTTGTAAAAGTATAGTTCTTCTTAAATGTTAGGATACATCCTATTGAGGGTCCATTTTTAGACCAGTCCCTTTAAAAAATCAAGGTGAAACTTCTGCTCGACATTTGATGTGAATGAATTTTTCATAAATGTTTTCACCCTCATGGTCAGGGTACAGTAATATTATTAACATGATAATATGAACAATGAACAATGCTTTGATATAAAAAATATTACTATTACTGACTTCCTTTTAATGCACCACAGACATTGACCATGATCTATAGTCTAAAATTACTCCTACAATTTTTCTTTTATAGTTTATAAATGTTATTTAGGGCAGTAATAGCACGATCGCCTCACAGCAAGAAGGTCACTGGTTCGAGCCTCGGCTGGGTCAGTTGCCATTTCTGTGTGAAGTTTGCATGTTCTCCCCGTGTTTGCGTGGTTTTCTTCCAGGCGCTCTGCTTGCCCCCACAAGTTCAAAGACGTGGTATAGGTGAAATGGGTAGGCTAAATTGTCCCTAGTTTTTTTTTTTTTTTATAAAAAAAAAATATTATACCAAAATAAAACATTTACATTACATTATATCACATTTACATGCCAGGGAGCAAAACAGAAATGTATCTGTAACAGATTCACTGTTTTTACATGTTTCTTATTAGTAGATTCAGAAATCAAAGACATAAAGATTTAGATCTTTAAGAAAAATCTGAAAGAAAGGGTTATGCTTAAAAAATTTACACTTGTGTATAAAATATTTGGCCAAAAATATAATAAGAATAAATAAATGAAAAAAAACATCTGGATGTTTATTCTAATGGTTATATATCCTAAAATAACATTTTTAAATTTTAAATCAGGGATTATACCACTAATTATACCTAATACATTTTTCCAAAACATTTTGGTATACTCACAATTCCAAAAAAGGTGAAACAGATCTTCTGTTTGCTGATCACAGAAGGAACAATTTGCATCAAAATCTTCAGAAATAAACCTTTGTAAAAAATAAATAAATAAAAAAAAAAGAACATTTTTTTTTTTAGGATAACACGCACATATGTATTATTTTATAAGACACTTCACAGATTTTATTGTACATTAGGAATTTCTGAGATAAAGTCCATACTCTTTTCCAGTTAGTATTACCTGTCTGTTCCAATAATAGACAGCAATAGGACAAGAGGTTATCTCACGCTGAAATAGTGAGCGGATATTTTTGTTATTTGGCTTTGTGGTTAATAGTAAAGTGATGTTTTTAGCACATTTAGATGTGGCACAACCTGGGGGAGACTGATTATCCCATCCCTTTATAAGCATAATAATCCCAGAGGGGATTCCTCCAAAAACAATAGCAAATTCTTTAGCTGTAATTGGATGTTTATAATGGGACAATAATTCCTCATATTTAAAAGGCACTCCTCTGTTAATTGTCTATCATAAATGATATTATTTTTGCCCAATTAGCAAAGTAAATGGACTTATTTTTGTACAGTAAATCTATGTTGTGCCAAATTATATAATTGTGTGAGGAAAAGTTATGTGTTTGTAGATTAAAGACCATGATAACAGAAGATCATTTGGAAGGAATTTTCTCAGGATTATAATTACACAAGAGCAAAAAATTTAAACCCCCTAATTTAGGGAAAAATAAATTTGGTTTGAATTTTTAAGATTTATTTTGAATGTATAAGATTAGCAAAACTGATTATTAAGATCGCTGTTTTCATAATTATTCAAAACTACAGATTTTCTAATAAAGTGTTTATTATTTTTCCATAAAAATTTTTGTCCATAGTGAATGAGTGTGTATGGATTTTTCCCAGTGATGGGTTGCAGCTGGAAGGGCATCCGCTGCGTAAAGCATATGCTGGATAATTTGGTGGTTCTTTCCGCTGTGGTGAACCAAGATTAATAAAGGGACTAAGCTGCTGAAAAGAAAATGAATGAATGATGCGTTATTTATCACTTTACTTGTTTTGAGATTTGGCTCAAAATGTGATTGTTCTGTGGTCTTATAACAAGTGGTCCCTGAAAGACCGTTTATTGCATTTTAAGTAAAAAATACTAATATTAATTTTTTCGCCGTGTGACAGTGAAATGCAACATTACGTCAACGACCCATTTTTATGCGTTAACTTGGTATTAATGCCCTCTAGTGGCAAACCACAGAAAGACTAATGTTTGGACATCAGAAGTCACGACTTAAGTCAATAGTAACGACTGTGCAATAATATTTTTTTTAATTATTTAATTATTTTTAATGGTTTTGTTATTGCATGATTACTGTGATGTAGATTTACATGATGTAGGCTGTGATAAAGATTCTTTGAATGTAGTACAATAAAATAAATAGAGATGTAAATGTGGTGGAGGAATGAAAGAAGAACTGCCAAAACAAGATTTAGTGTATTTACATGTTTATTTTTATATGTAGAATTTATTTAACGTGTTTACTTTGAATTTACTTGAAATTACTTTGAATTTACTTGAATGCCTTTCATCAATATGAGTTTAATTAGAAAAACCATCAGACAGGAGAGGTCTTATCACATTACCTTTATTTACAATGAGGAATTTCCGATAGACCAGAGAGCAGCTTCACTCCTGAATCCTTTAGTTTAATAAATGACAGATCTAGTTCTCTCATGTGTGAGGGGGTTGATGTCAGAGCCGAGGCGTGCAGAGCACAGCAACCTTCATCTGTGACACTAAAATTTCTCAACATGCAGAGAAATTAAACATAAAGGAAAACAGTCATTGGAGTTACGTCCTGGTTCATGGGTCAAATCCTTCAATTTCCCGATAGTTTCATTTGCTGATTGCCTTCCACCCCAATAATTTTCAAATGTAAAAAACAGTTCATTATGAAGGCAATTTAGATTGACACTGTTGTCTTCTGAATTATGTGCCCTTATTATACTGCAATATTATGCCACTATTTGATTTAGTACATATTTATATTATGAAATTGGAAGCATTAATGTTGCTTGTAAGCTCGCTTTTCCTATTTTTGCTTGGTTTATTATATGCTAATTTAAAATGTTTAATACATAAATTACTTCTTAATCTACATTAAGCTTTAATAAAAGTTGTAAATGTTCAAAATTTTGCAATCAATTATATATATTATTATTTCCTGATACTTTTCTGCTGATGTATAAAAGGCATTTTGCCATTTTAACTTAATAAATGAAGCTGTTGATTTGTTTATTCATATGCTAATATATTTTTGGTTTAATGTCTTATTTAAATTTAGTATCATGGTGTAAAAATATTGACCCCTAAACTCAAGGCAACGTACAGCTCTGAAGATGCATGATGAGTGTTATACTGAACTAATCTGGACTCTTTAAGACATTAGCTGAACCATCAGAAATTTTTATCATATAATTTATGGATTATATTCAGGTGACCACTGTGACTGTAACTGATGAAACTGTATTACCCCGATTGTTGAGAAGTAGGACAAAACAAGGTGTAGATTTTGAAAAATAAAACTTGTACTGAGACAAATGCAACTATATATTTGTATTGTGCACCTTGAGAAATAAAGGTACACGAGCTGTCACTGGAGTGGAACCTTTTCAAAAGGTACACATTTGTACTTGAAGGGTCCATATACGTACCTCAAAAGTATATACCTACAAATTTTCAGAGGAACACTTTTGTATTTTTTAGGTACTAATATGTACCCTTAAGGTATTAATATGGACCTTTTAGGTACAAATCTGTACCTTTCGAAAAGGTACCACACCAGTGACAAATCACGTACCTTTGGTTCTGAGAGTGTACTACTGAATGCTACATCTGAAAACATCTGACAGTGATGACAAAACCTGAATTTGTAATAATTTTAACTATCAAATATTCCGAATCCATCAGTTACTGTATTAAAATAATCAAAACAAACAGTGAACATGTTGTTGTTTCAAAAGATTCACATTTAAGTTTTTTTTTTCAAGAGTCTGAGAGATCTGGTATAGTGTTATTGAGCTAAAGTGGGTTTTATATTCACACATATTGACTTTCTCCCTATAATAAAATTTCAGAAAAGTATTCTTTGCAAAATCTAAATATTGAAATCATATTAGCAGATAATGACTATCAAGGGCATTGTTCACAATCAAATAAATAGTGCTAATGTTGTTTTGAAGTCATACTTGCATGTGATTTCAGGCTAAATATTCAAAGAACCATGGTAAACAATATAGGAAGCGTGTCACAAGTTATCAGTGAATGAATGTGCAAACATAAAACCAACTTTACCTCAATATCAGTGTTGACATTGATGGTGTTTATATGTTCAAGTTTGTGTATTGTAGCCATTTTGTTTTTTTCTGTTGATGCTAATAGCCTGGTTCAGAGAAAGAACCACTTTACAAATAATAATAATAATAATAATTTTCAAAAAAAAAATGGATGATGTTATTCACATATCAAGATTGTTTTTAAACTAGATGTATGTAAAAAAAAATCTAAAACTATCAAATATACTTCACACTGAGGGGGACTGTGTTAAGGGGCCACTTTAGAGTGACAGCTATCCCTGCTATTAGGACATTTATTAAAAGTCTGACAGTGTTGGCATAAAATGGGCACACGTGTCATTAAAAACAACCTTGGTTTATGAGATATGTTATCTTTATAAAGTATGTTCATTAATAAATTGAAGTTGCATATAATGACTGGATCCCTCTCTGGACGATTTGGTGAGTGCCACACATTTGATTTAACGATGAAATAGGTTCTGTTGAAGGGGAAAGTTGTATTCAGTGGATTTTATTATATCCCTCATAACATTTACAATTGAAAATAGCGATTATACAGTGAATTGACTAATTTTACAGCTCCGTTCTAGGAGCTCCGTAATCAGTTATGAGTTAGTTTGCTTATAATCTGAATGAATAGGGTTTATGCTTGACCCATTTAAAGCAACACTGGCTCTGGTTGAAAATGGGTTTTTATGATGTTTATGGTGTAGCTGAAAATGTGGATCATCCACTTTTAGATGAAATAAATATAAATAAACATATTGTGATTATGTAGTGGGAGTGTGGGGAGGATACAATGACATACAGTTGAAGTCAGAATTATTAGCGCCCCTTTGAATTTTTTTTTCTTTTTTAAATATTTCCAAAATTATGTTTAACAGAGCAAGGAAATTTTAACAGTTTGTCTGATAATATTGTTTTCTTCTGGAGAAAGTCTTATTTGTTTTATTTCTGCTAGAATAAAAGCAGTTTTAAGTTTTTTATTAACCATTTTATGGTCAAAATTATTAGCTCCTTTAAGCTATTTTTTTCTGTCTACAGAACAAACCATCGTTACACAGTAACTTTCCTAATTACCATAACCTGCCTAGTTAATCTAATTAACTTACTTAATTTCAATGTCACTTTAAGTTGTATAGAAGTGTCTTGAAAAACATCTAGTAAAATATTATTTACTGTCATCATGGCAAAGATAAAAATGAATCAATTACTAGAAATGAGTTGATAAAACTATTAGAATTGTGTTAAAAAAAACTTATCCATTACACCGACATTGGGTAAAAAAAATAAAAATAAACAGGGGGGCTAATAATTCTGACTTCAACTGTATGTTAGCCTATTTTAGGAAAAGATTTAATGGACAAACAAGTATACGAAGCAATAATCAGGTGTTTAGGCTTTAATATTTACGGGTGGAAGTACGCTACTTAATCCTGTGCATCATGCAGCACTGACATACACATGTGCTCTGAGTGTCTCATATTGGAGCGTATTTAACCCTTCTTCCCAAACCCCTCTTTCTGTCTGTTTTAATGCAAGTTTAAAATGAAATCCGATACAATAGATGGCGGTAATGCTTCCAATGGTTAAGTCGCCATTAAACAAGAAGAAGAATGCGCAAGACGTATTTCCGGGGAAATCAAAACACTAGTTTACTTCGGCCGATCGTACATATACTGATGGATGTGTTAATGCTTTATATAGTTAAAGCGTGTTTAGGTTTGCATCGATTACATAATTATGACGTGTAAGCGTTCGAAAGTGACGTTTCAAAGACGGGAGAACAGTTCTGTTAGGTTCCACTGCTGTGTCCCGCAATGTACAGCATCTTCCAAGTTCAACTCCGTCCTCAGTTTCCACGCGTTTCCTAAAGACAAAGATGTACAGAAGAAGTGGGTGGTTAATATTCGACGGGACAATTTTAAAGTTACTCAAAAGAAAAGGGTGTGTAGCCGACATTTCCGATGCAGCGACCTCATCGAGCCTCTAAATTTAGGCGGACGCAGACGTTTGGAGAAAGAAGCCATCCCGGTGCTTTTTCACTGGAACAACTTTACCGTTCCAGCCGAACAGCCTGGAGTTTTGAAAGGGATAAAAACAGACCAACTGCATGATGATGACCCCTCTATGGATGCGATTGCTGACCATTATCACCATGATTACATCCACACATCTGCTGCTCGGGACCACACTGAGGATCTACTTGTGGAAATTGCCAGTCTCCAAAAACAGATTGAGGAGATTTCCCTGAGCAGCAGGTTTTGTTTGGAGAGGTTCGCCGCATCCGATGATGACATTAGGTTTTACACAAGGTAGGCTGACATATGTCAACATTGTTTTTCTATTAATCTAGTCTAAAGTCATCAGAGCTATCAACGCGTTGTGCTTTTAAGTACATCTTAAAGGGATAGTTCACAGTAAGAACAAGTAATAGATTCAAAAGTCCAAAGTCAGGGAATATGTTGTTAGATCTAGACAACAAAATGAATTAAATATCACGTTTAACAAGTATAGTGAGATTGGATCCAGCGGTAGATCCTTGATGAACAGTCCGACGAGCACAGCTCTCATCGGGCTAGATATGCTGCAGCACATGCCTCTGTGTGTGTGTGTGTGTGTGTGTGTGTGTGTGTGTGTGTGTGTGCGGTCACGTGATGTGCGTTTTCAGCGGTTTAGTGTAGATGGAGAGTTGTTCAGAAACGCTTGGTGAAATGCTAGTGTGGACGCGGATCGTTTTCATTCTAAAACGCCGTTTTAAAACTAAACGTACTAGTGTAAACGGTGCCTAAATGTAAATATTTTCATGGCGCAGAAATATGTAATTTAATGCAGTGATTTTTGTACATTCCGAGACACACTTTATAGTGTATATCATTTAGTCAGTGAAGATTTTTGATTTTTAAATCAAACAAACCCTTAAACATGCCTTTTTTTCACCGGAAAAATTTGACCCAGGTTACTGACAAATTAAAAGTCCTTCTGCATGCTTCTGCATATACCCTATTGAAACTAGGATGAGATTAGGTTGTTTGGACATGACTGCAATGCTGGTGCTGAAAATTCAAGTGAAGAGCAAGTAATTCTTATAAAGGTTTATAAATGGGTATATTTACTATGGATGCTTATTTATATATGGAACAACAAATGTATAACCTTTAAAAGTAAATAATTGTTTTATAGAAATTGGTACAATAATAATATTATATTGGTGAGACGGTTGTTCAGAAGTAAAGGACAACTTTTTAATTATTGTGAAATTCTCAATTATTACAAGATCCCAATAACTACTTAAGAATTTGCAACAGTATTTGATGCCTAAATGCAAACTTTTTGGAATTCCTTATTTGAGCAGATTGAATAGATTAAAATATTGGTGTCTGTGATGCAGCAAGTCCAGAGACTGTTGTGTGCTCCATGATTTTATATAAAATTCACTTTATTTGTGTGATATGACTACAAAGGGGTCATAAACGAATATTTTCTCAATTCAAATGAGTAGCGGCTTAGACCCGGAAACAGTATTCCATACGTCAGCGATACATCATGACTTAACAAGCGGATAGAGTTCCAAAAGATTTTGCTCATAAAGGGGTAAAGTTAAAGAAACTGACTGAAATAAGGCAGGAAATGTAGCTTTGTAACAAACATTTTCTCAATGTACAAGTGCGATTTTTTTATTTATTTGTTTATTTATTTATTTTTAAAATTCTTTTCATTTGAAAAATAATAAATATTTATAATATGTTACTGTAGTGTATAAAAACAAATACTACAAACACCACACTTGAACGGAAAGCAGAAGAACGTGAATAAATTATACATGCACACTTTTGTATGCTTTCATCTGTTTTTGTGTATAAGAATGCCTAGAAAAACAACGTTACTTGTATGAAAAAATACAATAGTAATTTAATAATACGAATTTCAGTGTTTGGGAACCATACTGTGGTAAAGTGTATAATGCAACTCTTTGTTAATGAATGCAACAGCATACTGTAGGATTATAGCAAATTGTAATAAATACTGTAGTGTAAACTGTAGTGTATTGTGAAGGTGTGTAATTTTTATATAGTGCATAAAGTACAGTAGCCTATTGGATAATACGTTTATTACTATTGTACCACAGAAATGCAACCAAACGACTAATGCAACAGTTTAATCCAAGTAATTTCCTACCCTCTCAGAAATAAAGGTACGCAAGCGGTCACTGGGGTGGTACATTTTCAAAAGGTACAAATTTTTACCTAAAAGATCCATATTAAAACCAATGGAAGCCCGTTCCCACCACTGAATGATAAAAAAATGTATAATAAAAAAAAATGTATAAAGTCAGAATTCTGAGTTATAAAGTCGCAATTCTGAGTTACTAAATCAGATTTCTGAGTTACTAAGTCAGAATTCTGAGTTAAGTCAGAATTCTGAGTTATAAAGTTGCAATTCTGAGTTATAAAGTCGCAATTCTGAGTTATTAAGAATTGCGAGTTACAAATGAGTTTCCTGTTATGCCGACTGGCCATAAATGGAGGTTTAAAGATGCATGCACATTAGCTTATAATCACAACATAAAGCCTATATCTGACTTTTTATTGTTTAGCACGCTTTCAAAAAAGAAATATATTGTTGAACTAGGATGTCTATTTATTTGGATGGATTTGTTCTTTTTTAATTATTACCATTTGGTCTAAATAGCAATTATAAAGCATTAGACAGAGCGCCTGAAACTAGCTATAGGTTGTGTGATTCCTCCAAAAGTCTAAAATTGGGATTTCTATATTATTTATCTATTAAATGTGTAACAATTATATGATTTACATTTTGTCGCATCTGTTATTTGTTTCATATTGCAAGAGTACCCTCGTGTGGTGTACTTGGGTGCTGCAGACATATCGTACATAGACATTATAATTGGCTAAAACTAAAAGAGTTGTATTAGTTTATATTTCAGTTCAGTAAAAGTGTCAACCAAATACTGTGTATTCCTGACCTTTATTGGTAAACTGGGCTGCGAATCCATACCACATCACAAGCAGAGAACCTAATAAAAGAGTTTTTAACACTTTATTTATGGCCAATCGCCATAACAGGAAACTCCTTTAAAACTCGCAATTCTGACTTTATAACTCAGAATTCTGACTTTATAACTCCGAATTGTGACTTTATAACTCAGAATTATGACTTAACTCAGAATTCTGACGTAATAACTCGCAATTCTAACTTTATAACTCAGAATTCTGACTTATTTTTTTTTACGTTTTTTTTTTAGTTGTTATATATTTTTTTCCAATTATTATTATTATTTTTTATTCAGTGGCGGGAACGGGTTTCCATAAAAACCTCAAGGGTACATATTAGTACCTAAAAAGTGCAAAAGTGTTCTTAAAATTTGTAGGTACTAATATACTTCTGAGGTACCAATATGGAACCTTCAAGTAAAAATGTATACCTTTTGAAAAGATACCACCCCAGTGACAACCCACGTACCTGTATTTCTGAGAGTGTATAGTGGGGATGCAAGGTGGTACAGTGGGTAGCACATTTGCCTCACAGCAAGAAGGTCACTGGTTTAAGCCTTGGCTGGGTCAGTTGGCGTTTCTGTGTGGAGTTTGCATGTTCTCCCCGTGTTCGCGTGGGTTTCCTCCGGGTGCTCTGGTTTCCCCCAGAGGTAAATTGGGTAGGCTAAATTGTAAATAGTTGTGTGTGTGTGTGTGTGTGTGTGTGTGTGGATGTTTCCCAGTGATGGGCATGCGCTGCATAAAACATATGCTGGATAAGTTGGCAGTTCATTCCACTGTGGTTCATTCCACTTTCTTTTTGTGCATCATTCCCTTGTAGCAAAACTAACAGTAAGAGGGGCGTGGTTAAGAATATTGTGGTTGAAGTTGTCAAACTGAAGTCAACAGAGAAGGTCTGCCACTCCAGATGTAAATGCATATGGTCAGACTTCAATTGCAGATTAATAAATCAAACCTTTTTTTGTGGATTAACTTGTATGGATTAACTGTTTACCATAACAATGTGCGCTAGCAAATAAACATGGTAAATTTAGATTTCACTCAGCTTTCTCAAGACTGTCAAAATAAATATGTTCCACAGGTTTGCGACTCATGCCCACCTCATGGCCTTTTGGAGGTTGGTAGAGCCAGCAGCTGGCAAGGTTGTGACAATGAGCAGAGCACAGGCTGCAGCCAACACAGATGATCTCTTTGACACTGCCGGTGCAATGGTAAATCTATTAATCTGCATTTAAATCAATTGATATTAGGGCTGCACAATTTATCGTTTCAGCATCGATATAGCTATGTGCCCATCCACGTTACATTGCAGGATCTGCAATGTATATTACCTGACAAAAGTCTTGTCGCCTATCCAAGTTTTAGTAACAACAAATAATAAATTGACTTCTAGTTGATTATTTGGTATCAGAAGTGGCTTATATGAAAGGCAAAGGCATCTAGATTATGCTTAATTTACCAAATTAAAACATAATCATGCCTTCATTTTTAATTATTTCATTAGGACAGTAAGGTCTGACTTTTCTTAGGCAAAAGTCTTGTCACTTAACAGAAATAATGTACAGTATCGAATATAAAGTCATGGTGCAGTGGAAAAAGAATAAATATTGTGTATGACACCCATGAGCTTGAAGCACTGCATCCATACATCTCTGCAATGACTCCAATAACTTATCAATAAAGTCAACTACAATTACAAAGAAAACATTCTAGGGCTTCCAGAGTTCATCAAGACTCTTTCGGATCTTCAATGCATCCTCCTTCATCTTAGCCCAGATATGCTCAAAAATGTTCATGTCTGGTGACTGGGCTGGCCAATCCTGGAGCACCTTGACCACCTTTGCTTTCAGGAACTTTGATGTGGAGGCCGAAGTATGAGAAGGAGTGCCATCCCGCTGAAGAATTTGACCTCTCCTGTGGTTTGTAATGTAATGGGCAGCACAAATGTCTCATATCATACCTCAGGCTGTTGATGTTACCATCCACTTTGCAGATCTCTCACAAGCACCCATACTGAATGTAACCCCAAACCATGATTTTTCCTTCACCAAGCTTGACTGATTTCTTTGAGTGAATGTGGGTTCCAATAGATCTTCTGCAGTATTTGCGATGATTGGGATGACTTTAAACAGATGATTCATCAGCAAAATCTACCTTCTGCCACTTTTCCAAATGATCAACTAGAAGTCAAGTTATTATTTGTTGCTCTTACAACTGGGATCCATGATAAGTCTTTTTTGTCAGATAGTGTCTGAATTATAGTTGATCAGGAGCTACTTTTTTCAAAAAAAAAAAAAAAAAGGCAAAATTAAGAGATCTTTTTCTTAAATCAAGCTAAATAATCTGCCAGTGGGAGAAATAAAACGTTCTTATTTCAAACCAAAAAAAGATTATTTTGCTTGCCTTACTGGCAGAACATTTAGCTTGTTTAAAAAAAACTCACTTAATGTTAACTTTTTTTTTTTTCTGAAAAACAAAACTTTTTTTTACTTGTCCCTTCATTTTAGATTTTTTTAAATAAATTTGCACTACAAACATAACAGAAACCCTAAGTGAAAAAGAAACAACATTTTTTGTACAGTCACTGTAAAGTTTAATAGAGTGAAAGTTAATTATTTGCATGTGTTTTAGGGCCTTTGACTACACAAAAAATCAGCAATTTTCCATATTTTGTGATTTATGTTTTTTTAATTATTATTTATGCTTTAGACTCGCACTATAAGACCACTATAAGACTCTGACAACTCTTAACCTTAAAAAGTTGGAAAAAGAGACTTTTATGAACGTTGTAATAGTTTAAAGTGATATATTTTATGGGTTGGTGTATATTACACTACAAAAACCTTGTAATCAGCTGCCAGTACATTTTCCAGATTTTTTTCTCTATACATTATTTCTTCTACATTATATTGTTTAATGATGATCAGAACAGAACGCCTCAATAAATCCGATCTGCCTGTTTACATGACAGTCGCATTGTCACATATCCAATTTATATCTGATGTATTTCCACATATGAAGGAGACCTGAAACCGATCGCTGAATATCCGAATGCATGCGTTTTTTTTTTCTGTTTACACGGCCATCATACAGGTTTGATTTTGTAAGAGTGTGAATCATGTATAAAACATAGTAAACAAATTGCAAGTGAGAATAATTACAATAAAGCAAAGAAAGTCAATTAAACAGTGCTTTATGGTTTTCTGGAGAGTCAAACATTATTCAGGTACAGAAATTAAATAATGAAATGTAAAAACACTGTATGGTTGTCATTGTAATAATTCATTTAGTTATCTTTTAAGGTTACAAATGTTCAACTTTTTTATACCCAAATGCTTTAAACTCTCTTGAAATGCATCTAAAGGGGTGGTCCACTACGATGTCATATTTGAAACTTTAGTTGATGTGTAATTAAGCTGTGTGAACATGAACAACATCTCTTAATCTAAGACGCTCAAAGTTCAATGCAAAGGGAGACATTGGCTTTTACAGAGTTAGCTTAGCGAAGCCTACAGCGAACAAAGTTTGGGCACTATAAAAAAATACATCCGGGTTAAGGATGTCATAAATTCTTTAGGGTACGCTCATACACCCCGCACAGCGAAGGGGCGTGGCCAGAGGCGATGTAATGTTATAACAGAGACTGATGTGGAGCTGATCTGCGAATCATAGCACATTATGTTAGCTGACCAATCAGAGCCTCTTGAGCGCGGGTCTTCGGAGGAACTAGGAAATATGACAGTCGTTTTCATGTTAGCAGAGTAGTTGTATATAATCAAAGTTAGATATATGAAAAAATAACATGATTTTCTACAAATGAAGCATGAGCACACATTGCTTTGCACCCCATAAACACAACCAAGCCTTGAAAATACACCCTGGACCCCACCTTTATCAAACATGCAAAGGATAATGTTTCACTCAGTTATGGTTATACTTTGCAAAGGCTTCACAAATCTCATGGATTCTCAATTGTTGTGCGGTTGAACTATAATCCCTCAGCATTGCATGTCTTGCGATGTGACTATTGCTGACACACACATTGCGATGTTGATGCTGAAACAATATGTTGTGCAGCTCTACTATACAGCATTCTTTTGCATTTGATTATTTTTTAATTGTTCCTGAATACTGTTCGACTCCCTGGAAAAATGCCAAATAGAGCGATTCAGCCATCTGATGAATTTTATCCCAATATCTTGGAGCCCTAATTAAGATAATGCATTTTTGTTTTGCAGTTAAACCTATTGTGCCAGTTATGATTTTGTAATTGATTTGTCTTATTTTCACAGTCTCTTCAACCCATTGATGAGTTTTTCCTGTTCATGACATATCTGTCATTGGGCCTGATGCAGAGGGATTTGGCCCACAGATTCAGAATCCACCAATCCGCTGTAAGCCGCATCATCAACACATGGGCTAAATTTCTGGATATGGTACTCAGAGCTGTGGAAATCTGGCTGGACAAGAAGACAGTCAAAGCTCACATGCCGGAGGTTTTTCAGCATTACTCTGATACCCAGGTGATTTTGTACTGTGCTGAACTGCGTTGCCAGATACCAAACCCTTATCAGAGTGATGCATTCTCTACCTACAAACCTCAGTGGACTTTCAAAGGGTTGATTGGGATGGCTCCTCACGGTGCTGTAACATTCGTTTCATCCCTTTACAAGGGCACCATCAGCGATCGAGAGATTCTAAAGCACTCAGGTATCGAGGCTTTTGTGAAACCAAAAATGGCAATAATGGTAGATGAAGGTTTCCTGGTTGAAAACTGTGTGTCCTGCAAAGTCCACATACCTAGCGTCCTGTCAAAGAGAGCCCAATTATCTGGGTCAGAGATCTGGAAAATGCAGTCTCTTGCAAGACTGAGACGCCATGTTGAACATCTAATTGGAAGGGTGAAGGAGAACAAGATATTTAGCACGGTAATCCCTCTTTCACTTACTGGCAGCGTCAATCAACTGTACTCTGTTGCCTGTCATTTGGTCAACTACCAAAACGGATCCTTAGTTAAGAACTGGCCAGACACTGACTAGATGAATTATAGAAATGGATGGTCTATAAGTGTATTAAGCTACTCTCATCACTTGAAATTAACCAGTTTTTGTTTTTTCAGTTCAGAAAAAGCCTTTTTCATTTTTCACTGTACATAATTTGACAATTTTCACTTATAAATTGTGTAAAAATTCTGAAAAAAGACTTTATTTAGATGACCTGAATTAAAAATCCATGTTTGTGTCATCGTTCGTGAGGGCTTTGCAATATGACGATATTGCATGGACAAAATAAAAAAAAACTCAGTTGTTTCATATTATGCTCTGTCGATTATTTCCTGGACAACGTTCAAAATACATTGATCACAATAATACTTTGCCATAATTTATATGTCCGCAATATTACAGGCCATTATGGGTACGCAGGCAGAAACTTGAATTAAGAGCCTGCAATCTTGAAAGCTTGTTACATTTTTATAAAATGTTATATTTTATTTGTATTTATTTTACGTTTCTACATTTTTGATTAAACATTTGTCCTGAGATTCTAAATAAAGTGAGAAATATTATCACATATGAATGAGTATATAAAATGTAAAAAAAAGAGATCTGATCATTTTTCAGTGAAATGCTAATGGTCTAATCTGATTCAATGACTTATGCTAAACTAAGCTAAAAGTGCTCCCATTAGACCAGGAGATCAGATGAAGGGATTCAGGGGACGCAGACAAAAACCTGAGTAAGACCCTTGTGAGATCTTGAAAGCACAATGTTTACGTTTTATAAAATGTTATTTGATATGTTTGAAATTTTATTCATATTTATTTTATGTTTTTACATTTTTGATCAAACATTTGCTCTGAGATTTTAAATAAAGTGAGAAATATGATCACATATGAATAAGTATATACAGTTGAAGTCAGAATTAAACACCTTATTAAACCCCCTGAATTATTAGCCCCGTTTATTTTTCCCCCAATTTCTGTTTAACGGAGAGAAGATTTTTTCAACACGTTTCTAAACATAATAGTTTTCATAACTCATTTCTAATAACTGATTTATTTTATCTTTGCTATGATGACAGTAAATAATATTTTACTAGATATTTTTCAAAACACTTCTATACAGCTTAAAGTGACATTTAAAGGCTAAACTATGTTAATTAGGTTAACTAGGCAGGTTAGGGTAATTAGGCAAGTTATTGCATAATGATGGTTTGTTCTGTAGACTATCAAAAAAAAATAGCTTAAAGGGGCTAATAACTTTGACCTTAAAATGGTTTTTAAAAAACTAAAAACTGCTTTTAGTCTAGCCGAAATAAAAACAAATAAGACTTTCTCCAAAAGAAAAAAATATTATCAGACATGATGTGAAAATTTCCTTGCTCTGTTAAACTTCATTTGGGAAATATTTAAAAAAAGAAAAAAAATTCAAAGGGGGTTTAATAATTCTGATTTCACATGTACTTTAAGTGTAAATAAATAGTCCTTTATATGTGGTCAATATATGTAAACTTAATAATTAATTGGATTTACAGAAATCATACTATATTGTGATATCAAGTCAAGTTTTAAATAGGAAAATTATTGAAACTTTAAAATTTTTCTGTGAGATGCTAATGGTCTAATCCGATTCAATGATCTATGCTAAGATAAGCTAAAACTGCTTCAAAAATGGTAAAAACTCAATAATAGAAACTTAAATAAGAATTTTGTGAGAAAGTTGCAATCTTGAAAGCACAATGTTTACATTTAGCATTTTATTTAGCTATATATTATTATTAATCAATAGTTTTTTGAAAAGCGTTTTATATTTTAGTATTATTTATTTAATATTTCTATATTTTTGATGAAACATTTGCTCTGAGATTCTAAATAAAGTTAGAAATATGATCACATATGAATAAGTATAAATTTTAAAAAGAAATAGTCCTTTATATGGTCAGTATATGTAAACTTATTAATTAATTGGATTTACAGAAATCATACTATATTGTGATATCAAGTCAAGTTCTAAATAGTAAAATTATCAAAACTCATTGGTCATTTTTCAGTGAGATGCTAATGGTCTAATCCGATTCAATGATTTATGCTAAGCTAAAAGTGTTTCCATCAGACCCTGCGATCAGATGAATCAATTAAAAAATGTTAAAACTCAACTTAATAATTTTTATGACCACAATATTACATGCCATTATGGCCACTAAGACAAGAACTTGAATAAGACCCTTGTGAGAAAGTTGCAATCTTGAAAACACAATGTTTACATTTAGCATTTTATTTTTACTATCATTAGTTTTTTAAAAGCATTTTATGTTTTAGTATTATTTATTGCATCTTTCTAAATTTTTGATCAAACATTTTTCTGTGAGATGCTAATGGTCTAATCCGATTCAATGAATAATGCTAAGCTAAGCTAAAGCTGCTTCCATCGGACCCAGAGATCAGATTAAGTCTATTGAAAAGCATTTTATATTTTAGTATTTGTTTTTTATTATTTCATTATATACATGTCATCTGTTCATGTGAGGTGTTCCTGATTGGTTGGTTTTAAAAGAAGTTGAGTTTAAAAGAAAAATAGGCTTGTTTAGTATAGAAACAATTCACACACACCTCCTAATAATCAAAGAACTTTGCTGCTGTACCACAGCTGCAGCAGGCACAATAATATTATGCAGTGCCTGAAGCGTCTCTCAAATGTCTCCATGGTTACAAGATTTTCAGTCTCTCATGATAAAAAAGTCCTGGATTTTTATACCGAACTAAGAGTATAGTTCATATAGTCATATTGGCCTAGATATTAGCAACTTTTAATTTTCCGTCACTCTTAGAACATGATGGAATAACAGGAAAATTATTAAAAATGTTCAATGAGGGCGGTTCATTCGGCTGTGGCGACCCCAGATTAATAAAGGGACTAAGCCGGAAATGAATGAATGAATGAATGTTCAATGAGATGCTAATGGTCTAATCCAGTTCAATGATTTATGCTAAGCTAAGCTAAAAGTGCTACAAAATGGGATTCAAAAATGGTACAACTCTACAGTTTAACTCTAGGACAGTTGTAAATTAAGCCTGTTTTTTTAAAAAGCGGAGTGTTTCTTAAACTTGTAACCCTCTGCTGTTACTTTTTTGGGAACGGGGGTGCATCATTATATGGTTGATTACGCCATCGGGTGTAGCTGGTGGATGCTGAAACGACGGGATATACTGTCAACTTGCACTTTACTAAAGAGTGAGTCCACAAGTGACTTGTCAGGTGATATATTCATTCACATAAGGGGAAGAAAGTCTGATTTGAAGTCTATTTTGATTATAGTTTTGAGGTTTAATGGGACTGGCATCTCACCATTGTAGGCCTTGTATAGCGCAGATCTGGATCAAGAAATCAAATCATTTGTGGTAAATACACAGCTTAGTATAGCAAACCTGTTTACACAGACTTTGATTCCAATTGCTGAAGTAACACCTATGGGTGGCTTCTCGGTTTCTTGTTTTGCAGCATCATTTCTGTTCTTTGCATCTTAACTCCACCCCCTAAGGATGAGAGAGAAGGATGCAAGGAAAGATGACAGGACAGAGGAACTGAATCAAGCGACATTTTATATCCTCACTTCCTTAAGGGTCGCTTTAGAGTGTCGTCAGTTATGAATTCACCACTGATTTTGAGAATTTACAAAGTCTACACTGCAAAAAGGATACACCTGTGGATCCTCACTAATGACTCACAAGGAATCATCCTTGATTCTCGCCGCCTCAATTACAAAATGAATAAGGTCTGAAGTCATTGATTATAAGAAACCTTGGTTTGGGCTTCGTGACTACCATGACATCAATTTGTCCGGGGTTCACTCTACAGTTTAAGTCAGAATTATTAGTCCCTTTAAGCTATATATTTTTTGGTAGTCTACAGAACAAACTATGGTTATACAATAACTTGCCTAATTACCCTAACCTGCCTAGTTAACCTAATTAACCTTGTTAAGCTTTTAAATGTCACTTAAAGTTGTATAGAAGTGTCCTGAATAATATCCAGTAAAATATTATTTACTGTCATCATGGCAAAGATAAAATAAATCAGTTATTAGAAATTAGTTATTAAAACTATTAGGTTTAGTAATGTGTTGAAAAAAATCTTCTCTCTGTTAAACAGAAATTGGGGGAAAAAACAGGGGCTAATAATTCAGGGGAGCTAATAATTCTGGCTTCACTCTATATACATTAGATCACATTATTTTAGAAGGATTATTGCACAAAAATAATAATTCTATCGTTACTCACCCATAAGTTATTTTAAAACCAGAAGACTTTTGTTTATCTTCAGAACACAAATATTTACACACTGGTTTGCAGTGCAAACAGTTCTGTCATTTACTGAACTTTGTTTTTCATGACTGAAGAACTGTATATCTCACACGTTTACATTACAGAAAGGATTATGTTGGTGTTTGAAAAATAAAGTTAATAGCTAAATAATCTCTAAACATTGTGCCACATGTTGAAAATATCCAAACCGTTGATTGTGATTTATGTCACTTTGGATCTATCATTCCACATTCAGCGTAACAGCCTGATCACCCTCTCAGCCAAACGAGAGCAGGGCCCGGTTTTTCAAAAGTAATACACTAGGATTTTGGATAATGGATTGGATCAAATCTTGAAAATGGGTTTTTCAAAAGAAAAAATGGATTACATAATTGGATTAGATCACGTAATCCAATCTTGGTTTTGATCCGGATCAAACCTTTAGTTTGGGTTTTTCAGACCTTTTGTTGTAGGATTTGGATCACTTTGAGACAAAAAATCTGAATTCAGTGTGGATTTCATGGCCAAAATGTAATAAAAATGTAAAAATGTATCAAATAATACTATATTTGGATCATGCAGTATCTTACAAGATATCCTATTTCTTTATAAGGTTTTAATTTTATTTGTTCATCCGTCAAGCTACAGTAATTAGGTAGGTAGGTTAACGTATTCAGCCTTTCAGTATAGGCCTACAGCAAAGTAGAAAGAGTTTGGCCTCATAAAATAATCCCCCAAACTGCTGTCAAAATTGATCAAAAACAATAAATTTTATTCTGTCACTAATTGATATATATATATATATATATATATATATATATATATATATATATATATATATATATATATTTATATATATATATATATATATTCATCACAATGGAAAATATTTAGAATATTTATTAGTGATGCATGCAATGATTACAGAATAACCAAAAAAATGCAAAGAATGGCAATCACTGATTTTTGAAATCCCTTTCAACAATTGCAAAGGGCAGAAGCACAGCTTCATCTGGCAGAAGAACAACTGACTCTGACGAAACTGCAGCAAACCAAGGCCAGACTTGAGATCTGCCTCCTAAAGGCTACGCTCAGACAAGCTGGTCTCTCCACATCAGATGAGGAAGTCTGAAATTATTGTGGTGTTTTTGACATTGTCTTTTTTTATTTAATACATCTAAATTTGAAACTTGTTATAAATATCCTCAATGTACAGTTTTTGTGTTGTAGGTCTCAGATGAGCAGACTGCTGGAGGAGGATGAGGTGGGGTTTTTCTTGTTTTTAGTTTTTTTTTAAGGTGTGTTTTTATTTCAAATAAAAATAAAATTATATTGACCCCACACTGGGTATTCTACTTGTTGCTCTTTACATACTGTAAAAATGGCCGTGATTTCAACTGTAAAAAAACTGTAAAAATGCTACAGTAAAAATCTGTTACCTGGTTAACAGTATGTTTCCTTAATATATACAGCGACTTTCAGTAAATTGTAAATTGACTTTCCCAGAATTCCCTGCATGGCACATCACTTTTTATGCTTTTTGTTGACATTACTATGGATCTTTTTAGTTGTTACCCCATCAGTTATGCACATTAAAAACATCTCATGTTTATAAACAATGTGTATTTCATAACTTTAATTTTACTCGTGCTACCATTGTAAGGGTCCATCTATTTTTCCTATGACGGAACTAACAGCATGGGTGAAGGTTAAATGCGTGTAAGCCTTTTAGCACACGTGAAAAGAAATATTTTTATTCGTTAAAATTTATTTTAATTTGTTTCCAACTCCGAATTTTAATCTGACTCCAATTAATAATAATTTTAGATTTAGATTCATCTAATTCAAGCTGATTACTTCATAGTTCATGATTAGGTCTAATTTAGATTGGTTAACCTAATAAATCCTTATTTTCAATTAATGGTTCATCGTTTAGCTGAAGTCGCTTAGAGTCAATATGTTGGCCAGTTTCATCTGCTCACGGACACATCCTCGCCAGTTCTGATTCTTAGCAGATAATCTAATTTCCTTAAAAAATAAAAAATTGGCCACCCCATGCTTGCTCATACTTAAAGAAAGTTTAATTTAGCTTAGTCAGAGAATATAACTGGAAGCTAATTTTCTTTAAGTAATAATAGGCCACCCCATGCTTGCACATACTTAAAGAAAGTTTGATTTAGCTCCTAGATTATATCATACTAAGTCAGTGATTGTCAGAAATCAACAGGTCTCTAATGCTGTGCCCATGCTCCATCCATTGAGCCTGATTGTATGACTAATCCTGGTTGTAGGCTGCAGAAACATCAGCCTAAACAATCTTTAATTTAAATGATTTCAGGAGTTATTATAGTTAAACAAGAATTTTACATTTATTTGTCAGGCAAAGATTTTCTATTTCAATTCACATAACTAAGCAAAATAAGCCAATCAAGATTGTACAACATCACTTATTCAAAGATACATTTAAGAGTTAGGGATTAATATCTGACCGTGTAGAAATACATTGCAGCATTTGAGTCCTGATGCAGAGCTCAGAGACTTACAAACTGCAATGGGGTATCCTGTCTACAGAATCCCACAGACACTTCTGCACCCTTTACCTAAATACTCAAATCATCATAAATTCAAGACAACAAAAGCTTCACCAAGCCTCTTGCCTGATCATGAGTTGATGTGAAGACCATTTTCCCTGGAGTGGAGCATCTGGCAAAGATCTTATCAAATGTCAAAACCCAAATTAACTGATATAAGGGAGATTGTAAAATATTACAGTGAAATTAGGACCACTTTACCAATCACATAGAGACATTTAAAATGACACCAAACATGAATATAAAGCCACAAGATACACCATACTAAACACTTAAACATTCTGTGTGGAATGTGAGTGAGCTGTTCTGGTAGAGAAGGTAAAGTCCAGGGCAAAGAGGGGGGCTCAGGATGCATGATCAAGACAACCTGAACAACTGGTTGTCTAGCTGATCTTCTTCTCAGATTAGAAAGTTTATTGTTTTAGTGCTTGACCATTCTCGTGGTCTTGTCTCGTGTCGAGTTCCATAACCATTTTCAGGGTTTAATATTATGGAGAGATATAGCCATCCTTACACCATACTGGTGTTTAGTAGCTGTGGGAATGACACTGAGCACCTTCTATACACTGATACATTTTTCTGTGTGTGGGTAAAGTTGTTTGTGATGAGCACTGGCTCATTATGTAACTTTCTCAACACCATCTGCATATGGCTGTGCTAACGTGTCTAACTGGGTAGCAAAAGATGTGAAAATGTTGGTAATTCAAAATACAGACATATTACATCTTTAAATTAATGAAATACGGTAGTTTACTGTAAAAATGAGGAATTACTTTTATGGGTTTGTACCGTATTTTTAACAGTAAAACACCGTAAATTTTACGGATTTATTTTTTATCCTGTTTGAGCAGTAGTTATCAAGATTTAGTGATCCTGAAAAGTTCCTATGCGGATCAGATTGATCCAATCCGATGTTGCTTTGAAAAACTGGCTTAAAAAGTAAGATGGATTACGTGATCACGGATTGCAAAAAAAGATCCAGATACATTTTTTCCAGATTAAACCTTTTGAAAAAACGGGCCCAGGAGATATTAATCCTCTGAATCGTGCAATGTTATCTGGAATACACAAAAGCATTCATGGGTTTTTAAAAAGCAGTCATTCAGTATATCAGCAACGAAGTTTCATTTGGAACAAATAGCCAAGTGAGTGAAATGCTTTCTGCACCCATATGATCAGGTAAAAATACATTGTAAATCAATATTTTGATTATTTTATGTAACTTTTTCTTACAATGCCCAGACTAAATAGAAAACAGGTCATCTACACACATTATCAGTGTTTCTGCAAGAAGTTTCTGTGATAGCAGTGCAATTCTTCCATATGGTTGGTTTGATTTTTGCCAATGTTGATTTTGGGACACCCTTCAAATCAAATTAAATCACATTTATTGTCACATCCTCAGCAGCACATGCACTATGATGAGTGAAAAGCTTAGGTGCTGCCTCCAGACAGTGCAAAATACAACAACATACTCCAAAAGCAAAACAATATACTATTAGCAATGTAGACAACGTAAAAGACATTAAGTGAAAGACGATAAATACGTTAAGAAAACACACATTACACACAGATACACAGTCAAAAAGATGTACACATACTTTGACTGTTGGTGGAAAGTTATTGTAGGCAATATTGTTTTAGGTAAGGATTTGGTTAAAGTGCAGTGCATACTACATCCTGATGGTATGCAGTGAGGGGCATGGAAACAGTTTGTGTACGGTGTTTTAAGTGTTCATCAGCAGGCCCGTAGCCAGCCTGGTGAAAGGGGTGGTTCTTTTTTTCTCAAAAAGTGAACCTTCTTGCAGTTATACGCCTCAGTTCTAGTTAGGCAGTTTCTAGTTAACTATGAGAGTTAAATACTGCATTTTAGTGATTTTTTTTGCTGGATTAACTAGTCGGATGTTATCATGACCACACTTTTTGATGTACTAAAAATATTTCCTAAAAAATGGCAATTAAAAAAATTTAAACAAGACTAATTTTCAAAACACAAATTTATTACATCATATATCATTAGGAAAAAATAGCAATCTGTTAAAGTTTTAAAGTAAAAAAAACTGTAGCATACTATCATTTATTAGACAAAAAACAAACTGGCCAGCACATTCAACTGTCCTTAGTCACAATTTGGCCATTTCAATAAAAAAATAATAATTAAAACATATGAATAATAATAATAATAATAATAAAATAAAACAATAATAAATTCTTCAGAATTTTTTTAGTCTCTATGGTAAAAAAATAGTACATTTGAAAATTCCTGGATATCAACAACAGCCAAAATATATTCAAATTAATTTAATAAGGTCAGCTTCTGGTGCTTCACACCTTTTTATTGCTCATTTTTATTTCAGAAATAAGGTCCAAGATTTAGAATAAAGTTACCTGTAAAATGTTTTCTCTGTTTAAAAACAATAAAGTAGTGAAAGAAGACTTCTCTTACATCAGATTATAGTCCCACTGAAGCAACAGCCGACAGAGGATTCCGTTTGGTCTTTTTCGATGGATTATTTTCATTACTTATGATGGCATAGTAGTCAAAATAGGACAAATAAGCTCATGTATGGGACAAATTTTGGACCTTTGTCAGTGAGGGTGGGTCTTTCGAACCCCCCCTGGCTAAAGGTCTGAAAAGTTAGAACATGTTTTATGCTTATAGTAAACATGTTTTTATTAGAATTGTGGCTGTAAAAGCGCACCTACAGGTGTTTCAGGCGCAGGGCAGACTTTCTCCAGGTCATAATTCAATTTATTTATAGGAATTTTGTCTAAAAAATGATCATACCTGTCCAGTTTCATCTGGAATGCATTACAGATCACCTTCTGAAGTGGTTTGAGCGATTGGATATCTGATCAGAATAAAACGAATGAAGTGAGCAAACAGCCTCATAAACACAGACGTGACAGGATTAGCGCCTTTTGCTGTGAAGTGACATTTGACGGCTGAGGACTCCGCTTGCCATTAAAGCCTTCGTCGGATAGTTATTTTAAAAAAATAGTGTCAAAAATAGGGAAAGGGAGGTCATGTACTGGACAAGTCAATAAACATACAGGAAGTCCCGGCTAATGCGGCCAGTTAGCCTAGAACCTCATAGATAGGGACAGATTTTCATCTGTTAAGAAGTACGACTTTAGCCTTACCCTGTTTGGCCTTGCCTGTCTTTTTGAACATATGTACAATATTTTGCGATAATGATGCCGCTGCCTGCCTTTTCTGCCTCTCTAGATCTTTTCGACCTATAGCTTTACTCTGTATGGACAAAGAGCATAGTTCTAAGCTCTTTGGTATGGATGTCGCCTCAAAGATTCAAATATGACCACTCAGTGGGTTGTCACGTGACTCGCGGCTTTGAGGCTCTATGGGCCATAGTTATTTAAAATTACACTTTATTACAATATATATTAAATATAATTATATTAATTATATAATAATTTACCACTACTTTTCCACTACTAGCATGTCTTTGGTGACATTAAAGCATGTCTGTACAGTTGGGGGGTGAGCTGGGGGATGAATAACAGATATTGCTCTGTTAGTCGTAGCCTTAGTTTTAACCTTTTGTATTGCTTCAGCGTATGTAAGCTTTTCTTTTACCTTCACATTTTGGATTTGAATTGCTCTTTTATGCGCTTCACAGCCTTTGTAAGCAGCACTGTGCTCTCCTCCGCAATTGCAACATTTGATTTTTGCTCCACTTTCACATTTCCCATACTCATTGTTCCCTCCGCATTTAGCACAGCGATGTTTGCCCTTGCACGCTGCTGCAATATGACCAAAACACTGACATTTAAAGCATCTCGTTGGTGGAGGTACAAAAGGTTTAACTATGTAACTGACATATCCAATTCTAATTCTTTCGGGTAATTTATCTTCATCTAAAGTTAACAGCACAGACAAACTTGGTCCCTTAACTCCGTCGCGTGTATATGGTAAGCGTTTGACTTTGGTTACCCGCACACCTCTGACATTTACTCTGATTTGTTCCTCACTAATCTCTGTTGATACTCCTGATATGACTTGTGGCTTAACCTCCTTCCCAAGCAGTGATTTACATTTCATTAGTCCATGTTGCTGATCTTTATCTCTACATATTATCATTAAGTTTCCGTCTCTCAATGTTTTAACAAACAGTACGTCACCAACTAATTTATGAATAGCTTCACTAACCTTTAGTGGATTCAGTGTGCATGGGGATTGAAATCGCAGTATAACTTTTATTTTTTCCTTTCCCTTTTCCTCGTCAGATTCTCTCTGCTTTCTTTTCTTGCTTTTCCGATTTACCGTCTTCCATTCTTAATTATTTGAATTTCCCTCGCTATGGTTACCCCATCGATCTTCATCATCCAACTCGTCTACCTCAATGTCACTTCCTGCATTCACCTCACTTCCTGTCCCTCTCTGATCACACCTCAGTCCTCCCGGCTCAGTCATTTCGCCCTCCCCCTCGTCAATGAGGTATATGCATGCAAATGGGACTTTTAATTTGCCAGTAACCTGGGTTAATCGTTTCCGGTTAATTGTATGCCAATGCAAAATCGGCGCGTTTAAGGTCTGTTTTCTTTAAAAATCAGTGACCTCCACTGGCTTAGTGATATCCGATATAAAGTGAGTCTCAGATTGTACAAGAGCACTGCATTAAATTACATTTTCCCCGCCATGTCTTTATAGTATGAGCATTTATTTTACCTCAGTATATTCAATGGAGCTTCTGCGCTGGCCTGCCGATTCTGACGGGCGCGTGCAAGTAAATGGCTTTTTGGCTCGTTTTACACTTGAGCAACTAAATAAACGCCAAAGTCTGTTTAACTGGTTGTATGTGAATTACATTACAACATCGATGCTGTAAAAGGAACTGTATAAAATGGAAAAAAAAACTTACAATAACAGGTCACCGGCGGTTCCTTTGTTGGCTACAATATGGACTTCTCTATGTTTGTTAATTCATTAATCTATTGTGTTATTTAATTGATTTATTTTCATTTTACGGTATTTTTGAAATAATATGCTTTATAAAGTTATAATAAAATGCATGTTGTAAATACATATATGCAGATAATAGGTGTATTTTGCCTAATCATTTTTAAATATTAAAGCCAAGAGAAACTTATAAAATTAATGTGCTTATAACGTGCTTATACTGACACCTACTGGCACATGTCAAAAGATCACTGACATTAGTGGCATGTGTCACTGACATTAGTGGCATTTAGGCCTACTGACATTAATGGCATGTAGGTCTACATAATTTTTTAATTTATTTGTAGTGACACTTTAGATCTTCATTGGTACAATACATGTCACTGCATAGCATGTATTATTTTGAGGTATTTTATTTAATTTACTTTTAAAAATGTAAATACACATTGAACTGGTTAACACTTAAGCCTTCCTTTTTATTTTTACTTCAGATCTTAGGCATATAAAATGGTAAATATTATGTAATGATGATGAATAAAGTTATTGTTCACCAATAACGTAACTGAATTAACTTTTTATAAGTTTAGTTAGATATTAACAAAGACTAAATAACGCTTAAAGGGCACATAGGTTACCCCTTTTTTCATATTTAATATAAGTCGTTTGTGTCCCCAGAATGTGTCTGTAAAGTTTCAGCTCAAAACACACATCAGATTATTTATTATAGCTGTTTGAAGTGTCTATATTATAGCTGGAAAAAAAGGTTTTGCTGTTTTTTTTGTACTGGCCCTTTAAGGCTAGTCCTCCCCGCCCACCGTTCCCACGTGCCTGT
Organism: Danio aesculapii; assembly: GCF_903798145.1. Lineage (NCBI taxonomy): Eukaryota > Metazoa > Chordata > Actinopteri > Cypriniformes > Danionidae > Danio > Danio aesculapii. Next base: position 17,296,258 of record NC_079454.1, on the reverse strand, counting down.
CAGCAATCGCCGCCCTCGGCTGCCTCAGGAAGCAGATCTCACACAACGTGTGTGAGAAATACTACAGTAAGAACTTTAACAATCACTATTTGATGCATTTTTTTGTGGATTTGCAACAATGAGTCACACACAATGCCATTACAAAGTTCACGCACACACACAGCAAGGACACAAACACATAGCGCACACACACACACACACACACAGCTCAGACACGAAGACACACACACACAGAGAGAGAGAGAGAGAGAGAGAGAGAGAGAGAGAGAGAGAGAGAGAGCGTTAAGCTTTGCACTTGTTTTGCACGCATGTGACATGATACTGGTAATCTCCACTGCTGTATGGATATCTCTTATATTAATGTACGAAATAAACCTGATTTAACGTCCACAAACCGGGATTGAAGCGTCTTCCTTTATAATTGTTCTGACACAACAATTAAGTGCATCTGAAGTGAATCGCTGTAATTCATTACACACATGCTCTGTTTTAAAACATTTAAAACTTGTAAAACTCACTCTTGATCACATTTGAAGATGATTGATGATCCTAGCGAACTGAACACACCTTTTATTCCCGGCTGCTTTGCGCTCGTCCTGTCTTGATTGTATGATTATACACGTGACTACCGGTTGTTAAATTTGAAAAAAAAAAAGGACTGGGTGTGTTTATTTCACCCCAATATGACAGTTTATACATTATACTTACACACATTTCTGTCCAAACAGCTTGAAAAGTAAATTTTTAACCATAGGTGCCTTTTAACAGATGTGTTGCTCGTTGTTAATTCATGTAAACTAGTGCATTAACTAAGGGTAAATAATACAGCCTTATTGTAAAGTGTTACTTGAGAGACATAGAGAAGACCTTATATCTTATAAACAAACTCACAATGCAATAAATCAGATGTTTGACAGCATCGTAATGATTTGTTTATAAGCATCATTAAGCTGTGTTGATGTCACTGCAGCTACATGCTACTAATGTCATGCCACTAATGTCAGTACATGCCACTTATGTCAGTGCATGCCACTAATTTCAGTGCATGCCACTAATGTCAGTAGGCCTAAATGCCATGTCAATACATGCCACTATTGTCAGTACATGCCATTGATGTCAATACATGCCACTAATGTCAGAACATGCCACTAATGTCAGAACATGCCACTAATGTCAATACATGCCACTAATGTCAGTACATTCCACCAATGTCAGTAGGCCTAAATGCCACTAATGTCAGTGAGCATCTGTACGTCAGATGTCATGTAATCCTCACTTAATCCCTACCCCTAAAACTAAATCTAATTGTAAATTATTCCTAAAATCTGAGGGGATTAATGATGTAGAAGCACATAACCCTAAGTAAGCCTAAACTTAACATAAACTGTCAACTTGTTCCATTAAATCTGATTGGCTGATTGAAATGTTGTTCCAGGAACAGGTTCATGTCCCAATCATGGACGAAACTACATTATAAAATTGTATCTTCTTTTTTTGTTCAATAATCATGCTTACAAGCTAAGATAACATGTTTCGGTGGTTATCCAAACTGAACAGCATCACGGTAAAACATTCATTCATTCATTTTCTTTTCGGATTAATAATCAGGGGTCGCCACATCGGAATGAACCGCCCACAGTAAAACAAATATATGGAAACATGTTTAGCAGGACTTCACATTTATGCTATCGTGGCTTCTCCAAGTTTTCATAGAGTGGCAGGAATAGTGAGATCACTTTAAGGGATGTTCACCCAAAAATAACAAATGAATCACTGTTACTCTTCGGTTTTTCTTCTGTTGAACACACACACAAAACATTTTTTTTGAAAAATGTTTGAAACCTGCTACCATTGACTTCCATAGTCGGAAAAACTACTTGTATGGAAGTCAATGGTTACAGCATTTTCCTAAATAGCTTTTGTGTTCAGCAGAAGAAAAAAACTCAAACGGGTTGACAAGTGAATGAGTAAATGACAGACATTTCAGATTTGGGCGAACTATTATGTACACATTTTACATAAACATTTTAATAATGTAATAATAATAAGCCTTCGTGATCGTAAAAACAACAAAATTTCGCAATGTGGTGATAAGTTTCTTCTCCAGGCCTGCAGTTGGCGCTTCAAGTGGTTTGAATGACGCCCGAGCGCCGCTTAGAAGTAAGAGAAGAAGACGTGCCGTAAATGGCTGCCTCCATGTCATGAATGTGAGACCGACAAAGATTAACGTTTTATTTGCCTCCCTAAATTACTGACGACGTAAACGTGCCAAATATCGCAAAGGTAAGATTACTTTATAGTTAAATTTTTTTATAATTTGCAGGGTAAGTAATAATTTGGTTCGAAACCGATCGTTTTGAAATCGCTTTCCTCTCAGTTTATTAATGTCATCATAAATTGGTGAATGCAGGATCAAACAGCTTCTTTTACATTAACAGCACATTTACTGTAAAATTCGGTTATTTTAGTCACGTGATATTATGAGTGATCTGAGATTTGTGATATATTTGGTATTTTATGGTCTGTGTCGTCTCACGAAGCAAATGATGGACATGTTTAAACTTTTAATAGATTATAGTTTTACGTAATAAGAGACGAGTGTGACCTTAACCCTGCTAATACACAAATTACGATTTGTTCTTATTTATTGTGAATTCCCTAACAATAACAATTGGACTATAACTAAATCGGTTGATGACTGTACAAGTAAGTTTAAAAAAAGTTTGTTTTGACATATTATATATGTGTGTGTACTGTTTATTAGTATATATTAGTACACAAATGGGATATATATATATATATATATATATATATATATATATATATATATATATATATATATATATATATATATATATATATATATATATATATATATGGATGCATATATTTGAGAAAATGTTTATTTATATTTAGATATAAAATATATATGTATATCATATATATCTAAAAAAGTATATATATATATGATTTTTTTTCATTCATTTTCTTTTCATTAGTCCCTTTAATTAATAAACATAAAAGGTACACACATTATGCCAAAGCAAACTTTTATTTTGCATGCGATTAATCAAAATTAATCTTTGCCTGGAACTAATTATAAGGCAAGTTTGTTGTATATCTGTTTTACTTTAATGTTACTGCATTAACATTTTACTCACATTTTACTGAATGTTTAAGAATCTACCAACTGGAATGTTTATTAAGAATCATGAGATTTGGAATAAAATGTAATTAGTTTAATATAGGGAATAGGGCTGAACAATATATCGTTTTAGCATCGATATCGCAATGTGCGCATCTGCAATAGTCACATCGCAGTAGGGCTGTGCTATTTGGGGAAAATATCTAATTGTGTTTTTTTTTTTTTTTTGACATCGTTTTGACTTGCGATTTAATTTTGTAGTCAAGCTTCAGTTCAATAATCTGTATTGTAGCTTCTTACTGCTAAAATGCAGTGTTAGTTAAAAAACGAATCTAAAAAGATATTAATTACTTAAACGTTTATTCAAATTTATTTTTAAATATTCAGAAATGAAACACATTTTTCTCTAAAGCAAACAGTAAACACAAATAAAATGACCTTACCTTTCTGTAAACATGTTGAAAACAACTCAAATTATGGAGTGTAGCTTATTATAAAAACAAAAAAAAAATAATAATTCTAAAAATACAGAACACTCAGCAAACTAACATGGTTGAAACAACTCTAAAATTTTACTTTGCTGTTGCTTGCTACTACATTGAGTGTCACTGACAACACTTTTAGTTGACTTTTTAGCAAGACACTCCTCATATAGCTGCCTGTGGTGCTTTTTTAGGTGCTGGTTGCTGTACTTCCTTGTGCTGTGGCAACAATTCTACAGTTCTTAAAAATTACCTGGTTTTGTTTGCTGTCCGTGACTTTGAAACCAAAATATTCCCACATTACTGATGTTCTGTTTTTCTTTGATGTTAATTTGTCTATTAATGCTTCTGAAGCAGCAAGTGCCATTATTCCACTCATCTGCTTTTTCCTGTTTGGTTGTTTTTTTTTTTTTTAAAGATTTATTGTGGGCGTCCTGCATAGTTCGGTTACGCAATTCTGATTGGGCAGAACAAAAGTGTGCTCACTCAATTGGCTAGAAAGACTATCACACACAGCCGGCAGTCACGCATTCGTTCTGGGCGGGAGAAATGAAATAATACATATGAGCGATTCCACGCAAATGTTAACCTTGCCATGAAAAAAATTTAAGTTTTCACCAAAATAGCAAAACAATTTCTGCGTTTTTGTGTAGGCTTATATTTTACAGTGCTTTAAAAATACTCAAAAATGTCTCTGTCAGTGTTTTACCAAAGTCACACTAGTGGCATTTTCGCATCCGTCACATCCTTAACAGAAAGATGTCACATCCATAATGAAGCTTTTTCCTCATAAATGCAAAAATGAAAAAGCAAATAAAATCAATCATGATTATTCTATAGAGATCTAACTCTAATCCTTTTGATTAGCATCGTTTCTTTTGGGTTGTGCAGTTTAATTCACAGAATTTCTACAAAGTATGTTAAATACTGTAAACTTGAAGACTTGTTTTGTCACATTCATTCAAAAATATTAAAAAAGTTTACAGATTTTTTTTTTTTGTGCTCCCACAACTCTGTGGCTAGTTGTTTTGAAAAATATAAAGAGATGTTTCAATATGATGTTAGCATATACTTCCTCTTTCAATTTATGTTTTGAGATTTTACTGCAAATGTCATATCCATAACGCTGGAAATGCTCATATATATTTCATATCGCAGCCTGTTGCGATTGCGATTCGATTTCAATTAATTGTACAGTCCTACATCGCAGGATATGAAATGTTGAGTTTGTGTTGGGATTATGTTTGATAAAGAGCCATAATTTTATTTAGTTTAACCATAGTGAGTTTATCATCCGCCTATGTTTTTAAGGCCTATGATTGTGCATTCACAGGAACACAAAATTGTACCATTTGTAGCTATAAGCACTGTATATTTAACTTTTTATCTTTGCTCTTTTGTATTTATCTATGCCTTAAAATCGTTTATTATATTTTAAGCACGATTCACATCCAAAATATTCTGAAATCAGTCTAAATAAATTTTTATTTTTTTTTAAATGGAGCTGTTCAAGCTTTCTCAGGGTTTTAGAGTTCGCCCTAATTTCTCAACGGTGTGACACCGGTGCGACCTGCAAAAAAAAAAAAAAAAAGTCATTGTGACTGGTTATATGGATTGTGCTGATGGGTTGTCACCTAAACAAAAAGTGCACCAGTGCAAAAACTAGTTTAGAAAAGTCAGTCTAGAGCCCTGTATCTGGTGAAATTGTATTCATATCGCAATATGTATTGCAGAAAAACTAAATATTACAATGTCATATTTTTCCAATATTGTGCAGCCCTAATCCAGAAGCTTCACTACAAATGAGGATTTAGTTGCAAAATGTATTTTGCTATAACTAAACAAGTAAAAAAATGTTGACATGAGAAATGCAGTGTTAAGCAGGTGATACTTACCATTCATCCTAATAGTACTGAATGAATATCACTTTTTGATCTTTTCACATCATTATTTGAAGCATTGTCCAAGAAATAGTAATAATACAGGCTACTTATGTAACTTTTATTGAGATTTGATGTGGTGTCAGGTATTGAGGTAAAGTTGGTTTTATAATTGCACATTTGTTTAGTGACAACTTGTGACACGCTCCCTATATTGTTTATCATGGTAATTTGAATATTTTGTCTGAAATCATATGTAAGTGTGCCTTGAAAACAACATTAGCACTATTTAATTTGACTGTGAACAATGTCGTACTTTGATAGTCATTGGCTGCTAATATGATTTCGCTTTGTATCATTTGCAAAGAAAACTTTTCCGAAATTATATTGTAAAGGTAATAGTCTGAATGTGTGAATATAAAACCAACTTGGGGAACATCTCAGTTCAGTTCATCTGATAACAGGATCAGTTTTTTTAAGTAGCTTAATTATAGACCATTTCAATGTGGTCATGTGATTGGCCTATAAACATTTCCTGCTTGTTATTAAACTATTTAATAACTGTAATGAGGCAATTCATTTCAACTTAATGTTAAAACAGCTATCATAACATTATTTATCAATATGTGGCTCTTTTTGGATTCTCGGAAGCTATAGACATTAAAAATGTAAAACAGGAAATACGATGGGACCATTGTTTTTGTTCACATCCCTCAAAATGGTCTATAAAGCAACTTTAAAAGCAATTCTATTAAAGACAACAGTTCAATAATATTGTCTAAAAATAATTGACTTAAAAAGGCTACTTCATCAAAAAAAAAAAAAAAATTCTGTCATCATTAACTCACTCTTCACGTGTCACAAACCTGTTTGAATTTCTAATTTCGTTGGACACAAAAAGAGATATTTTGAAAAATGTTGGAAACCGGTAACCATTGACTTTCATAGTATTTGTTTTCCCTGTTATGAAGGTCAATGATTACCTGTTTTCAACTTTTTTCTTAAAATCATCTTTTGTGTTCAAAAGAATTACGAAAGAAACTCATAAACGTTCATAACCACTCGAGTGTGAGTAAATAGTACCACAGTGTCGAACAGAGTCCAAAATTTCAATATCGTTTGGCAAAATTCACTCAGTGCACTTGTAACAAATATCCAACAACTAACTGTTGTTTTTAGCCTTTTGCAGTACAGACCTGCGACAGACTGATTGCAGTTTGGCATCAGCCGTCACTTTCATCCAAATGAAGGACGGCAAGGAGAACTCCAACGCCACCTTTGGAAGCTTCACCACAAATCTGGACCACACCAAGCCATGCTGGTACTGGGACAAAAAGGATCTGGCCCATACGCCGTCCCAGTCAGACAGCCTTGACCCAGCCACAGAAGCTCGGTACAGACGAGAGGGAGCCAGGTTCATCTTTGATGTCGGAACACGTTTGGGACTGTATCCTTCAATGCTGCTATTTGTAGACTTAACTTAAGATATTGTGTGTTTTTATTATTTATTTACTGATTTAGGCTATATAGTTTGAAGATTTTGTCCTTAATCACGTTTTTTAAGACATTATGACACCCTGGCGACTGGAATAACATACTTTCATCGGTTTTACATGTTTCATTCTTTCAAACAGTTCCCCAGATATGTAAGTAGTAGCTGATGTTGAAGGTTTGGTTTACATTTACATCACTGTTTACATTTTAAAGCAATTGCTTGCCCTCCACTTGTTTAAGATTTTCTCTCCTCTGTAAAACGCAAATAGAGATATTTGGAATAACTTTAAAAAAAACAATAACATTGACTTCCATAGTATTTCTTTTGGCTCAAAATTCTTTTGAGAATTTTAAGATTTATTTTTGTTCTGATATGGCAATTATTAACCATAACAGTGTTTTACTACTCTGCTGCTGTTCATTTAACTTTTTTTAGTTTCATAACAATAATTATGTTGGCTTGAGAAAGCCAACATACTGTTATCTTACTTAAACATATTATTATTATTCCACAAACAAATCGCTTTTTTTCCTAGGCTGTTCATGCTATGAAGCCCAAATTTGGCCTAAAGGTGCCTTCTGCATGCAAGATTGTTGTTGTATCTCCTCATGCCGATACGATTTACAGTTTTTGATTAAAAAAAAATGTATATGACGTTTCCGCAAAGTAATAAACGCATCTCCTCTTAGGCCGTTCATGCTATAAAGCCCAAATTTTGCCAAACGGTGCCTTCTATATGCAAGATTGTTGCTATAACTCTTCATCCCAATAAGATTTATAGTTTTTGATTAAAAAATTGTAAATATGGCATTTTCTAAATTTTTTAATTAGCATTTTAAAATAATTATACAATCCCCAAATTTTGCCAAAGATGTGTTTAACATAGCAGATTATTACTATATTTAGTTGGAGTAATCATAAATAACAGTTTTTCCTATAAATAATTTTTTTCATATTAAATTTGCCTGCTGGAGAGTGATATAATGTGTGACAGTGTCCAAGAGAGGGCAGTACAGGACCACAAATGAGAGTGATATAAAGTGGGAGAGTGTCCAAGAGAGGGCAGTACAGGACCACACGAGACTGATACAAAGTAGGAGAGTATCCAACACTCAGAAATAAAGACACACGAGCTGTCACTGGCAAGTTTTATAAACCACTAAGGGCTGATCTTACTGTTCACTAACGTCATGGACTGTTACACTGAACAGCGTGTCATAATGTTGTGTTGATATTATGTTATTCTCGATGTAATAACCTAATCAATGCATGTGAAAGCAATAATTAAATCTAAAATTGATGCTTACATGGAGAAGTTCAGTAAAATGTTTACTTCATCATACAGATCGTCTTTTATGATTTCTAGAGAGATAGTTTTCATCAGATACAGATTTCATCGAGACTCGCGCATCAATTAAATAACTTTGTTGAAATAAAACACACACACCATGACTTTTCCTAAATCTATATATTTTTTCAAACAAATGCATGCACTTTAAACACTTCACAGTGTTTGAAAAGCGCAATAGACAGTAAATCTCTCATGTTTTTAGAGGCACAGATCGCATTTGACTGGTTTATTACGGCAAAATGCCATCCTAAATGTGTTAACCGAAGCGGATCAAACGCGATCTCTGGAGGAGAAATATTTTCTTTCTCGATCGCGTTTCAACTCCGGTTAATCTTATACAGGCATAGCGTAAAATATTCAGTTATTTTATCGTTCAAATGATCTGAAAGCAGAGAATCAAACAACTTCTGTGTTTCCTGCCAACTGCCTTTGAGTCCCAGCGCATGCAGTCAGGCTGGCGTTCTCAAGCCAATATCAAAGTTCATCAACGAACTTTAGGTTCTAGTATATTTTATTGTCTTTGTTACATGGGTTATAGATTAAATTACATTTTTTGACAAGATGGTTTTTTGGTTAGTGCCGTATTATTCTGTTTCTCCTTCTAAACATCAATTACTAAAATGTAGAGAAAATTAGAATGTTTGATTAATTTGTGCGAGAATCAATTATTTTGTGTGTTGCTTTTCTATGAAACTTCTAAGAGCTTATTAAGTACTATGTAATATTTTATTTGTAATCACTTAATAGTTCATTCAAAAATTGTCATTATTGCACTTCACTTGTTTCAAATCTGAGTTTCTTTCTTCTGTTTAACACTAAAGAAGATAAAACCGGAAACCGGTAATCATTGTCAGTGGTTACAGGTTTCTAAAAATCTTCAAAATATCTTACTTTGGGTTCAACAGAAGAAAGAACCACATGTGGGTGAGTATTTAGTATAATATTAGAGTAAGTTATCATTTTTGTGTGCGTTACCCCTTTAAAAAGGCACTGCATTAAATTTCCACATCAATTTTTAATAAATTGTGTGTTAAATAAATACAGATCTATTCTGGCAAAGCATTTTTGTCATTCCACTGTTAAAAATACACAAATACTCTTTTTGTACAAACTAGTTTCAAAAATAGCAAACTAGAATTTCCTCCCTCACCTTTATCTCTGCAGGTTACCGGGGCTTGTTGTCTTTTTCTGGCTGGTAAAGTGGAAGAAACCCCCAAGAAGTGCAAAGACATCATTAAAACTGCTCGCAGTCTGCTCAACGATGTGCAGTTTGCACAGTTTGGAGATGACCCAAAGGTTTGTGACATTCAACATATTCACATTCTTTTTAAGTTTATTAATTTTTCTTTTTAAAATTTTTAATTTTGGCTGTATTGAAGATAATGGATTTTGTGGAATGTCATCACAGGAGGAGGTCATGGTGTTGGAGAGAATTTTACTCCAGACAATCAAGTTTGATTTACAAGTTGAACACCCCTACCAGTTTCTGCTGCGCTACGCTAAACAGCTGAAAGGTATTATTAAAAATACAATTTATTTAGGTTGTACTTTATTTATATATTTCATATATATGGATTCAAGACCTGGAAAGTACAAACACAGGTCATTAAAAGTACTTGAATTAAGTTAGGTAAATTTGTTCATGTTTATTTCAACAATTGTACTCAATTGTCAAAAACAGAATGAAAAAACTTAGAAATTCTTAATTAAAAAATCTAAAATTTAAATCTTGTACAGTACCAATGACAAATAATGGAGATTTGATCAATATTTCAGAAACCACATTCGAATATCACCAGTATTGAATTCAACAAAGTTTATTAAATTTTTTTGAACATGACTTTTTAAAACTATTTTTTAAAAATGACTAACAAACGAAAATGAAATGGTGTATTAAAAAGTTCTTGAATCTGCTGTTGGAATGTGGGAACCCTGTACTAGGTTTGAGTTTAAAACATGATGAAAATTTGGAAAAAAATTCTACTTGGTTTGACACTCTGATGGTCTGTTCTGTAGGTGACAAGAACAAAGTTCAGAAGCTTGTACAGATGGCGTGGACATTTGTCAATGACAGGTAGGATTCATTTTTACATTTTTTTATCATAAAATATATGTTATCATAAACCATAAGGCATCAATATCTGTGTTATTGTAGTTAGCTAGAACTATAACCATAAATAACAACTTTTACCCAAAATGACAATTCTGTCTTCATTTACCCACCCTTCAATTGTTTCTTTTCTCTGTGGAGCGCAAAAGAAGATATTTTGAAAAATGTTGAAAACTTGTAACATGGACTTCCATAGAATTTGTTTTTCCTACTATATGGAAGTCAGTGGTTACAGCTTTCTTTAAAATAACATCAGTTATGAAACAACAACATTTTGAAACACTGATGATGTAACAAAGCCTCGTTTACTGAAATCACTTGACCATCAATTTGAAACGATTCATAAAGGTTTCAAGGCTTCATGAAGCAGTGTTTGGAAAGCTGCCGTCACTACCACAGTGTTGATTTTGTTTGTGTGTATTTTCAGCCTCTGCACAATGCTGTCGCTTCAGTGGGAGCCAGAGATCATAGCAGTAGCGGTGATGTACCTTGCTGGCCGTCTTTGCAAGTTTGACATTCAGGAGTGGACTTCTAAGCAGTCGTCTCGCCGCTGGTGGGAGCAGTTTGTACAGGACGTCCCAGTGGAGTTACTGGAAGGTAAGACACTGCATGAATATGTTTGACACAGGATGCATTTTTATAAGGCTACACAATATATAGTTTCAGACATCATCATGCGCATATAATAAGATACAATACCATACAGTAGCATAAAATACATAGCTTTAAAATGTACCATATACAGTAATTGGGCATTTATCAGTGTAAGATTCTGACGGTATGATAACCTTGGATAAAAATTTCACGGTATTGTGATTACTGTTCTAAAATATGTGCTTTTTAAATGTCTGGGAAAAAACAACAACTTTTTTCACCATGACTTTTCCAAACCATGGTAAAACTTGAAACCAGTTAACATCCCATGCCTAACAGTAATTTTAAAGGGCCACGAAACCCCCTGTTTTAGCAGGGTGTTTTCACACCTGTAGTTTGGAAAAAGTCAGGAAAGAGGGTGTGTCTAGCTCTGTTTAGGTGGGAGTGTCAGGAGAGGGAAAGAGAGAAGGTTTTGCATAAAAATGGGAGTTGCCGTTTGGGCACGCGCTGACAGAGGCAAAACAAACACACAGATGCAGGGGAGAAAAACAGTGACTATGTTTACATGGATAATAGTAATCGAATTATTTGCCAAATCCTTATTTTTATTGACTTTAACTGCAGTTTGGCACTTTCACTTTCATTCAGGAACATTTTGTGCTTGCCCCCTGTGAGAAACAATATATTGAATACGAGGAACTGCTGGAAGACTGAAGTTTTAATGGAATGTTTGATACCGCACACCATATAAGAGAAAAAAGCCTCCGCATTTCTCTGTAACTTAGATGCACTCGGTAGGTAGTGTCAGAAAGCCATGTGCGTATAGACTATCCAGTCACAAAATGCGGAAAAATTCTACACGACGGTATTAGTTTGATTGCGATGTTTACATGTTTACACTCGGAGAGCAACATCTACAGCGGATCTTTCAGTCCATAATGTAGTGATATTAACGTACTGTAAACTGAGTTACTAAATCATTTTGACTAAAGTATGTCTTTAGAAACTGAAAGAGTACTGCTGACGATAAAAACTAACTTTACCATCTGAATAAACATAAACAAAGAACATTGATCGCTTACTTACCGAATCTGTAGAGACAGGACAATCAACACCAACTGGATCAGCGTCTTTTATTAAAAGAAGATGAGCCGCAAATCAGGATTTCACCATTTCCAGATGCAAAAAGCTCTCTTGTAAAAATGATCCTTACAAATGTAATTCTGCTGCGTGTCGTGTGCATTGTAATTCACACATGAGTCTAACTGCGCTCTCATAGTGGGGAAATGAAAACAAAACCTTCGTTGCAGCACATTTAAAAACGCAACACTGACAACCCATGTCTCCAAACAATTCTTCTTCCACTTGTTTTGGCAGAACAATGCAAGGATCTAGTTGCCGTGACACAGCTTCAAAAATTTGTTTCAAACCGGAAGAAGGAATTGCTTGAAGTAACGCAAAAACAACTAATTTTAGCTTTTTTTGTGAAATATATGTGTCCTAAAAGTGTTTTTAGCAGCATGGGACACATATATGACTGTCAACAGCTCAAAAACATGTTTTGGTGTTTCATGACCCTTCAAACAGTTATAATCAAGACCACGTAACCTTTTCTCACCACTAATTATAAGAACTTATGCCATGACAAGTGTTGAGCTTCTGTTTACAGTAGCATGTTGGCATGACAAGGTTTTATTTACAAGGCAACATGGTGGAGGAGACTTAAAAAAAAAAAAAACATTCTGCAATGCCATTATTTTCCAATACTATTCAACAATAATTTCAAACATTCTACGTCTAAACTCAGAAGTTTGGTGAAATCTTAAGTATGATTTATTGTGACGTATTTCACTGCTTGGTATTTCATGGTATTGGTCTTGCGGTTCATAGATATCTGCCACCAGATACTGGATTTGTACTCTCAGGGTAAGCAGCCGATCCCCCAGCAGCCTCAGATGCAGGACAAAGAGAAACCGCCACCCCCTCCTGCTGCTCCACCCAGCCAATCAGGGGTGCAGAACCCACCCTCTCAACCTCCCTCCAAGAAAAACTCCCCCCAGGCCAGCCCTCCTGCCAAGATTAAACGCCAACATGTAAGTAAAGTGTTTACTGTGGGCTATGATACCCAGTTAAACCAAAAATTATTTAGACGCCAGCAACATTTCTCACATCATCACAGTATATTTACTATAGTTTAGAATCATTTTTAAGTGTTGTTGTTTTCAATGAAATTGTCAGATAATTTTGAAAGAAAGGAGCTATTTGTAATGGATTACAATCTGCCAAAAATGTTAGTGTGACAGCGTTGAAATAACTGTTGGTACTTTTGTTGGGCTGCAATAAAATCCTGCAGTCACTGTTGTTAATCTGATCATAATCAAACCTGATCTATAATATTTTTTCAGACTCAATGCAGCCTCTTTTTTCACTTTTTGTTAGTTTTAAGTCTCCTGTGTGAATATTTTTTGGGTATAATGCGACAGTTATCTTCAATTTTGCTCCTGATAGTAAAAACATAAGCATGGCTAGGCATGGGCCGGTATAAGATTCTGACGGTATGATAACCTTGGATAAAAATATCATGGTATTATGATTGCTGCTCTAAATTATATTCTTCTTAAATGTCTGGGTAAAAAACAAAACCTTTTTCCCCCTTTTGAAAATTAATTTTTTGAAAAATGTATAATATTTTGGAGCAGTAAACATGTCAGGCTACATAATTCAAATGAATCATTGACTTCAATTCTCTTCATTAGTGTCAAAAACACTGATTTCTTTACAATTTAAAACGGTATCTTTGGATATCTTTTCTGCTGGAGATACTGTTGTCCTAAAAAACTAATAAAAATATTTTTTTACATACCTTAGGAACGGTATTAAAGAAAATTTTGGCGGTTTTAAAACCTTGACTTTTACAAACCATGGTATACCTTGAAAACGGTTATCATCCCATGCCTAGTACCTGATGTCTGGATAATTTTTTCTTCGGCTGATTTGGGGAGCCAAATTCTCGGCAGTCACCTCCATGACACAAGCTCAAATTGTCGGTTTTTTATATTTGATACAAAAAAGTATTTTATTGAATTTAGTCTGTTTTATACCTAATTCAAACAATGAGGGTAATTTTGGCTCTTTTAGGTGGCATTCAGTTCAGCAATGCTCATAGCTTGTTGGCTAGATAAATATAAAGTTGCAACTCTTATACGCGTGCATTCTGCTAGGTTATGCCTTGGCCCACATATAATCTGCGCACGCAGAAATCCGCAAATTTCCAGATTTTTAGATTTTAATTGGGATATATGGGTAACAGTTCACAATAATGGTTCATTTGTTATCATAAGTTAAATACATGAATAAAACGATGAACAAACAGTTATTAATCTTGGTTAATGTTAATAACAGTGTTTGCTAATATATTTTTTGGATGAAATGATATGTCTTATAATTAGTTTGTTAACTAGCTTATTAATAAATAATAGAATATGTATATTAACTGACATAAACCAAAGTAATAAATACTGTAGTATTGCTGGTTTATGTTAGTTAATGCATAAACTAATGTTAAGAAATTATTTAATTTAATTTTATTTAATTAATGTTTTTTCTCTTTTTTTTTTTTTGCCAATATCTCATTAATTGCATGCTTGAATAAATATAATCATAAATAGGTTAATAATTTAAGTAAAGTCATCTTTGTTGTTATTTTTACAGCCACTGATTCCTATTATTTTTATTTTCTACAATGAATTGGAGAAACAAAAAAACAATATTATAATTTGATGATAATATAGCGGATCAAAATGTTAAAATGCAAATGTATACCTATAGTATTATGTTTTATTTGAGTGGTAATGAAGTAAATGTGATCAGATTCAGATTTCAGCTAAATAAAACCTTAAGTTTCAGTTTGTTTATCAATTTTTTTTTGCGTCACTGTTAAAAACAAAGTAACAAGCAAACTGCTTCTTTGAGAAGAAAATGAAAGAATTGGTTACGTAGCTTCAGTATGCGTTAGGTATCGTAAAACTCATATCTTTTTTTGTGTTGTTTTGTAGGTCTCTCCTAAAGATGAACCTAAAGCTCCAGCAGGTAAATAATTTTGCTTGCAAAGGACATTTTATTGTTTCATAAGAACGAATGTCTATTTGTGAGATTATGAATTTTCTATTGTATTAAGTGTAAATTACTCTCTGTCATTGTTTCAGAACAAGTTGGCTCTAAGATACCACGTCTGGAGAGTCCCATGCCACCTCTTCCTGTTTCTCAACCCCCTGGTGAGACTTTCTTTGTTTTAAAATAAGCAGCACAATAAATCTTTGCTGACATCACTACTCATCATACAAAATATTGCTTCAAAAATAAAGGATAAGAAAAAATAACTTAAAAAATGTACATTTATTTAGCAAGTTATCAACACAACATTTCTCATTTTTAAGTAGAACTAAAGTAACAAAACAAAAAAGTAAAACTTTTAAAAAATGACCAAATGACTAACATTTAAAATGGCGTACAGGAAATGTACATGATTTAAAATTAGATAGAATCTAACTTTAGATATAAACGTTATAGTCATGACTTTGAATATTATAACAGTACATTATGCATGTATATTAGTACCATTTTTTTTCGCCTGCACATCCCCATTAAAAATGTACAAAAATAGATTATTTCAAAGTAGTGTTTTTATCAACATGTCAAAATATGATGTTTGCCTTAACTAGTGTTATACGATGAAAACGCGTCCTCGCAGGTATTAGATTAATTCATTATTTTTTCACAGGAGGCCTATGCATATCATATTAGTCTTAATTGCAAGACACTCCATTTGATAAAACCCCCTCTCATTCAAGTCTGCTTCTAATTGTTAGTATAAGGTAAGATTTTTTATGTTGCCTTGAGTCTAATATTGGCATAATTAGTTTTAAAAAGATCTTCATCTCATATTGGCTTCCCAAATAAGTGGTGGGAGGAACAAAGATTTGAAATGTCTTCACAAATTGATTCACTTTTTCGAAGCATTCAAAACACCATTTGTTAGGGACACCTGGTGGTCAAAACTATTTAAATTATGCAACAAAAATGCTGGCAAAACCTTCTTTTATATTGCTTTTCAAACTTAATGTGAACTTAAAATTAAAAGTAAAACCTATAAATGCACTTAGCTCATCTAATATCATTAAACATTAAGTGTCTGCATAAAAGTTTTGGAAACGTCATGGAAAACAGATATCTGTATACTTGAATATAGGTGATTTACCTCTTTTCTGTCCTTGGCCGATCACATACTGCCACATACTGTAATTAGTGCGTTGTAAGCATTATCTAAATCAAATTTACATATATATAAATATAAATTGAAACTGAATAGATTGTTGGGTGTTTTACGATATGCTATAATAAATTTAAACATGCATTGTTTTTCTATTACCATGCATATGTAGACATTTCATGAAACATTAGGTCATGAAAATTTACTTGAAAGTCTTGGAAAAGTCATGGAATTTTAATAGTAAAAATGTGTATGAACCCTGAATGTAAAACCTTTTTTGTTAAATTAAATATTACTTTTATAGTGCTTCTCACAATAACTATTGTTCCAAAGCAGTTTCACAAAATGTGCACGTCATTACATTACAATCAAAATCATTAGTTATGTTTATGTTACCATAAATGTATTAGTTACTAATCACTTCATTAGTTATAAAAAACTGTAACTTATAAAGTTACACATTATATAGGTGATGTCTATGTGTAGATGTTCAATGAAGTGTATTTGCTAGGGGTGTAATGGATCACAGTTGATCCGTAATTCATACAGATCACAACCCATGGTTCGGAACACACGTGGCCCGCGGATGAATTCCTTCCTTTTTTACTGGTAGATTAATCCTAAATTTGTAACAATCGCAGAGACACGTCATACAAATCATATGTATGAAAGCATTTTAACTATCCTGTAAAATATAATGATGACAGAAGTTGTGGTAGTTTATTAGGGGTGTGGTGGTTTTCTTAGATTATTAAAGGTGTTTTCTGTCATTACTTGTTTAGCCTGCATGAATGCAATCAGTTTAAGCTGCATGATTAAACATTAAAAGATCAGGATCTCAACACCCACGCAATATTAATTACAAAGGATGGTGATTTACATGTTTATTAATCCTTCGAATCACTGCATTTAAGTCTGAAAATGCAAAAATCAAGATAGAGATGGAGTATTTAAAAAGTCAAATAACACAGAAGTTCTGCGATAACAGTTTATAGATTAGATAAAACCACTGATGTTTATGGTAAAGAGTACAATCACCATCATATGCATGTAACTTGACGCTCAAACTGAAAGTTGTAGGCAGCAATTACATTCTTTAATCAATAGGTGGCGACAACCTGCCATCAAAAATACACAATTTAATAATTCTTCAAAAACGACCCATCTAGCAATAAAACATGAAGTTTAATGAGTGAATATCTGAATCATTTTTTGAAAATGAGACTAGAAATAAATATGGCTTGTACAAATTATAATGTTAGATTTCTACATTTAGCGTATTCAGCAGTAGTAGTAGTAACAGTGTTTATTTTTATTCAGCTGACTATTTCTTCATTTTATCTGTAAATAAATTACAGGTTCTAGGTTCTGTTTGTTAAAACCAAAAGTGTCTTGCAGTGCTGTTTTTGTAATAAACGAAATGCAAATTACATTTGTCTCCTCCCCTTTTTGGCTGATCCAAAAAAGGGTCTGTCCATGACTGAAACATAATGTGATCTGAACCGTGAAATTTGTGATCTGTTACACCACTAGTTATTTGTGTATTAAATGTATGTGTTATATGGGTGTTTTTGCAAAACACACATTTCTTTGGACCCTATTCACATTTACGGATTTACCAGTAGCTCATAGTTGGGTAAACTTAGAGCACAGTGAATGAGAGAGTTACAGTCCTTTTTGCTTAAATGATAAAAGAACAACTCAGCAATGGTGTTATCAGGACTTTCAGAAAGAGAAAAAAATTGTGTGAGACTCATAACAGTAGGCAGGAGAGAATAACGTTAAATTTACTGTAATGTATATAGACGCTGCATTACAATTAAACAGGTGATGATTTGTCTTTATAATTTGATGCAAAGATGAAATAATACATACATAAATACATTTAAATGTTCCCACATTTATTTAAAAATTAAAATGAGAAAAAACTTTCAAAGATTTAAGATGCTGATGACCATTAAACACGTCATAACAATCTTGTGAAAAGGGTCCAAAGGCATATTTTTGGTTTGTGCAGTTTAAAGTGTAATGAATGCTAATGATCGAAAAATAACTTTGACATCTGTCTACACAGAACGCAAGACTCAATCTGCCATCCCAGCACCTCCTGCTGAAGCCGAACCAGCCACGTCATCAGAACTGGACCCAGCACAAGGACCTGCTCCTCCTCTGCCTCACGGAGCCCCTCCCCCTCTACCGCACCGCCCACCGCCCCCTCCACCCTCCAGCTACATCATGGGCATGTCCACATCTAGTTCCTACATGTCGGGGGAGGGGTTTCAGAGTCTGCAGTCTATGATGAAGACCGAAGGGCCCTCCTATGCACCCATGCCCCCTTCATACGGGATAACGTATCACCCACACGTCTATGGGCATGCAAACCCTCCACCTCCAGGTCCTCCGCCTCCTGCCAATTACCCTCCTCCCAATCTACCCCCGCCCACCCCAGCTTACCCTCCTCCAGGCTACAACCCCAGCTATCCACCTCCACCCCCGCGCATGCCACCAGGGCACAACGTGCCCCCACCGGGAATGGGTTTACCGCCTGCTGGGTACCCTCCTCCTCCTGTCCCGCCTGGCCAGCCTCAGCTGCCGCCCCACGCCATCACAGGAATGAACAGAGGGGCATGGATGAGATGAGATGAGATGAGAAGATAAGACACGTGCCTGTGTACTATACACGAAGAGTTCACATCCAAAACCGACTGATATGTTCTAAAATTAGCATTTTTTTCTCATCCTCCTGTCTGTTGGTTCAATTATTTCACTTTCATGGTAATCAAGAGTTTCCTTTTATTGTATTGAAAGTGAAATAAGTGAAGATAAACAGAGAAAGCTCAGAAAAATGATCATTTTAGATGCCAATTAGAGGTTTTAGCATCTGAACTCTACACCGTCAGGTTTCTATGTATTCTGATGCTAGTTTTACAGGAAGGTAGAGACATTTCTGCTTAAATTGGAGTGTCAGGAAGTCTATGAAATACAACAGGCTTCCACTTGGGTTCAGGGTTTTACCGATCTGTAGACTTCATCTCCACTGATCTGATTTAAAAGGATAATTCATCACTAAAATGAAAAATTGTCTTGTATATCTACTCATCCTCCTGCTGAAGGGACAGTTCATCCATGAATGTAACTTTTTTAACATAAGGGTTGATTAATTTAAATTTGTGGGTGAACTGTCCCTTTAAGTCTAACAATAGCACAGACAATGTGAATCAAATTTAAGATGTTTTCAGTTTTAAATGCTCTCACACTAGGATGTTTTTTTGGATTAGAGTGCACAAGTAGATGCATAAATAGATCTGACAGTAGGTAAAGATTCAGATTTTTTTGGTCGTTAGACTTGTAAGGCTTGCATAGTGACAGCATGTGCCGCTTTATTTACAATTATTGTCTGTGCATATAAAATTGTCACTATTTACTCTCTCGAGTGTTTCCAAACCCCTATGATTTTCTTTCTTCTGTTGAACACCAAATAATTTATTTAGATGATGTTAGAAATTGTGTACTTCCATAGTATTTATTTCTCTTACTTATGGAAGTCAGTGGTTACCCGGTTAAGTGAAGGGTGAGTAAATGACAGACCAGACATTTTCAGTTTTGGGTGAACCATCCCTTTAAATTCATTCGCATCACCACTTGCATTCCAAATACCTTTCTATGAATGAATTATGAATTCTTCATTGTACATATGGTTTATTCTGTATTATCTTATCTTTAGAGTGTGTTTGTTTTTTGTTCGTTTGTTATTTTCCCAGTCTTGTGTTCCTCTGGCTTACTTTTTAGTTAGTTTGTTTCAGACTTGTTATTATTATTTCCTTAGCAAGATTGGGAAAACGTCCCACAAATCTTCCTTAGCAGTATGTAATTCAGATGCATCTCTGGCATCTTTGACTGACCTGAGATCAGGTGCATTGATTGGGCATGTTGGTTTCATAGTTTCCCATATGTGCCTTAGTTTGGTTTATAGTTGATTGGTGAGCGACTCTCTGTGCTTAACTAGTTTGTGTTTAACTGTTGATTCTTTTAGGCTGATAATAAAAAAAATGTGCATTTGCTAAATTGTGTCGTGTGTTACTGTTGAGTTTTACCATTTTGGAATCCATTCAGCCGCTATCCAAGTCTGGCGGGAGCAGATTTAGCTTAGCTTAGCCTAGCATCATTGAATCAGATTTTACCATTAGCTTCTTGCTATGACTTTTAATTTTCTGTCAGTCTTAGTATGTGATGTCACCACAGAAGAGTCAAGTTTTAAATAAGAGACTAATTGAATTTCTAGTTGTTTTTACCAATTGTCCAATTCAATTCAATGATCTATCCTAAGCTAAGCTAAAAGTGCGATTGTCAGATTTGGAGATTGGCTGAATAGATTGAAAAATGGTAAAACTCCTTAAATTATACTTGAAAAAAGTAGCCTACACTGTACCAAATGATTCATTTAAATTTACATTATTTTTTTTGCATGGCCCTGTTAAATTAATAAATAAATAAATTCATTCATTCATTCATGTAATCATTTAGAAGAAAAAGGGCTCATCTTTGCGTTAACTTCAAGTATTTGCTATATGCACACAGACTTTTAATTTTTAGCCAAGCAGCACAAGGGCTTCCAGCTGTCTTTCCATTACAAAATAGTCACGTTTAAGATTTAATTTCTTAAAAAATCAGCGATCTTCACTGCCTTTTATATATACGATATCAAGTGGGTCTCCGCATAATCCTAATTAAACACCGCATTAAATTCCATTTCCCTCTGCCATGTCTTTAAAATATGACAGTTTATTTTACCTCAGTATTATATATATAGTATTATATATATATATATATATATATATATATATATATATATATATATATATATATATATATATATATATATATATATATATGAAATATCCAAAAAAGACAAGAAAACAAAATTTACCATGGTTTACAAGTACTCTTTGGAATATGAGGAAAAACCGTGATAAGCCCCTTTGAAAATGTTTTTTTAAATCAGGATTAACTACGGATCGACTAATTTATACAAGTTTAAGAAAAATAGATAAAGCAAATTTCTTTCTTAAAATTATTGAAGATTTTCCCAGTGATGGGTTGTTGCTGGAAGGGCATTCATTGCTTCACACATATGCTGGATAAGTTGGCGGTTCATTCTGCTGTGGCGATCCCAGATTAATAAACAGACTAAGCCGAAAAGAAAATGAATGAATGAATTATTGAAGATGCAAAAGGAAATAGTAAAACTATATGGAAAACTGTCAAAAGTAGAGGATACACAGCTTAAAATAAATAGACAAATTGTTTATGACTCTGTAGAAATTGCAACTAATTTTAATGAATATTTCTTAAACTCTGTTCAGAAACTTGCCAAACATTTTCCAGCTGTTCACCCATGTTCTAGCCTAAAAGGCAGCCAATATTCCCCCAGATGAAATAAATGTTCAAAAAATAATTTCCACATTGAATAACAGTAAAGCACAAGCTGTTTAAGGCATTGATACTGCTTTTTAAAGAGATATAAAGATATTTTAGGTTTTCCTCTCAGAAATGATAAATAAATCCATAAATGATAGTACTTTACCCGCTGCTTTAAAATCTGCAATAATAACACCAATATATAAATCAGGTAACAAACAGCAAACTAGCAGTTATCGGCCTATAAGCATCCTACCAGTTGTATCAAAGTGCTTTAAAAAGTTGTAACAGAGCAACTTATGGCTCATTTAGATAGAAATACTTACATCCAATGCAGTTTGGTTTTAGAAAAAAATTCAAATGAGACAGCTTGCTGTTACTTTTTAGAAACGATAAAGACAAATTGGACAGGGGGGGGGGGGGGGAGCTGTCTTTCTTGATTTACGTAAGGGATTTGATACTGTTAACCATGATATTTTGATTAACAAATAAAACATACAATCTTTCAAAGCAAACACTAAATTGGATAAAATTGTACTTGAGTGATTGGAGTCAATGTGTTCAGGTTACCAGTTTTAAACCTACTTTTAAACCAATTAAATTAGAAGTGCCTCAGGGATCTATTTTAGGACCTTTACTTTTTAGTATTTATATAAATGATTTACCAGCTGTAAGCATTAATGCTGATTTATTAATGTACACTGATGATGCTGTGCTTTACACTTATGAAATAAATCCAACAGAAGTTACTACTAAATTAACAAATGAAATGCTAAATGTTTTTAAATGGTTGCAAAATTCAAATCTCGCCTTAAATGTTGAAAAAAACTGTATCCATGTGTTTCTCAAATAGGTATGAAGTTGGAAATGTTTTAGACATTTTTATAAATGGGCAAAATATTAAAAATGTCACTGAATTCAAATGTTTAGGCATCTTGTTGGACTCAAACCTTAATTTTAAAACTTATTTTAAAAAACTTGCTACCACACTGAGATTCAATCTAAGAAATTTTAAACATATCAGAGATTCTATGACTTATAAGGCCTCTGGTATGCATTTAAATACTACATTATGATTGTTCCACATTTGTTGTACAGTATAACGAGCTGGGCTCAGGCATGTAAATTATCTTTAACACTGTTGGAATCATTACACAAGAGAGAGAAAAAGCCTCAGTTGTACCATTACTGAAATATCTTAAAAAAACATAGTCTCTTAAGTTTTGATATTATTATGGTGGCTTGAAAAGCCAGCATACTGTTATCTATCTTAAACTTATTATGGTGGCTTGAAAAGCCAGCATACTGTTATCTATCTTAAACTTATTCTTCTTCTTCTTCTTCTTCTTCTTCTTCTTCTTCTTCTTCTTCTTCTTATTCTTCTGAGACTAATTTCTAAGTGTATCTCCTCCTAGGCCTTTCAAGCTACATACTTCAAACTTTCGTCAAACCTTCGAACTGGTCTGACTCGGGTTGCTATATCTTTTCTAACTGATCCGACCTTGGGTTTTCCGAAAAACGACCCAGAAAAATCCCAAAAGTCCCATTGACTTAACATTGGGTCAAACTTTGTGAGCTCATAACTCTGCATCAGACTGTCCTACAGACTTCTTACTGGACACATTTAACTCAGTCTAGCCAGCAGCCAATAACTGATGACTTTTTAACTTACTAGCCACTTCCTAGCAACCACTTACAGCACCCTAGCAACTGTCCCATAGACTTCCATTGTAAAAGACTCCCATTGACTTAACATTGGATCAACCTTTGTGAGCTCATAACTCTACATCAGACTGTCCTACAGACTAGAGTCTGGCCTCATTCAACTCAGTCTAGCCAGCAGCCAATCACTGATTACCTTTAAACTTACTAGCCACTCCCTAGCAACCAATTTCAGCACCCTAGCAACTATCCCAGAGACTGTGACTAGGTATTCTAACACACGCTAACAGTTTTAACATCCTACTGACATGCTAATCTTGCTAGAAAGGTGCTAGCAACACGATAGTGACATGCTAGTCATGCTAGTAACATGCTAATTCATGCTAGAATCATGCTAACAACATGCTAATTCATGCTAGAAACAAGCTGATTCATGCTAGAATCATGCTAGTAACATGCTAGTTACATGCTAATTAATGCTAGAATCATGCTAGTTACATGCTAATTCATGCTAGAAACATGCTAATTCATGCTAGAATCATGCTAACAACATGCTAATTTATGCGAGAAACATGCTAGTAACATGCTAATTCATGCTAGAATCATGCTAGTAACATGCTAATTCATGCTAGAATCATGCTAGTTACATGCTAATTCATGCTAGAAACATGCTAACAACATGCTAATTCATGCTAGAAACATGCTAGTAACATGCTAATTCATGCTAGAAACATGCTAGTAACATGCTAGAATCATGCTAGTAACATGCTAATTCATGCTAGAAACATGCTAGTAACATGCTAGAATCATGCTAGTAACATGCTAATTCATGCTAGAAACATGCTAGTAACATGCTAATTCATGCTAGAATCATGCTAGTAACATGCTAATTCATGCTAGAATCATGCTAGTAACATGCTAATCCATGCTAGAATCATGCTAGTAACATGCTAATTCATGCTAGAAACATGCTAATTCATGCTAGAATCATGCTAATAACATGCTAATTCATGCTAGAATCATGCTAGTAACATGCTAATTCATGCTAGAATCATGCTAGTAACATGCTAATTCATGCTAGAAACATGCTAGTAACATGCTAATTCATGCTAGAATCATGCTAGTAACATGCTAATCCATGCTAGAATCATGCTAGTAACATGCTAATTCATGCTAGAAACATGCTAATTCATGCTAGAATCATGCTAATAACATGCTAATTCATGCTAGAATCATGCTAGTAACATGCTAATTCATGCTAGAATCATGCTAGTAACATGCTAATTCATGCTAGAAACATGCTAGTAACATGCTAATTCATGCTAGAATCATGCTAGTAACATGCTAATTCATGCTAGAATCATGCTAATAACATGCTAATTCATGCTAGAAACATGCTAATTCATGCTAGAATCATGCTAATAACATGCTAATTCATGCTAGAAACATGCTAGTAACATGCTAATTAATGCTAGAAACATGCTAGTAACATGCTAATTCATGCTAGAATCATGCTAGTAACATGTTAATTCATGCTAGAATCATGCTAGTTACATGCTAATTCATGCTAGAAACATGCTAGTAACCTGCTAATTCATGCTAGAATCATGCTAGTAACATGCTAATTCATGCTAGAAACATGATAATTCATGCTAGAATCATGCTAATAACATGCTAAATCATGCTAGAAACATGCTAGTAACATGCTAATTCATGCTAGATACATGCTAGTAACATGCTAATTCATGCTAGAATCATGCTAGTAAGATGCTAATTCATGCTAGAATCATGCTAGTAACATGCTAATTCATGCTAGAAACATGCTAATTCATGCTAGAATCATGCTAGTAACATGCTAATTCATGCTAGAATCATGCTAGTAACATGCTAATTCATGCTAGAATCATGCTAGTAACATGCTAATTCATGCTAGAAACATGCTAGTAACATGCTAATTCATGCTAGAATCATGCTAGTAACATGCTAATTCATGCTAGAATCATGCTAATAACATGCTAATTCATGCTAGAATCATGCTAGTAACATGCTAATTCATGCTAGAATCATGCTAATAACATGCTAATTCATGCTAGAAACATGCTAATTCATGCTAGAATCATGCTAATAACATGCTAAATCATGCTAGAAACATGCTAGTAACATGCTAATTCATGCTAGAAACATGCCAATTCATGCTAGAATCATGCTAGTAACATGCTAATTCATGCTAGAAACATGCTAGTAACATGCTAACTCATGCTAGAAACATGCTAGTAACATGCTAATTCATGCTAGAATCATGCTAATTCATGCTAGAATCATGCTAGTTACATGCTAATTTATGTTAGAATCATGCTAGTTACTTGCTAATTCATGCTAGTAACATGCTAATTCAGACTCGGCTTTTCAAGCCACCATAAAGTTTGTCCTCAAACTTTAATATCTAGTTATTATTCTTCTTCTTCTTCTTATTCTTCTGAGACTAATTTCTAAGTGTATCTCCTCCTAGGCCTTTCAAGCTACATACTTCAAACTTTCGTCAAACCTTCAAACTGGTCTGACTCGGGTTGCTATATCTTTTCTAACTGATCCGACCTTGGGTTTTCCGAAAAACGACCCAGAAAAATCCCAATAGTCCCATTGACTTAACATTGGGTCAAACTTTGTGAGCTCATAACTCTGCATCAGACTGTCCTACAGACTTCTAACTGGACTCATTTAACTCAGTATAGCCAGCAGCCAATAACTGATGACTTTTTAACTTACTAGCCACTCCCTAGCAACCACTTACAGCACCCTAGCAACTGTCCCATAGACTTCCATTGTAAAAGACTCCAATTTACTTAACATTGGATCAACCTTTGTGAGCTGATAACTCTGCATCAGACTGTCCTACAGACTAGAGTCTGGCCTCATTCAACTCAGTCTAGCCAGCAGCCAATCACTGATTTCCTTTAAACTTACTAGCCACTCCCTAGCAACCAATTTCAGCACCCTAGCAACTGTCCCTTAGACTGTGACTAGCTATTCTAACACACGCTAACAGTTTTAACATCCTACTGACATGCTAATCTTGCTAGAAAGGTGCTAGCAACACGATAGTGACATGCTAGTCATGCTAGTAACATGCTAATTCATGCTAGAATCATGCTAACAACATGCTAATTCATGCTAGAAACAAGCTGATTCATGCTAGAATCATGCTAGTTACATGCTAATTCATGCTAGAAACATGCTAATTCATGCTAGAATCATGCTAACAACATGCTAATTCATGCTAGAAACATGCTAGTAACATGCTAATTCATGCTAGTAACATGCTAATTCATGCTAGTAACATGCTAATTCATGCTAGAATCATGCTAGTAACATGCTAATTCATGCAAGAATCATGCTAGTAACATGCTAATTCATGCTAGAATCATGCTAGTAACATGCTAATTCATGCTAGAAACATGCTAGTAACATGCTAATTCATGCTAGAATCATGCTAATAACATGCTAATTCATGCTAGAAACATGCTCATTCATGGTAGAATCATGCTAATAACATGCTAATTCATGCTAGAAACATGCTAGTAACATGCTAATTAATGCTAGAAACATGTTACTAACAATGATAATTCATGCTAGAATCATGCTAGTAACATGCTAATTCATGCTAGAAACATGCTAGTAACATGCTAATTCATGCTTGAATCATGCTAGTAACATGCTAATTCATGCTAGAATCATGCTAATAACATGCTAATTTATGCTAGAAACATGCTAGTAACATGCTAATCCATGCTAGAATCATGCTAGTTACATGCTAATTAATGCTAGAATCATGCTAGTTACATGCTAATTCATGCTAGAAACATGCTAATTCATGCTAGAATCATGCTAACAACATGCTAATTCATGCTAGAAACATGCTAGTAACATGCTAATTCATGCTAGAAACATGCTAGTAACATGCTAGAATCATGCTAGTAACATGCTAATTCATGCTAGTAACATGCTAATTCATGCTAGAATCATGCTAGTAACATGCTAATCCATGCTAGAATCATGCTAGTAACATGCTAATTCATGCTAGAATCATGCTAGTAACATGCTAATTCATGCTAGAAACATGCTAGTAACATGCTAATTCATGCTAGAATCATGCTAGTAACATGCTAATTCATGCTAGAATCATGCTAATAACATGCTAATTCATGCTAGAAACATGCTAATTCATGGTAGAATCATGCTAATAACATGCTAATTCATGCTAGAAACATGCTAGTAACATGCTAATTCATGCTAGAAACATGTTAGTAACAATGCTAATTCATGCTAGAAACATGCTAGTAACATGCTAATTCATGCTAGAATCATGCTAGTAACATGCTAATTCATGCTAGAATCATGCTAATAACATGCTAATTCATGCTAGAATCATGCTAATAACATGCTAATTCATGCTAGAATCATGCTAGTAACATGCTAATTCATGCTAGAAACATGCTAGTAACATGCTAATTCATGCTAGAATCATGCTAATTCATGCTAGAAACATGCTAGTAACATGCTAATTCATGCTAGAAACATGTTAGTAACATGCTAATTCATGCTAGAATCATGCTAGTTACATGCTAATTTATGTTAGAATCATGCTAGTTACTTGCTAATTCATGCTAGTAACATGCTAATTCAGACTCGGCTTTTCAAGCCACCATAAAGTTTGTCCTCAAACTTTAATATCTAGTTATGGTGGCTTGAAAAGCCAGCATATTGTTATCTATCTTAAACTTATTATTATTCTTCTTCTTCTTCTTCTTCTTCTTCTTCTTCTTCTTATTCTTCTGAGACTAATTTCTAAGTGTATCTCCTCCTAGGCCTTTCAAGCTACATACTTCAAACTTTCGTCAAACCTTCGAACTGGTCTGACTCGAGTTGCTATATCTTTTCTAACTGATCCGACCTTGGGTTATCCGAAAAACGACCCAGAAAAATCCCAAAAGTCCCATTGACTTATCATTGGGTCAAACTTTGTGAGCTCATAACTCTGCATCAGACTGTCCTACAGACTTCTAACTGGACTCATTTAACTCAGTCTAGCCAGCAGCCAATAACTGATGACTTTTTAACTTACTAGCCACTCCCTAGCAACCACTTACAGCACCCTAGCAACTGTCCCATAGACTTCAATTGTAAAAGACTCCCATTTACTTAACATTGGATCAACCTTTGTGAGCTCATAACTCTGCATCAGACTGTCCTACACACTAGAGTCTGGCCTCATTCAACTCAGTCTAGCCAGCAGCCAATCACTGATTACCTTTAAACTTACTAGCCACTCCCTAGCAACCAATTTCAGCACCCTAGCAACTGTCCCAGAGACTGTGACTAGCTATTCTAACACACGCTAACAGTTTTAACATCCTACTGACATGCTAATCTTCCTAGAAAGGTGCTAGCAACACGATAGTGACATGCTAGTCATGCTAGTAACATGCTAATTCATGCTAGAATCATGCTAACAACATGCTAATTCATGCTAGAAACAAGCTGATTCATGCTAGAATCATGCTAGTAACATGCTAGTTACATGCTCATTAATGCTAGAATCATGCTAGTAACATGCTAGTTACATGCTAATTAATGCTAGAATCATGCTAGTTACATGCTAATTCATGCTAGAAACATGCTAATTCATGCTAGAATCATGCTAGTAACATGCTAATCCATGCTAGAATCATGCTAGTAACATGCTAATTCATGCTAGAATCATGCTAGTAACATGCTAATTCATGCTAGAATCATGCTAGGAACATGCTAATTCATGCTAGAAACATGCTAATTCATGCTAGAATCATGCTAATAACACGCTAATTCATGCTAGAAACATGCTAGTAACATGCTAATTTTTGCTAGAAACATGCTAGTAACATGCTAATTCATGCTAGAATCATGCTAGTAACATGCTAATTCATGCTAGAAACATGCTAATTCATGCTAGAATCATGCTAGTTACATGCTAATTCATGCTAGAATCATGCTAGTAACATGCTAATTCATGCTAGAATCATGCTAGTAACATGCTAATTCATGCTAGAAACATGCTAGTAACATGCTAATTCATGCTAGAATCATGCTAGTAACATGCTAATCCATGCTAGAATCATGCTAGTAACATGCTAATTCATGCTAGAATCATGCTAATAACATGCTAATTCATGCTAGAATCATGCTAGTAACATGCTAATTCATGCTAGAATCATGCTAGTAACATGCTAATTCATGCTAGAAACATGCTAGTAACATGCTAATTCATGCTAGAATCATGCTAGTAACATGCTAATTCATGCTAGAATCATGCTAATAACATGTTAATTCATGCTAGAAACATGCTAATTCATGCTAGAATCATGCTAATAACATGCTAATTCATGCTAAAAACATGCTAGTAACATGCTAATTCATGCTAGAATCATGCTAGTAACATGCTAATTCATGCTAGAATCATGCTAGTAACATGCTAATTCATGCTAGAATCATGCTAATAACATGCTAATTCATGCTAGAATCATGCTAGTAACATGCTAATTCATGCTAGTAACATGCTAATTCATGCTAGAATCATGCTAGTAACATGCTAATTCATGCTAGAAACATGCTAGTAACATGCTAATTCATGCTAGAATCATGCTAGTAACATGCTAATTCATGCTAGAATCATGCTAATAACATGCTAATTCATGCTAGAAACATGCTAATTCATGCTAGAATCATGCTAATAACATGCTAATTCATGCTAGAAACATGCTAGTAACATGCTAATTCATGCTAGAAACATGCTAGTAACATGCTAATTCATGCTAGAATCATGCTAGTAACATGCTAATTCATGCTAGAATCATGCTAATAACATGCTAATTCATGCTAGAAACATGCTAATTCATGCTAGAATCATGCTAATAACATGCTAAATCATGCTAGAAACATGCTAGTAACATGCTAATTCATGCTAGAAACATGCTAGTAACATGCTAATTCATGCTAGAAACATGCTAATTCATGCTAGAATCATGCTAATAACATGCTAAATCATGCTAGAAACATGCTAGTAACATGCTAATTCATGCTAGAAACATGCTAGTAACATGCTAATTCATGCTAGAATCATGCTAGTAACATGCTAACTCATGCTAGAAACATGCCAGTTACATGCTAACTCATGCTAGAAACATGCTAGTAACATGCTAATTCATGCTAGAATCATGCTAATTCATGCTAGAAACATGCTAGTAACATGCTAATTCATGCTAGAATCATGTTAGTTACATGCTAATTTATGTTAGAATCATGCTAGTTACTTGCTAATTCATGCTAGTAACATGCTAATTCAGACTCGGCTTTTCAAGCCACCATAAAGTTTGTCTTCAAACTTTAATATCTAGTTATTCTTCTTCTTCTTCTTCTTCTTATTCTTCTGAGACTAATTTCTAAGTGTATCTCCTCCTAGGCCTTTCAAGCTACATACTTCAAACTTTCGTCAAACCTTCAAACTGGTCTGACTCGGGTTGCTATATCTTTTCTAACTGATCCGACCTTGGGTTTTCCAAAAAACGACCCAGAAAAAACCCAAAAGTCCCATTGACTTAACATTGGGTCAAACTTTGTGAGCTCATAACTCTGCATCAGACTGTCCTACAGACTTCTAACTGGACTCATTTAACTCAGTCTAGCCAGCAGCCAATAACTGATGACTTTTTAACTTACTAGCCACTCCCTAGCAACCACTTACAGCACCCTAGCAACTGTCCCATAGACTTCCATTGTAAAAGACTCCCATTTACTTAACATTGGATCAACCTATGTGAGCTGATAACTCTGCATCAGACTGTCCTACAGACTAGAGTCTGGCCTCATTCAACTCAGTCTAGCCAGCAGCCAATCACTGATTACCTTAAAACTTACTAGCCACTCCCTAGCAACCAATTTCAGCACCCTAGCAACTGTCCCAGAGACTGTGACTAGCTATTCTAACACATGCTAACAGTTTAAACTTCCTACTGACATGCTAATCTTGCTAGAAAGGTGCTAGCAACACGATAGTGACATGCTAGTCATGCTAGTAACATTATAATTCATGCTAGAATCATGCTAACAACATGCTAATTCATGCTAGAAACAAGCTGACTCATGCTAGAATCATGCTAGTAACATGCTAGTTACATGCTAATTAATGCTAGAATCATGCTAGTTACATGCTAATTCATGCTAGAAACATGCTAATTCATGCTAGAATCATGCTAATTGAAGGATTTGATTATTATGTGTGTGTATTCTACTGTTTTTACAGACTGTTTTTCTGTTCTCTCTACTGTGTCTTTTCACTGCAGAAATGTGTGTGGGTATGCATATTCTGTTCATCTTATCTCGGTGTGGCCGGAACCTTTCGTCCTTGAGCAAAAGTAACTTTCTGAGTCGCTCACAGATGCGCGCATACCTACACGCACACATTCTCACGTATTCTGGTTGCTGTAAGCTGTTTTTGTATCGTTGTTTCCCTCCTTCTATGATAATATTCTTTTGTGTTAGTGCTCAGTTGCAGGAGGATCCTCAATGTGTATATAAGATTGCTCTTCCCTCCCTTGTGTCAGAATAAAGTCATACTGAACCATTCAGCTGATTTTCTTCTCATCTTTTCCAAGCTTGGACGGTCTTGATGCAGACACTCACTGGTGATACAAAATACTAGAGTGAAGGGACCTAAGGAAAAAACGGATTTTCCTACAGTTCTGGGGGCTCGTCCGGGATATATCTGGTCAGGTAAGAGAATTTTATTCACTCTGCCTGATTAGATATATCCTGTTTTATCTGTAGAATTTTGTAGATTTAGAGGTTATCCCACACAGTGATTGTGTGGATGTGTTATCCTACACCACGACGGTGTAGATGATGGTTTATCCTACATAATTGTGTTCTTGTACCCGATTAAATTTGGGTTGCACAGTGTGTAGATGATGGGTTATCCTGCATAGTTGTGTTCTTGTACCCGATTAAATTTGGGTTGCACAGTATGTGGAAGATCACACGGTAGCTGAAAACCGTGTGATAAAGCGCTTACAAATATAGACTAATAAAAACTAGACAAAACAAATTATCACCAGTGAGTCTTCTCATCATGGGCCAAACTTATCCAAAGCCTGAGCCCAGTGAGACCCCTGTGAATTGGATGAACAGATGTGGGTGGGGATTTTAAACTGAACCATACATCTCAAATTGAGCAGGATGGATTGAGGGTCAATCCCAGTGGCGGAATTTCCCCCGAGAAGGGACATTCGACCCCAGTTATTTAAAATTTGCCTACAACCTGACTTATGGTGGTATGGGAGACCCTGAATGGGATATGAAATATATGACGGAGGCCTATGGCACATGGTATAAGATGAGTTCAATTTGGAATGATAAAAAGAATATCTATGTTCCTAAAGCCGTGTTAAGAACAGTTCCAAAGCCCCCGACAGGTAAAGATAGGGAGAGAGAGGGTGTGAAACGCAGCTTTAACAGCCTTCCACCCCCCTATGCGACCCCTCCTGCCCCTGCTGAACTGGGCCCCAGCAAGGCATCAGCTGAAAAGCAGATATGTACACCCTCAGCGCCAGTGAGCCCAGTCGCTCCAGTCGCGGGGAGTTATCCCTCATTAAAACAATGGCAGAGGGACAATGTGTGTGAAGACTATAATTGTAGTAGACCCAAGGACGCAGGTCCAGACGAAGGGTCCGTAATTGACCCACCAAAGAATGTAGCTGCTGTGTGGGTGGCCAAAGCCAAAGGCATTGACATTGTACCACCCTCACCCAGCGCGCTGAAAGATTTGATTTCTCTGCTTCCTGGTGTTGACAACCCCATAGCTTTTGTCGATATGTTAATCAGGAGTTTGCGCCATTGCCAGTTGATAGGGGCAGATTACAGATTTGTATTGCAAGCTAAGATGGGCAAAGATTATGATGACGCTGAGATATCTGCCAAAATTCCCGCATTAAACCATGAGAATGATAAAGTCAGTCATGAAAAAGAAACAAAAGTAGAGGGCGAGAGTGCTCGCTTCACTGCCCTGGAAGGATGAGCAGGACAGACTACTCGCTGACTTTCGCACACAATTAACTAAATATTTGGTGGAGAAAAGAACAGCCAACCATGATCTGTCTCAGGTCACTTCCTGTAAGCAGGAAAAGGGTGAGACGGTCCCCACTTTCTTTAGACGTTTTGCTGAGGTGTGGGTCAGCATGGAAGGATTGGATTTGAATGAGGGAGTGGCTAATCCAATTTTCCTGTCCACATTTCTGAATATTGTCTGCCTGGCTGCAGAGATGTTCTTAAAATCCATCTCTGTGACAGAAACAGCCTGACTATCAGGGCTGCTGGCGAAAAGATTAGAACATTAGAGGGTGATGGCATGTTTCCAGGTGGCAGAAAGAATACATGCATGTGTGTTTGTACAAGGACAAAAGAAGAGTGATAACGCTAGAGGAGGGCAGCCTAATAAAGGGGACTGGCCTAAGCCAAAACTGTAAAGAATTGTAATTATTGTGGAAAGCTTATTGTGGGTGAGAGATTGTAGAAAGAAACAGAGAGAGCAGCAAGGAAGTCAGCAATGGGCCAACGGTGCCCAGGGTGGTTGCCAGCAGCCCAATCATTATCAGCAGCATGGTGTACCCCCGCACACCTATTCCTGGGGTTAGAAACCTCTATGTTG
Source organism: Danio aesculapii (assembly GCF_903798145.1). Lineage (NCBI taxonomy): Eukaryota > Metazoa > Chordata > Actinopteri > Cypriniformes > Danionidae > Danio > Danio aesculapii. Next base: position 17,262,117 of record NC_079454.1, on the reverse strand, counting down.
ATGGCTCGTGCTCAAAACCACAGGATGGTGTATACCTCACAGGTTATGCTGTCTGTGAATAGCCAGACAAAGTGATTGAAGCTGCAGCTGTGCCTTTTTCCTCAGCCCAAGCAGCTGAGCTCATTGCCTTGACCAGAGCTTGTCACATTGCTGCTGATCAGGATGTTAACATTTACACTGACAGTAGATACGCCTTTGGCGTCGCCCATGATCTTGGACAAATTTGGGCTACCCGTGGGTTTGTGGCCGCAGATGGCAAACCCATATCTCACAGCTCATTGGTCATAGATCTCATACAGGCCTGCCGTTTGCCTAGATCACTAGCCATTATTAAAACGAAAGCCCATTCTACATTTGACACCCCTGAGGCCAAGGGGAATAACATGGCTGACACAGCAGCCAAAGCAGCTGCTCAATCTGGGAGGATGCCAAGTTGGCTAAATATCTCTCAGGTTTCCACTTCCTCATCTGTGCCGACTAGTGCTATGCTCCCACCTATTGACATTGTGGCCATTCAAGCTATAGCCTCAGTGGCAGACAAAACTTATTGGGAAGAGCTCGATGCTCATCCTGATTCCTCAGGAATTTTGCTGGATGGCAATGGTCGTGTGTGCATTCCTTCTGCTTGTGCACCTTTTCTTGTCCGCGAGTTTCACGGTGTTACACATCGCGGCCGAAGAGGGGTAATGGACACAATGATGTCTTTTCTGTGTATACTTAACTTATCACATCATGTTAACAGCACATTAGACAGATGTTTAGTTTGTGCTCAAAATCATGTGACTAAACCATGGGCTAAACACCAACAGCTGCAAATGCCAGAAGGCCCATTCCAGCAATGGCAGGTAGATTTTACTCACCTTCCTAAGAGGGGACCACATAAATATCTTTTTGTGTTTGTAGATAGGTTTTCAAAATGGGTTGAAGCGTTCCCCTGTGCGAAGGAAGATGCAAAAACTGTGATTTTATATCTGACAAAAGACATTTTTCCCAGATATGGTATACCATGTGGCATTGACTCTGACAAAGGCACTGCTTTCACAGCAAAGGTGATTCAAGGCCTTGCTAAAGAATTAGGCATTACTTGGCACTTGCACATACCATACCACCCACAGTCATCAGGTGTAGTAGAGAGAACTAACAGAACAATCAAAGACAAATTGAGAAAAGCTATGCAGAGCATGGGGCGCTCTGACTGGCCTGCATTAATCCCAGTGGTACTGGCGGACATGAGAATGTCCCCTCACAAGGGACTCCAGGGGCTGTCACCCTATGAAACAGTAATGGGTAGACCCTTTCCAGCCCCCTGGAGAAAGGGAGGGCATGCACTGGGTGATGGCTCATGTGATGTTCATATTAGCGAGTATATGCAACAACTGATTGGGGTTTTGAACCAATACTGGGCTAAATTACATTCCTGTGCAGCACTAATGCCAGGGGATAAAACACACCCCTTCAAGGTTGGGGACAAAGTATTAATTAAACAATTTGCTAAGATGGGTGAGGGTCTTTTTGATACCAAATATAGTGCACCCGCTGAAGTTGTTGCAGTCACTCGAACTTCTGTCTTAACTTCCTCTTTCCCACAGTGGATCCATGCAACCAGACTGAAGGAGGCTCCATCTACTGTTTAAAGTTTGTTTGCATATATGTGTATATTCAGTCATAATCTGTCTTGAGATCTCCTTTCTTTCCAGAGGGGCGCCCCACACCCACATAAATTGAAGTGCTGGCCAGCCATCTAATTCTAACAACGTCTGGAGGATAAATTGTATGGTTGCTATCTGATAGCAGAGGAGCTGAACACGCAGCGCTGTTTATCAAATAGAAACTGTCAGTTCACACCATAAGCTGGAGAAGTGTGTCTGTTTATTTCACTGCCCGCCTTACGTCATCAGCACAGGCGATGGAGTGAGCATAGATATTTCGATTGGGAGGAAGAGCCAGGAGAGGATCCTATTGGAGTGAACCTGTGGTATAAATATGTAAAGGTTTTGGTAAAGTCATACAATGTGTCGAATTGTTATGTTTGTTCAGTGATGCCTCACTCAGCCAAACAGAACACCCTATATGGTAAACCAATGAATAAACTCAGGCTAAGTGTTATGCAAGCTTTGCTGGATGTGGTTATCAGGACCCCCAAATTCAAATAAATGATTCTGACATTGATAGGATAGGCCTCAAAAAAGGAACCTGTGATTCAATGTTTTGGGTAAAATTTAATCATACCTCACAAGGAAGACCAATTGGACACAAGGTTTTCTTTAACCACACCTTGAAGCATCCTATGTGTTATAATCAGACCAATGGCACTATCTTTATGGGCAGCACTTTCAACTGTGAGCAGATATGGCGCAGTGGCAAAGGGAGCGCCCGTAAGTATGTCGGGCCCCTCTAATGGCACCTATGTTGTCCAAGGTGGATGGTGGTTATGTGGGCGAACGGCCTACATGTCACTACCTGCAAACTGGATTGGTCAATGTGCCCCAATACATGTTACTGATCACACGTTCATCATGGCCACTGTGCCAGGCGCTGAATCAAGGAGAAGACGACGAAGTGTGCCCACTTTTGTGCCCCATGACCCCATATGGGGTGAGGACGTTCCTGATGAGTTCAAACTATGGTCCACGAGTAACAAGGTCACATTGTCCTTGTTTCCTCAGATAGGTGTGGGAAAGGTTATGCTAAGGCTTGAAACATTGGATTACAGGTTGGGATTATTCATTAATGCATCTCAAGTTATAGATAAGGCCCAAAATAAAGAGATCTCTAACATTAGGACAATGGTAATGCAAAATAGGATGGCACTCGACCTTTTGACTGCCTCTGGTGGAGGTGTGTGCGTATTGCTAAACACAACATGTTGCACTTATATATCAGATGACATCAATAGTGATGCTATGAGAGATGCCTTAGGAACCCTGACTAAATTGAAAAATGCTATGACAGCTGACTATCGCCCCGATCATAACGGTGGATGGAATATTTTCCACAATCTTAATTGGCTGGGTGACGCCTTTTATATCGATGATGATTCCTATTATTGTTGTTGTATTACTGATTTGCTGTTGCGGCCCATGTCTTGTACAATGTATAATGAATCGTGTTTATGCTACCATTGAGAGTATGACTGGTCGTGGGTATGAGCTACTTCCTATGCGTTAGGCTTTTTAGAGCCTAAAAGAGGGGATTGAAGGATTTGATTATTATGTGTGTGTATTCTACTGTTTTTACAGACTGTTTTTCTGTTCTCTCTACTGTGTCTTTTCACTGCAGAAATGTGTGTGGGTATGCATATTCTGTTCATCTTATCTCGGTGTGGCCGGAACCTTTCGTCCTTGAGCAAAAGTAACTTTCTGAGTCGCTCACAGATGCGCGCATACCTACACGCACACATTCTCACGTATTCTGGTTGCTGTAAGCTGTTTTTGTATCGTTGTTTCCCTCCTTCTATGATAATATTCTTTTGTGTTAGTGCTCAGTTGCAGGAGGATCCTCAATGTGTATATAAGATTGCTCTTCCCTCCCTTGTGTCAGAATAAAGTCATACTGAACCATTCAGCTGATTTTCTTCTCATCTTTTCCAAGCTTGGACGGTCTTGATGCAGACACTCACTGGTGATACAAAATACTAGAGTGAAGGGACCTAAGGAAAAAACGGATTTTCCTACACTAATTCATGCTAGAATCATGCTAACAACATGCTAATTCATGCTAGAATCATGCTAACAACATGCTAATTCATGCTAGAAACATGCTAATTCATGCTAGAATCATGCTAATAACATGCTAATTCATGCTAGAATCATGCTAGTAACATGCTAATTCATGCTAGAATCATGCTAATAACATGCTAATTCATGCTAGAATCATGCTAATAACATGCTAATTCATGCTAGTAACATGCTAATTCATGCTAGAATCATGCTAATAACATGCTAATTCATTCTAGAATCATGCTAGTAACATGCTAATTCATGCTAGAATCATGCTAGTAACATGCTAATTCATGCTAGAAACATGCTAGTAACATGCTAATTCATGCTAGAATCATGCTAGTAACATGCTAATTCATGCTAGAAACATGCTAGTAACATGCTAATTCATGCTAGAAACATGCTAGTAACATGCTAATCCATGCTAGAATCATGCTAGTAACATGCTAATTCATGCTAGAATCATGCTAGTAAAATGCTAATTCATGCTAGAATCATGCTAGTAACATGCTAATTCATGCTAGAATCATGCTAGTAACATGCTAATTTATGCTAGAAACATGCTAGTAACATGCTAATTCATGCTAGAATCATGCTAGTAACATGCTAATTCATGCTAGAATCATGCTAATAACATGCTAATTCATGCTAGAAACATGCTAATTCATGCTAGAATCATGCTAATAACATGCTAATTCATGCTAGAATCATGCTAGTAACATGCTAATTCATGCTAGAATCATGCTAGTAACATGCTAATTCATGCTAGAAACATGCTAGTAACATGCTAATTCATGCTAGAATCATGCTAGTAACATGCTAATTCATGCTAGAAACATGCTAGTAACATGCTAATTCATGCTAGAAACATGGTAGTAACATGCTAATCCATGCTAGAATCATGCTAGTAACATGCTAATTTATGCTAGAATCATGCTAGTAAAATGCTAATTCATGCTAGAATCATGCTAGTAACATGCTAATTCATGCTAGAATCATGCTAGTAACATGCTAATTCATGCTAGAAACATGCTAGTAACATGCTAATTCATGCTAGAATCATGCTAGTAACATGCTAATTCATGCTAGAAACATGCTAATTCATGCTAGAATCATGCTAGTAACATGCTAATTCATGCTAGAATCATGCTAATTCATGCTAGAAACATGCTAATTCATGCTAGAATCATGCTAATAACATGCTAAATCATGCTAGAAACATGCTAGTAACATGCTAATTCGTGCTAGAAACATGCTAGTAACATGCTAATTCATGCTAGAATCATGCTAGTAACATGCTAATTCATGCTAGAATCATGCTAGTAACATGCTAATTCATGCTAGAATCATGCTAATAACATGCTAATTCATGCTAGAAACATGCTAATTCATGCTAGAATCATGCTAATAACATGCTAGTAACATGCTAATTCATGCTAGAAACATGCTAGTAACATGCTAATTCATGCTAGAATCATGCTAGTAACATGCTAATTCATGCTAGAAACATGCTAGTAACATGCTAACTCATGCTAGAAACATGCTAGTAACATGCTAATTCATGCTAGAATCATGCTAATTCATGCTAGAGACATGCTAGTAACATGCTAATTCATGCTAGAATGATGCTAGTTACATGCTAATTTATGTTAGAATCATGCTAGTTACTTGCTAATTCATGCTAGTAACATGCTAATTCAGACTCGGCTTTTCAAGCCACCATAAAGTTTGTCCTCAAACTTTAATATCTAGTTCTTAAATATTCTAAAATTTGTTTTGTTTTTAAATTCCCAAACGACACGTTCTGTGTTAAGAGGGGAATGTATTGTCCCTAGACGTAAGACCTCTTTCGGTTAATCTTCTTTTATCTATAAAGCCACAAATCTATAGAATTCTCTCCCAACAGAAATAATCACATGTACAAATTATAAGATGTTTTCATGTCTGACTAGGAGGTGGTTTTTGTCAAATCAAATGTGTACACTCTGAGTGATATGTTTTTGATTTGTCAGTGTTTTACTTTATATGCTATTATGCCTGTATGTTTTAAACTGACTTTTTAATTAATTGGATATTATTGTTTTAATTTTTACCTGTCCAGGGACTGCAGGTGGAAAATAGCAACCCTGCTACAACTTGGCACAATGCAGCTTTCCTCTTTGAGGTTAATGTAATTTTTGTGCATTGTCCCTGTTAAATAAATACATTTATTCATTCATTCATTCATTCATTCATTCATGTAACCATTTAGAAGAAAATGGGCTCATCTTTGCATGAACTTCAAGTATTGGCTATATGCACACAGACTTTTAATTTTCAGCCAAGCAGCCCAAGGGCTTCCGGTTAACTGTCTTTCCATTACAAAATTGTCACGTTTAAGATTTGATTTCTTTAAAAATCAGCGATCTTCACTGCCTGTTAGATATACAATATCAAGTGGGTCTCAAATTGGACAAGAAGCACCGCATTAAATTCCATTTCCCTCTGCCATGTCTTTAAATTATGACAGTTTATTTTACCTCAGTATTTTCAATGGAATTTCTGCGCTAGTCTGTTGCTACTAATGGCGCTAGTGGTTACATCGGCCTTTCATCTCGTTTTACACTTGAACGATTAAATGAATGATTTAGTCTATTTAACTGAATTTATTGTAGTTACATCACAACATTGATGCTGTAAAAACAATAAATTGAAATTGAAAATAGTCACATTAAGCTTTCACCGGAACTTTTGCTTTAAAACTCTTGCTGTGCATAGAGCCCATTAGGTTAAATTATGGCTCGTTTCAACTGACTGGTACAGTACGGTATGGTTCGGTTTGGTCACCTTTATCAGGCGTGCGTTTCCACTAACAAGGGTACCCTTTTGGTGGGCGTGGTGTATGACAGAAAGTTTCAGTCTACGTCATTCTCGCTCGAGGAAATGTCTACAATAAAGCTGTACGGGTCGCTCACATATCATATGAAAAGCACTTCTCACAAAACAGATGCTTTAGACACATAAATTCTTCTGTATAATGTTTATTACTAACTTTTCCATAAACAATTTGATTATAACTGCAGATCAAGGACAGTGCGAAACAGCCTACTCTAACGTCTGTAATTATATTAAATAAATAAATGAACATATATAAACACATACAGCCCCTTACAGTCTTCGATATGTTACCAACTACAGAAGAACTACACACAGCAGACATTTCGCCCGTATTGAGGTTCAAAAACACAAAATATAGCCCACAGTCAGTGTAAACCTCTCATCTGTGTCTGTAATCTTCAGCAGCACATGTAGCCTCTGTTAGACAGTAATTCCATCATTCCCAGTTCATAATAGTCCAAAAGATGAAGATAATAAGTTAGTTATCCATGGCATTTTGTTCATGTTTGCTGAAAAATAATGTGCTCCTTTTTTTCGGCTTCTCCTTTGTTTTTTCGTGCTTCACTCTCGTGTTTGTCAGTGTCTAACAGGATCGGGTTTCAAAAGCACGTCAATAATCAAGCGCAGGTTATTATCATCAGCTCATGAAGTTTGTTATTTCAGATATAGATGCGCGGCGAACGCAAGGAAGAAAGCGAAACCGCTCGCGCTTCAGACTGCCTCGTAAAAACTACGCGGCACAGGACAAGGTTTGTTTTAGCCTGGATCAACCATGGCTCGTTAGTATATGTATATATAACTCAGCTGTAATCTCTCGGCTGTGTGTGTATTTTAAACATGATGTTTTTTTTGTTTTCATTCTGGCTTGTTGTGTAAACGAATGACGTATCTCTGTAAACCAATAGCGTTCAGCTGCGCCTCTAGCTCCGCCTTTTGATACCCTTTCTCGTGTTTGGTACCCTTTCGAAAAGGTGCCGAAAAAGTGGTACGGTACGGTACGGTTCGGTACGCCTTTTGACAGTGGAAACGGCTATAAAAGCGTACCAAACCAAACCGTACCGTACCACTCAGTGGAAACGGGCCTTTAGGCTTTGCAGTCTCCGTGTTCATTCCATGCTTCCATTGTATCTGTTCAGCTGAGGGAACGGAACCAACAGTGTGACGTCAGACACAGCGCTATTCCAAGATGATGGCGTCCTAGTTCTAAAAGCTATAGTAAAACATGCCGTTTTCTTTAAAATGGTTACATTAATTGAGTTTGTTTAATATATTTTCAATAAAGTCAATTTACAAAATAATGTTTTATAAATTTTGACTGCTTCATGGACTGCTTGGGCCACGCAGTGGCGCAGTGGGTAGCACGTTTGCTTTACAGCAAGAAGGCCGCTGGTTCGACCCTCGGCTGGGTCAGTTGGCATTTCTGTGTGGAGTTTGCATTTTCTCCATGTGTTCGCATGGGGTTTCCTCCAGGTGCTCCGGTTTCCCCCACAAGTCCAAAGACATGTGGTATAGGTGAATTGGGTATCCTAAAATTGACCGTAGTGTGTGAATGAGTGTGTATGGATGTTTCCCAGTGATCAGTTGCAGCTGGAAGGGCATCCGCTGCGTAAAACACATGCTGAATAGGTTGGCGGTTCATTCCGCTGTGGCGATCCCAGATTAATAGAGGGACTAAGCCGAGAAGAAAATGAATGAATGAATCATGGACTGCTTCTCTTTCACTTCAACATACACACTAATTAGCTAATAGTAAGGTAGTCTATACTATAGGCTAGTTGGATGGGATTATCATATTGTCATACGTTTATTATCAAGTGCTAAGCAGTTAATATATTAATAATAGGTGATGAGCCAGTAGTAAATCATGTGAATTGTTACTTAAAGTTTTCCCGAAACCAGAATTGGCATATGAACAAATGTTAGAAAAACATAACTCATTTCTGAAATTAAGAATGAATGTAACAGACTAGTAATATTTGTCAAATAAAACATAAATGGTGTTTAAAGCAGCCAATTAAACATTATTTATATAAAGCAAAACATTTACACATATGGTCATGATAAAACAATTGTATAGGTGGGTCTAGTTCTGTGTTCTGAGTCCCAAGTTGTGATCTAGTTCTGATTGTCCTTTTCTTTGACCCACAGACATTATAACTAGCTCTAAGGGTTCTGACCCCTTTGATTTCTCTGGTCTGTCTCAGTTTATCCAAAAACTGGGGTAAAGTGAGACACAAGATGACTTTTTTAAAACAATCATATTTTCACAAATCTTTATTCTGATTACTTTCTGATAAATTCCATAACTAGGAAATATTTTGAATTAATGAGAAATGTGCAAATTTTACTGATAAATAATTTTAGCTTGCTTAGAGAGGTTCAAATGAGGTTAAAAAAAAAATCTCTTTACCCCACTCTCCCCAACTGACATGCCAACACAATCTCACGGCAATTCGTAACTTTTTTTTAGTGGCTAGTTCGTAAGAATTCGTACGATCTAATTTGTACAATTTAGTATGATTTGCTCATCCTCCAATGACGGTTGGGTTTAAGGGCGGGGTTAGGTGCCACGCCTCCTTTTTAAAATCGTACCATTTCGTACGACTGAACTCGTATGAATTCGTACGAATTAGCCACTAAACTGTCAAAACGTAAAATACTTACGTTTTCTCGTGAGATCAGACTGGACATGCATGTTGATCTGTGGAAGAGTAATTTACCCTTATACCATCAGGGGGCATTAGAATGGCAACTGGACCCAGGTTTTACACTTGATGTTAATTGGCAATACCAAGACATTACTTACCGTAATAGTAATGTAATGTTTTGTTGAGGAGTGAAAGTGAGAGTGAGATGTATTTGCAGGTAAACCACAGCACACAACATTTAAAAGACTTGATAACAATGCAAATTTTGTGGCTGGTTGCATTTAACAGTTATCACATATCACCCATATGACTCACTTTCAGGGTCACGATCAGCAATTTATAGGGTTAGTTCACCCAAAAATTAAAATGCTGTTATTAATTACACTCTTTCATGTAATTCCAATCACATAAGATCTTAGTTCTTCAGGACACAAATTAAGTGTTTGTTTTAGCTGGTCATTCAACTACTCTCCCAGACTGACCAGCTAAAACCAGTCTGGAAGTGGCCAAAAAGCCCTCTCAAACCAGGCTGGTTGACCAGCTTGAACCAGCCAACCAGCTTAGGCTGTTTTAAGTTTTACATAAGTTTGCGGTGAAGTGGAAGTTTTTGAAAATGCCACTGTTGTCATGTCCACGTAAACACCCAAAACCGAGAGTCTTTGACAGCAATGACATTTTGTGTGTGCATAGTACTTGTTACAGTGTAGATTAAAGGCAAGCATAAACAAACACAAAACAAGGTGGAGTACAGTTGGTAGTATTGTTGCTGCTCAAGTGTTTGCTAATGTCATCCGTCCTTTAATCCATTGTATGCTGCTTTTCTATGGCCGGGTCACAGGGGCAGAAGTTTCAAAAGAGAACAATTGGGTCTGAAACTATAGCTTCAAGGTCATTCTTCATTTGTGGTAGCAAGTGGCGTCCCTCTGCACCTGAAATAAACGTTAAATTCCAATAAATCATGAAATGTTTGTATTCTGTACACTCTCAAAAATAAAGGTTCATGAACTGTCACTGGGGTGGTACCTATTTAAAATGTACAAATTTGTACCTTAAAGTTCTATATTAATACCTCAAGGGTACATATTAGTACCTAAAAAGTGCAAAAGTGTTTCTCTTAAAATGTTTAGGTACTAATATATTCTTTTGAGGTACCAATATGCACCTTTAAGTACAAATGTGTGCCTTTTGAAAAGGTACCACCCCAGTGACAGCTCATGAACCTTTATTTCTGAGAGTGTAGTGTAAACACAATGTGTGCACTTTTAAATGGATAATTTAAATGGTAAAATTTTACATTTCCGCACTATTTTCCACACTTAACTGGTTCTAAATTTTGTATATGAACACAAAACAAGATACTCTGAAGAATGTTTAAGGCAAAGCAAAACACTACACACGTCAATGGTTGCTGTTTTCCAACATTCTTCAGTAAAATATTCCATTGTGTTGAAAAGAAGAAAAAAGCTTAATCAGGTTTGAAACAAATGGAGGATAAGCGAATGATGAGAGAAATTATTTTTTTGGGTTAACTGTCTTTTTAATATTTACAGTTTTGTTTTAAAAAATGTTTTAAATTGAGTGCATGTTCCTGTCTTACCTAAATGGTTGTTAATGTAACCATTTAGAAGAAAAGGGGCTCATCTTTGCATGAACTTCAGGCATTGGCTATATGCACACACACTTTAAATTTTCAGCCAGGCAGCCCAAGGGCTGATTAAAATCTGATTTCTTTAAAAATCTGCAATCTTCACTGTCTGTTAGATATATAATATTTACAGTTTTGTTTTAAAATGAGTGCATGTTCTTGTCTTACCTTCGACATGTATGTGCAACAATATATAACTTTGAACACAAATGATGTGTTTATACTGGGATTATAGATTGTATTTAACATATACAAGTTGTATTAAGGCGACACGGTGGCTCAGTGGTTAGCACCATCGGCTTACAGCAAGAGGGACGCTGATTCGAGTACCGGTGGGTCAGTTGGTGATTCTATGTGGAGTTTGCATGTTCTCCCTGTGTTGGTGTGAATTTCCTCCGGGTGCTCCGGTTTCCCCAATGGTCAAAAGACATATGGTATAGGTAAATTGAATAAAATAAATTGGCTGTAGTGTATGTGTGTGAATGTGAGAGTCTATGGTTGTTTCCCAGTACTGGGTTGCAGCTGGAAGAGCATCAGCTGTGTATAACATGTGCTGGATAAATTGGCTGTTCATTCGGCTGTTGCGACCCCTGATAAATAAAGGGACTAAGCCGAAGAACAATGAATGAAATTGTATTAAATTGGGTAGTTCATTCCGCAGTGGCGACCGCTGATAAATCAGGGAGAAAGCCAAAAGAAAATGAATTAATGAAATTTATCAATCGAAAAAAAAAAGTTAAGCTAAATTTCTGACTGTATTGGTGTTATGGTGATGACTTTGCAGACTTGCTTTCAAAATTTATATACAGTGGCTTGCAAATGCATTCATACCCTTTGAACTCTTTCACATTTTTCTCACATTATGACCACAAACAAATATATTTTATTGGAATTAAAGACCAAGACAAAGTGGCAGAAAGTAGTAGTAAGAAAGTTATACATGAGTAATTTTTTTTTTTACAAATAAAAAACTGAAAAGTCAGAGATTCAATTAAAGAAAGTTCACTGAAGATAGTTTGCAGTGTCATCAGCAGAAGCCAGCTTCAACACTTGTACAGAGTTCATAGGCCTCTCTGCTTACAATCTCAAATCAGGAATGATTATACTCCAACACACGTCACTAACTGCGTCATACATGCAGGTGTTTTAATCTGATTGACATTATAAAACGTGATAGACTTCCATGAATTGTGTGTGTGTGTGTGCGTACGATTCTGAAAAAACATCTCAAATGATTACTCATGCGTCAAGCATACAAAGGTGATGAAGAACACACACACATACATAAAGAATACTTATCTACTTCAAGTCTGTCCTGCTCTCTAGCAGGCTTCTTATCAGGATAATAAATTTAACATAGCAGACTAATACTGAGACTGCTACTGAGATAAGTATTCATTCTTTCACACAGTAAAATTCACATCTAGTGACAGCTGTTCAAGTAGTATCAAATGGTCTCAGTGACCTCTCAGATGGGCCTGAAGATCCCGAGGAAACAAATCATTTGGCATACAGAAAAGTGCAATGACACACTTATCATTACAGTTTTACTGTGAAAGGGGATGACACTAAGGTCATCATATGATCTAGTCGCTTAAACATTCAACTTTAATAATAATCATAAAGACAAAAGAAATGATATGTGTAACTCCTGGAGCGGACATCCATCAGAAAACCCACATCTTCATTTTCATCCCAAATTACATCTGTCAGGACTCCTGGCTGATCGGCTGGTTCTATCTGTTTTGTTTATTTGTACTAGCCACATGTTCCTTTGATTGTGCTCCTAATTGTTTCTCTCCACCCCCTCGGTCTCATTCATTTAGTTGATTTGTTTCACCTGTCTTTGCTCATTTTCCCCTCATTAGCTCCTCTACTTATTCTCTTTTGTCCATGCTGTTCTGTGCCAGATTGTTGTTTGCTTCTGACTCTGCAACATCCCATATAGTTGAACTGAATGTTTTTAGTTAACCTTTTTCTGTTTGACTCCAGGACTCTCTCCCTACCTTCCCAGCCTTTCTGTGTAGTCCCTGGCTTGCCTGAAGTCATTGCTCTTGCGCTGCCTGAATTTATGATGTCCTGGACACTGGCCTGGTTTTGACCAATTCACCTGCCTCTGTTTCTACTGGCCAGTGTAATTTTTGTTCCTGGTTATTTCCAGGCATTCTCTCCCAAACTATTCCAGCAAAGTCTGCAAGTGTTTTCTTTTGCCATTGTTTTTTTTTTTTTTTTGGACCAAGTAAGTTTAGTTTCTATTAGACTGAGAAGATTGCTTGCTGAAAAGCATTTTGTTTTCATTTGTTGAACAGCGTTTTTGTCTTTCCCCCTGAGACTGAGACATTGCCTTTTTTAGAGTTTTTTTTTTCTTTTTTTCCCCTTTCTACAATAAATCATTGTCTTCACCTGCATTTGGTTTTTTTTTTTTTTTTTTTGTGTTACTGGCCCTGACAACATCCTTTTGTAGGTCTTCTCTCAGTCTACATGTGGCTACATTGGTCCTGTATTGGGGAAAAAGGGTTTATCGAAGATGCACCATTTGGGCCAAAGATTCAATCCAGAACCATTATTCAACAAATTAATTATTAAACAACAAAGAAAAGTGTATATATAACAGTAAAACAATGTTAGTTAAATGTGATTACTGCTTTGAATTGAATGTAAAATCTGCAAACTGGTTTGCAGTCATCCAACGTCAATGGCATGACTGAAAACACATCTGTTTAGCTGTGCCTTTACTGAATGAGCACTGTGCTACGTCCGACAGATCGCACTATTCTATTTTTCTCTTCTTTTTCATTCTTTTATAACACGTTTTATCTGTTTTTATGCTTATTTAATTTTTTTAACCATTTTTATTATTTGTTTTTATTTTTCTTATACTTGTTTCTTTTATTCCTGTTTATGTAAAGCACTTTGAATTGCCACTGTGTATGAAATGTGCTATATAAATAAACTTGCCTTGCCTTACTCCAAATGATCTGACATGGAAGGAGCAGCGTTTGTGACATCAAGCATTTTGGTCCAACAAGTACAATGATGAGGAAGGATCAAGAGTTCAGATGCAAAAGTCAATAAATGCCACTTTGCCAAAAGTGAGATAATGACATAGAGTGCTTTAGGTACGTAGTACATGTTTAACAAATAGATTTGCTTCAAATCAACTAAATCCCAGGGTTAGCTCATTCAGAAATAACAGTCTGTTGGCAAAAGCTGATAAACGCCACTTGCCTTTAACAGCAAATCTCCCGAGAACCAATCAGAAGTCACAAATCGAATAATGTTTTCAATGTAGCAGCGCGCTGATACGCCGGCTTTTATGAGGATACTGTTTTATTCCAACTTTGATTTCGAGCTTAAAAGATGGAGTTTGATGAATTGGATGAGCCTGTCCGTCTGTCAGTGAATGGCAAATGAAAACGTACCTTACCTCAAAACTCTGGGCATTATAAGAAAAAGAAAACACACTGTACAGGAAGTGTAGCATGCCTTCATAAAGTTTTCTTGCGCAGCTACGCTACTTTGAATGAGTCAGATTTACTACACATTAAATGGCAACTGCATTTCATGAAAGACAGAGTTAATATGCCGTTCTTTTATCCCACAAGGATGTTATGAGCATAAACAAAGCACCAAGACCTTAAGTATGGTGAAAATGAATGAATGCCAGCTTCTAAAATTGTCTGAGAGACAACCCCTTTTTGCCCGGTAGGCCTACCTTGTGTTTTTTTTTGCTAATGTAAGCTATTTTTAAAAAGATAAATATAATGTCTAAAACTATACATTATTTATATTACTTCATAATACCTATACGTCTAATAAACTTTTTATATTAATAGACAGTGCACAGATATTGATGTTTTACACTATATTATTTGAATCTAACACGCTTAGTTTACAATGTTTACATTGATCTACTTACATTAAATCTAAATACCAAATATCAGAAATGACAACAGATTGTTAAGATTTAATTAATGTCAGTTTTAATGCTATTGATTAATGCACTTACTTTACAGATTTCATTCATTCATTTTCCTTCTACTTTTTCCCTGGTTTATCAGAGGTTACCACAGCGGAATGAACCGCCACTTTCTTGATATATTTATGTATTTTTAATTTTAGATGGTTTGTGTTTGTGTTTTATGTTTGGTAAAATAATTTGTAATTGCATTTTTTGTGATTTTCAACTAATTACAATGTCTTGTCCCAATAGGTGGATTTAGAGGTTTTTGCAAAAAAAGGCACACGTGGATTTAGCTGGTTTTAACACAAAAGAAAATCTACCTTGTTAAAAACCAAAGAATCGTCTAAAGTGACATTTTGAAAAAAAGTTATTTTATTTACTAGGTCATAACCTTTTCATTATCTATACTTCTAAACCTAATTAGAGGAGCCTGATAGAAAATGCTCATTTACAGGAAAAGAGGTCAGATTTTAGAGGGTTTTGCATCTGAACTCAAATGTTCCTTAAAGGAGGCATGACATCAAAAACCCCACCCTTAAACCAAACCATCATTGGGTCATGAGCAAAGCATACTAAACTGTATGAATGAGAATGTAGAAATATATACAAATTAGCCACTAAATCAAGCAGTTACAAATTGCCATGAGATTGAGTTGGTTTTGGTTATGTGATATACAGAACTGTTTTTCCCAATATTACCAAATTTACTTCCACCATTTTCTTGCCATCACTATGATGAATTTAATTGTAAAAGTTTTTTTTAAACTTATTTCACAGTTAAATTCTAATTTATACTTCTGTGCCGAGAGATTGGCATTCCCCACGGTGCATAAATTGCACGCAGCCAATGCCATTGTAAGCATTTATATTTCTGCGTCATCGCTATTGTTGTGATCACCAGCTGTGTTATCTCTGCTGGAGATTATTTCCTGTTTTTCTGCTGAACTCCATCTCCCAGTGTTCTATACCCTCATCAACTCCTGCCACAGCTGAAAATAATCTGGACACTGACACACACACAGACACAGCTGAAGTTCATCATTCATTGATTTCCTGAACTATTTATACATCTTAGTTTCACACCCACATTTCTGAGTATTGATTAGCTGTTGCATTCTCTATGTGTAATGTGATGGAGATGCTAACAATGGAGGTGCAGATCCAAATGCAGGTTTATTAACAGGATCGTCATGCAGGCAACGTTCAACAGGGTAAAACAGATGTATATGGGCAATCCAGAGTTGTAGCTATTAAACAGGCGAATGGTCAGTACAGGCACCAGACAACATAAACAAACAAACAAGGCGAGGGAAAAGTGTCATAAAAACAAGACTCAGAAAAGTGTGTGTGTGCGCACTGTATTTAAAGTCCCTTTAATCAGTCCATAACGATCCTCCAGCTGTGTGTGTGTGTGTGTGTGTGTGTGCACGTAATCAAACTGAAACAGGAACAACTGTGTGTGAGGTGCAAGACGGAACTTGTAGTTCCTATACTATTAGATTTGTGGTTCTTTAGCGAACTGCGTTGACCAATGATCTGCAGCCACTAGATCGCTGGATAACATAATAGAGCCCCCCTCTGAGAGCGGCTTCCAGATGCTCCTAATGTAGACCAGGAGGGAGGTAGGGAGGGCCAGGACCATGCAGTAGGTCTGGGGGCTTTGGTTCACTAGGCACAGGCGGGTCACACACCCACAGTGGGTCAGGAAGCACTGGCAGTTTTGCTAACCCCAATGTTTGGCAGTAACAAGTCCGGTGATGGCAACAGCTTAAGCAACTCAGCTGGTTGTGACCATTTTTTGGGCTCAGGTGAGGGCATTTCAGGAACAGGAACGGAACAACGACAGGAACTATGGCAGGAACAGACTCGGAACAGAAAGTCATCTTGTGAGCTGGTGGCAGACTGGCAGTAACCCTCATGTGAGCTGTTGAAGGATACCTGGCGGCCATTTTGTGTGGCCACTGTATGGTGATGGATTGATGAACAGGAGACTGGAGTGATGGTGATGACTTAGCAGGTTTCCACACAGGTTTTTGCATCTTGTTTAAATACACTATGAACAGTAGCTACGCTAATTATTCTCTTTATTCTCCATTTCCACCTGTGGATACTCTTCCCGAGGCCCTCAGATTATGCAGAGTCAATGATTTGATCCAAGACCAAGGACGAGATGATCCCAAGGTTTCCATATCCTGGACCAGGCCGTATCCTGAGCAGCTACTGTGGTGGTCATGGAGGAGTGAAGAACATGAGACTGATTCCTGTGATGCTCCAGGGACAGACGAGTCTTCGCTGAGGCCAGCTTCCAGCCTCTGCCGTTGAGACTGCAGCTCTGCACAAGACGTTTGGCCAGCGGAGAAATTAAAATGGTTGTGCCCAACTGAGTCTGGTTTCTCTCAGGGTTTTTTTCTTCACTTTCGCCAATTAGTGAAGTTTTTTTCCCTCTCGGCTGTCGCCACTAGCTTGCATGGTTCAGGATCTGTAGAGCTGCGCATCATTGGATTTGCTCTTCAGTGTTTGGACTCTCAGTAGTGACTTTTAAACCACACTGAACTTAAACACTGAAAACTGAACTACACTGTTCCAATTTACTATGAATGCTTTGACACAATCTACATTGTAAAAGCGCTATACAAATAAAGGTGAATTGAATTGAATTGAAGTAAATACGCTTCCGCGGAGGCGTTTAAACTGCTGTGGCAGTGATGGGGAGTCTGTCAATAGTGGTATATTAAATAGAAGTGTATGTGAGCTCAGGCAGAGCGTCACTGCTGCGGTAGTAGTACAGAGGGGAAAATAAAGCTCAGTGGAGCTTCTCTGCTGTTGCAGGGGTGCAGTGGAAGTTAAAATTAGAAGGTAAGTATGCTTCCGCAGAGGCTTTTTAACTGCTGTGGCAGTGCTGAGGAGTGGGTCGGTAGTGAATGGCTAAATGGAGACGTGTGTGAGCTCAGGCAGAGCGTCACTGCTGCGGCAGCGGTGCAGAGGGAGAATAAGTCTCGGCGGAGCATCTGCTGTTGCATTCCTACAGGAATGTTAAATACTTTTGGTAGTGATATGTAGAGATGAAAGTGAATAAGGGCTCAGCTAGAGTGTCACTGCAGTTGCAGCGGTGCTATGAGTGAGTGTAGCTCAGCGGTGCGTCTCTGCTGCTTCAGAGGTGTAGTGGATCAGTATGGAAGCAATGTGCACTCCCGCAGAAAAATTTACTGCTGTATGAGTGCGGGGGAGTGTGACGATAGTGGTATTTGGAAATGTAAGTGTATATGACCTAGTTTAGAGCGTTGCCGCGGCAGCAACTGAAACTTGGGGCAACCCCTAAATGTATCAGAGCTGTGGTGAATGAAATTGAATAGAAGTATGGAATAGTTCAAGTTTGAAGGGAAAAAGTTAAAGGAAGAAAAAAGGGGGTGGGGGGATGTGGCGAAGGAGCTCCTATGGTAATAGGAGGGAGAATAGGGGGAAATGGGAGAGTCGTGCTTCAACCCAGAAATGCATGTGGGTAATTCGGCTGGAGAGGATTAGCTGGGCTTCCCTGAGGTGGTATTGCTCTCCTGTGGTGTGAGAATGCTAAGACGGTTTGGAATAGTTGCGTAGGGGAGGGGATATCAAAACTGTATGTAGAATGTGCTTGGCGAAATTGATCTGTTTTGCTTTGCTTAATAAAAAAAGATAGTGTTTCTTTATCCTGCAAAGTTAGATCAAAAATGATGAGGTGATTGTGGGATTGAAATTTAATGTTAGTTCAGAACATCTCAAAAACTAAAAAGGCTAGTGTGAATATGGCATCCAAGGTGTGAGCTGTGTGAGTGGAAATGTATCCTTTGTGTAGAGTGTGATTGTATTTGGAATGAATGTGGAGTGTAATAGGTTGGATGAGGGTCAGCTTCTGGAGCCGGTTGTCATGATCTCTGAAATGAGAAACAAGAGAGAACCTGAATTTTTTTACGACATGGTACATGTACGGCAAACATAATAATTTTTTTTATCTGATATCCATGCAAGGCATCTTAATAAGGGCATGGGCAACTGTGAATGGCAGCGCCTTTTATAAATGCATGGTCCGATAGCTTTATTGTCGCAATGTGCAAGGATGCTAGAGGTGGGCATTCATCCCCCCACAGGTTGGCAGATGGATGGAGAACTGAGGATATGGGGTGTGGCTCGTCTGGTGGTCCTGGAAGTACCTCTATGGTCACTATGGTATATTACATATGAGTCACTATGGCAGAGTTTTTTATTAAAATAATAAATATATTTGCCAACATCAAACTCTGAAATTTAAAAATCACCACTTAGTAGAAACTGTGTGAATGGAATGTTGTTATGGGCCTTACTTTAATCCATGATTAAATAACATTACTTTGGAATCTCACTGTGATTAAATCACGAGCATATCTGGCCCAATTCATTCACAAGGTTTTTTGTAGCCGAGTTCATTCATAAGTTGTCAAGAGAGAGGGCGGGACCATCTCGAGTTGGGAGCTCATTGGATGGTGACACTTCTCCTTTCAGCTATTGGCTCAATGGGGTGTCAATCAAAGATCGGCGGCCATTTTGTTGAACAAAATTACTAGTGTTTACGCGCTGCACTCCAGTGACTAGTTTAGATGATAACACCGCATTCCGTGATGTTTATCAATGTATGAATATATTGTGGACTAAAGTTTACGGATTAGATTGCCTGGATCCTTGCGGTCAAATTACTTAGAATGTTATCGATCTGTGGACGGGCGGGAGGCTTTAAAGATGAGTTCTTTGGTTGAAATCTTTCTAGTCACGCGAGACTTGTCTTTCAAAAGATTTATAAATGTTTAGTCTTTGTTGGAGAGTAGTTTTTTTTTTTTTGCGAGGCTTCCCCTTAAAGCATGCTTTATACGTTACCGCAGGTGCACCGCTAGGAGAGCAGTGAGAGTTCGGCTTTATTGCAATGGCTTGGATCGCCGGCGTCTTGAGAGTTTAGTTGGAGTTTGTTGGCTGCATTGTGTGAGGAAGTTTGAAGTAGAAGGTGGAAGAGCTGGTGGCTGACATTTTGTGGGAACTCGGGCTTGATTGCTGTGCGGCTGGATTCTCGGAGAGAATGGCTGGAGTTGTTGTTGTTTGTTTGTTCTCCCGTATTAATAGGTTAAATGGTGCGATGCTGGAGCGTTTTGTAGCAGGAAGCATTCTTCAAAACGAAGAGGACTGGAGCAAAAAGCTCTATTAATTTATAATGTGTCATTGTTCATCTGATTGGTGCAATATGCGGAGTTAATGCATTACCAGCTGTGTTTGAATCATAAGCACGTGATCCTCTCGAAATTAGTTAATAAATAAACCACATTTAAATACAGCACACATTCTTGTTATACTGTTACTGAACTGTTGTACAAATGTAAATAGTGTTGTGAGAAATGCACCAAAGCCACTGAGAAAAACTGTAACATATCACTATATTGCCCCTTTCAGTTTATTTAATGTTACTTCAGTTGTACTGCAGATTTTACTGCTGTTGAACTTTATTGCATTATAGTTGAACTGTGTTAGTACCTTATTATACTGCAATTTTAGCATTGCATTGAATTTTGCCACAGTTATCCTTGTATATAGGCTACTGTTGTTGTACTGTTAAATTCACTGCGGTTATTTTTTATTATTCAATTTTGCAAATAAACTCCTTAAATTCTAAATAGAAACTTACTTGAATCCAAAACATATAAGATGTTGAAGAACAAACCCTTTGGAACTATAGTTCTTACCACACCATTGGCATATTAGACTACAGCAACACAAGTGCAGTAAAGACAGAGTTTCTTGTTTTTACTACAGTTTACTGCAACTTATTGAACTTACTGAACTTTATTGTACTGCATTTGAACTGTGTTTATACTTCATTGTATTGCAATTTTGCAATTGTACCTAATTTTACTGCAGTTATACTTCAATAAACTGCAGTTGTACTGCAATTTTACTTCAGTTTACTGCAGTTATTTTTTGTAAGGGAGTGCGCAAACTCACGGTGCATTATGGGTATTTTCTAGCTGTTGAGTGTACATGGGCTGTACACACGTTATTTCAGTGCATTGTGGGATTAGAACGTCCACTTCAGAACGTCCACTATAATTTCGGACACCACTACAAATGGCTGCTCCCTCAAATATTTCAGAGACAGCCATTAGCATTTCTCAAAGTCCAGAGAATTCAATCCAGACTCACATCCAATTCATATTTCAAGAGCACTAAATGAGTATAAAGGATTAAAAGTGTGGATTTACCACTTTGATAAATGCATGATAATGCTTTGATTTTGTTAGTTTTGTAATGACACAGATGACGATGGCTGCGTTCAAAATCTCCTCCAGCTTGGTTCTATATAA
The DNA here is from genome assembly GCF_903798145.1 of Danio aesculapii. Taxonomy (NCBI): domain Eukaryota; kingdom Metazoa; phylum Chordata; class Actinopteri; order Cypriniformes; family Danionidae; genus Danio; species Danio aesculapii. The sequence goes on along the minus strand of NC_079454.1, from coordinate 17,240,911 downwards.
TATGAATGTTAGTATGTGTTATGAAGCGGACAGGAGACAGAGGTAAGGAAACGTTAGGGTGTTTATTAAATGACAACAAGGAGCACATGAAGGATAGCCAGGAGGATCAGGAATGATGTTGGGGGTCTTTTCCTCCGTGGCTGGGTAACAGGAATACACGAGGATGGACAGCACACACCAGATACAGCTGACAGAGGATGACACAGACTTGGAAGGACTGGAAGACAGGACGATTCGGGAGGACCAGGAAGACTAGGAGGAATACAAAGAGAACAGGTAAGTAAATCGTTTGTTTTAGCTGAGGATGACTACGCTGAGTGGTCGCTCAGTTGTCCGCTTTCGTCGAGACGAGCCGGACAATGAGCGACTGGAGTGCTGTGCTTTTATCTGGTGCTCGTGAATGTGATGCAGCTGTGTGCTCATTAGAAGTCAGGTGATGGTGATCTTCGTGAGTGGGGGTCGTGAGAGCCTGACCAATCCATGACAGTACCCCCCTCCCCAGGGCCCGCTCCTGAGGGCCGACACCTCCGACGCCGTGGTGGTCTCCCTCTGCCTCTAGGCGCTGGGAACTCAGGGTGGCTCTCATGAAACTCCACCATGAGACTAGGATCGAGAATATCAGCTCTGGGAACCCATGTCCTTTCTTCGGGGCCGTACCCTTCCCAGTCCACCAGGTACTCCAACTGGCCACCACGACGTCGGGAACGCAAGATCTCCTTCACTGCGTAGACGGCTCCTTCTTCTAGGAGCAGTGGAGGAGGGGGTTCCTCTTCGTGGTCAGGCTCTGTGGAGGGAAGAACAGGATCGTGATAGGGTTTCAGGAGTGATACGTGGAATGTAGGGTGAATACGGTAGTGAGAGGGTAATTGTAGTTTGTAGGTGACGGGGTTAACCTGTTCCACGATGGTGAAGGGACCAACAAATCGGGGACTTAACTTGCGAGAGGGCAGTCGCATGCGTATGTCCCGGGTGGATAGCCACACCTTTTGTCCGGGTGTGTATCTGGGTTCTTCAGACCTTCTCCTATCGGCGGTTACCTTGCTTCGACGGACTGCCCTCTGCAGATGTTGATGAGCCTCGTCCCAGACTCTCTCGCTCCCCCGGAACCAGTGATCCACTGCGGGGACATCAGATGGTTCGCCATCCCAGGGAAAGAGCGGTGGTTGGAAGCCCAGGACGCACTGGAATGGCGTGAGTCCGGTGGAGGGTTGCCGCAGTGAATTTTGGGCATATTCTGCCCAGCCCAAATACTGGCTCCAGGAGTTCTGGTGACCACTGCAGAAGGTCCTCAGGAACCGTCCCACCTCCTGAATCTTCCTCTCTGTCTGCCCGTTGGTTTGGGGATGATATCCAGAAGAGAGGCTGACGGCCACACCTAGGAGCTTGAAGAAGGCTTTCCATAGACGTGAGATGAACTGTGGACCTCTGTCCGACACAATATCTTCTGGAATACCAAATGACCTGAAGACTTGATTAAAGATATTGTCGGCAGTTTCAAAGGCTGTGGGAAGACCTTTCAGAGGGATTAGTTTGACAAACTTTGAGAATCTATCTACTATGACTAGAATACAGGTATTACCTTCTGACGAAGGGAGGTCAGTGATAAAGTCCACTCCTAGGTGTGACCAGGGACGGTTCGGAATCGGCAAGGGATGGAGCTTTCCAGCGGGTAGATGACGTGGGCTCTTGGATTGGGCACAGTCCTTACAGCCCTGAACATATTGCCTCACATCCCTTGCCATGTTTGGCCACCAGAATCGTTGGGATACTAGCGAGAGAGTATTGTTGATCCCTGGATGTCCAGTGCCTAGCGAGGTATGTAAGGAGTGGATCAGATCTACCCGGTGTTCAGGTGGTATGAACTGCCGATGAGGAGGGCATCCCGGCGGAGCAGGGGCTTCCGGAGTGGCAACGACTGGAGGAGCGTTCCAGGTGATCGGACAAATGGAGATGTGTTCGGGAAGAATCTTCGTTGGGAGTTCTTCATGATCGTGATGCTCGTGTAAACGAGAGAGAGCGTCTGCTCTTAGATTCTTGGGTCCTGGACGATAGGAAATGGAGAAATCAAAACGTGAGAAGAAAAGTGACCATCTGGCTTGACGTGGACATAGTCTCTTGGCCTCTTTGATGTATTGGAGGTTTTTGTGATCTGTGATCACCTGGAACGGATGTTTGGCTCCCTCCAACCAGTGACGCCACTCCTCCAAGGCTAGCTTGATTGCTAGAAGCTCCCTGTCTCCTATGCTGTAATTCTGCTCCGCCGGGCTCAACTTCCGAGAGAAATAGGCACAGGGATGCAGTCGGGGCGGTGTATCATGATGTTGAGATAATACTGCCCCGACGCCGGTGGTGGATGCGTCCACTTCCACCACGAAAGGAAGATTTGGGTCAGGATGAGTCAGGAGTGGGGCCCTTGTGAACTCCTTCTTAAGAAGGCGGAAGGCTGCGGCTGCTTCTTTGGTCCACTCCAGTCCTTTGGGTTTACCCTTGAGGAGATTAGTGAGAGGTGATGTAATCCTGCTGTAGTCCTTGATAAACCGTCTATAAAAGTTAGCAAACCCAAGAAACCTCTGGAGCTCCTTAATGGAAGTGGGTTCTGACCAGGATAGAACAGCCTCAATTTTCTTCCCATCCATACGTATACCGGTTTGGTCAATGATGTATCCCAAGAAATGAATCGACTTCTGGTGGAATGAGCATTTCTCCGCTTTGAGGTAGAGGTGATGTTCTCTCAATGTGTGTAGGACCTCCGCAACGTGTTGGCGATGTTCGGCCTCACTCCGGGAGTAAATGAGGATGTCATCTATGTACACTATTACACAGTGGTGAAGAAACTCCCGGAGGACTTCATGAATGAAGTTTTGGAATACGGAGGGGGCGTTGACCAGACCGTAAGGCATGACCTCATATTCATAGTGGCCAGTAGGGGTCACGAATGCTGTCTTCCATTGGTCCCCCTCACGTATTCTTATCAGATTATACGCGCTGCGGAGGTCCAATTTAGTGAAGACTTTAGCTTCTCGGAGCTGTTCCAAAGCGGCTGGTACCAGAGGAAGGGGATATCGGTATTTTACTGTACCGTTATTTAGGACCCTGTAGTCGATGCATGGACGCAGCCCTCCGTCCTTCTTGGCCACAAAGAAGAAGCTTGAGGCGGCTGGTGATTTTGAGTGACGTATGTACCCCTGACTCAGAGCCTCCCTTATGTAATCTTCCATTGCCTGATTCTCTGGAAGCGAGAGCGGGTAGATCCTACCTCTTGGCAACTGGGCATCTGGAACTAGGTCGATCGCGCAGTCCCATGGCCGATGCGGCGGTAGCTGGGAAGCTCTCTTGGGGCAGAAGACATCATGAAAGGAGCTGTACTCCTTAGGAATGTGGATAGACTGCTTCTCAGGAGGGCTCTCGACCGATGTTGCAAACAAAGAAATGGGGTTCCGACCTTGAAGAGGGAGATTTGGAAAACAGGCAGGTGTACATCCAGATCCCCATTTCTTTATCTCTCCTGTGCCCCAAGAGATGATGGGATCGTGCTTCACCAGCCACGGGCGCCCTAGAATGATGTCCATATTTGCACCCTCCAGAACCAGAAATTGAATCCTCTCTTGATGTAACAACCCCACTTGAAGAAGGATGTCTTCGCATTGTCGATGGATACGGGTCGAAGATCGAGTGCACTGGGTTATCGGTTGTATCTGGTATATATGCGAGGACGCCTCAGTACGGAGGTGGAGTTGACGACAGAGGGATTGGGAGATGAAGTTCCCTGCTGACCCGGAGTCGATGAGGGCTGTGACAAGGAGAGAAATAGAGGCAGTAGTTATTTGTACGGTGGTAGTAAGTGGTTTACATTGTTCAATATTCGTACTGAATACACTCACTGAAGTCCGAATGGGACGAAGGGGACACTCCATACGGGTGTGTCCACTGACACACCGCAGTATAGACACAGACCCCGGGTCAGCCTCCTCTGTCGTTCCGCTGATGTCAGTCTTCCAGACTCTATTATCATGGGTTCTGGTTCTGGAGAGGCTGTTGACTCAGGCGATTGGAGGAGTGCAGACGAGGGGGTGATGGTGTCCTGTTGATAGGAACGGAGACGATCGGAACATCGGAGAGAATGTTGGATGAATCTCTCCAGACCCATTGTATCATCTAATGTGGCCAGTTGGATTCGGAGCGTGGGTTCCAAGCCGAGCCGGTACGTGGTCAACAACGATCTCTCATTCCATCCACTTGCAGCTGCTAGAGTGCGAAACCGGAGAGCATATTCCTGTGTAGATAGAGTACCTTGCTTTAGATGATACAGCTGCTCTCCAGCGGCTACTTCCCCATCAGAACGTCCAAACACCTCTTTGAAATACTCCGTGAAGGTCGTGATGGAATTCATGACCGGCCCGGCTTGGTTCCAGATCGTCTCAGCCCATTTAAGTGCAGGTCCAGAGAGTAGAGATACGATGTAGGCGATCTTCGACTTATCTGTGGGATATAGAGAAGGTTGCATTTCGAATATGAGGGAACATTGTAACAGAAAACCATTGCACTCCCCCGCTCCGCCTGAGTAGGGCGCTGGTCGGGCCATGGGACTGGAAGGAAGGGCCGAAGAAGAAACTGTGGAGGCGGAAGTGCTCGGTGCTGGTGGTGCGTTGGAAAGTGGAGCTGGTGGCTGTAGAATCCGCTTCAACTGGTCCACCAGCTCTTGAAGGTGATCGGGGGTGCTCATGTTGTCGTCGTTAAAGGTCCGGGCTTCTGTTATGAAGCGGACAGGAGACAGAGGTAAGGAAACGTTAGGGTGTTTATTAAATGACAACAAGGAGCACATGAAGGATAGCCAGGAGGATCAGGAATGATGTTGGGGTCTTTTCCTCCGTGGCTGGGTAACAGGAATACACGAGGATGGACAGCACACACCAGATACAGCTGACAGAGGATGACACAGACTTGGAAGGACTGGAAGACAGGACGATTCGGGAGGACCAGGAAGACTAGGAGGAATACAAAGAGAACAGGTAAGTAAATCGTTTGTTTTAGCTGAGGATGACTACGCTGAGTGGTCGCTCAGTTGTCCGCTTTCGTCGAGACGAGCCCGGACAATGAGCGACTGGAGTGCTGTGCTTTTATCTGGTGCTCGTGAATGTGATGCAGCTGTGTGCTCATTAGAAGTCAGGTGATGGTGATCTTCGTGAGTGGGGGTCGTGAGAGCCTGACCAATCCATGACAGTATGACTGTAATTCAGATATACTGCAGCCACCATTTGTCATTATGACATGACAATGTCTTTTCTGTGCAAAATAAAAGAGATGATGATGGCTGTGTCCAAAACCGCCTACTACCTGAGTCTGTAATACATCTGAAATTGATTTTACTACATGACTGTTAGAAAAGTATGTTATTTATAGTATGAGTAGGAGTAGTATAAATGGAAATAGGACAGACTACATCCGCCACTTTTCACATGGCCCGCATCAATTGCTACACTTCCATTCACATTATGGGAAAGTGTAGCATCCATTGGTAGGTCACCTGGTTGCTCACCTGGGTACTTTTCAGCTACTATCAAATACTATGAATACTATTTTTCACTTACTTTATAGTAGGAAGTATGTGATTTTGGATGTAGCCGATACTTAAAGTTTTCATCTGTGGCTCTTTGGTCATGATATTCTGCCAGCATATGAAATTTACCGTAATCAAGCAACGTGTCAGTTTCCAGAAAAGAAAAGTAGACGAAGAAAAAAATTGAGAGATTTAGAGGTGATTGGATAGAGAGGTACAGGTTTATTTTGCTACAAGCCAGCACAAAACTGTTCTATTTAAATGGTAACGAGAGTAATTGGATAAAAATGTCAAATGCCACTAAAAAAAACTAATGTTTAGTCAGTTGAAGGAATACCGAAAGTGCCATTTCTCACATAGACTGCTCTGTATTTTACACTATGTTATTTTTGAACTATCTCTGGTTGTGTTGTACTTAAAAATCGCTGAAACTTAAAATAATTGTCACTGGTCATTTTGCCACATTTGCACTTGCTATTCATGTATTTTTTAAATGCAAAAGGCACTATTTTAAATTTTTTCAGACTTTTGACATTGATGAAAGCTCAGATTTTGACCTTTGAATTGAAACTTTGAGAACCACTGTAATAAGATATACAGCAACAGTTACTCAGTGTTGGGAGTAATATGTTACAAAAGTAATGTATTACAGTAATGTATTACATTTTCCTGTAACGCAGTAGTGTAAGGCATTACTGATACATTTTCAGTAATATTTTACTCGGTACATTGACAAATAAAAAATACAGCAGTTCTATTTCTGTTTGTGGTTAGTAAATATACGCATGTTGTCATTAATCTCCCTCTGGCTATTGGAACTTTTTACTTTGAACGCGGAATGATTTCATCCTCTGAGCTCAAGGTCCGGGGCTATTGGCTCAGTCCGGTTCACAGTAACAGTTAAGCCCTGATGCGCAGCGGAAGAGCTGCAAATAGATGAAAATGATGGACGTATGTGCATATGGTGTTGTTTTACTGACAAATGTCGTAAGCGCAGTATTACAGTTGTATTCATGTAATACGAGCGAGCAAACGGGCCGGTTTTCTCAGTTCGTGGTCAAAACTCCTCGCGTGCACTCAAAACACTCGCTGCTCATGTGCGAAGGATCTGCTCTCTCGCCCTGTCAGATTATGCAGACTCAAAATTTGTGCCTTGTGTTTCCTCCTCTTTTCGTGCCTTTGCTCTCCAGAGATCCTCCTGTTAAATTGTTATCTTAAGAATGTTGATATGGCTTATATATTGCTACACTATTTACCTACAGGTTAAGGTAAATTCTATAATAAATACTAGTGTTTTTGAGTGTTAGGTATACTGCCTATGTACTGCCTATATACTGCCTATTTTTTTTTTAATAGTATTAGCAAAACAGATTAATTGAAGTACTTTACTATAGCACTGTTCAAAACACAGTACATGTCAATATGTTCAGGGGCCCTGTGGAACAGCTTCTCCTCGAAATGAAGAGGATGACAGGGAAAATGTCCTCCACAATCTCATTAACAATGTGGAAGACAACAGACTAGTTCACTTTATTTTAGTTGCCATGATGAAATGAGATTGATAGTGACATTAATTTGAAGAGTGAATAGTACAGTAGGCTATAATAACTTATCAAGTTCACTATTTTTCTATCAAAGTTACATTTCTGCTTGCATTAGTTATATTTCAGTTTAAATGTTTTTTATTTGATTAGTGTGGTGCACCTTGGATGTTTAATAAATGTTTTTAAAATAAAATGTATTCTTTACATCCAATGTCTATTCTCTGTATCTTTAAGTGTTTGAAATTGGAAATATCTCATCATATAACATACAGCCAAAAATGTTATGGTTTATTAGATTAAAAATGTAATATGTGCGTCTATTTTAGTATTTTGGTTATTGTTAATAAATAGTGTTCTAATATAAATCATATCAAAAAGCACGAAAGGAGGAGGAAACACAAGACACAAATTGTGAGTCTGCATATAATCTCACTGACCGAGCAGTGTACTGAGAGAACACAAGAAAATTTGTGCGTGAACAGTGCATATTTGAGAGCGTGTGAGAGAATTGGCACGCAAGCAGCGTAATTGAGAGCTCACAAGCAGTTTTGTCAACAAACAGAGGAAATCGGTGCACAAGCATTAAATTGAGAAAGCTGTTCATCATGCTCACTTTCTGCATGACAGTTTTGTGTTGTGCATCACTTGAATTTAAAGGGAATAGAATAATGGCAACAATAAGAAAACAAAAGAAATCTGCATCTTGTCATGGCATTGGAGTTTATATATGGGCCTGTTGTGTCTTATATGTATACCTCTACCATATTTTTAACAGATTTAGATAATTTGTGATTCTGATTGTCATCCTTTCTTGTATTGTCTTGAGCCTTCACATTGCCAATTATATTCTATAAATTGTTAGTAGTATGGATAGATCACAGTCATTCTGCTACATCATATCGCTTTCTACTTGATGTAAAATGCTCTGCAGTACATTTAGTCATTTTAGAATGCTAAGTTCTAATTCTGTAGTTATTTTGGTGAAAGCAACTAAAAAGTAATATAAGAGTAATGTAACATATCACAATTCTAAGACAGTAATATTGTAAAGTAAGGGATTACTTTTAAATAACAGTAACAAGTAATCTGTAATATATTACAGTTTGTAAGTAACTTGCACAACACTGCAGTTACTATAATAGGATCAGCAATGTTTTTATTAGAGTCAACTGGCAGAAGGAAGTTGCATATTTCTTTTAGAAAGAACTATCAAGTAAAATGGAGAAAAAGAATCACATTGCAGATTTCTTGAACTATGGCTTTCTCTTTCACACTCAGGTCTTTCTCTCTTTCTTCTAAAAGTTGATTTTCCAGATTATAATATACCTCCAAAACCTGTTAAAACATGGGCAAGAGCATTTTTTTAAACAAACCAAACATGCATCAAGTGTACCAAAAAAAAAGAACAAATCTAATACAAAAAATCCTACATATTTTAAATCCATCTTCTGAACACAAACCTAAGTTTATTATATCCAGCGTGTTCTAAGTAGAGTAGGTACATTTATTAATATTTAAAGTTTCCTTGATAGACCTTTATTGATAAAAGTTTCGACTTTTGAGCTCAGAAGCCTACAATCTAATCTGTTAATAAATTTATTTGTTTTGCAATCACAGGACAGGTTGTAAAATTTAAGTCAAAATTAGACTGTGCTTCACTTTCTCTGTTAATCAACTCATGAAGCAGATGAATGTTTGATTGTTTTTTCTACACAAACAGAAACTGTGCTTAAACAGCCAAAGATGAACTAAATAATACTAAAACAATAGGCTGAAGAATGAAGAAATTCCTTCAGAGATAGTTTGGGATTTGTTTTTACAGGTGGGAACAACAGCCTAAACAACAAAACGTAGTTGCCTAATTTTACCTGCAGTGCTTTTGTGAGAGGAACAATTCATTCATTTACTGTATATAGCAAGAGCAAAAATAAAGGACTTCCATGAATATTTCAATTAATAATATTTTAGTAATATTCAATTAATATTTCAATGTGCTCTACAATGTATAAGATGATGGCACCAAGCACAGTCTGTATGTTTTCTTTATTTTACATATTGGATATCACGATTATGTGCTTGACTTTTGTTTTTTCTTTCATATATGAGACCTCATCAATCAAAAGCTTTTCACAAGAAACTAGAAATAATTTCCATTCAAACACTGAATGTGTGGCGATGCAGTGGTGCAGTAGTGCTCTGGTTTCCCACACAGTCCAAAGACATGCGGTACAGGTGAATTGGGAAGGCTAAATTTTCCATAGTGTATGAGTGTGACAGAGTGTGTATGGATGTTTCCCAGAGATGGGTTGCGGCTGGAAGGGCATCCGCTGGATAAAACATGTGCTGGATAAGTTGGCGGTTAATTCCGCTGTGGCGACCCCAGATTAATAAAGGGACTAAGCCGAAAAGAAAATGAATGAATGACACTAAATGTGAGGGAGCCGTAGGTGAAAACATGGATGCTGGATGAATCCAAATGCTGGAGGATTATTAAACAAACAGTGCATATATACACACAGACAGAATCATAGTTGTAACAAGGCAAAGTCATTTGCTGTCCAAAAAGGCAAATGAAGTGAAGTCCAAAATACAATGAGCGATGGTCAAAAAGGCAATAAAGCAAGCAAAGATTGCGCAGTGAGATCTCAGGTACGGTACTGTGATTACGGATGCAGTGGCGATAGAAATTGGCGAATCCCAGAAACCGTTGAAGTTCTTTTATCGTTTTGGGAAAAGGCCAATCGGTGACTGCTTGAACCTTGGATTGATTAATTTCAACTCCTTGATGACTAACTATGCATCCTAAGAAAGAGGTTCTTGAGATGTGAAATTCTTATTTTTCAAGCTTGGCATAGGGTTGGTGATGTTGTAGACACTCCCTCGTGGTTAAGAAGCTGTGTAGCTTTGGATTAACTTAACACATCTTAAAATGATTTATTAACAGTTGGAATAGTAGATCTCGTTCAAGACTCAGGGCTCGCAATGCTGGTTGATAGACATGGAAGTGGTAGAGCTTTTCTTAAACAGTGGTTTATGCAATAATTAGACCATTGAGTAAGTTCGTTTTTATTCCAAGAAATCATAGGATCGTAGATAGTTAGCCAGTGATGTCCTAATATGACTTGATACTTGCATTAGGGTGTTCAATTCAATTCAATTCACCTTTATTTGTATAGCGCTTATACAATGTAGAATGTGTCAAAGCAGCTTCACATAAAAGGTCACAGTAAATAGGAACAGTGTAGTTAAGTTTGTAGTGTTTAAGTTCAGTTCAGTTTAGCTCAGTTCAGTGTGGTTTAATAATCACTACTGAGAGTCCAAATATTGAAGAGCAAATCCAACGATGCGCAGCTCTACAGATCCTGAACCATGCAAGCCAGTGGCGACAGCGGAGAGGGAAAAAAAACTTCACTAAAGGCGGAAGTGAAGAAAAAAAACCTTGAGAGAAACCAGGCTCAGTTGGGCACGACCATTTTAATTTCTCCGCTGGCCAAACGTCTTGTGCAGAGCTGCAGTCTCAGTGGCGGAGGCTGGAAGCTGGCCTCAGCGAAGACTCGTCTGTCTCTGGAGCGTCATAGGAAACAGTCTCATGTTCTCCACTCTTCCATGACCATCGCAGTAGTTGTTCAGGATTCGGCCAGGTCCAGGATATGGAAACCTTGGGATCATCTCGTCGTTGGTCTTGGATCGAATCAGTGACTCTGCATAGTCTGAGGGCCTCGGGAAGAGTATCCCCAGGTGGAAATGGAGAATAAAGAAAATAATTAGCGTAGCTGATGTTCACAGTGTATATCAGCAAGATGCATAACCTGTGTGGAAGCCCCCTAAGTGGTGCACTAAGTGTATGCTTACTGAACAGATAGGTCTTTAATCTAGTTTTGAATTGGGAGAGTGTGTCTGAGCCTCGGACGTTATCAGGAAGGCTATTCCAGAGTTTAGGAGCTATAAATGAGAAGGCTCGACCTCCTTTACTCGACTTTGCTATTCTAGGTACTACCAGAAGTCCTGAGTTTGAGATCTTAAAGAGCGAGTTGGATTGTAGCGAGACAGAAGATTGGTTAGATAAGCAGGAGCTAGATTATTTAGAGCTTTATATGTAAGAAGCAATATTTTAAATTCAATACGAAACTTAACAGGCAGCCAGTGTAAGGAGGATAAAATTGGGGTGATGTGATCAAATTTTCTAGACCTGGTTAGAACTCTGGCAGCTGCATTTTGTACTAATTGAAGTTTGTTAATAGAGGATGCTGGGCAGCCAGCAAACAGAGCATTACAGTAGTCCAGCCTAGAAGTCATAAAAGCATGGACTAGCTTTTCTGCATCTGAGATGGATAGCATACTTAGGTGTCACGTAGAAAGTGATGGTTTCTGTGTGAAACAGCCCGATCTGGAGCTGTATTGGGAGGGTGATAGCAGTGATGAATAGGGCTGTTGTCTATCGTTGTGATGTTGATAGCTGGTGTACAGGGTGTAGTGGGCTTGTCCGTGAGTCCCTGGCTGATGACGTTTGATGTAGATCACAAATCTATTAGGGCTGAGACACATAGACATATAAACTCTATAGTGCACTCCAAAAGGAATCTACAGTGGGGAGGAATTTCAACAGTACTCACATGGTGTTTGTGTGCTGGATTTTTTCTGGTTTTTAGAGGACAAACTTCATTATAAAGTTGTCCTCTCCACGATAGTAATACAAGTTCTCCCGCTGATGTCATTTTTTTTCAGTGAGGGAGATGTGTGTAACGGCGATTTGCATAGGCTCAGGAGCGTCATGGCGTGGCGTGGTGGGTACTGCTAAACTTGGGAAATTCTGACATGATCGTGGCATTCTGCATCAAATTGTCCATTTTAATAGCGAGAGTGATTAAGTCATTTAATGATAAGTCGACTGCTTTGCAAGATAGTTTGGTTTGTAGTTTTGTAGTCAGACCTCGTCCAAATCTGGCTTTGAGTGTGACAACATTCCATCCACTTTGTGTGGTGAGAGTGCGAAAATTAACAGCGTAATCTGCAGCCATGCAATTTCCTTGTTTGAGGTCGAGCAATTGATCCTTGATGTCCTGACCCCTTTCAGGGTAAACAAAAAATCTCAGTAAGTTTGGAAATGAAATAATTAAACAAGGAATGTATTAGTGTATCATTTTCCCAAACGGCTGATGTCCAATCTAATGTTTTTCCGGTTAGTAGTGACATCATATCAGAGCACTTCTTAATATCCTGTATATACGTTTCTGGTTGACTAGTAAAAAAAGAATACATCCTCAACATAATTCAGGTGAGCTGTCAAACTTATCAGGCAATGCACGTCTTACCGGTGAGATTTGGTGAGCAGGAAGAGCATGGAGATACTGTATGAGGCGCTTGTTTGCATTTTGTAGCTACATCAGCTGTTGATGATACCCAGACAGCATTTCTCTTTGATAGTTGAATGTTGCTTGTAGCTATGAAACCTCCGCTGGATTGATGTCTGGAGAAGTATTCTGTGAGGGAGCCATAGGTGAAGACATGCTGGATGCATATACACACACACACACACACACGCACACACACACACACACACACACACACACACACACACACACACACACAAAATCATAGTCGTAACAAGGAAAGGTTCAATACACAAATAGGTCATCCAATAAGGCAAATTAAGTGAAGTCCAAAATACAATGAGTGATGGTCAAAAAGACAAGCAAGGGTCGTAACACAAGGCTAATGCAATGAAGGAACAAACGCTTTTAGTAAGGCAGAGATACTGGCAATACTTAACAATGATCTGATGTAAACACAGTGATTATGAATGGTAGCTACCCGGAAGAACCACAGAGGTAGCACCCAGTCAATATTCGGGCATCGTCATCCGCCATATTCATTACATTGAAAAACTATTGTTAATTGATTCTAAGCCATAATTAAACTATTTCAATCAGACTATACACTGTTGATGATGCCATGAGAAGTACAAAATAACACTAAACTCACCAACAATGGTTTTGGAATCATTGTATTTTAAAGGGCTAATTTACATTTACTAAATGTAGACCTCATCAAGATGGCGCCGCGGATGGCCGCTTCGGTGTGGGGCTCTCCAGTGTTTGCACTGTTTTTGTTAGTCTGTCCTGTTTTATGTTTATCAAACACGATCAGTTACACCAGGGACGAGCTGCTGAACATTCGGCAATGCACACCAACTAATCAAGAACTGGATTTTGATTTTTGTGGCGTTTTGCGGAACATTGTAGTCGGCGGAGCAGCCGCATTGTGGTAACGCTACAAGACGCGCAAGCGTGGGAAGTGAGCCGGCGCGCTCGTCAGGCTAAGACAGCGCGGCTTCAGAACGGCGCTGCCCAGCATCCACCTGGCGAATCTCCGCTCTCTTCCTAACAAAATGGACGAACTACTTCTGCTCACATGCAAAAACAAGAACTTTAACAACTCTGCTGTCCTGTGTTTCACGGAAACCTGGCTAAACGAAGCCATTCCGGACAGCGCATTAAACCTACCGGACTTTCAGCTGTACAGAGCAGATCGCGATACGGAGTCAACGGGCAAAATGCACGGTGGTGGGACATGCTGTAATATCTCATCACTTTATCACGTCCTCCAACCCACCAGGGGGCGCAGATATTGCCCTATTCTCCTCCACGTTAGATGGCGGTAGTGACTCTTGTTCCTCTAAACTCCCCTGTAATCAGCCTAATCACCACCACCTGTTCGTTGCTCTATATAAGACCGCTTCATATCCTGCTCTGTGTTCAGTCCTGAACTCTATCTCTTGCTGCCTCGTCCAGAGTCCAGTTAAGCTATTCTCAAGTCTGTCTGTTTGCTTGCTATATTCCTGTTTGATTGTTATTTTTGTTGTACTTTTTCAACCTTGGCTGTAGAGAGATATATTGTCTCTCCTTTTTGTTAAGTTCTCTTCAGTAAAGACTGTATTTTTTTTTCGGAATTCATACGCTGTGGACTAAATTTGTTTCTCCTCTGCTCTTTGGTCACCAGTTTCTGACTTAGCTTATGTAGTTAGAACTACTGCTAACCACACCATAGACCTGGGTTCGATCCCCACTCAGATCATTACAGCAGGACTGAACCATGGAAACCCGCCCAGCGGAGGAGGCTGCACCAGTCTCAAATGTGGATTGCATTCTTGCTGCACTTTCCGAACAAGCCACCGCTATTCAGCAGCATGATCAAACTTTTTCGAAAATCCTTTGCCTCTTGAATCCCCACTCTCAGACCACAATGGCCCAGGTTGTTACTCCACAGTCAGTCCCCTTGTCAACACCTGAGCCCAAGTTGCCCCCTCCCCAGCGCTTTGATGGCAGTTTCGAGAACTGCAGGGGATTCATTACTCAGTGCACTCTGATCTTTCAACTACAACCCAGTTGTTTTCCAACTGACTGCAGTAAGGTGGCATATATAATCACACTCCTCACAGGCAAGGCCCTGGATTGGGCCTCAGCATTGTGGGATAAGAGGTCCCCTGTAACCACCAATCTCCAGCTCTTCCTAGCAGAGATGAAGAGAGTGTTCCTCCATTCAGCGGACAGTGGAGAGGCAGGACGACGTCTCCTAAGACTATCTCAGGTTTCCCGCAGTGCTGCTGAGTTTGCCATTGAGTTCCGTACTCTGGCCACCGAGAGTGGGTGGGGCGAATCTGCACTTAGAGCGATCTTCCACAATGCATTGTCCTCCAGGCTTAAGGATGAACTGGCATTCAGAGACTCCCCATCAGACCTTGAGTCCCTCATTGGTTTAGCCATTCGGGTGGACAACCGCCTTAAGGAGCGGCAGACCGAAAAAGCGCAGGACACAGTCATGAACCATCATGACAATATTGTTTATCCCACACTGGATCCTGAGGAACCCATGCAACTAGGGGCTACAAGGATCTCCCTTTCTGAAAGAACCCGACGAATGAAGGAGAGATGTTGCATTTATTGTGGGAAGCCGGGTCATTTCCGGGCAACGTGCCCAGAGTTGTCGGGAAAAGTCAGATCTCGTTCCGGTGTAGGGGCCCCGGGGCGAGAGTAGGTGTAAT
Organism: Danio aesculapii; assembly: GCF_903798145.1. Taxonomy (NCBI): domain Eukaryota; kingdom Metazoa; phylum Chordata; class Actinopteri; order Cypriniformes; family Danionidae; genus Danio; species Danio aesculapii. Next base: position 17,225,769 of record NC_079454.1, on the reverse strand, counting down.
TCCCTGTCCCATTTTCTCTGGTTTGACCCTCCAGGCAGTCATTTCCCTCAGACAACCCCACCAGGTGGAGATCTTCATTGACTCTGGTGCAGCAGGAAACTTTATGGACCTCAAGTGTGCTCAAGATCTTTCCTTTGATCTCCTACCCTTGCAAAATCCCCTTAAAGTTTCAGCAGTAGACGGCAATCCGCTAGGCTTAGGCCACATCCACCAATGCACCACAGCACTTCAAGTGAGAATTGGAGATCATCAAGAAAACCTTCAATTTCACATCATTCATTCCCCCAAGATCCCCATAATCCTGGGACATCCATGGTTAGTTAACCATAACCCACTTATTGATTGGTATAAAGGTGTTATAGTAAGTTGGGGATTAATGGTGCCGATTTGAACACCATGTCGGGCCAGTCAACCAAGGGTTCCACCCTCTGCCATTATCCTCTTCCCCTTGTGACTCAACCAGAACCCCCCAGGCACACAGAGGCTATCCCCTTGGACATCATGACTATTCCCAAGCCACAGATTGTTCCCAAGTTATTAAATTCTCCCCCTGAGTTATCCCGAGTTCCCCCCGAATACTCTGACTTAGGTGAGGTCTTCAGTAAGACTCGAGCAGCCTCACTGCCCCCTCACAGGCCTTATGATTGCCCCATTAATCTATTACCAGGAACCTGCCCACCCCGCGGAAGGTTGTATTCCCTCTCTGGCCCTGAAAGAGTTGCTATGGAGAAGTATCTAAAAGAGTACCTAGATAGTGGTTTTATCCGCCACTCCACGTCACCAGCCGGAGCAGGATTCTTCTTTGTTGATAAAAAGGATGGCTCACTTAGACCCTGCATTGACTATAGAGGTCTCAACAGCATTACAGTCAAGAATCACTACCCTCTTCCTCTAATGACAACAGCCTTTGAGATCCTACAAGGAGCTACCATCTTTATCAAGCTGGATCTCCGTAGTGCATACCATCTCGTCAGGATCAGGTAAAGGGATGAGTGGAAGACTGCGTTTAACACTCCCACTGGCCCCTATGAGTACCAAGTTATGCCCTTTGGACTAGCCAACGCGCCAGCTGTCTTCCAGTCATTTATTAATGATGTACTTCGAGAGATGCTTAACATCTTTGTCTTTGTCTATTTGGACGACGTTCTCATCTTCTCTCATAACCACCAGGAACATGTGAAACATGTTTGGAAGGTATTGATAGAACTTCTCAAACATGGGCTATTCGTGAAGCTAGAGAAAAGTGAGTTTCATGTCTCCTCTGTCTCTTTTTTTGGATTCATTGTATCTAAGGGCAGCTTGCAGATGGATCCCAGCAAGATTAGGGCAGTGCTGGATTGGCCGCAGCCTACCTCTATCAAAGAGGTGCAGCGTTTCCTAGGGTTTGCAAATTTTTTAGGATGTTTATTAGGAACTTCAGTTCTATTGCCGAACCACTAACTTCCCTGACCAAGAAGGCGAATACTCCTTTCACCTGGAACTATAAGGCCAGTACAGCCTTTAACACCCTCAAACAAAGATTCACGTCAGCACCTATCCTCACTATACCAGATCCTGAATTGCCTTTTATCCTAGAGGTGGATGCATCAGATATAGGGGTTGGAGCAGTCCTATCCCAAAGAAGTAAAACAGACAACAAACTTCACCCATGTGCCTTCTATTCCCATAGACTTACGCCGACTCAGGCCAACTATGACATTGGAAACCAGGAACTACTGGCTATTAAATTAGCTTTGGAGGAGTGGAGGCATTGGCTTGAGGGAGCATCTCATCCCTTCCTCATTTGGACTGACCACCAGAACCTCATTTATATACAAAATGCCAAGAGACTGAACGCTAGACAAGCTAGATGGTCACTGTTCTTTAACCGGTTGGAATTCACACTTTCCTTTCGCCCAGGGTCCAAGAATATCAAGCCTGACGCTCTCTCAAGACAGTTTGAACCTTCTGAGAAGCCATGCTGCCCCGAACCCATCGTGGCTGGCTCCAGAATTGTGGCTCCAATACTGTGGGATCTGGAATCCTCAATCAGAAAGGCTCAGCAACAACACCCTGATCCAGGAAATGGACCATCTGGGCGCTTATTTGTCCCTAACTCTATGCGTTCTGATGTCTTACAGTGGGCGCATTCCTCCTCCCCCTCAGGGCACCCCGGTATTACCAGAACTTACGATGTGATTTTGAGGAAGTTCTGGTGGCCAATGATGCGGAAAGACGTGCAAGAGTTTGTTTCTAGTTGTCCCACCTGTCTTCAGAGCAAAGAACCTCGAACTCGACCCCAGGGACTCCTTCACCCACTATCCATCCCGAGTCGACCCTGGTCCCATATTTCTCTTGATTTTATTACAGGATTGCCTCCGTCTCAAGGAAATACAGTAATCCTTGTGGTGGTGGACAGGTTCTCTAAGATGTGTCACCTGTTACCATTACCCAAGCTTCCCACTGCGAACCAGACAGCTGAACTACTAATGAGACATGTCTTTAAGATGCATGGCTTTCCGCAGGATATAGTCTCTGATCAGGGTCCCCAGTTCTCATCCAGGTTCTGGAAGGCTTTTGGGCGGCTCATTGGCTCGTCGATCAGTCTGTCCTCCGGCTACCACCCCCAGTCTAATGGGCAGACAGAAAGGGTAAACCAGGAAGTAGAAAAGACGCTAAGGTGCCTGGCAGGAGATAATTATTCCAGCTGGACCTCCCAGTTAGTTTGGGTAGAATTCGCTCACAATACTTTGCATCACTCTTCCATTAATATGTCTCCTTTTGAATGTGTCTATGGCTTTCCCCCTCTTCTGTTTCCTGGTCAGGAACCACATGTTGAAGTGCCAGCTGCCACCCGGTTTATTCACCGCTGCCGGCGTTCGTGGCAGAAGGCTCGCGTTTCCCTCAAAAGGGCTGTCCACAATCAGCAGAAACAGGCCAACAGATATCGCAGGGCAGGACGCTCCCTCCGAACTGGCCAAAGAGTATGGCTCTCGACCCGTAATCTTCCTTTGCGGGTAGAGTCACGTAAGTTGGCTCCACGCTATGTTGGTCCTTTTAAGATTATTAAGAAGATCAATCCTGTATCCTACCGGCTTCTATTACCCAGGGCCCTGAAAATACATCCGACATTTCATGTTTCTCAACTAAAACCTGTTCTTTGCTCCACCCTGCATCCCAACAGAGCACCCACACCTGCTTTACGCATTGTTGATGGCCATCCTGCTTTCACTGTCTGCAGACTACTTAAGTGTCGCCAGGTACGAGGGAGGACACAGTACTTGGTCGACTGGGATGGGTTTGGTCCGGAGGAGTGCACCTGGGTCTCAGCTAAAGACATTTTGGACCCTTTCCTCATCAAAGAATTCCACCAGGCACAAAGGGAGCACCAAGGGAACGTCAGGAAATATGGGACTTATTCTTAGAGGAGGGGCTACTGTAATATCTCAGCACTTTATCACGTCCTCCAACCCACCAGTGGGCGCAGATATTGCCCTATTCTCCTCCACATTAGATGGCGGTAGTGACTCTTGTTCCTCTAAACTCCCCTGTAATCAGCCTAATCACCACCACCTGTTCGTTGCTCTATATAAGACCGCTTCATATCCTGCTCTGGGTTCAGTCCTGAACTCTATCTCTTGCTGCCTCGTCCAGAGTCCAGTTAAGCTATTCTCAAGTCTGTCTGTTTGCTTGCTATATTCCTGTTTGATTGTTTTGAGACCCTCGTGTCTATTTTATTTTGTATGTATTTTAGGAAGCTCGGCTTTACTATTTTTGTTGTACTTTTTCAACCTTGGCTGTAGAGAGATATATTGTCTCTCCTTTTTGTTAAGTTCTCTTCAGTAAAGACTGTATTTTTTTTCGGAATTCATACGCTGTGGACTAAATTTGTTTCTCCTCTGCTCTTGGGCCACCAGTTGCTGACTTAGCTCATGTAGTTAGAACTACTGCTAACCACACCGTAGACCCGGGTTCGATCCCCACTCAGATCATTACACATGCTTTTACATCAACAGAAGGTGGTGTACGGATGTAACTGTGTTAAAGAAGATGTGCTGTCCTGATGTGAAAGTGCTTTTCATTAACTATAAGCTGTTTTATTCACCAAGAGAATTTTCCTCGTTCATTCTTGTCTGTGTTTACATTCCACCGCAAGCACACGTGAGTACTGCGCTGCAACAGCTGGCTGATCTGATCACAGAGACAGAACAACAATAACCGGACTCTGTTTTTATCATACTTGGGGACTTTAATCAGGCAAAACTCACACATGAGCTGCCTAAATTCAAACAGCACATTACATGCCCCACCAGAGGCAATAACATTTTGGACCATTGCTACACCACAATAAAGGATGCATATCGCTCCGTCGCAAGAGCAGCTCTAGGACTCTCCGATCACTGCCTGGTTCATCTTATACCAACTTACAGGCAAAAACTTAAAATTACTAAGCCAGTATTAAGGACTGTCAAGAGATGGACCAACGACACAGAGCAGGTCCTACAAGCCTGTTTTGAATGCACTGACTGGAATGTTTTTGAAGCTGCAGCCACAGATCTGGACGAGCTCACAGAGACTGTAACATCATACATCAGTTTTTGTGAGGAGTTATGCATCCCTACCAGGACCTACTTGTCATTTAACAATGATAAACCATGGTTCACACCAAAACTCAGACAGCTTCGTCAGGCCAAAGAGGATGCTTACAGGAGTGGTGACAGGATCCTGTACAATCAGGCCAGGAACACATTGACAAAGGAGATTGGTGTGGCTAAGAAAGCTATGCCAAAAAGCTGCAAAACCAGTTTTCAGCTAACGACCCTGCATCAGTGTGGAGAGGCTTAAAAGATTTCACTAATTACAAGACACCGTCCCCCAGTATCGACAGCAATAAACATATTGCAAACGAGCTGAATATGTTCTACTGTAGGTTTGACACCTATGACCAGACACCTCACACCCGCCCGGATCATCTCCCTACACAGCCATCAACACCACATCAACACAGCCCGGACCATCTCCCTACACGGCCATCAACACCACATCAACACAGCCCGGACCATCGCCCTACACAGCCATCAACACCTCCAGCCATCTTCCTCTCCCCCCCTGCTCTTCAGATCAGTGAGGATAATGTGCGTCAGATCTTCAGTAAACAGAAGAGAAGGAAAGCACCAGGGCCAGATGGTGTCTCACCAGCCTGTCTGAGAACCTGCGCTGACCAGCTGGCTCCCATTTTCTCACATATCTTCAATAGATCACTGGAACAGCGCAAAGTTCCATCCTGCTTTAAGCCCTCTACTATCATCCCAATCCCGAAGAAGCCAAAGATCACAGGACTCAATGACTACAGACCTGTGGCCTTAACATCTGTGGCCATGAAGTCATTCAAAAGACTGGTGCTAGCATATCTGAAGGACATCACTGGACCCCTGCTGGACCCCCTGCAGTTCGCCTATAGAGCAAACCGGTCTGTGGATGATGCAGTCAACATGGGACTGCATTATACCCTACAACATCTGGACAAACCAGGGAACTACGCAAGGATCCTGTTTGTAGACTGTGTTGTAGACAGTTCTGCCTTTAACACCATCGTCCCATCACTGCTTGAGTACAAACTGTCCCAGCTCTCTGTTCCTAGCTCTGTCTGTCAATGGATCACCAGCTTTCTGACAGATAGACAACAGCTAGTCAGAATGGGCAAAATCACATCCGACAGCCGCACCATCAGCACTGGTGCCCCCCAGGGATGTGTTCTTTCTCCACTGCTCTTCTCCCTGTACACCAACGACTGCACTGCAAAAGACCCCTCCATCAAACTCATTAAGTTTGCAGATGACATTACTGTTATCGGCCTCATCCAGAACGATGACGAGTCTGCATACAGACAGGAGGTGGAGCGGCTGGCGTTATGGTGCAGATACAACAACCTGGAGCTGAACACGCTAAAAACAGTGGAGATGATAGTGGACTTCAGGAGAAACCCCCCTGCACTCCCCCCACTCACCATCATGAACAGCACTGTGGCTGCAGTAGTGTCATTCAGGTTCCTGGGCACCACCATCTCTCAGGATCTGAAGTGGGACATTCATATAGACTCTATTGTGAAGAAAGCCCAGCAGAGACTGTACTTCCTTCGTCAGCTGAGGAAGTTCAACCTGCCACAGGAGCTACTCGTACAGTTCTACTCAGCTGTCATCCAATCCATCCTCTGCACTTCAATCACCGTCTGGTTCGGCTCAGCTGCCAAAACCGACCTCCGTAGACTACAGGAATAGTCCGGACTGCTGAACGAATCACTGGCACAACCCTTCCTACACTTCAAGAACTGTACTCTTCCAGAGTGAGTAAAAGGGCTTGCAAAATCACTCTGGACGCCTCACACCCAGCACACTACCTGTTCGAACTGTTACCGTCTGGTCGGCGCTTCAGAGCACCAAGCACAAAAACAGCCAGACACAGGAAAAGTTTCTTTCCTCAGGCTGTCTACCTTAGGAACAGTTAAATATTCCCCTACTGTGCAATAAATATGGGCAATATTTTCTCATACGCACTTGTACACAGCACCTTATATCAATATACAATGCAATACTCTCTACATTCGCACTTGTACACAGCACCTTATAACCTGTATATTTATAACAATCTGTACATACAACTCAACATCCAGGTTTCTTCACTAACCGCATCTGTTTAATGTTCATCATTTTTTATTATTATTATTTTATTTTTTCAGATTTATTTTGTGTTGTCACTTGTCACTTTATGTACACTGGAAGCTTCTGTAGCCAAAAAAATTCCTTGTGTGTGTGAAGCACACTTGGCAATAAAACTGATTCTGATTCTAAAACTCATTGGCTGTCAAAGTATCCCCTGCACACACTTCACTTTTTATGCTCTTCAGTTGACATTATTATGGTTATTTGTAGTTAGTTTCTTATCAGTGATGCACATTAGAGTTGCATCATTATATGTCTTTCTCGTCACCACATGCTTATGGTGGTGTTTTGTCTTTGTAACAAAGGTAACAATGTGTATATTTTAGCACTTCAAAACATTGGTGTATTAACACTGTAAATTAATGAAATACTACAGAAATTAATATGTTTCTTTTACAGTTTCTACCTTATTTTTAACAGTACCATTCTGGCAACCACAGCTGCCATTTATTTATCATAAATTGTATAGATTTTTTTAGAGTGTAGACTTCACTGGTGTCACTGCTTTTACAAAATTGCATTTTTGTAGTTTCTATGTAAGGGACAATTACAACCACTACATACTTTAATCATCAACAAAATCAATATATTAAGGCATACATTATGCAATTTTTCAGTGTATAAAAAACAAAAAAGGTTAAAAAACACGAGGAATTCACACTAATATAGTTAATTATTTTTAAGTAAATTACTTTGTATGCAATATACACCTTCTGTGCTTTATCAAGTTACCAGTTTGGATGTAGGTTGGACCAGTTTTGAGCCAGTTTTGATAAGATAGCTGGGTGTACATGAGGATGAAACAGATTGTCCTTTGAAATGACACAATGAAACGAAAGACACCAGTGGATAAACCAAATGTGTGTTATCCCATAGAGTTGGCTTGCTTGGTATCCCATAGAAGTGGCTAAGTTGATGATTTGGTTGGAGCTGAACTTGGCAGTGCAGTTTTGGGTCAGCAGTGTGAAGAGCAGTGTGGTAGTGTGGTAGTGCTCGAGGTGTTGTGGCCAACACAGACTGACTAAGGTCTTGCAGTTAAAAAGGTCATGATCCAATTACAGAGGGAGGCCTAGCAGGTTGAGTTTATTAATGAGCTGAAGTCGATGAACAGCATTCTAACGTAAGAGTTTCTATTTTCTAAGTGAGTAAGAGCCAGATGGAGGGTGGAGGAAAGTGTGTTGTCCGTGGATTGGTTTGGATGGTATGCAAACTGAAGTGGGTCGAGTGTATTTGCAAGGCTGGTCTTGATATAGATGTGACCTACATAGAGAAGTCAAAGGAGATTGTGTTGGACTTCAGGATAAACTTTGCTGACCAGCCCCCACTGACCATTGGCAGCTAGACTGTTGAGAGAGTCAGCAGCACTAAATTTTTTGATTAAAATCTATAAATATATTAATATTTATATATTATTTGTAATACAATTTTGTTCTTTAAAACAGCAGTAATATATATGAACTATACCCTTAATTTGACCTGCTCACCTTGCTGAAAAAAACAGCTTAACCCAGCATAAGCTGGTTGGCTGGTTTTAGCTGGTTGACCATCCTGGTTTTAGAGGGGGTTTGGCCACTTTCAGGCTGGTTTCCAGCCTTTCCAGCCTGGTCTTAACCGGTTAGGCTGGAAAATTACCAGCTAAAACCAGCTTGAGCAGCCCAGTTTAATCTGAACATAGATGGTTTTGGCTGGGCTCCCAGCCTGGCTAGGCTGGTCAGGATGGTTTTAACTGGTCATCTCCCAGCCTGATCAGCTAAGACCAGTCTGTAAATAGTTGGAAACCAGCATGGAAGTGGCCAAACCCCCTCTAAAACCAGCCTGGTTGACCAGCTAAAACCAGGCAACCACCCTAGGCTGGTTAAAGCCGTTTTTTTTTCAGTAGGGCAAAGAAAGCACTCTTGCTGAATATATCAAACAGAACTCCAACAAATGCACAAAAGACAGCATGAGCATTTATAGCAAATAAACTAGTGTAAATATTATCCCGCTTGCTTTTTTGAGCGCTGACAGGCGAGGTCTTACACCCCTATGATTGGTAATTCAGTCTTCCCCTGCTCAACAGAAAGGGCTGTGTCGGCTTTAGAAATGAAAGCGCTGTTCACCTATGGTGGGAAGAACAGCCGTGGTTACAGTCTATATGCGCACAATACGGGGTTATTACAGGTAATCCATAATAGACACAGTGGAGAAAACTTGCAACTCAGGCACGCTCATGTCTGGATCCACAAGTATCGCTTTAACAGCCAAGAGGAGAGGAAAAGTTACCTCACAAACAGGCAAGCGGGTCAAATGTCCAAAGTGAGAAAGAGAGAAGTAAAGATGGAGTTTTACAGCATTTCTCCGCAGTAGTGAAATAGCGGCTCGTGTGCTGTGCCGCCTTCATTGTAGTAAGAGTGTTATTTACTCGCCCTCGCCTCCTTCGCCATAGTATTCTGCTGCGACCGTGCATAGGAGATAAATGACATCAGTACGTAATAACTGGTTATGATCTATTACTGAAACAATAACAATAATTTTGACACCCCTAGTAACGGGTAACAATGCAGCAAATAAAAAATCTATTGGAGTAAAAGTATTAAACTCATGGAAAATATGTACTGAAGTAAAAGTGGAAGTAGGAGAAAAAAACAATTCTCTAGTAGAGTACAGATACAGTCTTTTAGTACTTAAGTACAGTAGTGAAGTAGTTCTACTTCGTTATTATATTTTTCAGGGTAACGGTGTCATCAAATATCATGACAGACATTCAAAGCTTAATTTTAATATCTCAATAGAAGCTTTGAATGTAAATATGACGTGACAATATGACGTTTTATATGAGAATGGTCAGAATGTAATTCTGTAATTCTAATAGTTACAGAATTCTAGTTCCCCTGTTAATATAGCCTACTCTCCTGTCCATGTTAACACAGAATGAACAAGTGCATCCATGCCCATTCTGGCCAATCACAGACGTTTATGTTGATCTCCTGAGCACACGGCCATTCAGCTCGAGCTGATATGCTTTCTCATTGGCTGCAGCTTGTCACTACATCTGACCGCACGTGGGGTCGAGTCGGCCAACTGCTCTGGAATATTCAACATGCTAGATATTGGATTTTTCCTGCGAGGTGTCGGCGATGCTTCAGCGAGCCTCTTTGATGCGTTGTTCAGTAGTTCACACATAAAGACTGGCGAGCGCAGAGAACCCGCAGATTTCTTCCCGATCACAGCCCGATCTGTCGGCGAGCTCGTTAACTTCCAAAACAGGCTCAAATCAGGCTTAAAATCCTGTAGTGTGAACTAGGCTTAAGAGGCTTCAAAACATTCTCTGTGATAAAACTTGGACTGAATAAAACAGGAATAAATCGTCTTGGTCTCAAAGAGTGTTATTGTTCCACCACTGATTTCTTACTACTACAACAGACAAGGGCATACCCTAATTGAGAATAGAGTAGATCAGTTTATTAGGGAAGAGAGAGCCCAATAGCTTATAAGATCTTCGAGCCCTGGGCTTCCTACCGATAGCAGGGTTAAAGCTTTAGCTTAAGAGTTTTAGCTCATGTAGATCTTGATGAACTCCCCAAAATGCCTTTAAAGCTCTGGACAGCAGCCGCTCATTGAAGAACCCCCCGAAAGGCAAAAATTAATGCTAAATCCGGCTGCTGGATATAATATTGAGAAAGAGATAGTCCTGCGGGAGCAAAGCTGGAAACAGAGAGGACATCCAGAAGAAACGCTGTCTGCGCCGAGCACGCAGTATTCTTAGGGACACCTCACACCCTGCTCACAGACTGTTTTCTCTCCTGCCTTCCGGTAGGTGCTTCAGGCTCCTCCGGACAAAAACCAGCAGACTGAGGAACAGCTTTTTCCCCAGAGCTGTCTCCCTTTTGAACTCTGCCCCTCACTGACTTTTTTGCTCCCCAATACACCCCCCACACTCCACTAACTTATACTCCTCACAATCACTGCACTGTTTAACGTTGCATATTTAAAATTTGCACATATTCATTGCACTACATTGCACTGATTAATTTCTTTGAACTGTACATACCCACTGCACATGGACATTTCTAATTATGTACACACCCACTGTACATATACATTTGTAATTATGTTTATTTATCTGCACACTTCTGATTACTAATAGCAACCTGTACTTATATTCATTTATTGTAAATCTGTTCATAGCTAATACAACCTGTATATAATGTTCATAGTACATCCATCTGTAAATATTAGCATAGTTTTTCTATAACTGCACTTTATAACTTATACCTGTATCCTGCACTTGCTGCTATTGCACTGCTGGTTAGACCTAAACTGCATTTCGCTGCCTTGTACTTGTACATGTGTAATGACAATAAAGTTGAATCTAATCTAATCTAACAGACTCTGGGCAAGGGGCGTGGGAGGCTCTGGGATTGACTCCTGTGGGAGTCAAGGCTCTGGGTAACACTCCTGTGGGAGTCAGAGCCGGGGTGGACGGGCTCCTGCTGAAGTCAGAGGAAAGATTTTTTGGGCGATGAAGACTCCTGCAGGGTGTCTTGGCAAGGGGGTGAAATGGGAAAAGGGGGGGGCATGAACTTCTGCAGGAGTTGAAAGCTTGGGAGGACTCCTGTGGGAATCAGAGCTTTGGGGAGTGAGGGCTTATGTGGAAAGAAGAAAAGAATAGTGGATGATGATGATAGAAGGAAGAAAGATAATGGAGCTGAAGGAAGAAAATTAGTGAAGGAACTCAATGCTGGAAGGAGGGGGAGGGAGAGATGTAGTACTTGAAAAGGAGTGAAGGAGAGAGATGAAAAAAGTGGATGGGTGAGCAGGGTCTTAGCAAGAAACAGGAGAAGTGAGGTGGTGGTGAGGGTGGTGAGGGCTTGGTGTGACTCCTGCGGTAGTCAGAGCTGCTTTGAAAGTTCTATATTCTCTTTGCACTTAGACTGATGCTTTTATGTAAACATTTATTCTCTCATTATGTGTAATCAGGTGTCTCATGCTCATGTATTAATATTATGGTTTTAATACTTCTGCAATCAATGCTTAATTCTACCACAGCCATTTCTGTATCAGCTTACAACCAGAATGCCTATGCAAATCACCACGCTTTGGAACAAAAGGCTATAAAGCATGCCTAGGGGGAGTTAATTTCTCATTGGTTAACTCGGCTCCTAAGGGAGGTTACAAGACCACCCCCCCAGACCAGAGTGAGAGACTAAAATCCAGAAGAACCCCTGGAGAACACACAGATAACTCCAGGGAGCAGGCGTGGACCATGACAAAATGGGTTAACCGCACAGCTTAGACATTCCCATCTCCAATAACTGTCTTTTCTTTCCATCAAGAGTCTGCTCAAGTTTAGTGTGCTGTGAAACCAAAAGTCAACACGACTAGTTTTTGCTGCCTCAACTGAAAATCCAGACTCCACCCCACTCCAAGACTTGCGAGAACACTTCACAAAAGAAATGCAAGTAACGGCTCCAAATTACCACTCTACTGGTGTGAATTAAATGTAACCCTAAAGAAACTATAGAAGGGTTAAATTGATAATTTTTGGTTCGCTTAGTTTGGTCTTTCAAAATCTGAGGTTTTTGCATGATTACACTCTCTTAAACTCATATTTTTCCTCCTTTACTCTTTTCTACAACCTGCATGAATGTGAGTTTGTGTTTTAGTTTCTTTACTTTAGTTTCTGTTAGATTAGTCAATAAAGCTTAATTTTGCATAAAGAAAGGTGCCTGTGCATATTAATCAAGCTACTGTAATGTCTTAAACTTCGATCTTGTTACCCTTCTTAAACATAATTGGGTTATTTTTTATAGCAATAGCCGTAGTTGAAGTCAACTCTCCATTTGAACGATCGCTGGACAATTCGTTTGTTCGGATTTAAAGAGTTGATTCATTTGAAGCCTCGTTAAAATTAGTCTTCAATTCACTTTGAGCTAATTCGCTACAGTGTTAAGCAGTCAACCATTGTACCTACAAGGAGTTCAAGTCAGCATGGCTGCAGTCTCGTTCCTTCCAGTGACCGTGAGTCTGTACGAGAAATCCGAGATTGGTATAAAGCAAGCAATGTGATATCAACTATTGTGACTGCTTTTTTTAACTAGGACAAACTGTGTGGCCGGTTGTGATGTCGGCTTTCATTAACGTGGTTCAGTTGAGGTACTCTGTATCATGAATCAGTGGGCTTAATCATGACCATCTTGACTAGTCACCACTGTTTTGGTGCATTTTTCCTGTTCTTAGTTGATTTATTCATCTAAAACCATATTTTGGAGTGGCTTATTTGTTTGTTATTTTTGTGTCCAATTCTTGAGAAATTGCTTTGTTTTATATTGTGATTTTAGGTTGTGATTATGTTGTGAAGTGATGTGTCTTGTGATTTTTGGTGTTTTGCAATGTTTTGTTGAACTGGTCATATATACTAAGCTGTGAGTCCTTGTTTCTAAATGTATTCACGATCATTGTGTGTGTGTAATTTGTACTGGTTTTATCTTGTGTTTCTTTTTCCCTCAAAATTGGAGTGTGCTGGTGTGGAAGATTTGCTGTGGTGTGTGGTGGTGGTGTAGTCTTTGCCTGCTGTGTTCACAACTGGTGTTGTGGGGCATGTGCGTGCCTTCAACCCAGTGTCCCAAGTTCTGACGTGAAAGTGCTGAGTTGAACTTTCCTTCAATGTATTAGTTTTTTGTACTGTTTTTAAAATTAGAATTTGTAATTAAAGTGAAGTGAATATTTTAATTTTGTCTGAAGTCTGACTGAGACTGAACGAATTTGTGTGTCCAAAAACTGTTGCTTAGATTAACATCATGTGGGTCCCTGGCCACTAATTTCCAGGGTGGCGTAGTCGGCAGGGTCGTGGCTCATTCAGATTCAGACATTTTTATTATTAATATTATTTATAAATTTTTCTCTCTTATTTTTTCCCCCTTAGATTTGTGGGGCTTTTATAACAGTGGTAACTGCACAAAATTATTTATTTAGGTAAGTGCCCATTTATAGCCTTTAGCAATGGAGAATAAATTACAGGAAATGAGGGGATTGATAGCCCAGTTAAGGGCCAAAAATGAGAGACTGTGGCAGGACTGACAGCCAGTTGAGCTGCCTGATCTTGGTGCTGCCTCTAGTGGTGCGCCACAGCCTGTTACGCCTCAGCAGGCCGACGCAGGTGCTGGGGTAACAGAGCGATTTGTGCTTATTCCAAGAGATTTACAGTGAGGAGTGGGTAGAAGAAGCACATACATGTATGCATTTGCGTAGTATGATGGTGGCCAATAAGGCTTTCTCCTTATTTGATGATCTTGAAGGAGAAGCTTGAGATAAAATAAAATATCATTCCAAGTGCTGATAGGAGTGATCCAGAAAAGAATTTTTTTGCGTTGCGAGAATTTACAGTTGTGCAGACACTGGGAGAGGCTAGAGGACATAGTCAGTCTGCTCCCCTGGTTAGGGGGGATGCAGTTTGGTGTTCACGAAGGTTTTAGTTTGAGTTCAGAGGGTGAACGTCAGTGGTCAGATTTGAGCGAACTGCGGGAAATTGTGTGTCAGCAGTAAAGGCAGATCAATTGGCTTACTCAAGCATTGGCCCATAATCAAAATCCTTCATTTCGTGGTTATCCGTCTTGTCCCAATTTAGTGATATGTCGACGATGTCAGCAACTGGGCCCTTTTTCTTGTAAAAGCAATGGAGAACGTTGGCCCGACTGCCCCTTATCCCGTACTGTCACTAATTTCTCCTCGAGTGAGTCAAGGACATTTTCTGGCTCTAACCAGTCAGGAAACTGATTCTCACCAGGCTGCTGAGCCACAACTCGGGTGGGAGTATGCGTGGCTCTTGTAATTTTAATGATGACGAGTCAATGTCTCATTTAGCGTCCTCATGTCCACATTTTGTTTCCATAGGGCAGGGGTCTCAAACTTAATTTACCTGGGGCTGCTGGAGGCAGAGTCTGGATGAGGCTGGGCTGCATCAGGTTTTCCATAAGACATTAATTATATTATTAATTATTAATTTCTATTTAGTTTATTTTTTCATTTTATTTTGTGTTAAAAATTTTAAATAGAGATTTGAGAATTTTTTAAACAAAATAAGATGAAAAAAATAAACAAATAAAAAATTAATAAGAAAATAAATCCATCAGTAATAAATATTAAAACTGTTGTCCACTGTGCTGTTGTAACATGAAAAATGCAACACTGTGCTATTTTCATTTATTTTGACTACTTTTACATCATATAGAAATATATGTAATGTTTATTGTGTGAGGCAAGGCAAATACAATGCAAGTAGCACGATGCAAATGACCCACAAATAATGGTGCGACATGGGGACTCTTATTGCCGATGGACAGGTGTCGATATGTGACTGCAGATAACTACATTAGGTGGCACTGAGTTCCTTACTTTTCTTTTATTCCACCGCGTATGCATCACTTTGATTTCTTTTGTCTGAGAGAGAGAGAGAGACCTCACAATAAGGCCCAATCCCAATTCTACCCCTAAGCCCTTCCGCTTACCCCTACCCCTTGTTTTGCGCGCTCCCACCAAGGGGTAGGGGTGTCCCAATTCTCTTTAGCTTGAAGGCGTAGAGCTAAGGGCAAGGGGTAGATAGCCTTTTGAATGAAGATTTTTCAGGACCACACTCGAAACCAAGGGGTAAGAAAATTTCCCAGAATACACCAGCCACAGCTGCACCCGGAAGTAAGGAGATCCACAAATAAGTATATTTTGTCATTATTATGAATTTTTACAACAAACAAGCACAAGTTTTAATATATTCATAACCGCGTTCATGTTTTATCATCATGCTTTAAAAAAAACGCTAAAATAAAAACTAAATTTCGCGATCTATAATCCTTAATAATAACTCCTGTATAGCAGTCCCACAACATTCTGAAACTCAATGACATTGGAATACCCTGTCAGAACAGTCTAGTGTCTGGGAATGAGCTTTTTACAGTGTCTGCTATAATGTTAATGTTGTTTTCGTGTGTTTACATAGATGAATATGGCCACTGTGTAAATGCACAGTACAGTTACGATCTTATTGCCACCTTAGATGGTTATGATAACATAATATATGCCTTCAGTTATTTCCTGAAGATAAACACCAAAAATTAACACAACTGGAATAACTACAGCATATGAAGCAAGAGATCACGATGGCATATGATGACGTGTGCAGGTGGTCCCAATTTTAAAGGGGTACATTTTGAATCCCTTCCCCTTAACACTCGTTTTTAAGGGCCAAGGGGAAGGGGTAGGGGTACAAAAATAGTATTGGGATTGGGCCTAACTCTCTAAGTGCCATTTCTGCTCACTTCCAAGTGAAAAATAATATTTATGTGACTCACTCGGTCTAATCTTCAAGAAGAGCCCACATCATTCCATCATGTTCGGTGGCTGACTTGACTCGCGTTGCTTCTGTATCCCGCTATCCTGATGCAGGGACGCAGTTCCAGCTTCTCGAGATCTCGTTTCATCAGGCTCATTATCAGATTTACTCGTGGTTTTTAAAAATGAGCTTGATTGCCTCTTTGCTATTTTGAAAATACAGATATCATTTAGGTAGGCCACTATGCCATTATTTATTTTCGCTGCTCACTGCACACGAAACAATAACCACCAACCAATGAGAGTGACTGTAAACGTAAGAAAGATGATTGGCTGGAAATATTGTTCTAGACCAATAGTTAAACGTGCCTTTTGCTTTCACTTGCACATGGTGATTACTGTCATTCTCTCTCTCTCTCTCTCTCTCTCTCTCTCTCTCTCTCTCACACACACACACACACACACAGAGACATGTGCAGGTGTTCGCCATGCACAAGTTAATGCCAAAGCAATTAAAATAAAAACTGGAAAGCAAAACACGAATATCTGACATTTCCCGGAATAGGATCCGGCAAGATCCGGCTCAAATTAAGCACTGATTTATATACATTTATCTATGTATAATGTCCTGCTGGGCAGCGACTTAAAAAACTCTTTTTGAAGTGTTGTGAATGAAGTGCACTGAGATGAATGTCTTTGTGTGCCAAATAGAAACAAGGCAGCCAGCCAGGCACGGGAGAACACACTCCATGGCAACACTGCTGTAACTTTCACAAATGTTTCTCTGCCTGCATCAAGCTCATCCGATGTCCCCCCATCATGATTGGTAGGTTCGTTCAGCTCCGCACACAACACAGTAAAGTGCCATTCATATCAAACTCGCGGGCCGCACTGACATTAAAGCTTTAATTTAAGGCGGGGGCCACAAACTATCATCTGCGAGTTTGAGACCCCTGCCATAGGGAGTGTCCCAGTACTGTGCTTGATCGATACCAGCTCCATGGTGTCGACCATTACAGAAAGCTGTTTTTGAACTAGGTTTGAGCCATGGGGCCAGGATCGCTTAAGGTCATGTCACTAGTTGCAGCTTCATGCAGCCAATGGGCTGGACATTCCTTATTTGGGGTATGTAGAGCTGGACGATGAACTGTGTGGACAGGTCATACCTGGATGCAGATTATTAGTGGTGTGTGACCCTCGATGTGGTAGTTATAATGCCCCTGGTATGATAGGTATGAATGTGCTTAGGCGCTGCTACCGTGAGCTTTCTGGGCAGTATGGGTCCACTTTATTTGAGCTGCCCCAGGTGACACAAGCTTCTGAACTGACTCTGGCCTTTCAAGCTTGTCTGGGAATAGATGAGGTCTTGAATCAGGGAGGCAATGTAAAAGTTTGTGGGTGCAAAGTGTGTCTTGTTCCAGGTGGACCCTTGAAATTTGTAACTGCAACGTGTTCCGCAGCATTTTACAGGTAAGACTGTGTAGTTTGAGCCCTTAAAAACTGGCCTATTAACCATCCTGTCACTTGTAAAGGTGGTAAGTGGTACTGTTCAGGTCCCTGTTGTAAATGTTGGTGTTCTTGACGTAGTATTGCATTATACAACGATTATTGGTAAGCTGCGAGAAGTGTTTTTGGTGGCTGCACAGGGTGGCACAGTTGGTCAAGACTATTACCTTCAGCTATTGGATTCTCAAGTGATCCGGAAAAGCTGCAGTCCTTATGCCTCCCCGGTGTTATTGGTAAGGAAAAAGGACAGTAGCTTAAGCATGTGCGTGGACTACCATCAGCTTAATTCTAAGACTCGTAAGAATGCCTTTCCACTACCTCGAATTGAAGAGACATTGGACTCATTGACAGAACTGTACTGGTTTACCACTCTAGATCTGGCCAGCGTTTACAAGTCCCTGTTGCTGAGTCCGATTGTCCCAAAACTGCCTTTTGTACTCCTTTTGGCTTATTTGAGTGGAACCATATGCCCTTTAGTCTGTGCAATGTACCAAGCACATTCTAATGCTTGATAGAGCAGCTTTTGGGTGACCAGCGACATCAGTTATTTTTGTTGTATCTGGATGATTTAATTGTCTTTTTTTCCTCTGTGGAGCAGCATCTACAGAGGCTGGAAATGTTGCTGGGTTGCTTACTAGCCGATTTCACTAAACCATTTATATTAGAAGTGGACACAAGCCATTCGGGACTAGGTGCAGTACTTTCCTAAGTGATTGATGTCAAGATGAGGCTAATGGCTTATGTGAGCCATACACTTTGGCCAGCGGATCATAATACAGCCACACATAGTTCCATACAACTCGAGTTTCCATGCAACGCACACTGGTGACTAGTTTGGATGATAGCAGTGCATTCCATGGATTTTTATCAATGTATAAATGTGCTGTGGACTAATGTTTTATGGAATTGTTTTGCCTGAACCTATTGCAGTTTATTTACTCCATGTTTTCGGGATGTTTTGTATTTGTGGACAGGGTTGTAAGGTGAGTTTCTTTGGTTTGTTATTATTTCTTTAGTTGTTGGCAGTTTGCAATAGGACACTAATTGTGTCCGCTGTGTTTGTGTCTTAAAATGGTTGGAATCATTCTAGTCACGAGAGTCTCAGCTTTCAAAAAATAAAATGTTTAGTCTTTGTTGGGGAGTCTTTTTTATAAGGTTTCCCCTTAAAGCATGCTATGTCCCGCGGGTGGAATGCTAAGGGGCGAAAGTTTAGCTTCATTGTGATGGCTTGGAGCATGGATACCGGCGTATGCGAGATTTGGCAGAGTTTGTGGACAGTGATCTTACTGGAAATTTGAGATGAGGACATAGCAAATGTGTAACCGGTGGCTTGAAGTGGATTGAGAAGGAGATTTTTTGACAGCATTGTGGTTAACTGGTGGAAGAGCTGTTGGGCTGGCAGCTCGATTTGTAGTCTTGGCGGGGCTGGGTGGCTCTGAGCCGCAGCTGAAGTCTTGGGGAGATCAGGGTTCTAGCTGAAGTTGTTGTTGTTTGTTGGTTTTTTTCCATATCGATAAGTTTAAAGATGCAATGCTGTAAAAAGCTTTTTGGAGCTGGAGCGTTTTTGTAGGGGGAAGTGGTCTTCAAGACAAAGGTAAGAAACTCTGGTTATGTATAGTGAGTTAGGAGTAGTCTGATTGGTAAATCATTTGTTAGCTAATGCGGGACCAGCCATGGACAATCATAAGCATGTGATCCTCTCTAATAAACTTGAATAAACTTCACTGAGCTATTAAAACTGCCCTTATTTCCATTTTTTATTATAAAATGTAAAATGTACAGTTCCCCAGTGGGAGGGCTACTCCAAAGCTATGTGGAAAACTTCCACTATGGCAGATTTCATCAGAAAGCCACTCATCTGAAGAGTAATAAAACAGGCCACTGAAATGCCAATAAATTGGCAGCGCCAACACAATCAGTTGTGTAGCACCTTTTTGCTTTCAGAAGCCTCACGTACAGACTGAAAGAAACGTTTGCTGGCATCCTCCGACTTCGTTCATTCGAGAGAGAGAGAGCTGCCATCTTCTGAGAGGCCGATTTCTCCCAGTTTTAGTGCGAACGAAAGCACAGCAGCAACGGTTGAGTTTCACTGGACTGGTACTTTAAGAGCGGTAAGTACAAAGCAAATTCTCCAAAAAGAGCAAAACGGTTGTGTAGCACGTGTGCTTCTGGATGAGGTGGTTCCCTGTCCACGGATGATGGGCACAAGCACTGTGTTGCATGTCTGTGGTTTCAGCATGTTAATGCGGTGCTCGCGAGCAGTGCATGCCATTACTGAGATGACATGTCTGTTGCACAGCTAAGATCGCAGCTCGCTCTTGCAAAAGGGCGAACCACATCTTTGTCCCCCAAAAGTCGGTTGGCACTCAGGCAGATCTGAGGGTTACAGTGGGGGTCAACCTCCACCCCATTCTTCAGCGCTCTCTATTCAAGCTTCGAGTGACAGAATCGCTCCTTCCTCCGGATGAAAATTCGCACCTGCTTCCTTCCTCAGGGGTGGTAAGCGAGGTTCCAGATATGAAATCAGATATGATGGCCATGCTAATCTGGGCTGACTTGTCCTTCAGCTTCACCGCCGGAACGATTCAACGGGTGTTTCGTGGAGGCTTAAAAAAAAGGGGAAACCCTCTAAGCCTCCCAACCCCTTCTCCCCAGAGGTGCACTGTAAGTTCACGCAGAGCTGTAGGGCACCTTTTTCTGCACGTTCTGTGTGTGCTTCCATCCTCACCTTTCTTGATGACGGAGCAGCCAGGGGGTATGAGGCAATTTCCCCAGTTCGAGTGTGCTATCTAAAATCTGCTCCACCACCCCAGCCCATTCCACTGGCTAAGCGGCAGCGTCGAGCACCCCGCAAACAATCAGATCCCCCGCACAACTCGGAGAAAAGGAGGTTTGCTCTTTCCTCTGTAGAGGGTCGGGGACACACATATCATTGCAACCAGGCTGCTGGCCTCACAGCTGGCGGCTGCAAAATTTTCAATAAAGAGACATTTCTTCTTTTTCCGGGTGTGACAGGCCAAACACTACCAGCATGGAACGCTATGCCTTCCAGCTCGCAGGATTGGTGCTCTTTGCCACAGGCTCAGAGAGTGCCAAAGGATAGGCTCATTTCTCTCTTACTACCAGCTGTCCCACAAGATCTTGGGAGGAAGGTAAGAATAAACTTCTTATATTATTTTGCTCTTCCTTGGGATGTGCCGCCTCCCGGGGTGAGTTCTCCCATCCCGTGCTGCTTCACCTCTGGTGCTTCAGTGATTGTGCCAAATATGTCACTAGCGCAGACTCTGCCAGCCTGGTTAGCGCTGCCCAGCCCGTCAAGATGACTCATTTGGAGGATCAGACTCAACTATGCGATTCAGTTTGCTAAATGGCTCCCCAAATTCAAGGGTGTGTATTAGATCAGGTCAGCCCTGTGTCTGTCCCTGTCTTGCATGGGGAGATTACTGTCCTCCTGGTGAAGGATGCAATCGAGCTGCTCGCACCAACTGAGATGAGCTATGGGTACTTCATCATACACAAAAAGAGGGGTGGGTTACGACCAATCCTAGTCTGCGCGTTTTGAGAATGTCCAAGTCTAGAGTCAAGTTCGAGTACAAGTTCACCTGAGTCCGTGGCAATTCCAAGTCCAATCAAAATCAACAAATCTGATCACACTGAGGGAGTGTCAGAATTCTGTAATGTAAGAATGACATTAGGTTTTTTTTACTGTGATAACAGAAAGGGGTTAAGCCTCTGAAATACTTGCACTGCTGGAATGCAACCTATTCGAAGGGTCAAAATTACTTACGTCACAAAGTAATTAGTGAAACATATGACGACAAAAACCTGTGATTAAGTAATAAAAGAAATCAGTTAGGCAAGTTGTATTTTTTTAATGTTAGATGACATGATAACTGGAGGTCTAATCAGCTCTTCTGGATAGCTTTCTACACTTATTGTTTGATTTGTTTTATTCTGATATTTTACTGTAAATTTGATAAAATGTATATATTGATTGGCAAAGTATTGGCAAAATGCAGTTTGAATTCTGATTTAGAAGAAGCACTGCCCTCTATCGTCCATAAACCTGGAAATGACATTATTGATATTCATCCAATATTATCTGGATGCACCCTTGCACTTGTTAGCTGGGACTACATATCTCAAACTTGGAATGTCATTCACAATGCACTCAATGGACCTAGTGACTTCACCGTGAGAGATTAGGGTTAGGGGTGGGGTTAGGTGTGCGCATTAAAAGCACTGCATGCAGCTCAGCTTGCAACTGCACCTACATTCATTCAACATTTGATAGTAGTTAGAGGCAGTGTGCAGACGTTTACTGAGCTACAGTATAAGCCATCATGATCTCCGAATGGATCTTATATATCATTTTTTACCTGCTCTCTGCTGTTTTTACAGCGTTTTTTGTGTATTGCCTGTACATTCATCATCTTCATCAGAAATATGATCATATACCTGGACCTCCAAGAGACAAGTAAGAAACTTGTTATTATTGTTTTTATAATTGTTATTACAAATGTATTTGATACAAATATATAGCAATAATATTTGTGAACAAGGCAAAAATAAATTAGCTTGAAAATTGATATTCTTACAGTTTTCTGCTTGGACATTCACCATCTCTAACTAAAGCAGTTTATTCCGACAACAACCTTATACATGACTTGTTTCTTCAATGGTATGACACTTTTGTATGAACCCATATTTTATATATATATATATATATATATATATATATATATATATATATATATATATATATAATATATATATATATATATATATATATATATATATGTTTTATACATTTTTTTACTTGTTTCCTTGTTGATTTGAACTTGCAACTGTATATTTCATATTCTCCCTCTATCTGTGACTTATCTGTGACCCTCTATCTGTGAATAATTCTCTTGTAAAATTCTTTTTACAGGGCAGAAAAATATGGCCCTGTTTACAGGATTAACATGTTGCATTATGTCACAATAGTGGTTTACTGCCCAGAGGCTACGAAGGTAAATATTTAATCTTTTATGTGTTTTTTGTATTCAGTCAGAATCCATATGAAAATGTACTACAGTAAATTACTTGAATTAATCTGTTGTGGTAATTCTGTAGTTGCTATGGTTATACAGCTACTTTAGTAATGCAAAATAAATTATCCAATACACAGGTTTTTTACAACAATAGGCTGCACTGCGCAACAAAACACCACATTTACAGTAGTAAAAACTAAAGTATACTATAGTATTTATTACAATTTACCAATTCACTATAGTTAATACTACAGTATGCTGTAGCACTCAAGTGTTATAAATATTATAATATGTATATAATACACTATATTATAGAAGGTTCAAAAACATTTTTCAAAAGTATTTTTCATGTGGGAAGCATTAAAATAATAATACTTTTTTGTTGTTTTTGTAGACAATCATGATGTCACCAAAGTATACCAAAGATCCATATGTCTACAAACAACTCTTTAACTTGTTTGGGAAAAGGTAATCTTGAATTTGTACTACATTGATTGCTTGTAAATTACTATTCAATTCAATTCAATTCAATTCAATTCAATTTAATTCATCTTTATTTCTATAGCTCTTTTACAATGTAGATTGTGTCAAAGCAGCTTAACATAGAAGTTCTAGTAAACTTAAACTCTATCAATCCAGTTTTCAGAGTTGAAGTTCAGTTTAGTTCAGTTCAGTGTGGTTTATTTTTACTGTCTAAAGTCCAAACACTGAAGATCAAATCCATCAATGCGCAGCTCCACAAGTCCCAAACCAAGCAAGCCAGTGGCGACAGTGGCGAGGAACAAACTTCACCAGTTGACAAAAGTGAAGGAAAAAAACTTGAGAGAAACCAGGCTCAGTTGGGCATGACCATTTCTCCTCTGGCCAAACTTGTGCAGAGCTGCAGTCTAGGGGCTGGCTATGTGGCGGCTGTGGGAAAAATATTGTTTGAAAAATCAATCCTGCATCTGTATTGAGATTTTTTAAATATATTTCGTTATTCTCTCTTGAGACAATTCTTAGTTTTAACTTTTCCTATTCCTTACAAATAGCACTTAAAGAAAGGTTTAAGCCAGGCCCGGATTGGCTAATCGGAGGACCAAGAGAATTCACGAAGGGGCCGGTCCATTGTTTGGCCGCGAGGGCCGGTGTCCCTATAGCTGCTTGCATTCTCAGCAGTCAAACTTTTTAAATTTTTGTTTATTTAATTGACCATAGTCTCACTCTTTTTATTCATTATTTTGCCACAGTTTTGCTCTTTTTATTTATTTTCTCGCAGCCCCGTGAGTATTCGACCCCAAACAGCGGCACCTTAGTGAATATAAGAATTTGAATAATTAATATTAATGAATATTACACCTGCTTAATGAAAATCAGATAATTCACTACATTAATAAATCTGACATAATTTGAGCAGAAATCTAAAAAGGGGACAAAAAGATTGAGCCATCAATAGAAAGTAATACTGTGGTTAAAAGAGTCTTGCACATGACAATACTTGCAATACGCGCAATACTTTTTTCTTCCACACACACTGGCATAACAGTGCCATTGTGATCCAGTGGTTAGCACGTTGCTTTACGATGCTGCAGACTGGAGTTCAAACCTCACCTGAGTGATTAATTTTTTTCTTCACTTTTAGTGTTAAGACATATATTACTGTTTGGGTTATTTATGTAGGTGTACATATTTTATTTTTAAATTTTTGTGTAACCACCATTACAAAGAACTGGATATATATAAAGAATTTTGCACAGAATATATATTCAGATATTGCAGGAAAGGACATTGTGATGTTTTAAAGAATAGTGTTGGAGGTTTAGTTACCCTTTAATGTTCTCATATTTATGAAAAACATTTGAAGTTCTAAAGCAGCTGTTTCCTTGAAAAGACGCGATAGTGTCATTAGAAACTGAATTGTAAATGACCTTATTTTAATATAGTCAGTCGTGAACTGAAGTGAGCCGGCTTTAAACTCCAAGGCTGAAAAGGAGTCCCACTCTGGCCCTGGTTCAAGCTACTTACAAGCGGTGTTTACATTAATCTTGAGACATAAAAGCCAACTTACATGACTCAGCTGAATGCACACGCGCTCTTCCTTGCTGTTGAAAACTAGCCTAGAGCTCCATCTCTTGTTAAAACTATCATAGAACACCATCTCCTTTAAAAACTAGCCAGCTGTTAAAAATGAGCATACAACACCATAAGCTGTCAAAAATAGCCTAGAGCGCCATCTACTGTCAAAAACCAGCCTAGAGGGCCATATGCTATTAAAGTTTGCATGAAACGGAAATTAAGATGACGTACACCTACATGAAATGGTCCTGAAATTAGAAAATTATTTTTTACAAAATAATAAAGTGCAAAACAAAATAGTCTTCTGTTGTGAAAAAACTAAGCTCAAAATCAATTTAAGACAGAATAGCTTTATTTTCATGAAAGTCATGATATAATAAATTGTGCATAAATAAATGCCATACCCTCTGTTCAATATCCAGCTGTTAAATTGTCATCTTGATGGAGAAATTTTCCATGCTTTTAGGATTTTTTTGGCAGTTAAGATTTTACTTGTATAAGTCATAAATCCATCTTTTCAGGTTCTTAGGAAATGGGCTCATTACAGCTGTGGACCATGACATCTGGTACAGGCAGCGTCGCATCATGGATCCCGCCTTCAGCAGCACGTGAGTCAAATACAGGAAATTTTTTGAAATGTGATCGTGGCATGCAGGATGAGGCCAAGAACCATGTTGGCAAGAATACTAATGGGAGACACCAACATGACACACTAGTGACACACTTCATGAATAAGATTCATTTTCCTCTTTTACTGAGATCCTCTGATTTAAAGATCCTGTGAAGTGCTTTGCAATGTGCATTTTTTATTTGATGTTTAACATAATCTCAACTGAAAAAGGTAGACAGGGCGGGACAAAGTAACCTCTGCCATTTTTTGAAGACAGCCAGTTTCATTTGTCTATACCACTATTCTGCCATTCAGAACTGTTGAGCTCAAGTGCATCAGACTCATGACAGCCACAGTCTATAATAGTAATATTCATTCATTCATTCATTTTCTTTTCGGCTTAGTCCCTTTATTAATCTGGGGTCACCACAGCAGAATGAACTGCCAACTTATCCAGCATTTGTTTTACGCAGTGGATTCCCTTCCAGCTGCAACCCATCACTGGGAAACATCCATACACACTCATTCACACGCATACACTACGGACAATTTAGCTTAACCAATTCACCTATAGCACATGTCTTTGGACTTGTGGAAGAAACCAGAGCACCCAGAGAAATCCCACAGAAACACGGAGAGAACATGGAAACTTCACACAGAAATGCCAACTGACCTAGCCGATGCTCGAACCAGTGACCTTCTTGCTGTAAGGTGACAGCACTACCCACTGCACCGCTTTACTAGTCATATAAAAGTATATATTAAATACATTCTATAATGTTCTTACTCACAGTTTCCACTCTAAAATACAATTTGCTGTGTAATTAAAATGGGTTTATTACTTTTTGGGGTCGTGCAAAGCCCGTATGATCCACTATGTGCTACGTCTCTAAAGCAGATCAAACCTGCGCACTGTTCACGTGACATAAAAGACTTCATTCACCTCTTAGGATATCACATTTACCCTCTCTATATAGTGCTTTTCTCCAAATAAAACATACAATGTGTGTAACAGTTTTAACTGTTTATAGGCCTACTTTGAATTTTCCTATACTGACTATACTGTGTATGCGTCTGGCCAATGTATTTCCCCCCTCAGGGCTTGCATTAAAGAGATGCTGTGCATGATTCAAAAAGACTAATAATGAGTTTTAAGATTTATTGGGCTCATGCTGGTCTCCTGATTTTGGCCTGATCCTGCTTAACACAGTGATATGACTGATGAAATAACTGATTCTCGCTTATTTATCAGATACTTACGAAGCTTGATAAGCACATTTGACGAGATGTCAGAACGCCTGATGGACAAGCTGGAGGAAATGGCCAACAACAAAACACCTGCCGTCATGCACGACCTGGTCAACTGTGTTACACTTGATGTCATTTGCAAGGTTTCTCCGTCCTTCTCATTGATCCAAGGGAAAGTCTAATATATCAAATCAGCTGTTTATCAGTACTCCATTCATACTCCAATATTTCCATTAACAGGTGGCTTTTGGTGTTGATTTAAATTTATTAAATCAAAAGGAAAGTCCCTTCCAGAATGCAGTAGAGCTGTGCTTAAAGGGCATGATATTGGATGTCAGGGACCCATTATTTAGGGTAAGAAAATGTATCCAAAAACATGTTACTGTAAAGTAGTAGGGTTAACGCTATATGATTTGTTTTTGTTTTTACTTGTGTTGTTTGGGAGCTCAGATTTTTCCTAAAAATTGGAAGCTTATACAGCAAGTTAGAGATGCAACTGAACTCTTGCGTAAAACGGGAGAGAAATGGATACAAAACAGGAAGACAGCAGTGAAAAATGGAGAGGACGTCCCCAAAGACATTCTCACACAAATCCTCAGAACAGCAGGTATGTTGGTCTCAAGTGACTGAGAAATTCAGTGGTTAAAGGGATAGTTTTCTGTTTTAAAACTGATAATTTTGTCATCATTTACTCACCCTCCACTTCACTCCAAACCTGTTTGACTTTCTTTGATCTGAAAAAAAAAAAGATATTTTGGAAAATGTTATTTTATTTTGGAAACTGACTTCCCTGATATTTGTTTTTCATGTCAATGGTTACCAGCCTATAACATTCTTTAAAATATCTTCTATAGTGTTCAACAGTATAAATACATCAAGGTTTGGAACAGCTTAAGGGTGAGTAAATAATGAGTTCTGTTTTTGGTGAACTATCCCTTTAAATGTATTTTTCTTCTTCCTCTTGTTGCAAAGGTAACCTGTTTATGACAAATTAAAAATACAGCTTGTGCAGGCAGCATGTTCATGGCTAAAGTCCATGTGTACACATTTACATTATCAACAATAAAATATAAAACACCATAAACTTGAGAACATGGCTTATTATCCAGCTGTCTAGATAACAATTTTGATTGATCAATCAACCATCTGCTGGTTTATTATTATTGCATAACTATGAGCGTATCACAGGCTCATGCGTATATATAAATATATTTAGATCCATTAAAGTTTGATCCAGAGAGGTTTGATGTGAATGCACCAAAGTAAGTCATTATCACCTACTGTAGTCTCATTTTCATTTTACCCTCTGTAGTTATTCAGCAAAAAAAATATTCTTTATCTTTAGTTCAGAAATAAAGGGTCTTGATTTTTGAGTACCCTTCTTGATTTTATTCTGTGCTAACAATAGGCTAGATTTAAATGATACTATACTTATACTGTAGGCTAATGTTCAAAGATATAGAAATAAATGACTTCTGAAGTCACTTTTCAAAATGTCTTGTGTTTTGTTTTATTGCAGAGGAGGAAAATGTTAATAACACAAAAGATCTTGAGCAGATGTTGGACAATTTTGTGACTTTCTTCATTGCTGGTGAGTTACTGCTCACTTTGATGAACTAAAGTGCTTTTATTGCATACACCAAACCCTGCCCATAACCCTACCCCTTACAGTGATGTCACTTGCTCTATTGATTGCATGTGCAAGTCTGCAGCCAGATAGTATTGCTTTATTCTTCTGCAGGCCAAGAGACAACAGCCAATCAGCTCTCATTTGCAATCATGTCATTAGGGAGAAATCCAGAGATATATAAACGGTAAAACACTTGTTATAAATTACCAGTTCTGTCAGATTTTTATTACAATGCTGTAGTTCAATATTCTTTTCATTTCTAGAGCTAAAGCAGAGGTGGATGAAGTCCTCGGGACCAAAAGAGACATTTCAAATGAAGACCTTGGAAAATTGACTTACTTGTCTCAGGTTGATTCATAGAGATTTTAACATGCTACAACCTCAAATATTTTTGTGTCCATTTCTTTTAATGGTCTTTTGGGTTATTTAGGTGTTGAAGGAAACCCTGCGTCTGTACTCCACTGCGCCAGGAACCAATCGCTGGCTTCATGAGGACATGGTGATAAACGGCATTAAAATCCCCAGAGGCTGTTCTGTTATGGTGAGCATCATCAACATGACAAACAAAATCAGCCCCTGTCTTATTGAATGCAGAAAGATTTTTTTAAAAAGATTTTTTTCTGAATTAAAACAATTTTATATGTTAAAAAAAAAATAATAATAAATTCTCACAACATATTTGTCTTGTTCCATACAGTTCAGTTCTTATATCTCCCAAAGACTGGAAAAGTTTTTCAAAGATCCGTTAAAGTTTGATCCAGAAAGGTTTGATGTGAATGCACCAAAGTAAGTAATTATCACCTACTGTAGTCTCAATTTCATTTTATCCTCTGTAGTTATTCAGCAAAATATATATATTTATATTTTATATATTTAGTTCAGAAATTAGTAATTAAATTCAAACATTACTAATGGTATAGCTCACCCAAATATTTCAATATACTCACTATTTACTCACTCTAACAGTAAATCCAACCATTTGAGTTGCTTTCTTCTGTTAAACACAAACAAATATATTTGAAGAATGTTCAATTGGTAACCATTTACCATGGAAATCAATTTGTAGTAGTTTACAGCATATTTTAAATGAAATACTTTTGTGCATAAAACTAAATATAGAATATAGAATAAATAAATGATGGTACCTAATTGTCAGAGGATTTCAATGTAAGAGTTTTTTTTTTTTTTTTTTTTTTTTTGCACAGCTGTGTTTGTTTGAACTGGAGTAATTTATCATCACTGTCATATGTAGAGTCAGAGATTGGCCAAGAAGTTGTCAAAAACATGCATTTGGCAGCCACCACAATTCATTGATTTGAGCTTATAATAAAACATTAGCAATTTTATTTTTCAAAACACACCAATCTGCTTCAAAAAACAGATTCAACACCCTGCCTGCTTATGACTGAAAAGGGTCTCTATCCAACATCTTTATACAGCATTGATGAGCTAAAATAAAAGTTAAAACTACTCATTCCCAGCTAGCAAAATTCATGTGGCTCAAATCTGGCCCACACCAAACACTTACATCCGGCCCACATACAGCATGGAATGACAGCACTTGGGCGGTCTGCTCCTGTTTGCCAGATCTGGGCAACAATTAAGCCATAGCAATACCACATATCAGCCAGAATTCAACCAAATGAACCAGAACTGACCCTATTCTGGGCCACAGTTTGCTTTTATTCTGGCCCATATCTGGCTGAATTATATCATTTCATCAC
Source organism: Danio aesculapii (assembly GCF_903798145.1). Classification (NCBI taxonomy): domain Eukaryota; kingdom Metazoa; phylum Chordata; class Actinopteri; order Cypriniformes; family Danionidae; genus Danio; species Danio aesculapii. The sequence goes on along the minus strand of NC_079454.1, from coordinate 17,195,959 downwards.
AGGTTGTGCATCACTTAAAAATTAGCATCACCTGACATTTTATTGTGTTTTTTTATTTATTTATTTTTTTAATTTTAGATTTATTTTACTTGGCTTGTTTGCTGTAACGAATAAAATTTTAAACAAATTTCTTAAAAGATATAGCAGCCCAAATAAATAAAAATTAAGAATTTCGGGGCTATGAGTCCAACTAAAGAAAACACTTTTCTCCATGGTGGTGACTTTAAATGTAAAGTAAAACTGAGAATTTTGCTGTGGGGTTTTATAGAGTTAATAGTTTAAGCTGTAAAAACACATCAAAATGTATTTAACAGTAATATACTGTGAATGTAAACTACAGGAGTAGACTGTAAAAACACAGTATGTGGCTGGCAGTATTATTCTATAAATTTACAACAAAAAGTTTTACAGTGTATATTATTACCCACATCTGCCTTGTCAAAGAGCTATGGTTTGCCCCCTATAATTATCAAATGAGCACTGTACTTTATCTTTATCAAAAGTGACCTATCATATGTTTTAGGATAACAGTACTATGCCACATCTTACCTCAGCTGCTTTGAGCTCACACCATCTTTAGAGATACTTGCCCATATTTGCCATATCTTATCTGGGCCACTATAGCCTTATAACCATATTAGCCAGAGCTTACTCTGCCAAAAATTTGCCAAAAGGGGCCCACATATGTTTTAAAATAACTGGGCCTCATTTGCCATGTTTTCTCTGGACCACTTTAGGCTCACAGCTGCATTGGCCAGAGCTTACTGTGCCGAATATTTGCCAAAAGTGGCCCACATACTGTATGTCTTAAGATAACTGGGCCACATGTGCAGCTACACATGTGAGCCACTTTGGGTTTAGACAAAGATTATTCTTGAATGACTATGCCACATTTTTGCCAACTGTGGCCCACATTTGTCTTCTGTCATTTGGGCCAAATTTACCATTTTCCAATTGGGCCACATTAGGCTCACATTCAGATTACATTTTGCCATAAGTGTCGAATCTTTGCCTTAAATGTCCCATATGTGAATTGGAAACGTTGGCCCCCTTTTGCTATTGTAGTAAACATTCTTGTTTATCTGAAAAACAATGCTGAAGTCAGATATTATGCATTGAAAATGTCTGTTACGTGCCAGAATGCTGTCTTTGTTTTGGTTCTTTTAACCTGCCCACTGCCACTTTAGCCAATAATATTTCGGGTTCATTTCGGGGACCCAGGTTGCCTTGTTGAAAAAACAGCGTATTCAATTCAAAAAGGCTCTTAAAGTATATGTATACTTTGAACACGATGTAAATCAGCCTTTAGGCTTGATAGGCTTGCTCCTGTTGCTCCTCAATCTGGCAACCAGCCTGAATACCTAGTTCAACCAGTGTCAAACTTACATACTGTACCTTTAAATGAGCGAATTATGTGGTAATTTCCATTGTCAGTTGAACTGTTCCTTTAAATTTTTGGGTGAACTATCCTTTTATGACATTAACAATAGTCAAATATAGGAATTACTAAACAGAAATATAACAAAATACCTGTTTAATTGAAATAGTGCAGTTTTTCTACATGATGTTATAGCGGCAAGGTAATAACAGCTAGACCTCTTTAAAAATTTAGATTTTACAATGTTTGAGTTGAAAATAAGAAATCTTGAGTTTAACAAGTGTGTCAGAATTTTATCACTTAAACTCTACTTTATAACATGAAAATGCTGATTTCAAACTGTTTTCTTATCTAAAGGCCTTATTACTGCTACTACCCATTTTCACTTGGTCCACGAACGTGTCTTGGGCAGGTCTTCGCACAGGTGATGAAACACACACAAACATGCACGCGCGCGTGCAGACACACATATATTGGTTTTGGTGTTTTATATTGTATTAGCAACATTGTAAACCCATGTCATTATACAAATTTGTGAAACCACTAAAACCAGTACAAACACAGACATTTGTACCTTTTTAGGATTTCTTTTCACTGTTTGATGGATATTTAGCTTTTTTATTTGCTGTGATCATGATCATCTCTGTTGTGTTTCTACATTTAGATGGAGGCAAAACTTGTACTTGCCAAACTGCTCCAGAGATTTGAGTTCAGTCTGGTCCCTGGACAGTCTTTCGACATTAAAGACAACGGAACTCTACGGCCCAAGAGCGGAGTGATCTGCAACATTAAGCAGTGCTCATAGTTTAGTCTCTAATGACAGCTCTTCTGAAATAAATGATCTTGTATTTGTCAAACATGTGTCAGAGAATGTACGTTGTAACAGAGCAATCACTGGTGATGACCCTTCAATTGATTAACGTTAATAAAAATAAATTAACTCAAAGTGCATTAATCAATATTAACAAGCACAATTTTAGATTTTATTAGTGCAATAGTAAATGTTGAACTATGATTATTATTAATCTGCTAATAAAATACAAGTATTATTAAATGCTGTACAAGATTGTTCATTAGTTCATGTTAGTAAATACACTAACATTAAATAATGGACAATTATTTTAAGTGTTACCTTATAAACTTGAAAAGTCATGCACAATGGGAGCCAATGAAAACACTGGTGAAAATGTTTTGGTTTTGCTAATTTCATTCATTTTTTTATTATAGACTATTTAATCAGCTGAACATTTTTTAGTGAAAAGCTCACTTGTATAATCCTTCTCATATTGATCACATCACATAATATAAACAACAGAGATTAAACGATGCATTAAAACATTTATAAGTGTAGGTGTTGTCATTTTTCTTTTGAAAAACTGTATTTTTGGTGTTAGTGAATTGTAGTACTTATGATACACATAATTAAGGATGAATCATTTATGACAGATTTTGTATCTTTTTGAAAAACAATTTCTGTCATTTACACTTGTAATGGGCTGTTACTCCCAGTGCAAGATATACTATTTACACCATCTGTCATTTAGTCACCCTTCACTTGTTCCAAAATAATTTGAGTTTCTTATTTATTTAAGAACTATTTTGAAGAAAACCTGTAACCATTGACTTCCATAGTAGAAAAACAAATACTATAGAAGCCAATAGTTACAGGTTTTCATCTGTCTTCAGATTATCTTCTTTAGTGTTCAACTAAAAAAACTCAAAAATGTTTGGAACCACTTGAGGGTAAGTAGTGTGTAAAAGGGAGACTATAATAACTATAATTTAATGTCTAATAATGTTCTCCACTTGGCAGGCCCCAGGCAGGATTGAACTCATGACCCCTGGTTCATAAGACCAGTACTCTAACCACTAAGCTAAAGTGTAAGATGGCAAAATATGAAACAGTGATACATTGTATGGGCTACAGGACAAATATAAATATAATATTAAAGCTGCAAGCAGCGATGATAGGGACCTCGCACACGGGCTCACCGCCGCCCGGTGGCCGTAGGACGACAGAGAACCGCGAACAATAATAATTTAAGCCGACACATAAAAAAATCTGAGAAAATCACAGATTTATGCCATACTTGCGCCTGTCAGCAGGTGGCGCTATGACTGTGACTCAAGATTGGCATGTAGATGTCTTCAGTAGTGGAAACTCATCAAACATGTGAAGTTTCAGCCTGATCGGACATTGTGTGGATGAGTTATAGGCCAAACTACCTACTGTCAGCAGGTGGCGCTATGACTGTGACTCAATATTGGCATGTAGATGTCTTCAGGAGATGAGTCTTAACAACCATGTGATGTTTCAGGCAGATCGGACATTGTTTGGCTGAGTTATAGGCAATTTTATTGTTGACAGCAGGTGGCGCTATAACTGTGACTCAATATTTGCATGTAGTTGTCTTCAGGAGTGGATTTTAATCAACCATGTGAATTTTCAGGCCGTTCGGACATTGTGTGGCTGAGTTACAGGCAATTTTACTGTTCCCAGCAGGTGGCGCTATAACTTTAACTGGATATTGATATGTACACATGTTCAGGTCAGGACGGTTATCAATTGTGTGAATTTTGAGGCAGATGGGATCATGTATGCCTGAGTTATAATGACTTCCTGTTTTGTGGCGAATCGTCAAAGTTTGCGAGGCCGCCACGGACACGCCCATCAAGTAAAACTCTAAAGCTTCGCAATTTAACATCCCCAAGGCCTTTAGATGAGAAAACCCAATTTTGGTGTCGATCGGATTAAATCCCTAGGAGGAGTTCGTTAAAGTACAACGCCTGGAAATGGCAAAAACGCCACTTTTTCGCCGCAGGAAGCTAAAAATATACGACTTCCTGTTGGGTTTGAGATTTCGCTCCAAGAGACTTTTTCGTAGGTCTTGGCATGTTTGACGTGTGTGCCAAGTTTCGTGCGTGTGCGAGGTTCGTAGCTCGGGGGCCTGTCGGTTTAATTTTTATAGGTGGCGCCAGCAGGTGGCGCTATAACTGTATCGGGATATTGGCATGTAAGCGTGTTCAGGTCAGGACGGTGATGAAATGTGTGAGTTTTGAGGTTGATCGGATCATGCATGCCTGAGTTATAACAACTTCCTGTTTCGTGGCGAACCATCAAAGTTTGCGATGCCGCCACGGACACACCCATCGACGAAAACTCTGGACCTTCACAATATATCATCGCTAGAGTGTTCAGAGGACACCTCTCAAATTTGGTGCTGATATGACAAAATTTGTGGGAGGAGTTTGTTACAATGTAAAATCATGTCATTTCCTGTAGCCAGCAGGTGGCGCTATAACTGTATCGGGATATTGGCATGTAAACGTGTTCAGGTCAGGACGGTTATCAAACGTGTGAATTTTGAGGCTGATCGGATAATGCATGCCTGAGTTATAACGACTTCCTGTTTCGTGGCGAGTCATCAAAGTTTGCGAGGCCGCCACGGACACGCCCATCGACGAAAACTCTAAAGCTTCGCAATTTAACATCGCCAAGGCCTTTAGATGACATAACCCAATTTTGGTGTCGATCGGATGAAATTCCTAGGAGAAGTTCGTTAAAATACAACGCCTGAAAATGGCAAAAACGCCACTTTTTCGCCGCAGGAAGCTGTAAATATCCGACTTCCTGTTGGGTTTGAGATATCGCTCCTTGAGACTTTTTTGTAGGTCTTGGCATGTTTGAGGTGTGTGCCAATTTTCGTGCATGTGCGTGATTCGTGGCTCGGGGGCTTGTCCGTATCAATTTTCTAGGTGGCGCTGTCGAGTCATTTTGCCACGCCCACTTCCGAGACCCATATCAGCCGACCATTTACGCCGCGTTTGATGTGTGTGCAAAGTTTCGTGAGTTTTCGAGCACGTTTAGACCCTCAAAAGTGCCCCGATTAGGGGCGGAATAATAATAATAATAATAATAATAATAATAAAAAACGGAGCAATTCCAATAGGGCCTTGCACCGTTTGGTGCTCGGTCCCTAATAAATGTCACAACTGAAAGCTTAAAACACTGAAGACAAATCCAATGATGCGCAGCTCAACAAGTCAGTTAGGCATGACCAGTTCTCCTCTGGCGAGTGATGAAGGGACCCATAACAGCCTTGAGGTACCACACTGAGTACTTTTAATTAGTATGATGCCTCTTAATTAACTAACAAACTGATAACCATCAGATAGATAAGTGTCTGGTTTGTGGGTGGGGAAAGGAGCAAGGACTCAAAAGCAGGAAAAATATGAGTTTTTATTAACTAAAAAACTAAACAACAAAAGGCAGCAAAAATCACCCAGAGGGGAAAAAACAATTACAAAAGGCAAAAAACTCAACTGGGCTGGCTAGGCAGGACACAACAGGACTGGAGCAGGAATAAAGAAGAAGCATTGATGTCATCCACACTACGAGGGAGTGAACACAGCCCAAACATGACGGCACTCATACAAAGACAAAGAGTATCTGGACTCTCCCCACCCCCCCAAGAGGGACGCCACTTGGCTGCCCTAAAGGGAACACCCAACAAGATACAAGACACAAGAAACACCACATTACAAAGTCAAAAGAGGCAACAATCAACAGACAACATAAACAAAGAAGTGAACAGACAAGATACTAGCAAGGGCCAAGCCAGACCTAACAAGACAAACAAGGGAGGGATGGGATAGTCAGGGAGGGTCAGGAGGACCTGGGTCAGGCACCCTGGCTTACAGGAAAGGCAGAGTAGCAGGAACGGGAGTCCAGGCTGGGAACCAGGGAGAAGCATGAGGAACAGACCAGGGCAGGACTGGAGGGACAGTCTAGGATGGGATCGGAGGAACAGACCACAGTGGGACCAGAGGCACAGACCAGGGTGGGTTCATTGGGTCAGGGACCCTGGCAGGACATAGGGAGGAGCAGGAGGGATGAGCCAGGGAGGATCGGTCAAGGGTGGCAAGGCAAGAGGCCTGTGTGGAGCCGGCTGGGCTGGAGGCCTGTGGAGAGCTGGCTGGGCTGGAGGTCTGTGCGGAGCCGGCTGAACAAAGAGCCGGACTGGGGCCGACAGGGCAAGGAATCAGGATGGGGCCAGCAGGGCAAGGAGCCTGAGCAACGATGGCGGGTGCTATGGGGCTGGAGCCGTTGTGGTGGAGGAGCCCTCTTGCCTCCTTTGCTACCATGTGTTTGGTGGTGTGAAGCTGGCCACCTCTTCAGACACTGCAGGGCTTTCTGCCGCCTCTAGGAGTACTGCAATGTCTTTAGTGGGTGCCTCAGGGGGTGATGCTGCAGCCAGGGTGGTAGCTGGATTGGATGCAGTGGGTTCAGTCACCTCTTCATGGGTTACAGGTGAGGCAGGCCTGTTCTTTCTCCTCCATCTCCGCTGGCGGGTCATCGGAGGACTGGGGATTTGGCAGTCTGTGAGTGGGAGGGGCAGTGGTCCAAGGAGAGACAGGCATTCCCCTGGCTGTGGTAAATGTGACTCACATACTGCCAGAATGTTAAAATGCCCAGCATTCCCATCTCCCAGGCCTGAATGGGCCTGTTGAATCCAGCATTAAAAGCCTGCTTCAGTGCTGCAGTGGTAAACCAAAGCCCCTCTGCAGCGTAGAAAAACTGGCAAGCAAATTCCTTAACTGAATATTTCCCTTGGTGAAGTGCAAGAAATTTGCCCAAATGCTTCATCTGCTGGCATGCAGAGGGACGAGAACTGGGAGATGGGAAAATGAAGATACCCATCTTTTTTCTGCTGAGTCCTTTTTATGGCCAGTTCGTACAGATTTGTGGGTGGAGAAAGGAGCAAGGACTCAAGGAAAAATATGTTTTTTTTATTAACTATAAGATAAAACAAAAAGGCAACTAAAACCACCCTGAGGGGGATAAACAATAAAAAAGCCAAAAAAACTCGACTCGAAATGAAAACATGAAGCCACGTGCTTACATAACACCAACACAAACGTACATGATAAATGAAAACACTTGCCGTGCACTCACACATGCCTCATGCATGCTCCGATCCCTGCACCAACCGAAACCAACTAGACTGGAGCGCTGAGAACAAAAACGCATGCCGAGCATGCCTGGACCTCGAGCATTCGTGACAGCACTCATACAAGGACGAAAACAGACAAGGCAGGAAATGAGTGCTCGACCCAAGAAAACTCGCATACATAACACAATACCCAAGCACAACATACAAGACATGACAGGACTAGTGTCTGGACCTAAAAGAAGAATTAACAAGACTGAAATGACAGAATCCTGACAGATAAGACCTAAACCAAACCAATGCAGTTCCAGTAATACCAACATAATTTTCAAGCATATCAAGGAGAAAGTTATGATCAATATTATCAAGTGTGGTGTATTTATAAACTAATTTCGAGAGGAGGGCATGCCTTTGATTATTTACGGCTGGTCCAACATTGGCTAATACACGATCCACCAATTAGTCACTTTCTAACTCACCATAAATAACCAGAAATTCTTATCTCAGTATCTTTGATTTGAAAAATGTTGTCCCCTACAAACGCTCCAGCTCTTAAAAGTATATACAGTATTGCATAAATAAACCTATCTATAAGGAAAAGAACCAACTAACAACAACTTCAGCTACAGCCCTGCTCTCTCCGAGACTCCAGCCGCAGCTCAGCGTCACCCAGCGCTGCCAGGACAACAAATCGAGCCTGAGGTCCCAAAAGACGCCGCTGGCCCACCAGCTCTTCCACCATTTAATCACAATGCTTTCAAGCTTCCGCAGTGTCTCATCCCAAATCTTTAGCAAGATCACAGTCCATGAACTCTGCCTAAACTCTCAGTCGCCAGCATCCACGCTCCAAGTCATCGCAATGAAGCCAATCTCTCACCCCTTACCTTTCCACCCGCTGTACATAGCATGCCTTAAGCGGAAAACCTCGCAAAATAATGACTCCGCAACAAAGACTAAATCATTAATTCATTTTCTTTTTGGCTTAGTCCCTTTATTAAACTGGGGTTGCCACAGTGGAATGAACCGGCAACTTATATAGCATATGTTTTACGCAGTGGACGCCCTTCCAGCTGCAACCCATCTCTGGGAAACAATACATTATACATTATACACGTTCACACTCATACACTACGGACAATTTAGCCTTCCTAATTCACCTGAAACACATGTCTTTGGACTGTAGGGGAAACTGGAGCACCTGGAGGAAACCTTACATTTATATTTGAGCAGCTTAATAACTTTTCACTCTTATTTCTTTAGGATTAATACTGTAAATATATTTGCTTTAAATCTATTGTATAAATTTAATATAAATGAACGTACTAAGGTTGAAGTGACGATTGCATAGATTATATCGTGCCATTATCACATCGCTATGATTAGGTGCTGTCATTTTGTTGTCCAGTGTGTTATTCATAAGAGTAAAGGTCTCTTCTTCTTTTGAACAGAACCCAGAAGAGCTGGAAACTGTCTCCGTGTCAAACCGGGTTATTGAAGTTAGTTACATAACATTTAATGATATCAAATAACCATTAGACAACAAAAATTCGTTGATTTATAAATGTTTGTTGTTGAGTTTCGGCACTAAATTGTACAGAAACATTATACCCACATTGTTAGTTTATTTTACAATTATAAGACACTTTTTTTCTACTGGCTTCCACTATCATATTAGGCTTTTACTTTTATTTTACACTTTTATTTTAAACCTTACTAAACCACACTGAAACGTGACTGAACATTTTCACAAATTGCTATTTATCAGTAATAAATAAACCATATTTTGTGGTCATTGGAATTAGACAATAACTTTAATGCTAATGTTAATTTTATCAGCAAACTGCTGGAGCGCTAACATTACATAAACACCATGTTTAAAGAGGAAAGTACTATTTAACTCAACACATTTCTTAAAGAGCCCATATTATGGGTTTTTGAAAATGCCCTTCCATGTAGTGTGTAACACAGCTCTAAGTGAAGTGAAATATCCAGCTAAGGCTTAAATCTGTAAGTGTACAGTGTTTAAAACTATTGATTCATCTATAAAAGAGTCGACTCATAGTGCTTCGAACGAGTCGTCTTGATAACGAGTCATTAGGTGTTTCGCGATGACGCAGCTACGAAACCCAAGTAGTTGGGCGCGCAAACCCGGGAGATTTGAAACCTGCGGCCCCGCCCACTAACAGAAAAAAAAAGTCTCACACACACACACACACAGACAGACACCGGTCGAATGAAGTCACGCTGTGCAGATGGATATTATTGAGTCTAATTAAAGAGGAAACCTCAGCATTATAGCCCAGCCTTGAGCAGTTCTGAGTGCTTTTGAAAACTATATGCTTTCAAAGAAGACTTCATCAGTTTGTTAAAGGAAGGATCAGTGAAGACTGTCTGAACATGGATCAGAGCATCATGGATCAGTTTCTACCCCCATTTCACCAGTGTAAGTACGTGCGATTAAAATGATTGCCTCGTTTACTCTATCTTGCAAATGATGTATTTAGTTGTGTTTTGTTACTTGTAACCGTGTGTGCTGTATCAGGTTAACTCTTTATATTCTCATATCGCGTGTAAAGCCACGTTGAAAACGCGACGCGTGCCGCTTTGATTACGGATCGTCAGCTGTTTACACACATGCAACGGTCAAGTAATGTGTGTGTGTGTGTGTGTGTGTCTCCCCGTGTGTGTAACGCACAGGTATTCGCGGATATAACTGAGCGCCGCGCCGCCTCAATTCAGCCGCTCATTTATGGATGCGCCGGCCCTGTGTGTGTGTGTGTGTGTAACGCACGGGTATTCGCGGATATTACCGAGCGCCGCGCCGCCTCAATTCAGCCGCTCATTTATGGACGCGCCGGCCCTGTGTGTGTGTGTCTCCTCGTGTGTGCAACGCACGGGTATTCGCGGATATAACTGAGCGCCGCGCCGCCTCAATTCAGCCGCTCCTTTATGGACGCGCCGGCCCTGTGTGTGTGTGTGTGTAACGCACGGGTATTCGCGGATATAACTGAGCGCCGTGCCCTCTCTATTCAGCCGCTCATTTATGGACGCGCAGGCCCTTTGTGTGTGTGTGTGTGAAAAGAGTAAGAAGACTGTGACTAGGAGGCTAGGAGATCTCCTCGCCAGTTCTTGGACTTTTTGCTCAATAAAATAGTTCGTCGTCAGTATTTTCTAGTCCATCGTCTGTGTTTACATTCACCCACTGGCAGCCAAAATCCACTGTGAAGCGTGTATGCACTGTGACTACTTTTATATTGTAGATTAGCAGCTGGGCATTTCACTCTGTCTCGCGCTGAAGCCTGTCACTGTCGACCAATCGCAGCAGGCTGCCATTGGTCCAATCAGCGCAGATTAGCTTCGCGCTGAGGATGGGTTTGGGAACAAATGAATCGCTGAACGATTCATATGGGAGTCGCTGGGATAATTAGGTAAAAATAAATGCAGATTATAAGACCATCAAAGTGTTGTTTGACCTTGCATGCATATTAGACTGTTGTTGGAGACCCTTACAACCTAAATATGACCCTATTTCATGTATAATATGGGCTCTTTAATTAAATGAATAACTAATCACTCAATGAGTCCTAACTTTGACATATAATAATGAATATTTAAGTAAAATCTCTTTAAATGCCAAATTATCACTAACCTGAAGCAAATGACAGGCGGGAAGAATGTTACACTCTTAGGGTAGACTTGGCAACTGAAGTGTGGTGTGGCAGATGTCTGCTAACGATACACTTGTGTTCCTGTGCAATCCCAAAGTCAGCCAGAGGTTGATGTTTATCGATGTCAGCCATAGCTGAGCCTTGCTAAACTCTTATGTGTTTTTTTGTTAGCTGGCCCACATACTGCAAAAGGAGCTGTGAACCAGAAGAACATTCCCACTTTTTCTGAATGTATGGCAAAACATATATGGTAATAATCTGGCCCATATCTGTTCAGCCATGCCATACCCATGCCATATGGCACATGCCACATGTGCCAGCTATCACCCACATTTGGCCCAAATATTCTTGTATTCTGCTATCCTGCTATCTCCACATTGACAACATGAACTGAGCAAAGAATTGGGTTAAGAATTGAATTTATGGTTTTAAAAAATGACTTTTGGCTTACTTGCGTTTTTAGCAATCAAGTTTGAAAAATATTTAGAGTTAGCCTCACTGACTGAGTCTTGATATGCATTTAAGCAATCTTTAAAAATTTGGCAGGATACCTGTGACAGCATTAAAAAAAAGTCATGGATATGTACAGAAAAACCATAGGTCAAAACAAGATCTAGAGTATGGCCCAAAAAGTTTTTAACCATAGGCTTAGATTGGCAACAGACATGAATGTTAAAATCACCTAAAACCAACATCTTGTCCCAACAAGACACCAAATCAGACAGGACAGGAAATTCATTTATGAAGGCTGCACTAACTTTGGGTGGTCTATAGACCAAATACACAAATAAAAGGGCCATTTAGATCAGTTTTTAGTGTACTTGTGCTTCAAAACGAAACAGGCCGTCAACATGCTGAAATCTACACTTGAAAGTGCTTTTAAAAACTGTGGCTAAGTCACCACCAGGTCCACTAGGCCTTGGAGTACTGAAAAAAGTAATTTCTGGTAAATGTCTTAAAGAGACATTTTAATTGACGAATTAAAGTGTTAATTAAAGTGTTAGTCTGAAGTGTTAATGTCCTTTATTATGACGTGCTTGAGGAGGTGACCGGCGAAAGGGAGACCAGAGAACGGGTATATCTGGTGACTCATATTGCGATGGGAACCCCGATGTATGTAGCGAGGGCAGCGCGCGATTCCAAGAACAGCACATCGATTGTAGAGACTGACAGGCAGGTTCGACCGGGTTTTAAGGTTTAGATAATGCAGATCCAGAGATGAGTAAAAAACATATTAATAATCCACAAGCTGGAGGGCTACAATGAGTCCTGGAGCACCACGTAAACACTTATAAAAGCAAGCAATAAGCCCACGAGAAGCATCAACACAGACATCTTACAGTCGTGTATACACAGCCAGGTTTAAAAACCGTGTTGGCCAGCACAAGTGATAACGGTGCAAGTAAATTGGAAAGCCACCTACACCAAAACCAGCATACGACCGACACCCCAAACGAAAGTGTTTACTTACTTATGGAAGACAGAGGAAACAGCACGCTTAGTGGTGGCGAGAGTTCAAGTTTGGCAGGTAAGACAGCTCGACTGAAAGGAATTATCCGGTCTAGTTGTAAGATAAATTGTCGTGTTAAAAGGTAATAAAAACAGGCAAAAATAAAAACAAAATAAAAACTTAGAAAGTAAAACAAGGTAATAATAAAAAAAGGTTCAGGGGAGCAGCGGCAGTCAGAAACGCCAGCGTTCACTCAACCGTAGGATTAGAAGTGAAGCCAATCTATGAGGTAAAGCAAAGATACCAATTACCTGTGTTCACGGTGATACAATATATGTTCCTGCACAACAGGTCATGATATCAGCCAGCCCAGGTGTTCACTCGATGTGGGGGTGGTAACTGACCTCCCCTTACACCTCTTATTGAGAAGAGATTGGCCATATTTTGAAGCACTACTGACCAGGTCAGCACAGCTGCTGTACCCGGGCTCGACCATCACAGGACTGCCAACCAGCATTGATGGCCACCAAGAGCGCCAGAGGGAGTAAGTCAACACATTCTAACCTGTTCCATAAGGCATTTCAACAGATAACAGCAATGAGATACATGGAAAGCACAGAGAGATGACGACAACCTAACGAACTGTTGGTTGCAATTACAAATGATAGTACCGATTACCAGCGCCTCACCCCCTCCCATATTTTGCTATAGAAAATGGTCTGCTGTACTGTGTTGCAGAGCGGCGAGGGTGGGGGAGAGAAAAAGACACTCCTGGTATTACCGAAATCTAAGGTCCACATAATCCTGGAGTAGGCACACTTCCACCCTATGGCTGGCCACTTGGAGGCCGCAAACACCACCCAATGGATTTGGCATCGGTTTCACTGGAAGCCGAAGTAAAGAGGTACTGCCAGCCATGCACAGTCTGCCAGAATACTTCACCACACCGGCCTCACCTCAGCCTTCTAATTCCACTACCCATCATCGAGGTACCCTTCGATCAGATTGGAATGGACCTGGTAGGGCCGCTGCCGAAGTCCGCTCGGGGACACAAACTTGTCGGGGACACATCCTGGTCATCATGGATTAAGCTACAAGCTACCCCAAGGCGGTGTCCCTCAGAAAAGCAACATCTAAGGTGATTGCTAAGGATCTATTTCTTCTGTGTAGCCGGATGGGCATCCCCTCTGAGATCCTGACTGACCAGGTAACTCCATTCATGTCCCGGCTGATGGCGGACCTCTGTCACCTCCTCAAAGTGAAATAGCTCCGGACATTAGTATACCATTCTCGAATAGATGGGTTAGTGGAAAGATTTAATCAAACTCTGAAGAAGATGCTTCGAGAGTGGTGGCAGAGGATCGACAAAGTGATGCCCCTAGTCTGCCAACACCTCTCTGAAGCCCAGCGCACCCAGGTCGTGGAATGTGTTGGGCCGGTGAATTAACGTGTGTGTCAGCCCAGACCGAGAAGGGAGGAACAGCTGTACCACATTAAAATCCTGAAAAGGTGGGTCCCACAACCTGAACAACTGGCTGCTTTTGCGGACGAAGGGGGACCCATTGTCCATGTGGGAGAACAGCTGTCCCTCTCTTAGAAGCAAGATCTACAAGCCCTGGTCAGTCAGCTTCACGTTCCAGAGGATGATGGACATTCTGTTAAGACCCCACCCAACATATGAAGCCACCTACCTGGATGACATGGTAATCTATTTGAAGTGTTATAACGAACACCTTACCCGTCTGCAGAGTGTGCTCCTGGAACACCGGCAGGCTGTTCATAGAGGCGAAGCACAGCCCGCACCCACAATGCCATGTTCACATTAGCCTTTTTTGGTTTCCTCAGAAGCTTCGAAATCCCAACAACATACAATTTTAACCCCACCATCATCCACACTATATCCAACCCAACTCTGCAGGTCAAAGAAACCCTTTCGTTCTTTGGCAAAAACAGATCAGGAGATCCCAAGATCCCAACCTCCCCTCCCCACTGTTTATTGACGACGCTAACCATCCAGAAACATGCTTTTGGTTCCAAAAACATCTAAAAGAAGTCTACCCCTATCATCGGACCATTTATTTTTTAATTCGCTCACAGTGCGATGTTCAGACCCCACTGCGTTAACCGTGTCAGCTAAACTCTATTTTTTTCTTTTGTTATTAATTCAGGATGACACACTTGCAAATAACACAGTTTTTCTCCGGTCTACCTCCGATAGGAGCACCTCCAATTCACATTCTGTGAAGTTCCTCTTCTTGCTTGCTTTTGCCATTGCTTTTTCTTTAGATTTTGCCAAAGTAGAGGCATTGCCATATTTATTAGAGGGAGGAGGCAGGGAGGGGTTTTGCGCTCATGCATGTGCGCTCAGTTTCACGTTAATTCGGATGTACAAGGAGAATATGAGTGGGATTCCGTCTACGCAGTGTTTCATACATCTGAATTTTTTACTGCATACACACACTTACAGCTTTGTCCGTACGCAATGTTTTAGTATTGATTCAACGAAAGTCTTCGTACATGAGGCCCCAGGTCCACTCGAGGTCTCCATGATGCTGTGCATACTAATTAGCATTTTTGCAGAAGTAGATAAATGCTGGTCCAAAATTAAATTCAGCTCTGCAGAAACTTTCTGTCTGAAGAAAGGTGTTAAGGTGCTTTTATTGTTGTGCAGAAAATTCATAGAAAAAGAGGACTTAGGGTGCGGCCAATAGAGGACTGGACAATGATTGACAAATGACAAATTTCACCTGTTAATATCAGCTCCCTATGTAAGTTGAAGTCAGGAAATAAAAACTGTTGCGCACCTCTTAATGTAACTTTTGCATTGCATTGAGGATAACAGAAATTTGTGAATCGAATTATTCATTTGTATCCAATAAATTGGTACGATTTTTGACATTGAAGAAAAACCTCTCCTGACCTTTTTTCTTGAACACGCATGGAATTTATTCAATATTCCAACAAAGGGCACCTAGGTTACCCTTTTTTTTCAGATTTAATATAAGTGTTTTGTGTCTCCAGAATGTGTCTGTAAAGTTTCAGCTCAAAACACTCATCAGATTTTTTATTATACCTTTTATAAGCTTCTATTTTATACCTTTTAGCATCAGGTAACAGTGTTGTTGTACTGCGCCTTTAAGGCTAGTCCTCCCCACCCACCATTTCTTTGTGCCTTTCAGTGTGCCTCAATCTCTTCCCTCGGCTGCCTCAGACAACAGACAGACACAAAGGAAGTAGATCCCACGTAACATTTGTGAGAAATACTACAGTAAGAACTTTACCAATGAGTATTTGATGCATTTGTTGTGGAGTTGCAATGAGTCACACACAATGTCGTTACAAAGTTCACGCAAACACACACACAGATACACACACAAACACACACAGTGGGGACACGCACACACAGATAGCGCGCACATTTAGCTTTGCACTCTTATTGCACGCAAATGTGACAGGATACAGGTTAATCTCCATTGCTCTATGGATATCTGTTATGTTAATGTAGAAAATAAACCTGATTTAACGTCCACAGAGAGGGGTTGAAGCGTCTTTTTATAATTGTGCTGACACGCGGCTGTGGCGATGAAGTAGAGCTGAAGTGAATTGCTGTAATTTATTACACACATGTACTGTTTTAAAACATTTTAAACTTGTAAACTCACTCTTGATCACATTTGATGATGATTGATGATCTTAGCAAACTGAACAGACCTTTTATTTACGGTTGATTTGCGCACATCCTGTCTTGTTGATTTGATTATACACACTTGACTACCGGAACATGTTAATACGCAGCTGTCAATCAATTCAGTGGGCAGGGGGACCGCACTCCTACGTCAAGTTGTGGTCGGTCTGAAAACCTCTCCAATTGGTACACCGTTTTTATGTTGTTAAACTGAAAAAAAAAGGATATGTGGGTGTGTTTATATCACCCCAGTATGACGATCTATACACTATACCTACACATATGTCTGTCCAAACAACTTGAAAAGTAGATTTTTCACCATAGGTGCTTTTTAAACACTCAACTTTATTAATAATCATAAAGACATGAGATATTATACGTGTTACTCTATCCAGGAGTGGACATCCATAAGAAAACCTAAGCCTTCTGTGAGAAGGACTAGAATATTTAGGTTACGGCATGTACATGTAAGGGTGAAGAGACAATTGTGAGCATGCGTCTCAAATTTCAGTAGCAACCTCAATTTTGTTGCCCAGAAGTGAACTATTAGACTTCACATTCATCAAGATGGGGGACTTGAAGGTATGGGTTTTCTGATGGATGTCTGCTCTAGGATGGAATGATATGGATAATTTCTTATGTATTAATGATTATCAATAACATTGAATGTTTAAGAGCCTAGATTATATTATAACTTTAACTATCATCCCTTTTCAGAGTAAAACTTTAATGAAATGGGTGTCATTGCTTTTTTCTGTAAGCCAAGATATTTGCTTTCTCAGAATATTGAGGCCAATTGAAAAGGGAATAGAAACCTCTCATGTGGAACTGGACTCTTGATAGATTGGAAACAACAGTTTCCTGAATTACGTGCCATTTTATGTGTTAATTATTTTTAAAATAAATTCCTTTGAATGCAAGATTTACACTCACCGGCCACTTATTAGGTACACCTCACAAGTATCGGGTTGGACTCCCTTTTGCCTTCAGAACTGCCTAATTCTTCATGGCACAGATTCAACAAGGTACTGAAAATATTCCTCAGAGATTTTGGTCCATATTGACATGATAGCAGCACACAGTTGCTTCAAATTTGTCAAATGGACATGGTCAGCAAAAATACTCAGCTAGGCTGTGGCGTTGACATAATGCTCAATTGGTACTAATGTGCCCAGTGTGCCAAGAAAATATCCTCCACACCATTACACCACCAGCTCCAGCCTGAACCGGGCGGTGGCGTATATCAACCGTATGGGGGGTATACGCTACCACCGCATGTCTCAGCTCGCTCGCCGTCTGCTCCTCTTGAGTCATACGCGGCTGAAGTCGCTGCTTGCTATTCACATCCCGGATGAGCTCAACCATGCGGCCAATGGGCTCTCACTGCAGCTCCTACCTCGGGAGAATGGCAACTCCACCCCGAGTCTCGGGGCATGCTCAAATATGCATTTCCCCCAGTGAGCCTACTCGTGCAGTTACTGTGCAAGGTCAGGGAGGACAAGGAGCAGGTCTTGCTATTTGCGCCTCTCTGGCCCAACCGGACCTGGGTATCAGAACTCTCCCTCTTCGCGACGGCCTCCCCTGGCGGGTCCCTTTGAGAGAGGACCTACTCTCTCAGGGACAGGGCACCATCTGGCACCCTGGCTCAGATCTGTGGAACCTCCACATGTGCTCCATAGACGCAACGAGGAAGACTTAGGTAACCTACCGTAGCTGTGGTTAATACCATCACTCAGGCTAGTACACCCTATATGAGGCATGCCTACGCCCTGAAGTGGAGTCTATTTACTGAGTGGTGCGCTTCTCGCAGAGAAGACCCCCGATCTTGCCAGATCAGTGTTGTGCTTTTTTTCCTTCAGGACAGGTTGGAGCGAAGGCTGTCGCCCTCCACACTGAAGGTTTACATGGCCACCATCTCTGCTCATCATGATGCGGTGGATGGCGGCACCGTGGGGGTCACGTTGGCATCGATTAGGAGGGTTAGGGACCTGGAGGCATTTTCGGTCAGTGACACGTGCCTAGAATTCGGGCCGGCCTACTCTCACGTTGTCCTGAGACCCCAGCCCGGCTATGCGCCCAAGGTTCCTACCACGCCGTTTAAGGATCAGATAGTGAGCCTGCAAGCGCTGCTCGTGGAGGAGGCAGACCCAGCCCTTTCATTGTTGCGTCCTGTTCACGCTTTGCAAATATATGTGGACCGCACTCAGAGCTTAAGATCCTCTGACCAGGTCTTTGTCTGTCACGGTGATCGGCAGAAGGGGAGTGCCGTATCTAAACAGAGATTGGCGCACTGGATTGTGGATGCCATCTCCCTCGCTTATCAGAGCCAGGGTGAGCCGTGTCCCCCGGGGGTGAGAGCGCACTCCACTCCGAGCGTCGCATCCTCTTGGGCGTTAGCACATGGCACCTCTCTGACAGACATTTGTAGAGCTGCGGGTTGGGTGACACCCAATACATTTGCAACGTTTTACATTCTGCAAGTGAAGCCGGTTTTCTCAAGGGTATTAGGTAACCCTTGGTGATTGAGGAAACGATTCGGTTGAGGTGTCAAAACACGCTTGCTGTGCCATTCTCCCCAACCCGGAGATACGTGCGATTTTTCAGCTTTGTCAGTTCAGTTCCCCATTTGGTGAACCCTGCATAGTTCCTCCGAGGCCCCCAGCATTTGACTCAGCGGAGGAGTCAGGTGTTGGCCCGTTACGTTGGTGGCATGCCTGCTGGTCAGCCCGCGTTCTGGGTATAGGTGCCTACTATGCGTGATCCCCGCTGGCGATCCCATACGCTCACTCAGCCACGGTTTAGTCCCCCTTCTAGGCGGGCTCGTGTCTTTCCTCCCCGCTAACCATCCTTATGCATGGACTCCCCATCTCTGGGCTAGTCCACAGGTTGTCACCAGGTCTCCCCTCTGGGTAGCAGGTGAGCTCCGCAGTGTCCTCCCTATCAGGACTGAACACTTTCCCAACGTACTGTCGTATTAAAACCTATTTTACTGGGTTATTGCGACTCCCAAAAAAATATAACTGTTCCTGAACAGGTAAGTAAGGTAGGTAAGGGCCAGGGGACACTTTGGAAGACTGTGTCTCGGGTGTTGTAGGTGCGCTCGCTCTACTGCGTGGCACACCCTTCGCCAGGGACGTGGTAAGGTTCTTTCATTGTGGCGTTTTCCATAGATTTCCCCATAGTGGTAGTTTCCACATAACATTGGAGTTCCCCATCTGAAGGGGAACGTTACGGTTACTAAAGTAACCCTTCGTTCCCCGAGGGGGGGAACGGAAATGCTATGTTCCTTCGCCACAACGATTGTCCCTTAGCTGTTGAGCGTGAAAGTCTCTTCAGCTAGAAAAGGATGTCGAGCATGGCACTGGCTGCGTCTTTATAGCATGACTGATTGTCATTGACGCCCGCTGTGCACGCTGACGCCGCCAACTCATTGGCATTTCATTGGCCCGTTTTTATAATCTTTCAGAAGATTGGTTTCTGACGAAATTCCCATAGTGGAAGTTTCCACATAGCATTGGAGTTCCTCCCCTCGGGGAACGAAGGGTTACTTTAGTAACCGTAACGTTTCCTATTCTTAGCTGACAGGAGTGGCACTCATTGTGGTCTTCTGCTGCTGTAGCCCACCTCAAGGTTCGATGTGTTGAGAAAGATGCTCTCCTGCATACCTTGATTATAACGAGTGGTTATTTGATTTACTGTTGCCTTTCTATCTGCTCGAACCAGCCTGGCCATTCTCCTCTGACCTCTGGCATCAACAAGGCATTTGCGCCCAAAGAACTGCTGCTCACTGGATATTTTCTCTTTTTCTGACATTCTCTGTAAACCCTAGAGATGCTTGTGTGTGAAAATCCCAGTAGATCAGCAGTTTCTGATATGCTTAGACCAGCCCGTCTGGCATCAACAACCATGCCACATTCAACTTAAATCAACTTTCTTCCCCATTCTGATGCTCAGTTTAAACTGCAGCAGATCGTCTTGACCATGTCTACATGCCTAAATGCAATGAGTTGCTGCCATATGATTGGCTGATTAGAAATTTGTAATAACACGCAGTTGGACAGGTGTACCTATAAAGAGGCTGGTGAGTGTTTTTTTTTTTTGTGTATTAGCAAGCTGCCAGTTAGGATGTTGATTGTACCAATTTTGAAGTAGTTTTGATAAGATGTATGAGAGTACAGGGTATAAAACAGATAGTACTTTGTGTGTGTGTTCTATTATTTTGTAGATCATTTTCATTTTGCATCATTGTTTGAGGTCAGCTCTAAATAGCCTACTGGCTGTCTGGCCTTCGACTCCTTTTTCTATCAGATCTTAGAAGAAGATATGACCCCACCTCTGCGTACCTCTTTGGAAATTGTCTATCTGTTTTGGAGCCAATCCTGTTAAAACACATATATGTATGACACAGTTAGTGGCGCATATTGCAGTATAATTGCTGTTGCTTTAAGATTGTAAGTTAAGTGCCCTACAAACTTTTTGCGAGTGTTAAAGCTGGCTTCTGCTTGATGAAAATGCAACTGTCGTCACTAAACTTTATTTGATTGAATCTCTGACTCTGGCTTTTCGTCATCTGATAGACTGGTCATTTTTGGGTTAAAACTGTCGGTTCCCTAACACCTTAACAGGGACCACTGAAACCTTGTTGAATGGAAGGTTCTCTCTGTTGACAAAATCATCTGGTATTGTGAACACGTCAACAGATGTGTGTACTTTTAAGATTTTTTTTATTATACATGGGATATCAGGCATAAAGTTTTTTATCTTCCAATTTTATCCTCCAATTTTATCCTCCAATTTTCCTCCAATTTTATCCTCCTTACACTGGCTGCCTGTTAAGTTTCGTATTGAATTTAAAATATTGCTTCTTACCTATAAAGCTTTAAATAATCTAGCTCCTGTTTATCTAACCAATCTTTTGTCTCGTTACCACCCAACCCGCTCTTTAAGATCTCAAAACTCAGGGCTTCTGGTAGTACCTAGAATAGCAGAGTCGAGTAAAGGAGGTCGAACCTTCTCATTTATGGCTCCTAAACTTTGAAATAGCCTTCCTGATAAGGTCTGAGGC
Source organism: Danio aesculapii (assembly GCF_903798145.1). Taxonomy (NCBI): domain Eukaryota; kingdom Metazoa; phylum Chordata; class Actinopteri; order Cypriniformes; family Danionidae; genus Danio; species Danio aesculapii. Next base: position 17,174,762 of record NC_079454.1, on the reverse strand, counting down.
TCAGACACACTCTCGCAGTTCAAAATTAGATTCAAGACCTATCTTTTTAGTAAAGCATACACTCAGTGCATCACTTAGTGGTATGATACATGAATGTACTCCATGCAGGTTTCTTCATCTCGTTTATGTACACTATGAACAGCAGCTATGCTAATTATTCTTTTTATTCTCTATTTCCACCTGGGGATACTCATCTCGAGACCCTCAGACTATGCAGCTCCACTGATTTGATCCAAGACCAGCGACGAGATGATCCCAAGGTTTCCATATCCTGGACCAGGCCGTATTCTGAGCAGCAACTATGGTGGTCATGGAGGAGTGGAGAGCATGAGACCGATTCCTGTGATGCTCCAGGGACTGACGAGTCTTCGCTGAGGTCCAGCTTCCAGCCTCCGGCTCCTAGACTGCAGCTCTACACAAGACATTTGGCCAGTGGAGAAATGGTCATGCCCATCTGAGCCTGGTTTTCTCGAGGTTTTTTTTCTTCACTTTCTCCGATTGGTGAAGTTTTTTTCTTGCCGCTGTCGCCACTAGCTTGCATGGTTCGGGATCTGCGCATCGATGCATTTGCTCTTCAGTGTTTGAACTCTCAGTAGTGATTATTAAACCACACTGAACTGAACTAAACTGAACTGAACTTAAACTTTAAAAAACTGAACTACACTGTTTCAATTTACTATGATATTTTATATGAAGCTGCTTTGACACAATCTACATTGTAAAAGCACTATACAAATAAAGGTGAATTGAATAAGTTGCAGGTTAAGGCTACCCATCTCAGTGGTGACATTAAGAACATGTAACCCTAATAATGCTTCTCTCTGTACAATTTCTGCTATTAATGGCCTGTACTCTGCTACACTGGAGGAATTGCTAGTGTAATGATATGCCACTACATGCTTCCACCGTGTTGTGTTCCATCCAACACAAATACACAGGCATGTGTTTCTGCCCCTTTGTGACCTGGTAAAGTTACTTTTCGTACAGTTTACCTGTCAGCAATGACAAAACACACTCTCTTTCATGGTCTTTCAATAGATCTACCTTCAGTTTTAGTAACACTTCTGCCAACACACCCGACTCAAACTTAAATTTCCATTCTCATTTGCAAGGTTCAAATTGCTGGAAGGGGAATTTGCATTTACTGGGGTCTTGTATCCTCTTGGACCAGCTGCAAGATAAATTCTTAATTCCTTTCTTAAATCAAATCAAATAAAAACAATTAACTAACCACAGTGTTCTGTTTTGTTTGTGATTAAGAATGGATAACAATTAGAAAATAATAATATATTGTATGATTTCATAATTCCAAAATTAATGTGGAAACAAAATGTTCTTATACTGTTTTCAACTAACAATACTGCTACTTCTCTCAGGTGTTTTTCAGTTTCTATGGGTAATTATAGTAAGCAACATTGATTTGTCTTTTAAAGACATAACAAAAACATTATCAGCCTTAAATGATAACAATATGTACATAAACATTATTACATAAAAAGTCAGCAGTCAAATGGGTCCTGGCATGCGTGAAGCACAAGGGGGCACTTAAATTTATTTAGTTCAAGTTTTGCATTTCACTTTGGGGTGGATTTAAAATATTTGGCATTTCTGCGGCTGTGCCATGAACTTACATTCACATGTCACATGTAGTTCTCCTGTCCTTTCTGAAAGTCATAAAGTTAAAATTAGTCATCAGAATTATTCTAGCTTTTGGTGACCATTAAGTTAAACCACAATGAACCTAATTTGATTATAGATTATCTTATCTTTGAGTAACGTTTAAAGGGGTGGTCCTCTACAATATCACATTTTAAACTTTAGTTGATATGTAATGTAGCTGTGTGACCATAAACAACATCTCTGAATGTAATACGCACAAAGTTCAATGCAAAGTGAGACATCTGGGCTAGTGATATTACAAGGGCTTCCGGTTACGTGCATTCACTATGCGCAAACAATGCTATTTCCACAGAGCTTTTTCTGTTTCTGTATTTGAGCTTCCAAAGGACACAACACAAAAATAGAAGTGCTTACAATTTAATTATGAATAATTAATAAACTAATAAATAATTTAATTCATTTAATTATGTTTCAGAGAATTATATATATATAAAAAAAAGGTTAGCTAGCATTTGACAAAGGACAGCTTCCAGAATCTCTCCCAGTTCAGTGCTGGATTCGGCAAAAAACTCCTCCAACCGACAATGCTGTGGATTGTGAACCACAACCTGTAAGTAATTTCATTTGTTAAAATTGATCAACTACATGCAGTTTCTAATTGTATGTTGTAGCAAGGACATTAACAAGGATGTAAACAACGGGGAATATTGTTTCGCTCTGCTAACAATTTAGCAACAAATTCCTATTTATCAAACCTCTGTAAACAGCCACAATCTTCACCAGCACTGCAGTGTCTCTCTATGCAGCTGCTTTCCCTGCATTCTATATCTCAAATAACGAACTCACAAAAGATACGAGAATATTTAATTTTATTTACACATGCCTATTCCAAATATATATGAAAGACACTTGTCAGATTTTATTTTAGAGAGCAGGCATGAGGTACTTTATGAGAGAGGCAGCTTGCAACAATAATTTATTTTCTAGTTTCTTGTATTATTGTGTAGCTAAAAAACAACAACTATTGTAAAAAGCACTAAATGTGACTTGAAAGCAATAGTCTTTTTATTGATAAATCAATGGGTTCACTTTTCACAAGGTTTAATTTACATATTTGCCATAAATTTTAACTAGATGTCTCCTGCAGTCATGCAGTCCTGTTACTATTAGCACTGAGGACAGGATAAACCTCAGAGGTTTTACACAATGAAAAAGCACAGGGTTGGTTACAAATAAAAATCCATGCACAAAAGAGGCAGCACATGCCAAAAATATAATCATGGCTTTGTGGTTCGACCATATCCCATAGAGAGGGCACTTTTTATTCTGTATATGATCTGTTTCCAACACCTTTCATTAATAATAGTAGCAACGTATTATAAGTGAGACATCAAACATACCTTTAGCCCTTTATAGGGCAGTCCTTTGACTTTCAACTCATTGTAAAAAATGAAGTGTTATTGGGGGTTATTACAAATCTTTTGAATTTTTATGACTTAAATAAAAAATCATATTGTTATCTATGACAATGATGTCTGGTTTCATGTCCAATAAAGGTTTTGAGATTAAACACCTATGCTAAAACTCTTCAAACGTTTATCTTAAACCTTTATCCTTTTACAAAACATCTTCTAGATATGTTCAGAATAGCACTAACTTAATACTGCATATTTCTGCAGTATATACTACAACATAATACACATTGCCGCTGGGTTAGTTGGTATTTTTGTGTTTGCATGTTCTCCCCATGTTGGTGTGGATTTCCTCCAGGTGCTCCGGTTTCCCCCACAGTCCAAACACATGTGGTATAGGTGAATTGGGTAAGCTAAATTGTCCGTAGTGTATGTACATGATTGAGTGTGTATGGATGTTTCCCAGTGTGGGTTGCAGCTGGAAGGGCATCCGCTGCATAAAACATGTGCTGGATAAGTTAGCGGTTCATTCCGCTATGCCAACCCTAGATCAATAACCCCAGACTATCCCAAAAAGAAAATAAATGAATGCAATTCCGGACACAGCCTTGTTTTTACATTCATATGCATGCCTGTTTAGAAACAGTTTATCTGACACTGAAAATATTTTGCAGGAAAAAGAAAATATTTCAGATGTGTATTTAAATGAGCTGAACATCACTTGCTATATATCCAGAACTTGATCAATATTTAGAATTGATGTTTAGTTTGTTTCCTGTCAAAAGGCAGGCCTTGTAGACCTATCAAGCACATGTTTACATTGGAAAACAATGGAAAAGTAGTGTATTCAAATAGAAAAATGTGCTCTGTGTGAATTCCCTTTGTGTAAATGCATTTTTCATTTCCAGTACGCTAGTTTTCCTATTTCGAATGGGACTGTTATTGTCGTTATTACGTGATGTTCATAATATCATATCACGTGGACCTTGCACTGCACTGCACTTTTTAAATACCCATTCCTGAGCGGCGCTTTTTCACAATTTTAGAAGCAAAGATGCATTCTGTGTGAATGAGCCCCTAAAACAGTTCACACACCGGATGCTCCACTCATCGCTGCGGCATGGAGAGCACATGACAGTTAAAAGTATCGCACACCAGACGCACACATTCACAAGCTATTTAAAACGATACCATTCAGATGGCGCTCTGTGGCGTGGCAGAAATATGAACAGTGTCCTGAGTCATGGCTGGGTGCTGCGGACAGCTGCCGACTTGCGGCACCGGTGTGTGTACCCTGATAGAAACCCATGTTTAGAATTCTGAAATGTTTGGTGCTTTGCGGCGTTACTGGTGTGTGACCCCCTTAAAGTGCATTTTCACTAGCCCATTGCCAGTGCAGCACTAGCAAGTGATTTCAATTTATATATATGGATCATAACCGCCAATACTCAATGCATTAACAACGCTTCCATATCAAACTACCCCTTTTAAGCTTCCATTTTAATGTATATACTGTATTATATTAATTTTTAAATGGATATCAATCCATACATTTTACAAATTTTGCCTCTCATTTGCCACCCCAATTAAAGCATAATCCATGTAAATGTACATATCCATGTACAAGTATCTCAAGACCTGAGAGACTAGATTGTCAAGCATGCACAGCACACTGTTTCAAGATTTGACATCTTTAATATACAAAGTCTAAGTACTGTAGGTTGTAATAGGCATCTTTTTTTATACAAAAATTGAAAAATCATAATTAGCATGTGTTGAGCTGTTGTTGTTTTCCAGTTGCATTGTCTGTCAAGAACCCTATGTTTTGTTGAGTTGTAAAAACAACCACTAGAAAGAGTAAAAACAATTAAAAAGACAATATAATAAACTGAATAAAAACCTTTATACATATCTTACATTGCCTTATGTTTCTGTCATACTTATGCACAAACAGGAGCCCAGAACATAGTCGTGTGATGAGACTATTGTTATCTGCTATTGTTCATTTTGCCCTGAAAGCTTGATGGACCCAGATTTTTTCTGACATCAAGGAAATAAAAAAATTGGTAAAAGAAAATCGATGAGACAGGCTGAGTGAACATTACTAGCTGCTAGACTTCATAGTCCTTGATGGGGACAGTAGTGTTGAACCGACAGTTTAAACCCAAAAACGACCAGTCTGTCAAAGAAGAGCTGGAGACAGAGATTCAATTAAAGAAAGTTTAATAAAGATAGTTTGCTGTGTCATTAGCAGAAGTCAGCTTCAACACTCGCACAGAGTTCATAGGCAAATCAACAATAATAATACTCTAACACACGTCACTAACTGCGTCATACATGCAGGTGTTTTAACCTGATTGGTATTATAAACCGTGATAGACTTCTATAAATTTCCACGTGTGTATGTGTGTGCGTACAAGTATGAAAAATATATCCAATGATTACTCATGCGTAAAGCATACAAAGGTCAGAAATAACAGGAGGATATTTCTGTGGTCAGGATGATCACAGCGCTTCATGTCTCCAACAATGAAGAACACCCACACATACACAGACAAGAATACTTATCTACTTCAAGTCTGTCCTGCTCTCTAGCAGGCATCTGATCAGGATAATAAATAAACATACTATAGAAAAGACTTATACTGAGACAGATCCTCTTATAATAGAATCATTTAAAAGTATTAATTCACTTAGTAAAATTCACATCTAGTGACAGCTGTTCAAGTAGCATCAAACATCCAGTTCCACATAAAAGGTCTCTTTGACCTCTTGGGTTGTAGGCTGCCCTTTCTTTTACACATCATTCCCTCATAGCACACTAACGGTGTAGGAGTTCACAGCACCCGTTAGACCTATACGAGACGGGCCGAGAGAAAAGGAGATGGAAAAAAGGAGGAAAGACAGAGTAGACTGAGAGAAAGGAGAGAGGAAAAAAGTTTTGGGGTTCGGTTCTCCAGACACGCTGCCACTCGTTCCTCCACCAGCTGAGAGATGCGACAATGTGTTGGGAGCCCTGTGGAGGAATCTATCCACTCGTCCGTAATCTGGTGTCCGGTGACAGTTCTCCTGGCTGGTCTCTTGCTCCGATCCCACTTCGGTGGATGGATGCAGGCTACGGCATTATGGCAGTTCGTGACGACTCCCCCGGTTCTCTGGGATAGCTCCCTTAAGCACTTTCTCTTTCAGTGGTGAGCCCCACGTCCCCTGCTCCTTCCCATGTTGGGAGACAGCAGCAGGCAGATCCTTTCCTTGCCAGCCTCAGGCCACCCCGGCACTCTGGGCAGATGAACGGGTTTCTCCCCCACTCGGGTTAACTCCTGAACACTCAGCAACCTCTCAGCGGCGAGGGCAACTGGACAACGTGGCCATCGTTCCTTCTCTTATAATCAAGAGCTCTTTCTGTGGGATTCGAGGCCAGTGCGCGCTAAAGGTGTATCCACTTACGCGGCGGCCTCATTCCGATCCCACAGCTCTTGGCTCCGCCCCCTCACCACAGTCAAAATATTAGTTATGCATTAAATTTAGAGAATTATTTTGGCTCACTTTACTTTCAGTTATTCTTTCTTTTTTCAGTCGACTGCTATCTTTTAAGTCAGCTGCCTAGTGTTTGTTCTTTGTCTGAAAGGTCTGCTTGATCAAAAATGGTCAGAAATCTAAAGGCCTACGAATAAGTGCTATCTCCTTCTTTATCTGTGATCCTCTAGGTTGATCCACACTGGCCGTAAAACACCAAAGGTCAACATGAGTGTCCACACAATTTACTGCTAATACTGATTTCAGCAGAAACTAAAATGAATCAAAAGTTAACATGTTTTTCTACCAGTCATTAAAAAGAAACAATCCAAAAATACATTCAATTCGAAAAAAGGAGAAAACATCAGATTACACAATGCATTGTATTTTGTTACACAACTGATCAGCAGAACATTTAAAGAATAATATCAAAATAATTTTAATGAGTCAGCATACCTGGAAGCAGAGATACAATGTAATTGTGGGGAAAGTTTTGGATACAGATTCTTCCCTGAAAATTTTGTCACTTCTTTGTAAGTACCCAATATAGGAAGATACTCCTAAATTTATTGTAATAAAAACTTTAACTTAATTTTAACAAAAAGATTAGTTTGGTTATAGTTTATCCTAAAGACAATTACCACCTGGAATAGATATTAAGTGCCTGACAAATATATTATTACAGTCAATTTCACGCATAAGTAGGGCAACATTCTGCCCAACTCTGAGGTTTTTTATCTGCACTACTGACATAGAACTGAGATCATATTTTCATTCGCACTGAGACCTTTAAAATGATACCCTAAATGACATGATAAAATTCATGAATTCTATAGATATACATATCACCAGAGAAACTCTTAAGCCACCTTACACCGACCCAGGTCATAATCTAATCAGAGTGTTTCTGGAGACTCTCTTTTCAATTTAGAAAGTCACTGCTTTCGATGTATGGCATCTAAGGAAATAAGTGACTTTCTGAGGGGTTAAAGGTCAAAAAAAGGTTTTATGGCATGGGATCTAACTTCATAGAACACACTAAAAATGTCCATCCCTCTGGAGTTTTCACGCCAGGAAATCAATGTATTGTGTGTTTTTATTTATATAGCACATTAAACATGTATGGCTATACACCCAAAGTGCTTCACAATCATAGGGGGGTGGGGGTGGGAGGGGGGGGGGGCTGTGCAGCATCCACTTGGATGATGTGACTGCAGCCAAAAGACAATGGCGCCAGTGCATTCACCACACACCAGCTATAGGTGTGTGCCAGAACTATCAAGATCAAGGGATCAGAATATCATAATTATCTTACAATGGCAAGAGCGGCGTGATTAAGGATATTAATATGCAGTTGCCATGGAAGCCCTCAGGTTGATGTCAACAGAGATCCCAGTAGGCACAGGACATCAGCTTGATGTCAAATTGAGATTGTATCCCAACATCGTGGGACACTGCATTTTGTTTGGAAATGAAAATCAGGTTGACGTCAGAACCTAACGTCAATGTCCAACATCAGACAGACATTGCAATTTGGTTGTTTTCCTACACAGCCTAAAACAACAAAATATCAACGTCTAATGGTGTTACAGCTTGACGATGTGTGGACATTACAATTATGACGTCAATCAGATGTTGGATTTTGATTGCCATACCTGACGAGTAAATGCCAGTATTTGACGTCAATATGACGTTGGTTTCAAGAGTTCACACTTAGCTGTCCGGGGAGAGAGCCCTGAGCTCAAAAGGTCCTAGAGCCCTGGGCTCCCTCCTGTTTGCAGGGCGAGAGGGGAGCTTTGAGCTCAGGTGGATCTCAACAACTCCCCCTTTTTGATAAGAGCTGATGACTAAAATGATTGCTATGAAGAGATATGCTGCTGGATGAGAGTTTGACTATAGTGCGAAATTTAGATTGATCGATTCACTTGTAGTGCATGTTTTTTGGAATGTGGGAGGAAACTGGAGAACCCGGGGGAAACCCACATGAGCACGGGAAGAACATGCAAACTTCACACAGAAACAACAGCCGGCCTGTTAAATGACTAGAACCGGTGATGTTCTTGCTGTGAGGCAACAGTGCTAACCACTGGGCCACCGTGCCACCCTATGAAGGGAAAGGTCAATGAGTAGGGGTGAAAGGGGGGATTATTCAAATTGAAGATAACTGTAGTGAGAAACCCTGGCTCTTTATAGTGCGTTAGGGATCGTCTGATTCAATGTTCCCTCAAATTTTTCATGTATCTGGGCATACACACAAGCTCCCTGAGCAAACTGAGGACTACAGTGAGCAACATCAGATATGCACACTTTATTTTTAAATAAGTAATTTGGTCCACTTAAGTAAAACTGAGTTATTCCTTGCACAATATCCTGAGCAGTGCTTGCTGTCAGCTGGATGATGCCACCAAACACAGTTTTGTAGTTAACATCATTTTCCTCCATGTATTTAATATATATGACTAGCATTTTGTGTACTGATATGTCTGTGCTCTCATCTACTATCAGGGTATGCCAGGGTGCATTTTTAATACTGCACATGGTCTCATTCTCATTGATTGAGTTCACAAATTCAAAGGCATAGTTTTTGCTTCGCCAGCTTTCTGGTATACTCACATACTGTGCCATGTGATCGTGGATTTGTTGAACTGACAGCATTGATGCATTCATTTTGATGGCAAGTAAAATATTGTCAATGAGAACTTTAACTTGTTCAGGGTCCGATTTTGTTTTGTGTGACAGCTCGTTCCTTTTCTCTCTGTCTTTTGCGCTCTCCCGCAATAATGTACTAATCCCCTGTCCCATCTTGAGTCTTCGTACAGTTTCGACAGCTTTTAAATGACTTTTATGCTGAACGTGACGCTTGAGATAGTCCAGCTTCCATTCAATCCACATTTTTCCCTCTGAAAACTCACTTGCTACTTTGGCATCGCTGCATGTTTTGCAGAGTAGACCTTTCTCACTTGAAAAAGAAAAAATCTCACCCAATTTCACCGCTTTTTCTTCAATTTGCACATACTCCGACAACCATTCCATCTTAAAAGAACTGCATTTCTTTTTTACTGTGACTTGGTGAGTGGATGTGTCGCTGCCTGTTCGTTTCGCCATGATGCGGGGTTTGTATTAGCATCTATTAACCTGCTAGCTAACCTGCACGGCGCATATAGGCGGGGCCCAGACGCAAGCACACCTGTCACTCACTGAGTGAGAAACAAAAAAACAATATTATTGGGCGAATTAATGAGATTAGATTAAGTCTAATATTAGATATTAATTAATACGTTATGTTGATGTTGTTTATGCGCTGGATAGATTTTCTTGTGCGCTGAGAATGTGCGGGCAGTGCGGGCAGTGCGAGATTGCGCACGCGCGCAGCTTAGAGGGAACATTCGTCTGATTGGTGTATCATACATTGTTAATGCAGAACCAGCCGTGTTCAATCATAATCACGTGATCCTCTCGAAATTAGTTTATAAATAAACTTCACTTAAGATGTTGGCTCGACCTTGGATTTTGATCAATTGCAACACAACCTAAAATCATCCAAATATCAACATCATTTCACGTCGTTATTTGGAGGTCAAAATAACATTATCCTTAGATGCTGCTGACTTAAATCTAACCTAATATTAATGCCTTGTAACGTTGTGTGTCTGCTGGGATGGACCACTTAGTAATCTCTGAATGAAGATTGCCAAAACAAACATTTTTCCCAGTGGACTACCTTGCACAGATTGATTATTAACCTTAAACAAACAAATTGAGCTAGCAAAATACACATAGAAAATTTGGACTTTAACTCTTGCTTCTCGCATTTTATAACCAAACCAACACTTCTGTTGTAAAAAGTAATGGTAAAATAACCACTGAAACATGGTGAAACTTGATTTAAATGCTGTATGTCAGTCCAAAAACCCTCTTAAAGGACTGAACACTAAAATGCTAAATGCTACAAGTGAAGTTAATAAGTTTCAAAATTTTAATGTACACTGAAAGAATTTTCATTTTGAGATTTGAATATGAAAATTACATTGAACAGTGCAAAGTTATAAGTACCTCTAAAAATAATTACACGTTTAGTCATTCATTCCTGTCATTCTCATTCATTTGTATATTTGATGAGTAGTCTATTTTACGTCTCTTAGACGTCTATTCGATTGTCACAGACAGCCCAAATTTACCCTTGTTTTAGCTGAGACATCTATGGCTGCATCTTAAGGCTTAGTCAGTTGACTTGTTGTCTCTGGAGGCAACATTTGTGCATGAAGGCACCTTAGAAAACTGACATCAGACAGACTTCTGGTACAGTATGACAATTTAAGATTCAAGATCTCAGATCTCTGTGTACCAACCTGTCCATTAACTAACATAAACTCCATCCGGTTGTTAACACTTCAAGCTGTACAGAATGTTCCATAGAAATGAACTACACTTCTGTGAACAGTATTAAGTACAATGTGCTCAAAGTCAACATTTTATTGACTGGAATGAAAAGCATTATTGTAAAGCACTTTTTTCCATCTGCCATTTAAATTATGAAGTAATGCGATAAAAGCTGTTAGAAAATGCAGATAAGAATTGAGGCAAAGGTGCTCGAAGTCAACTCTCCTTCAGGAGAACCCCAAAGGTCCCCTATGACCTCATTCACTATTTCCTACATTAATCCACTATAGTTCACTTAAAGTTAAAAGGAAACAAAAGAATGATTTGGAGCCCTGAGTGCACTAAAAGGGATGCTGTTTTATTTGTGTTTTGCTGGTTGATAAATTTCTCAAATGGATTTAATTTTTAACTTCCTGGTCAGAATCTGTGATAGTTATTTAATACTTAGCGAGCTCAGCTTAGTTATAAAACCAATTATTTTGTTTTCTGTTATGTACACAAATGTTAATTTAACAATTAAATAATAATATATTTCTAAACTTACACCGACCGGATGTGGTCAGATACGGAAATTCAATCAATTGGGATTTTCTAGCTGTTGAGTGTACATTGGTTGTAGACTTATTATTTTGATGCATTGTGGGATTGATTGAGTGCACTTCAAAATGTCCACTATAAGTTTGGACACCACTACAAATGGCTGCTCTGTCAAATATTGCACTGTTTAAGAATATAGGAGGCAAATTCAGATACAACCATTATCATTTCTCAAAGTCCAGACCTGCAGAGAATTCAATCCAGACTCACATCCATTTCATATTTAATTTAGCTACAAACCAGCACAAAACTCATTTATTTGTTCATTTTCCTTTGACTTAGTCCCTTATTTATCAGGGGTCACCATAGTGGAATGAACCACCAACTATTGCAGCATATTTTTTACACAGTGGATGCCCTTCCAACTGCAACCCAGTACTGGGGAACACCCATATACTTTCTCATTCACACACACACTCATACACTACGGCCAGTTTAGTTAATCCAATTTACCTATTCTGCATGTCTTTGGACTGTGGGGAAAACCCACGTGGACACGGGGAGAACACACAAACTCCACACAGAAATGCCAACTGGCCCAACTGGGACTGGAACCAGCGGCCTTTGTGCTGTGAAATGACAGTGCTGACCACTGTGTCACCGTGCCACCCTTCAGCACAAAACTGTTCTATTTAAATGGTGATGAGAGTAATGACATAAAAATGTCAAATGCCACTAAAAAAACAAATGTTTAGTCAGTTGAATACAGAAAGTGCCATTTCTCACATAGACTGCTCTGTATTTTACACCATGTTATTTTTGACCTATCTCTGGTTGTGTTGTACTTAAAAATCACTGACATTTAAAATAATTGTCACTGGTCGTTTTGCCACATTTGCACTTGCTATTCATGTATTTTTTAATGCAAAAGGCACTATTTCTTACAATTTTTCTGACATTTGACATTGATGAAAATTCAGTTTTTACCTTTGAGTTGAGACTTTAAGAACCCCTGGGGTAAGATCTACAGCAACAATAATAGGATCAGTTATGTATTTATTAAGGTCAACTGGTAGAAGGAAGTCCCTTATTTGTTTTAGAAAGAACTATCAAGTAAAGTGGAGAAAAAGTGGAGATTTCTTGGACTATGACTTTCTCTTTCTCACTCAGGTCTTTCTCACTTTCTTCTGGAAGCTGGTTTTCCAGATTATTGTGGACCTCCAAAACCTGTTAAAACATGGGCAAGGCATTTTGTTAAACAAACCAAACATTCATCAAGTTTTTAAAAAAAACAAAAAAAACAAATCTAACACAAAAATCATACATATTTTAATTCAGTCTTCTGAACACAAACCTCACTGATTCACACATCTTTGAAGTTTATTATATCCAGCGTATTTAAAGTAGAGTAGGTACATTCATTAATAATTCAAGTTTTCTTGATACACTTTTATTGATAAAAGTTTCGATTTTTAAGCTCAGATGAGTGAGCTAATGCTGCAGGAGAGTTTGAAGAGGAGAGAAAAAAGGCCCAGTGACAGCGCGAAGGCACAGGACATCACAGCCAAGATAGCACAAATAATCGCAATGAGTGACCTGCCATTCACCTTATGCTTATGGAGCTTGTAGAATTTTGATTTGAATTTTTTTAATTATAGAAGTATCAGATCGGGTTTCAGTATCGGTAGATACTAAAAATCGAATTACTCAGACTCAGACTCGAGAGCAAATAAACCTGATCGGGGACATCAATAATATCCTTTTTTATTGTCTGTGTATATGCATTTATTTCTCTTTGGGACAAATTTAGGTTGTCATTATGGTTGTTTTATATGACATTACATGAAATTATATATGATATATAATTTTATGTTGTTATTTAGTCATTTTTAACTCTCTATTCATGCTCTGGATAATGTGGACTTGTCTCTACTTGTAACATTTAAAAAATGTCTGAAGTCTTCAGTCAAGTCCGAGTACAAGTTCATCCGAGTCCATGGCAATTCCAAGTCCTATCAAAATTCCAAAGTCCAAGTTTGAGTATTCCAACTTCACCAACAGCATGCTAGGGTTAATGAAATTAGTATACTTTAATATTCACTAAAGTAAAATGTGGTGTATTGTAGTATAATATAGAGAATTTAGTGTATTGGGTATTTTGTTTACATTTGTTGTCACAGCAACTATAGAATTACCACAGCAGATTAAATCAAGCACATACATAGCATGATAAAAAAAACTCTATAAAATTTAATATGTTACTATACATTTTAATCATATTAGACTTTTTACAACGTGGCCCACATTTCACAAGTAAAATGCTTCTACTTTGCAATACATTTCCAGTAAATCTTAGTCATTTTGTCTAAAGACATCTTTTTTATTTTTATTTTAAACAAATCCGATTGTGTAAGATTACTGTAATGTAAGAATGACATTAGGTTTTTTAACTGTGATAACTGAAATGGATTCATCCTCTAAAATTGGTTCATTCTCTGAAATACCTGAACTGTTGGAATGCAACCTATTCGAAAGGTCAAAATTCTTTACGTCACAAAGTAATTAGTGAAACATGTGACGACAAAGACCTGTGATTAGGTAATAAAATAAATCAGTTAAGCACGTTGTATTCTTTAATGTATGATGGCATGATAACTGGAGGTCTTATCAGCTCTTCTGAATAGCTTTCCACACTTATTGTTTGATTTGTTGTATTCTGGTATTTTACTGTAAATTCTATCAAATGTAAAATTTTGAAATATTTTATTTTGTATTTGTCATGTCATATCTAATTGTTCATGTTTCTTTTGTGACTTTGTTCATTTGACAATGCACAATAATTAGTTTAAACAACAGTGATACGTTTTGTAATACATTATAAGTTGTAATCAGATTTGTAATAAGTAAACAGTAATAGGTTAACACAAAACTGACTTTCTAGAACATGGTATTAATGATAAATTCTAAAACCATATAACTCATATAAAGATAATGACTGCTAAAATTGCTAAATGTATGTAACCCCTATAGTGATTACATTTTCATTTTAAAGTCAATTGTTCTGGTTATACTGCATTTTCCATATCCGAAGACAATGTTCACATGTTTTATTTAAAAGCATTTGTCTGTTTAATTTTTTTTTTTTTTGTTGTAATTTTTGTATTTACATTACTAATGTATTAAACTTTTTTTTATTGTAGGTTAAATTATCAATCACTGGAATAAGCAACATAAAATATTTCTAATAACAAGGTTGAATGAAATAAAATATTTAACGTTGACATCTGTTTACACATCAGATTCTCAGGACAAACTGTCTGTGTTTCCAGGAATTTCTTTTTTTTTTATCAGGATCTTTTCTGTGTGATTTAATAATAGAATTTGGTTCTATAATATTACAGGCACTAAATCTCATTTATTGATCAAGGATTAATGATAAGTATATAAAAGTCTCATTTGTATTTTGACATTTGGCAGTTATAAATAGTTAAATTTAATAGAGTTGGCACAGAAAAATAGTTTAGTCTGTTCACCAACATTTCTTTAAGTTAATAACAACATTCAAATAGAAAATAATATGCAGTAGCCTTGATTATTAACAGTTGTGCGTTATATTCTTCATAACAATAGTGGATGTATACAAATATATTTTTTTGTTGTTTTATTCTCTTTTTTTTTTTTAACAAAATGCTTATGTTAATTGGAAAAGTACACAGTTTTTTCTTAGAATGTTGGAAGAAGCACTGCCCTCTATCGTCCAAAAACCTGGAAATGACATAAATGACATTTCTTCAATATCTGGATGCAGCCTTTTATTTGAAGGCTGAGATAGCATATCTCAAACTTGTGACGTCATCCACAACGCACATAATGGAGCTAGTGATGTCACTGTGAGAGATAGGATTAGGGGTGGGGTTATGTGTGCGCATTAAAAGCATTGCATGCAGCTCAGCTTGCATTCGCTTGACATTTGATAATAGTTAGGCAGTTTAAAGACATTACTAAGCTACTATACAAAACCATCATGATCTCAGAATGGGTCTTATATACAATTTTTTTCCTGCTCTCTGCTGTTTTTACTGCATTCTTTGCATATTGTTTGTACGTTTATCATATTCATCAGAAATATGATCATATACCTGGACCTCCAAGAGACAAGTAAGAAACTTGAAGAATTGTTATTTATAAATGTATTTGATACAAATGTATTTCAATAATACTTGTGAACAAGGCACAAAAAAATTAACTTTAAAATTGACATTCTTACATTATTTACAGTTTTCTGCTTGGACATTCACCATCTCTAACTAAAGCACTTTATTCTGATGACAGCCTTATATATGACTTATTTCTTCAATGGTATGACACTTTTGTATGAACCCATATTTATATATATATATATATATATATATATATATATATATATATATATATATATATATATATATATATATATATATATATATATATATATATATATATATATATGTTTTATACATTTTTTACTTGTTTCCTTGTTGATTTCAACTTGCACCTGTATACTTCATATTCACCCTCTATCTGTGACTTTCATTGTTTAATATTTTTATTGTCAAATTCTTTTTAAGGGCAGAAAAATATGGCCCTGTTTACAGGATTAACACTTTGCATTATATCACAATAGTGGTTTACTGTCCTGAGGCTACAAAGGTAAATATTTAATCTTTTATGTGTTTTTGTATCCTGCCAGAATCCATATAAAAATGTACTACAGAAAATTACTTGAATTAATATGTTGTGGTAATTCTGTAGTTGCTATGGTAATGCAAAATAAATTACCCAATACACAGGTTTTCTACAACAATAGGCTGCACAAAACACCACATTTTACAGTAGTAAAAACTAAAATATAAGTATTTATCACAGTTTACCAAATCACTGGTTGATAATTTCATTCATTAACAAAGTGTTAGAATTATTAAAATATGTATAGAGTATAATACAATTTACTATAGTGTGGTTTTAAAAGTTTTTTTTTTATCTGGGGATGCTGTAAAATAATCATAATATTTTTGTTTTGTTTTTGTAGACAATCATGATGTCACCTAAGTATACCAAAGATCCATTTGTCTACAGACGCATGTTTAACTTGTTTGGGAAAAGGTAATCTTTAATTTGTTCATAAATTGTCACATCTCTACATTGAGTGCAGGTATATTACTACTACCACTGCCACCTTCATCATGTTAGAGGCCCCTTTAAATCTTAACTATGTGGCATTTAGTTTATGCCTGAAATCTTTAAAATTTTATAAATCCCTTTAGATTATCAAATCAACAATGAAGATGGCTCTTCATGAAGCAAATGAATTCAGTGCACAGAATCTTCAGACTAAAGACTTCAGTTCCATTATACCTTAAGGTTTCTTTCACATTACAGACACATTACAAGCCTGATTTACACCACTGGTCAAAAGTTTGGGGTCAAGGCAGCATTTATTAAATGTAATAAAATAAAATAAAATGAAATTGTTATTAATATATTAAAGTTTTAAATAACTGGTGTCTTATTGTATGTAGTTTCAAATTAAATTATTACTCCAGTCATTATTGCTTTTATTACTATTACCATTAATAATAATATTAATAATAATAAATAATAATAATATTAGATTAATTTCTGAAGGATTATGTGACTCTGAAGACTGGAGTAATAAAGCTGAAAATTCATCTTTAAATCAGTAAAATAATTTATTAAATTAAATTATAAACTTTTAAAAAAAATTTTATAGTGCAATAACATTCAGAATTTTACAATTTACTGTACTGTATATTTAATTAAATAAATGTAGCCTTGGTGAGCAGGATAAGCTTATTTTAAAACATTTAAAAATCATACTGACCCCAGACTTTTGACCGGTAGTGTAAGTGTATTTTAAGTCTGTGAAAAAAAATAATTTTACCACTTAAAAGTTTTACTATCATTTAGCAGAACCTGGAAGTGCTGAATGTACAATTACTTGATGCACCTTGCATTCACCATGCAATCCAATACTCGAAATGTGTTGTTGGTGGCCAATAAAGCTGTGGGAAAAATATTAGGCTCTATTTTAATGATCTAGGCACAAAGTCTAAAGCACAGGGCGCAAAAGCATTAAAGGAGTGTCCGGATCCACTTTTGCTATTTTAAGGATGGGAAAATACGCTCTGCGCTGCAGTGCATGGCCTAACAGGGTTGTGCTTATTCTCTTAATGAGTTATTGGGTGTGTTTTGAGAATACACCAATCAGAGTCTCATTTCCCATTCCCTTTAAAGTTTCTGGCATCATA
This sequence comes from Danio aesculapii, assembly GCF_903798145.1. Classification (NCBI taxonomy): domain Eukaryota; kingdom Metazoa; phylum Chordata; class Actinopteri; order Cypriniformes; family Danionidae; genus Danio; species Danio aesculapii. The sequence continues at coordinate 17,156,989 of NC_079454.1, read as the reverse complement.
CTATTTTTTTTAGCTGGAAACTGCAGTCAAATGTATGAAGTACATTTTTTTTGTAGTTTCACAAAAATGTAGGCCGAAGAACACATTTCCTGTAACCTGTGTTGACAATAATATCACTATCATGAAAAGTACTGTGACTTTGAATGTTTGTGATTAAATAACTTGTTTTAAAACATTTTTAATAATTAGTTTTACTAAATGAACACAGTACACACTGACAACCTAAAAGAGCACAGAATTCCCATAATATATTTGTCTTACCATTGACTTATATTCATGTACATTGAGTATATGCATGTATATGCAGATAAATGAGCTAATATAAATTTCACTACGTTACAAAGTTCAAAATAACTCTGACTTGCAAATTTGTATCACAACATGCAGAAAGTCAGTGGAGTAAACAAACAAAACATCATGGGATGACTTTTGCCAGAATAATAATAAAAAAACTGCAAGTTTGCAGGAAGGCGAAGTAGGCTAGTTTGTGTATTTTTGATATTTTGTATTTATTTTTATTTGTTCTATGTGAAGTTTATGTTTTAAAAAAATGCTAAAATCATTCTTGCTAGAATAAATTGTGCATAAATAAATGCCATGCGCTCTGTTCAATATTCAACTGTTAATTATTCATATTAATGTATACATTTTAATGTTTTATGGGATTTTCTTTGACAATAGAAATTTTTCTTGTAAAAGTCCTTAAATCCATATAAATCCTTCTTTTAAGGTTCTTGGGATATGGGCTCATTACAGCTGTGGACCATGACATCTGGTACAGACAGCGTCGCATCATGGATCCAGCCTTCAGCAGCTCGTGAGTCAAATATAGGAAAAAAAATGCTGAAATGTGATTGTGGCATGCAGGATGAGGCTGAGAAACACGGTGGCAAGAATATGGGAGACACCTGCATGACACACTAGTCAAACATTTCATCCTCCTATTTAAAGATTCTGTGAAGTGCTTTCTTAATGTGTATTTTTTAAATTCGATGCTTGACGTAATCTCAACTGAAACAAGAAGACAGATCATGAGTCTAATGCTCAAGCGTATTTGAGAGTTCTTAGTAATATACAAGTATATAATATATACAGTCTATAATAGTCTGACTCACAGTTTCTACACTTACAAATACAATTTTCTGTGTAATTTAATTGTTCCCTTCTGGGCTTGCAGTAAAGAGGTGCTGCGCACATTTCAAAAAGACTAATAATGAGATTTAGGATCCATTGGGCTCAAGCCGGTCCCCAGATTTTTGGCATGATCCTGCTTGCCACAGTAATATCACTGATGATACTGTTGCTGGCTTTTTTTTACAGATACTTACGAAGCTTGATAAGCACATTTGATGAGATGTCAGAACGCCTGATGGACAAGCTGGAGGAAATGGCCAACAGCAAAACACCTGCCGTCATGCACGACCTGGTCAACTGTGTTACACTTGATGTCATTTGCAAGGTTTCTTTGTCCTTCTAATTGATCCAAGGGGAAGTCTAACGTGTCAAATCAGCTGTTTATCAGTACTCAGTAGTAATATTTTCATTCACAGGTGGCATTTGGTGTTGATTTAAACTTCTTGACTCAAAAAGAAAGTCCCTTCCAGAATGCAGTAGAGCTGTGTTTAAAGGGCATGACCTATGATGTCAGGGACCCATTATTTAGGGTAAGAAAATGTATCCAAAAACATGTCACTGTAAAGTAGTAGGGTTACCGCTATATGATTTGTTGTTTTATTTACTTGTGTTGTTTGGGAGCTCAGGTTTTTCCCCAAAATTGGAAGCTTATTCAGCAAATTAGAGATGCAACTGAACTCTTGCGTAAAACGGGAGAGAAATGGATACAAAACAGGAAGACAGCAGTGAAAAATGGAGAGGATGTCCCCAAAGACATTCTCACACAAATCCTCAAAGCAGTAGGTATGTTGATCTCAAGTGAAGGAGAAATTCAATGGTTAAAGGGATAGTTTACCCAAAACTGACAATTTTGTCATCATTTACTCAACCTCCACTTCAACCAAACCTCCCAAAATATCTTTTTTTTGTTGTTCAATACATCAGTCAAACAAAAAAAAGATATTTTAGAAAATGTAATTTTATTTTGGAATCCGGTAACTATTGAGTTCCATAGTATTGTATATGCTTTTCCTACTATGAATGTCAGTGGTTACCAGCCTCCAACATTCTTCAAAATATCTTCTTTAGTGTTCAACATAATAAGCTCATCAAGGTTTGGAACCACTTAAGTGTATTTAACTAGTGTTTAATTTTTGGTGAATTATGTCATTAAATGTATTTTTCTTCTTCCCTTTGTTGCAAAGGTAACCTGTTTATGACAAATTAAAAAATACAGCTTGTGCAGGCAGCATGTTCATGGCTAAAGTCCATGTATACAAATACAATATCAACAATAAAACACTATAAACTTGAGAACATGGCTTATTTCCCAGCTGCCATATAGTTGAAGTCAGAATTATTAGCTCCAGTTTATTTTTTTCCCCAATTTCTGTTTAAGGGAGAGAAGATTTTTTAAACACATTTCTAAACATAATAGTTTTAATAACTCATTTCTAATAACTGATTTGTTTTATCTTTGCCATGATGACAGTAAATAATATTTTACTACATATTTTTCAAAACACTTCTATACAGCTTAGTGACATTTAAAGGCTTAACTAGGTTAATTAGGTTAACTAGGCAGATTAGGGTAATCAGGCAAGTTATTGTATAATAATTGTTTGTTCAGTAGACTGTCGAAAAAATATAACTTTAAGGGACAAATAGTTTTGACCTTAAAATGTTTTTTTTTTTAATTAAAAACTGTCTATATATATATACAGTTGAAGTCAGAATTATTAGCCCCCCTTTGAGTTTTTTTTGTCTTTTTTAAATATTTCCCAAATGATGATTAACAGAGCAAGGAAATATTCACAGTATGTCTGATAATATTTTGTCTTCTGGAGAAAGTCTTATTTCTTTTATTTTGGCTAGAATAAAAGCAGTTTTAAATTTTTAAAAATCCATTTTAAGGCCACAGAACAAACCCTCTGAACATTAAACATCACTTTAAGCTGTATAGAAGTGTCTTGAAAAATATCTATTAAAATATTATTTACTGTCATCATGGCAACGATAAAATAAATCTGTTATTAGAAATGAGTTATTAAAACTATTATGTTTAGAAATGTGTTGAAAATTTTTTTCTCTCCGTTAAACATAAAAAAATAAACAGGGCGGCTAATAATTCTACTATAGTTCAACTATATATATATATATATATATATATATATATATATATATATATATATATATATATATATATATATATATATATATATATATATATATGAGGGTGACGCAGTAGGTAGTAGTAGGTAGTGCTGTCGCCTCACAGCAAGAAGGTTGCTGGTTCCAGCCTCGGCTGGGTCAGTTGGTGTTTTTGTGTGGAGTTTGCATATTCTCCCTGCGTTCATGTGGGTTTCCTCCGGGTGCTCCGGTTTCCCCCTCAAGTCCAAAGACATGCGGTACAGGTTAATTTGGTAGGCTAAATTGTCCGTAGTGTATGCGTGTGAATGAGTATGTGTGGATGTTTTCCAGAGATGGGTTGCAGCTTGAAGGGCGTCTGCTGTGTAAAACATATGCTGGACAAGTTGGCGGTTCATTTCGCTGTGGCGACCCCAGATTAATAAAAGGGACTAAGCCGAAAACAAAATGAATGAATATATAAATATAGCTTTGTCAAAGTGTCTTGATTCTTGATTTAAATGATACCATACTTACAGGCTCATGTTCGAAGATATGGAAATAAATGACTTCTGATGTCACTTTTTAAAATGTCTGTTCAATATTTGATGTCTTTGAATTATATCTTTTTGGGGATTTTCACGACAAATGTCATGATCCAACATTAGATGTGTTAATTTAACAGGTAGCCTAACAATCTTCATGTTTTTTGCAGAGGAGGAAAATGCTAATAGCACAGAAGATTTTGAGCAGATGTTGGACAATTTTGTGACTTTTTTCATGGCTGGTGAGTTACTGCTCACTTTGATTTTTTTTCAAAAACTATTGTGGACTTGAACGGACTGCATGCAGTGCTTTTATTGCATGCGCCTAACCCCGCCCCTAACCCTACCTGTCACAGTAATGTCACTAGCTCTATTGATTGCATGTGACTGAGACTGTGTGTCTCAGCTTGCATGTGGATGTCTGCAGCCAGATACTATTGCTTTATTCTTCTGCAGGCCAAGAGACAACAGCCAATCAGCTCTCATTTGCAATCATGGAACTGGGGAGAAATCCAGAGATATATAAACGGTAAAACACTTGTTAGAAATGTGTTCCTGCTCTGTCAGACTTTTATTACAACACTATTCAATATTATCAATATTATATTTTTCAACATTACTTTATTTCCAGAGCTAAAGCAGAGGTGGATGAAGTCCTCGGGACCAAAAGAGACATTTCAAATGAAGACCTTGGAAAATTGACTTACTTGTCTCAGGTTGGTTCATAGAGATTTTTACATGCTACAAACATGCTTTTGTATCCATTTCTTTTAATGGTCTTTTGTGTATTCAGGTGTTAAAGGAAACCCTGCGTCTGTACCCCACTGCTCCAGGAACCAATCGCTGGCTTCATGAGGACATGGTGATAAATGGCATTAAAATCCCTGGAGGCTGTTCTGTTATGGTGAGCATCACCATCATGACAAACAAAATCAGCTATTGTTTTCTTGAATGCAGAAAGATTTATTTTTAAACATTTTAGCTGAATTTAAAATACAATTTTAAATGTTAAAAAAGTAAGCATAGTTCTGACACCAATGACCATAAAAACAATGCTTATTTCATTATTGCTTAAATACATAAACATTTGACCCATATTTCTCTTGTTCCATACAGTTCAATTCTTTTGTTTCCCAAAGACTGGAAAAGTATTTCACAGATCCGCTGAAGTTTGATCCAGAGAGGTTTGATGTGAATGCACCAAAGTAAGTCATTATCACCTACTGTAGTCTCAATTTCATTTTATTTAACTTTTTTTTTGTCTCTGTAGTTATTTAGGAGTTATTTAGTTTTTTTCTATATAATAAGTTCAGAAATTAATAATAAATTAATTTGATTTAAACATTATTAATGGGAAAGCATGGAGGCATGGTGGCTCAGTGGTTAGCATTGTCGCCTCACAGCAAGAAGGTTGCTGGTTCGAGTTCCGGCTGGAGCAGTTGGCATTTCTGTGTGGAGTTTGCATGTTCTCCCTGTGTTCATGTGGGTTTCCTCCAGGTACTCCAGTTTCCCCCTCAGTCCAAAGACATGCGCTACAGTTGAACTGGTTAAACAAAAATTGGCCGTAGTGTATAAGTGCAAGAACGTATGGGTGTTTCCCAGTAAGGGAATCCGCTGTGTAAAACATATGCTGGAATAGTTGGCAGTTCATTCCGCTGTGGAAACCCCTGATAAATAAGGGGTTAAGCCAAAGGAAAATGAATGAATTAATGAATGAATGAATAATGGAATAGCTCACCCAAAGATTTCAATATACTCACAATTTACTCACCCTAACAATAACCCTAATTCCAAACCTTTGGCTTGCTTTCTTCTGTTAAACACAAACAAATATACTTTGAAGAATGTTCAATTGGTAATCATTTACATCCATAGTAGAAAACAATACCATGGGCAGCAGTTTACAACATCTTTTAAATTAACTTTTTTTTTGTTCAACAGAGGAAAGAAACTTACGTAAACAATGAATGTATGTTCTCATCATTTTTGTGGCTGAACTTTGACTTGACTTATGACATGATGTTAGATGCATTCATAGCAGAAGTTCTGGTGAGAGGAAATGAAGGAGGATATCTAAATGCTGGTAACTAATTGAAAGTTAAAATAATCACCATCATACGTCGAGTCAGAGATTGGCCAAGAAGTTGTTAAAATTGGATTTGGCAGCCACCGTCATTGATTTGATATAGTAATAAAATACCTGCCTAATTGAATTAGTGCTGCGGTGTATGCATTGCATGAAATGCAAAATTTAACAAGTGCAGTTTTTTTACAACCCCAATTCAGAAAAAGTTGGGACAGCAAGGATAACGCAAAAAAACAAAAAATAAATAATATATATATATATATATATATATATATATATATATATATATATATATATATATATATATATATTAAATAAATAAATAAAGTTGGGATTTCCAAATTTACTTTGACTTGTGTTTCGTTGCTGTCAATATGAACACAAACTATTTCATGTTTTGTCTGGACAACTTTATTTCATTTGTAAATATACATCCATTCCTGTTGATCAGACCTGCAACACATTCCAAAAAAGTTGGGACAGGAGCAATTTAGGGCTAGTAATAAAGTAAATTGGTTTAACAATGATGTGATTTGAAACAAGTGATGTCAACAGGTGATTGTAATTATGATTTGGTACAAAAGCAGCATCCATTAAAGGTCTAGTTTTTTTGGAGCAAAGATGGGCTGAGGATCGCCAGTTTGCCAAGAAATATATGAGAAAATTATTGAAAAGTTTAAAAACAATGTTCCTCAAATAAAGACAGGAAGACATGTGGATAAATCACATTTAACAGTGCATAACATCATTAAAAGGTTCAAGGAATCTGGAGGAATTTCAGTGTATAAAGGACTAGGGTGCAAGCCTCAGCTGAACTACTGTGAGCTCCGTTCCCTCAGGCGACACTGCATCAAGAATCATCATTCATCAATAAGCAATATCACTACATGGGCTCAGGACTACTTTGGCAAACCTTTGTCGAGTACCACAATATGTAGTTACAGCCTCAAATGACAGTTAAAGCTGTACTGTGCTAAAAGGAAGCCTTATGTTAACAGTGTCCAGAAGTCAACTTCTCTGGGCTCGGAGGCATCTGTGTATTGTGGTCAGATGAATCCGTATTTTTTGGGGGGGGCGGAAATGGATGCTGTGGGCTCCTGACCAAAAATGAAAAGGATCATCTGCCTACAGTCCTCAATAGAAAATGTGTGACGCATTTTGAAGTACAAAATGTGACAACAAGGACCCCATACTGTTGCCCACCATGCAATGAAATTCAAGTCAATGTAAATTTAGAAATCACTACTTTTTTATTTGAGTTTTCATACTGTCCCCACTTTTTCTGATTTGGGGTTAGGTGATAAAGGCTGGACCTCTTTAAAAATCCAAATTTTACAAAGTTTGAGTTGTAAAGAAGAAATGTTGAGTTTAACAAGTGTTACAGAATTTTATGACATGAACAGTACTTTATTTTATAACATTATAGTATTAAAACACTGATTTCAATTTGTTTTCTCATCCGAAAGGCCTTATTACACCTACTACCCATTTGCACTTGGTCCACGAACCTGTATTGGGCAGGTCTTCTCACAGGTGATGAAACACACACACACACACACACACACACACACACACACACACACACACACACACACACGCACACACACACGTTGGTTTTGGTGGTGATTTTTAAATACTCTCCATAGGTGTAATGTATTTTAAACCTGCTTATTATATGGCCCTACCCCCTACCCCCTTTTTAACAATTTTGAATTATGAGGACTCAAGGCATGTCCTCATAAACTACTTTAACATTGAAAGAGCAAGATTGTAAACATTATACAAATTTGTGAAACCACTAAAACTAGTACACACACACAGAAACAATTGTACCTTTTTAGGATTTGTTTTCACTGTTTTATGGATATTTAATTTTTTTTTTATTTTTTATTTGCTGTAATCATGATCATCTCTGTTGTGTTTCTACATTTAGATGGAGGCAAAAGTTGTACTTGCCAAACTGCTTCAGAGATTTGAGTTCAGTCTGGTCCCTGGACAGTCTTTCGACATTAAAGACACCGGAACTCTACGGCCCAAGAGCGGAGTGATCTGCAACATTAAGCAGTGCTCATAGGACATGTTTAGGTCTCTAACGACAGCTCTTCTGAAATAAATGATCTTGTATTAGTCAAACATGTGTCAGAGAACATAAGTTTTAACGGAGCAATCACTGATAATGAGGCATCAATTGATTACAGTATACATTAACTTTAAAGAAAAAATATAAAACTCACAATTAATTAATTAATATTAACAAGCACATTTTTACATTTTATTAAGACATTAGTATATGTTGTACTATGAATATTATTATTAAATGCTGTACAAAATTGTTCATACTTAGTTCATGTTAGAAAATACACTAACATTAACTGATGGACAATTATTTAAACTGTTACCATATAAACGTGAAAAATCTGCATGCACAATGGGAGCCAATGAAAACTGGTGAAAATGTTTTGGTTTTGCTAATTTCATTCATTTTTCATTATAGACTAATTTAAACATTTCCAGTGAAAAGCTCACTTGTATAATTCCTTAAAAATGATCTCATATTTTCACGTCACATAATATAAGCAACAGAGATTAAACGATGCATTAAAAACATTTATAAGTGTAGGTGTTGTCATTTTTCTCTTGAAAACAGTATTTATTTCTTGGTGTTGGCGAATTGTAGTACTTATGTCAGATAAATGAGGATGAATCATTTATGAAAGATTTTTTGGAAGTATTTTTTGGAAGAACATTTTTTTCATTTACACTTTTAATGGGATGTAAATCCCAGTGCCATTTAGTCACCCTTCACTTTTAACAAACAATTTGAATTTCTTATTAATTTAAGAACTATTTTGAAGAAAGCTGAAAGCCTGTAACCACTGACTTCCATAATAGAAAAACAAATACTATAGCCAATGGTTACAGGTTTTCATCTGTCTTCAGATTATATTCTTTTGTGTTCAACTAAATAAACTCATAAATGTTTGGAAGCGTGCACTTGACGATAAGTAGTGTGTGAACTTCATGTTTTAGGAGACTATCCCTTTAATGTCTAATAATGTTCTTCACTCTGCAGGCCCCTGCCAGGATTGAACTCGTGACCCCTGGTTCACAAGACCAGTGCTCTAACCACTGAGCTAAAGTGTAAGATGGTGTAATATGAAACAGTGATATATTGTATATGCTACAGGACAAATTTAAATGTAATATCAATGTCACTACTGAAAGTTGAAACACTAAAGAGCAAATCCATCAATGCACAGCTCCACAAGTCACAAACCAAGCAAGCCAATGGCTACAGACTACAGACAGGCTAATTGACGAAAATGAAGCAAAAAATAAAAAATAAAGAAAAAACAGGTTCAGTTAGGCATGACCAGTTCTCCTCTGGCAAGTAGTAAAACGTTTTTAGTCATCCAATTGTTAAAGTCAGCTGCACAATCTGTTCATTTCATGAATTTGTACAAATTATCAGATTGAGAGAAGATCAAGCACAAGAGTAGAGTTGTGCATCATTGGCATAATAGTGGAAATGAACTCTAATTATGAAAGATATAAATTAATGATATCACCCAGTGGTAGCATATATAATGTGAAAAGTTAGGGACCAATAACTGAGCCTATTGTGCTTTTGATCAGTTTGATGCCTCTTCATTAACTGTAACGAACTGATAACAATCAGATAGATAAGACCTGAACCCAGCCAATGCAGTTCCAATAATACAAACATAATTTTCAAGCATATCAAAGAGAATGTTATGATCAGTAGTATACAGTTCTACAGTTTTAGTTAAATATTTTAAAAAGAAGAACAATTGGAAGGATTTCATCATGTACTAGAACTAACCGACCACGATCATTCTTTATGCCTTGTTAAAAACAGAACTGTCTACTTGCTGCAAACCAGCCACCTTCAAATGTAGCCAGATTACATGTATTCATTTAGTATGATGCAGTGATACTTGACGGAGTGGGGAGCATGAGACTGATTCCTCAAAGATCCCAGCGACAGCCTGAACAACCACCAGTGACCTACTGACACCTGCATCCTCTCCACGATGGATGTCCAGCGTACTCCAGCCCCGGTGCCTTGACTGCAGCTCTGCACAAGAAGTCTGGCCAGAGGAGAAATGGTCTTGCCCAACTGAGCCTGGTTTCTCTCAAGGTTTTTTTTTTCGTTCACTTTCGTTATTTGGTAAAGTCTTGTCCCTCGTCACTGTCGCTTGCTTGGTTTGGGACTTGTGGAGCTGCGCATTGATGGATTTGCTCCTCAGTGTTTGCATTTTCAGCAGTGAAAATTAAACCACACTGAACTAAACTAAACTGAACTTTAAGTCTCAAAACAGAACTGACACTTTCAATTTACTATAATTTTCCATGTTAAGCTGCTTTGACACAATCTACATTGTAAAAGAGCTATAGAAATAAAGATGAATTGAATTAATTTAGTAGATGTGCTCATCCAAAGCAACATACTAATACATAATAATTTAAGACAAATAATATTATTTTGCTTCTGCCTGTCACTCCCTGGCTATACCTGTTGTGTGTTTACTGCACCAAAGCTTGTGCTACCAAAAATATCATTTGAAAGAGTAAAATGTACTTCCTCCCAGGGCAATTTATATCGAAGTTAATATTTAGCTGCACCATGTTGGTGTTTGGTAACATCTAGTTTTTATAAGGTGGGTTGTTAACCCCCAACCTGGAGGACCAGGACATATACACATACACTACAGACAATTTAGCTTACCCAATTCACCTATAGCGCATGTCTTTGGACTGTGGGAGAAACCTGAGCACCCAGAGGAAACCCATGCAAACACAGGGAGAACATGCAAACTCCACACAGAAATGCCAACTGGAAAATCATAAAATGTTATTGTATTTATGTTAGGAAGACATGATGGCTCAGTGGTTAGCACGGTTGCCTCACAGCAAGAAGGTTGCTGGTTCAAATCCCAGCTGGGCCAGTTGGAATTTCTGTGTGGAGTTTGCATGTTCTCCCTGTGCTCTGTTTTCCCCTACAGTCCAAAGACCTGCGGTACAGTTGAATTGAATGAACTAAATTGGCTGTAGTATATGAGTTTGAATGTGAGACAGTATGGGTGTTTACCAGTACTGGGTTGCATCCACTGTGTAAAACATATGCTGGATAAGGCTGTTCGGTAACGACCCCTGATAAATAAAGGGACTAAGCCGAAGGAAAATTTATGAACGAATGTATTAATTTTATTGACATATTCCTGTTTGAAGCTCTTTTTGGGGGTTCTTTCTTACACCCACCCCTGTAAGTACAATTGTAGTTTTGTTAAATCTATTGTTTCAAAGAAGTTTTACAGACAATGCACTTTTTATACACATTTTTATAAACCTTATACAAATAAATGTGAATTGAACTGAATAAGCATGTGTCTGCATATGTATAAATATGTATAATTCTATACCATTGAGAAGACAGACCTATAAAAACTATTTCAATGAATGCCCAGTTGGAGGTGCTATAAGCCCATTTTTTTTGCATGTTAATTTTTTATTGTTATTTGTAACCTTTTTGTGTATGTATGTATGTATGTATGTATGTATGTATGTATGTGTGTATGTATGTATGTGTGTGTGTGTGTGTGTGTGTGCGCGTGTGTGTGCGCGCCTACTATATACTATATATGTGTGTACTATAAACTATATGTGTGTTTGTGTGTGTGTGTGTTTTCACATTAAAAATGTTTACCACTAAAAATAATAATAATAATATGTTTGTGTTATACATTTGTACAAAATCACAATAAAGATGCTAATAATAATCATTTAATAATAATAATATTAATAATAATACAAATTATTATTATTAAGTAGTAGTAGTAGTAGTAGTAGTAGCAGTAGAAGTGAAATAAAAATATTTTACAAGGCATATTTACAATCTTACATATTGTACTGTTTACATATAAATGCCAATTAATCTATGTACCTTATGAAAATTTTTAAATATGTATATTTCTCTCTCTCTCTCTCTCTCTCTCTCTCTCTCTCTCTCTCTCTCTCTCTCTCTCTCTCTCTCTCTCTATATATATATATATATATATATATATATATATATATATATTATAGGTGGGCATAGATTAATTTTTTTAATCTAGATTAATCTACATTAATTTCTGCCGAAGGCAATCAGAATATGTGTGCTACCCTAATAATAAGTCTTTGAGAAATGGTTTCTCAAGCCAGGTGGCGCATTAGACCAGGGGCTTATCTCCTGTGTTCAAAACCCATCACAAACTGCTTGAGAAACTATTCTACTCTGATAATTGGTGATGAAAATAAATGATGTTCAATAAGTTGTACTTGTGTTTACTCAATGTTTATTCAGTTAAACATGAATTTTGAACTGTAGGCCTACATAAGCTCCAAACAGCGATTTCATACTTGTTTTTGATGTACACACATACAGAAAATGCTGCTTCTCAATTCCAAGTTCACAGAGCCCTGACGGTGTGTCAAACATTGAGTATGATTACATGGGCAACAATACTTTAATACGATTTTAATATGATTAAAACAATACTCTGATTAAGAGTCTACCATGTAAACAAAATTTTTGATCACCTTAATGTGACTAAAGTCATAACTGAACTAAACAGAAATGGAATTAAGACATGTGGAGTGCATATATTAGTGGCATTACTTAAGTAAACACTGCAATCAAACTATTACCGTCATATAGGACTTTTCACCATATTTTCTGACAAGATCCAAGACACAGGCGGCTGTCAGTAAAGGACCACATCCAAAACAACACACACACATACACACACACACACACAAAACACGCACAATCACGCACACACACAACACGAAATGCGGACGTTTTTTTCTTTACGTTTGGCGTGCGTTATTACATTCTATAAAACTTTCACCAGTCCTTGCTCCTTATTTGCATCTATTACCCCAGTTTGTCACGACGGCATGAATGAAATATGCTGTATTAAAGTAAAACTGCCTAACTGCAGGTAAAGTCAGGCACCCTGCTGATTTGATTCAGAATAGCACTTTTTTGTCAGACGAGTGACTGGTCAGGTATACATCCGCGCTAAAATATCAAGGTGAAAGTCATCATAGCTTGCGTTGAATAGACCCAGCTCCCAACCCAACTTTGAGAATAGATTAACGGCTATATTTTTTTTTATCGTGCGATAAGAGTCTCGCGTTAACCCAGCACGTTAACGTCGATAACGGCCCAGCACTAATATATATATATATATATATATATATATATATATATATATATATATATATATATATATATATATATATATGTCTAAATATCTTAAGTTGTGAATGAGCTTGTCTGACGTTGACACAACTTGGCTGATTAGATGAGCTAATTGCCTTTCTGATAATATTGATCTTGTCAGTAAAGAAATTAGCAAATTCATTACATTTGCTTTCAGAGAGTAGTTCACAAGTGTGTGGGGGGTTGAGTCTCGCTACCGTTGCAAAGAGAGTACAAGCATTATTTAGGTTGCTGTTTATAAGGCTTGAAAAGAAAGTCTGCCTAGTAATTTAATTTCATTTTTTACCAAAAATAGCATTAATGGTTGCTATCAAGGAATTGAACAACTCTATAGGTGACGAGGGCAGCCTATACATCCTTCCAACAGTTATAAATTTATTTAAATGAAGAAAAACCCTAACACAGATAAATTAACAATATAAGAGATCAACTGACGGTACAACCAACTCAGAAACAAGACCAATAGAAACATATAGCCACATCTTCATCCCTGGAGCAACTAACCTACCTATAAAAAACGTAATTGCTTAGATTTATTTTACTGCTATTTACTGATAGGAATATTTTACATCAGATCATTGTATCCATGGACTGTGGTAGAGAGGTTAACATAGATGAGCTTCTCCAACAAGAACTGTGTGCAGTCCCCTTGTCACTTGCCACGGCCTTTCATGCCATCACTGGATGTGATACTAAAAGCCAGTTCACTGGAAAAGGAAAAAGGACTGTATGGAAAGTGTTCCAGCAGTGTGCCCAAATCTTCTCCACAACATAAGTGAGGAAGACGTACCAAGTCCAGCTACTCTGTGTTTGGCTGAACAGTTTGTATGCAAACTGTATGACCCAACCTCAACTAGTGAATCACTCCATGAAGTTCGATGTGCCCTGTTTAGGAAGGTAAAAGCCAGTGTGGATACTTTGCCACATACAAATGATGCCTTGTCTCTGCACCTCATGAAGGCACACTATCAAACAAAGGTTTGGAAACAGTCACTAGTGACTCATTCACAGTTACCCTCACCAAGTAGTTGTGGTTGGCAGATGAAAGCTGGCGTGCTGTCCCCAAGCTTTTAACAAAAGAACCTTTACAGGCCAGATGTTTGAAGCTGATGAGCTGTGGGTGCAAAGAAAGTGAAAGCCAGTGCAGTACCAGGCAGTGTCAATGTCGAAAAAGTGGAATGTATTGCTGCAGAGCATGTGGATGTGCATGTGCAGCTTGGTGCAAGAATACTCAGGTACCTACATAATCATATTCGATTAGGTTTAGTGTGATCCAGGCGCTCTATTGTTAAAGTAAAAGCATCCTCTTCTGTTATGTCCCTGACCAGGACTCTGACTGAGCATTTGATTCCTGGATACCTTCTGAAAGCTGGTCACCTTCCCATCTCTCTGTAAATTATGACAGATTGGATGAGGGGAAAAAAAGGTTTTATGAAGATTTAATGGAAATTACTATGCTTCCAAAGAAAATTAATCAAGATTCTGTTATTTTGTGATTGTTATAAATAAACAAGAATCTTATCTTATTTATTTTTTTCTTAAATACCTTAAAAATACCTGAAATATTTTATATAATTGCCATACAACTACTACAGTTACAGTATTACTACAAAAATAATAGCAGTAACTAAAAAGACTTGAGACAGAAGTTGAATTTGGAAGGAATTTATAAATTGGTTTTAGAGCCTAGTACACAAGTCAAATAGGAGCAAAAACTATCCTTTACAATTTTATATTTCCGCCTGGACATGAAAGTGCTAAAACTTGTGCAGTGTTCCACTGTCTCACACTACAAATTTTAAACTTGGCATGAATCATGCACCTATATAGGAGTACTAATGGATTAAGGTTTTGAGCTAATATCTTATGTTTACAAGCTGATATTCGTTTGTTTTAAAAGTTTTTTTTAAAGGCGGAGATAGATTTTTTATATGTTGTAGCTCTATTTACTCTAATACTGTAAATTTCTATTATCATTCTGAACATTTACACACATCCCATGAATGTAAGCTTTCATTTGATACCAACATTATGTATGTGGTTTTTGTAGTTCCAGAAATATTGACATTTAAGCTATGTATGTCATGTGAGCAAATAAGAAAAAAAAGGCCTAAAATTGCTTCCAAAAGTCACAAAAAATTTTTTCAACTTGACAACCTGTCTAGAAATTCACCCATGAGTCCCTTTTAACTAAAAAAAGTTGGTTGTAATCGTGTACCCAAACATGTCCACGAAAGTCTTAACGAAAGCAATTTTCAGAATTGGCCCCCTGACTACATCTCGCAGTGAAGTAGTGTACTGGTGCTTGATTCGTTTTGACATCATCACGTGATCAGTGACGTCCGAAGCTTCATTTTCGCCTATACCCACGTGACTGCTTCGTATTTTGAATCAAAGATTTAAACACCCCCATGGGTTAGTAAAGTGTATAGAGAGAAATTAGGCGTCGATTACATACATTTCTAATGTTTCATAGCACTGCACCGGTCCCATACACCAGTAATTAAACTAAAATACAACAATAATTTATAGTAAAAAGGTTTTTAAGCATACTAAAGTTGTATTTTTTTTTTTTACAACTATCTTTAAAGAAAACCATTGCATATCGTAGTATAGTGTTTAACTGAGGCCAGCTGGCGAATGCAATTCAAAAGCATTGCTCACATAGCCTCCTCCTTAGAGCATTCGCGTCCCATGCAGGAATTGCTGGTTTGATCCCTGCTTGAAACGGGACTAGTTAAAATATGATAAATAAAAATACTTTTGAATACCTTGGATTAAACTACAGTCATCGGTCGTGTAATGTAACAAACCTTATGTGTAAAAACTAGAGTAATTTGTTTATATTACTGTTGTTGTATTACTACATGAATGAGTTGGTCAGTTGTGAACATTTGACATTATTGCAACACAGTTTACACAGCAGTTGGATTTAAAGATGCTTTAAAGATCCTAACTTTTTAAAATTCCCGATTATATTTTTAACAAAAATTGGTGGCCTTCCTTTTATTTTAAAATGCAATTACCAAGCTAATACAGTAGATTATCAATTGCACTGTGGAAATTTCACCAGCAGGTTCTTCTTTTTTGGAAAATCTATTATTCCCACAATTTTTCACCACATAAATGCATTTTATGGAACAATTCTGATTAGAATAAGAAATAAATGTATTTTTCTTTCCCTGTGGTTTAAAGAGCCCATATTATGGGTTTTTGAAAATGCCCTTCCATGTAGTGTGTAACACAGCTCTAAGTGAAGTGGAATATCCAGCTAAGGCTTAAATCTGTAAGTGTACAGTGTTTAAAACTATTGATTCATCTATAAAAGAGTCGACTCATAGTGCTTCAAACGAGTCGTCGTGAAAACGAGTCATTAGGTGTTTCGTGATGACGCAGCTACGAAAAACAAGTAGTTGCACACGCAAACACGGGAGATTTGAAACCTGCGGCCCCGCCCACTAACAGAAAAAAAGTCACACACACAGAGAGAGAGACACCGGTGGAATGAAGTCACGCTGTGAAGATGGATTTTATTGACAGTCTAATCAAAGATGAAACCTCAGCAATATAGTCTAGCCTTGAGCAGATCGAATGCTTCTGGAAATTACATGCTTAAAAAGAAGACTTCATCAGTTTGTTAAAGGAAGGATCAGCAAAGACTTTCAGAACATGGATCAGTGCATCATGAATCAGTTTCTTCCCCCATTTCACCAGTGTAAGTACGTGCGATTAAAACTGTTGCCTCGTTTACTCTATCTTGCACATTATGTATTTAGTTGTGTTTTGTTACTTGTAACCGTGTGTACTGTATCAGGTTAACTCTTTATATTCTCATATAGTGTGTAAAGCCACGTTGAAAATGTGACGCGTGCCGCTTTGTTTACGGATCGTCAGCTGTTGCTACACGCATGCAACGGTCAAGTTTTAAAATAGTTCAGCTCAGTTTTCGAGGTAAGGTGTATAAATTGCACCCAGCAAGCTGAACATGAAGCTGAAGCTGGCGTGTGTGTCATGTCCTCGGGGAGGATTATAATGTGTGTCCTGTGTGTGGTGACATAACTGAGCGCCGCGGATATAACTGAGCGCCACCCTCTCTCTATTCTGCCGCTCTAGGTCTCCTCTATGGACGCGCCGGCCCTGTGTGTGCGTTCGTGCGTGCGTGCGTGCGTGTGTGTGTGTGAAAAGAGCAAGTAGTCTGCGAGATCTCCTCGCCAGTTCTTTAACTTTTTGCTCAATAAAATAGTTAGTCGTCAGTATTTTCTAGTCCATCGGCTGTATTTACATTCACCCACTGGCAGCCAAAATCCACTATAAAGCGTGTGTGCACTGTGACTACTTTTATATTGTTGATTAGCTGGGCATTTCACTCTGCCTCGTGCTAAAGCCTTGTCCGTGTCGACCAATCGCAGCAGGCTGTCATCGGTCCAATCAGCGCAGATTAGCTTCGCGCTGAGAAGGGGTTTGGGAACAAATGAATCGCTGAACGATTCATATGGGAGTCGCTGGGATAATTAGGTAAAAATAAATGCAGATTATAAGACCATCAAAGTGTTGTTTGACCTTGCATGCATATTAGACTGTTGTTGGAGACCCTTACAACCTAAATATGACCCTATTTCATGTATAATATGGGCTCTTTAACAGGAATATAATTGGGATTCTCTGATAAGTCTGAACAATTTATGTCTGGTTATAATTTTCCATTAGCTTTTTAAAGAATTTAATGCTGTGCAAAAAGCGATTCCTTTAGGCCTAATTCAACTTACAAAATCTCATTCACAGTACTTACACCTGCAGCTTCTCAACATTGGACGTCCAGGGTTCTTCAGCTTCCGGCACCTAGACTGCAGCTCTGCACAGGACGTTTGGCCTGAAGAGAAATGGTCTTGCCCAGCTGAGCCTGGCTTCTCTCAAGGTTTTTTCCTTCACATTCATCAATTGGTGAAGTTTGTTCCTTGCCACTGTCGTCACTGACTTGCTTGGTTTAAGACTGGTGGATCTGTGCATCGATGGATTTGCTCATCAGTGTTTCTACTTTCAGCAGTGAAATTTAAACCACACTGAACTGAACTAAACTGAACTTCAACTCTGAAAACTAGACACGGTTTTAGTCTACTAGAACTTCTATGTTAAGCTTCTTTGACACAATCTACATTGTAAAAACACTATAGAAATAAAGATGAATTGAACTGAATAAAATTTTTAATGAAAATAATGTTAAAGAACCCGAGCTAAACCTAAAGGGAATGTCTATTTGAGAAATAATGTAATAATAAATATATTCAACAATGATTTCTAAAATAAAATGTATAACGTTCCTATTTCCTATGTTCCAAATTTTACTGGGCATCCTTCATTGACTTAATAGAATGGGTCAAAAAACTGCATTCTTAATAAAAAAAAAGAGGTTAGTTTTAAAATTCTTTATAAAATATGTCCAGTGATTAGTACTTTTGGCAAATTATATGGAGATTGATATTTCATGCTCATTTTGTAAAACTGAAAATGAAACCCTGATTCACATTTTCTTTCAGTGTGAAAACATGAAAAACTTTTGAAATAGCCTATATCTTCATACAGGTATTTACACTGTTTCTTCCAATGCCTTTTATTACAAGATATTATTTGTTACTACAATGGTAAAGGCTGGGTCAGTTGGCATTTCCGTTGTGGAGTTTGCATGTTCTCCCTGTGTTCGTGTGGGTTTTCCCCACAAGTCCAAAAAACATGTGGCATAGGTGAATTGGGTAAGCAAAAATTGTCAGTAGTGTATGTGTGTGAATGAGTGTACATGGATGTTTCACAGAGATGGGTTGCAGCTGGAAGGGCATCTGCTGCGTAAAACATATGGTGGATAAGTTGGTGGTTCATTCTGCTGTGGCGACCCCAGATTTATTAAGGGACTAAGTCGAAAAGAAAATGAATAAATGAATATAATGGTTAAACCAATATAGCAGAGAACTACATTATTAAAGTCTTTATTCTGTATGGAAAATATTTTATTCACAAATAAAAAACCTTTTCACATTTTTTAATTAAAATTAATGCATTTATGAAATCTTTTAGGTCGGTTAAAAACAATAAAAGCAATAGATTCTTGGAATATTATAATTATTTTGGAAATGTCAAGTAAAATAAAATTTGGAAATAAAATAAATGTAAATAAGTCCTTTCCTCTTGCTGTATTTGTGTTATTTTTTATTTTATTCATCCTTTTTTACTGTTTTATTTGTATTTATATAATTTAACCTGCTCTCTAAAGTTACAATCATTGTTAGTAGCACTGCTTTTTTTGTAGGTTCGATTTTGTATGTTTGTAAATAAAAATAATATGTTTGTTAATAGCGTCAATAAAAAAAGGGGCAGTTTAGAATAAAGGCAAGTGTGAAAAAACACATGCATGGTAGTGTTGTTGTTGCTCAAGTTGCTAACACTTCATTAGCAAAGTGTGGATTTACTTCACATTACACCCAACAGCGGAGACGGATAATTCACACACTCAAAATTCTACATACTGATGGCATATTGAGTACAGATAATGTTTATTAACAAGGTATAATATACTGACCTGGCATATATAATACACCTTTTTGGGCCATTTTTGCAGGTGTGTAAATGACTTTTCTGCTTTTGACTGCATCATTGTTGTGTAAATAGCTTAAAATATTTTATATTGAATCCAAGAGCTCTCTAGACTGTTACTAAGGAGGATGAGGGAGCTCTTGGATTTCATTGAAAATACCTTAATTTTTGTTCAGAAGATGAACAAAACTCTCTGGGAATTGGAATTATGAAAGGGCAAGTATTTTTTGGGTGAACTATTCCTTTTAGAACCACTGAAACAAAGTGAAACATATTTTTCATGTCCATATGAGGGGCTGCATGTTTCCAATTATACTGAATTAAATAAACATTGATATAAATCTGTCACAATAATGACACTGTCATCAGTAGAGCTGCTTTACAAAATTGATACTGATATTACTTTATAAGAGAGGCATTTTGTAACAATAACAGTTATTTTCTAGTTTCTTGTATTATTGTGTAGCTAAAAAACAACAACTATTGTAAAAAGCACTAAATGTGACTTGAAAGCAATAGTCTTTTTATTGATAAATCAATTGGTTCACTTTTTACAATGTTTCATTTACATCTTTGCCATAAAATTCCACTCGATGTCTCCTGCAGTCATGCAGTCCTTTTATTATTAACACAGAAAACAGGGTGAACCTCAGAGGTTTTACACAATGAAAAAGCACAGGGCATTGGTAACAAATAAAACCCATGCACAAAAGAGGCAGCACATGCCAAAAATATAATCATGGCTTTGTGGTTCGACCATTTCCCAAGAGAGAGTGCACTTTTTATTCTGTATAAGATCTTTTTCCAACACTTTTCATTAATAACAGTAGCAACGTATTATAAGTGAGACATCAATCGCACCATTAACCCTTTATAGGGCACTCATTCAACTTTCGACTGATTGTAAATAAAAAAAACCCTGGAGTGTTATTGGGGGTTATTACAAATCTTTTGAACTTTTATGACTTAAATAAAAAATCATATTGTTATCTATGTTAATGAAGTCTGGTTCCTCGTCCAATAAAGGTTTCAAGATTAAACACCTATGCTAGAACTCTTCAAACATTTATCTTAAGCCTTTATCCTTTTACAAAATAACTTCTGGACATGTTCAGAATGGCATACTAATTTAACACTGCATATTTCTGCAGTATATACTATAACAAAATACACATTGCACAATAATGCATAGCAGAATGCAGTGTGCTCAACCTTCATTTTTGAGTTTGAGCTGAATTTAATCAAAAATACAATTTCTTTCTTTATGGTATCAACATGTGCATTAGAATTGTCCATAAAATATTCATATCTGATATGTATTGCACAATAAGCATTATGCCAGTATTGTATTCTAAACACAGCCTTGTTTTTTCATTCATATGCATGGCTGTTTAAAAACAGTTTATCTGACACTGAAAATATTTTGCAGGAAAAAGAAACTGTTTCAGACGTGCATTTAAATGAGCCGAACATCACTTGCTATATATCCAGACCTCTATCAATATTTAGGATTGATGTTAAAATTGTTCCCTATCAAACAGCAGGCTTTTCAGACCTATGAGGGCATATGTGTTTCATTTAAACATAAATTGGGTTAAATAATACTGACAGGTACTGACAAATTAGCCAGTGGATGAGAAATATGTAATGTATTAGTGAATGACCTACCCCAAACTTTCAGGGCAAATAATTCTCTGCAGCACATATTTATAGGATCAGATAATAATTTAAATTCTGACAATCACTCGTTCTCACGTCATTTCAATCCATTAAGACCTTCATTGATGTTTATCGTTAGAAAGTAAATTATTTTAGATGAAATCAGAGATCTCCCTCATCATCCATAGACAGCAACAATCCCGAGATCATAAGACGCATGGTCAACAACTTTCTATGCTTACAGCGAGTGTCCACCAAAGAATTTTCCTGAGCTGAGCAGCTTCTATTATTTTCAATTAAAAGAATGCTTGAATATTTAGCTGCGCAAAAACGCTTTGGTGGACACCCTTAGGGCACTGTAGAATGGATCGACGACAGGAGAGTTCACACTGCATGACTTTAAAATAGGAAGAATCACAGACAACTTTGTCCAAACTACGTCTCACAACCTAACACGCGAGAAGTGACATGGAAACAATGCGATGTCACGTAATATATCTTTCGTTATTAACTACATAATGGAAAAAGAAGGCGTTAGGTTTAGAAACGTGTTGCTCACCTGGCTGTTGAAGGGAATTAGCAATCTCTTCTCAACTTTTTTTACTTTTCGACCTGATTGTGATATTGATCAGATGACACGTCAAACAGACACAGTGCTCGTGGCAAATTGACACTAGTTTTTCCTCCATTTCTTGGGTCCAAATAAACTAAAAATGAATGCTTTTAACTTGTTCCCCAACCTTCCGCTGGCCTGCGGGTACCCGTACTAGTGAATGCTGCTCTCTCATTGGCTGTAGGTGATTGCCAATGTTATTGTCAATCAGAAAACATTCTCATCCAGAATGCTGCTGTCAAAATTCTGACTACAACCAGAAAATCAGAGGACATCCCACCTGTCCTCAGGTATTTACACTGGCTCCCTCTTACATTCAGAATAGATTTTAAAGTATTACTACTAGTCTATTAATCACTAAATGGCCTAGGACCTCAATACATTACATATATGCTCACTGAATACCAAACTATCAGATCACTCAGATCTTTAGGATCATATACATTAGAAGTTCCAAGAGCCTTCGGCCAGTTCGACCCCTCACTGCTGGAATCAGCATCCAGAGATGATCAGATGTGCTCCAACATTAGGCACATTCAAATCCAGACTGAAAACACATCTGTTTAGCTGTGCCTTTACTGAATGCGCAGAGATTGACTATTATGTCTTCTTTTTTTCATTCCTTTATAACTTGTTTTAACACATTTTAATCTGTTTTTAAGAATTTTTATTCTTTGTTGTTTTTATTTTCTTGTTTCTTTTATTCGTGTTTATGTAAAGCACTTTGATCTTTTAATTACTATTGTGTATGAAATGTGCTATATAAATAAACTTGCCTTGCAACCCTCTTTAATGTCAGCAGTGGGACACTCAAGCGTCAAATCACCTGTAGAAACATGCAAAGTCACATGAAATGTTATTGGTTCCTTTTCTGGATTTTAAACATCTCAGGATAATTGCTGTCTATGGAGGATGAGAGAGCACTCAGATTTCATCTAAAATATCAAAATTTGTGTTATGAAGGTTAAAAGTATTAGAGGATTGAAACGACACAACGGTGAGTAACAGAATACTCATTTTTGGGTGAACTAGTCCTTTAAATGGCATGAAATTGCAAGATAAGTGCAGTTTTCTTTCCAGGTAATACATTAGGAGAAGACAATGAGTCCACTTTTTTGTAAAACACACAAACTTTCTTGAATGTAAACTTTGGCCTCATTTACCATAGTAATTATCTGCCACGCATCAATGTGGACACCAAACAGCATAACGTGCAAAGGCTTTCAGGAGGATTAGATCTGTAGGTCACCCTTACATGGGGTCAAAGTGAACAAACTAGGTCTTTAAACATTCGGTTAGCATATTAATTTTAGTCATATAAAAGTTGTCTTGATTTGTAATGGGTCAGTTAAAAGGTACACAGGAAGTGTCACCATAATCAAAGACATGACAAAATAACAATAGGGGCTGAAACTATCGCTTCAGATGCATCATGATGTGGGTCATTCTTCATTTGTGGTGGCAAGAGACGTCCCTATACAGCTGAAATAAAAGTTAAATACCAATTAATCATGAAATGTTTGTATTCTGTAGGGCACAAACTATTTGTGCACTTTTAAATAGATAATTAAAAAAATAAATAAATAATGCCCTTACTATTTTCTCACACTTGAGTGGTTCTAAATCTGTTTACAGAAAACACAAAACAAGATAATCTGAAGAATGTTGAGGAAAAAAGCAGTCATTGACTTTAAAAAATGCTATGGAAGTCAATGGTTGCTGCTTTCATAACAATACATTTTATAAAAAAAAGAAAAGAAAAAAAAAAAGTACTTTAATAAATTCTTCCTCTCATTTGCCACCCCAAATAAAGAATGACCCATGTAAATGTACACTTACCGGCCACTTTATTAGGTACACCTTACTAGTACTGGGTTGGACCCCTTTTTGCCTTCAGAACTGCCTTAATCCTTCATGGCATAAATTCAACAAAGTAATGGGTCTAAAGTGTGCCAAGAAAATATCCCCCACACCATTACACCACCACCAGCAGCCTGAACCGTTGATACAAGGCAGATGGATCCATGCTTTCATATTGTTGATGCCAAATTCTAACCCTACCATCCAAATGTCGCAGCAGAAATCGAGACTCATCAGACCAGGCAACGTTTTTCCAATCTTCTACTGTCCAATTTTGGTGAGCCTGTATGAATTGTAGCTTTATTTTCCTGTTCTTAGCTGACAGAAGTGGCACTCAGAGTGGTCTTCTGCTGCTGAAGCCCATCTGCCTCAAGGTTGGACGTTTTGTGTGTTCAGAGATGCTCTTCTGCATACCTCGGTTGTAATGAGTGGTTATTTGATTTACTGTTGCCTTTCTATCAGCTCGAACAAGTCCTCGAACATTCTCCTCTGGCATCAACAAGGCATTTGCGCCCACAGGAGTGCCGCTCACTGGATATTTTCTCTTTTTTGGTTTCTGTAAACCCTAGAGATGGTTGTGCATGAACATTTTCTGAAATACTCAGACCAGCCCGTCTGGCACCAACAACCATGCCACGTTCAAAGTTCATGTCACTTAAATCACTTTCTGATACTCGGTTTAAACTTCAGCAGATTGTCTTGACCATTGCTGCATCCCAATTCGCATACTATCTGTCCTAAATGGTATTTGAAAATAGAATTAGTATGTCCCAAATCGTAGTATTTTGAAAAGAGTATGCCAAAGGTTCCCGCATGGTTTACTATTTTCGATAAAAAACTTGAAGTGTAGAAGCGTCCATACTCTAACCGCTGATATTGCCCACAATACATTGCGCGTAGGATGTGAATTCGATTTAGAACTACAAACACGGGTGAAATATGTAAACAAACTACAAACATGATGGATGCGTGAGACCAATCGTCAAGTAGAGAGGCTTCGGTAAAGATGTTTGTATGACTGTTAATTAATATCTAGCCCAATGGAACATGTTTTAATCGCGTTTTCTGTGTTATATTTAATCTGCAACAACAATACTGAACTTATATAAAGACGTGTTTGGACATTAACGTCTGAATGCAGAATTATCCAAACACCTGAGGAGATTTCTCTGCATGAAAGACTCGTGAATGGGAAATTAATCTGCTGCTGCTTCTCCAATATGGTAGGAAATTAAATATGAAAGAAATGTGGATGATGTGTGGATGATTGACAGGGTTCGTAACTAAGCAACACAACAATCTGTTTACGAGGAAGTAGTATGTCCCAAAAGCTTTCATACCCTTCTGTTACACACTCAAAAGGGTGTAATTTTCCTTCACAAAAAAGTACATACTTTTAGGGTGTAGTATAAGTATGCGAATTGGGAGGCAGCACATGTCTACATGCCTAAATGCATTGAGTTGCTGCCATGTGACTGGCTGACTTGAGATTTGTGTTAACGAGCAGTTGGACAGGTGTACCTTATTAAATGGCTGGTTAGTGTACTTATTCATGTACAAGTATCTCAAGACCTGAGAGACTAGATTGTCAAGCATGCACAGCACACTGTTTCAACATTTGACATCTTTACCATACAAAGTCTAAGTACTGTAGGTTGTAATTGGCATCTTTTTTTTATACAAAAATTGAAAAATCATAATTAGCATGTGTTGTGCTGCTGTTGTGTTTCAGTTGCATTGTCTGTCAAGAAACCCTATACTCTGTTGAGTAGTAAAAACAACCACTAGAAAAAGTAAAAACACTTAAAAAGACGATATAATAAATTGATTAAAAACCTTTATACATATCTTACATTGCCTTATAGAGTAATTTCTGTCATACTGATGCACAAACAGGAGCCCATAAGTCGCAAGATGAGATTTATCTGCTATTGCTTATTTTGCAAGTTTGATGGACCCTGCTTTTATGACGTTATTGTATCTTTTAAAAAAAGAGGTAAAAGAAAACAGAAGACGCAAGCTGACCAAACATGACTAGCTGCCAGGCTTCTTGGTTCTCAACCCAAATTATATCATCCGTTGTGGTTCGCCTCTGAGTCTACATGTGAACGCATTGGTCCTGGATTGTTAAAAAGGCTCATCGAAGGTGCACCATTTGGGTCAAGGCCATAAATTCATATCCAAACCATTTTGTCAACAAAAAAACGTATATAATTAAGAGGAAAACAATGTTAGTTTAATGTGATTATTGCTTTGAACGTTCACTGAATGCAAAATCTGAAAACTGGTGTGCAGTGATCCAACGTCAATGGCACGTTCGACTCCAAATGATCTGACATGGAAGAAGGTGGAGCGTTTGTGTCACCAAAGCATTTTGGTCTTGCACGGAGGATGAAGAGGAGAAATGTTCTCGTTATAGAGGAGCTTTGAACTGATTTCCAGAGAGTTGCTGTCGGAGGGATGGCTTTGAACCTGTTGCGTCGCCCAGCTTTCTCCACACCACCTGTACACAAATGGGAAAAAGCCACAAAACAGTTTAGCCATTTTACATGCTGTATGTCAGTCCCATAACTATTTACATTAGATTTCGCCTATTCTGTTGTTGTCTATTGGAAGGAATGCATCAATGGAGTTTTTTTTAGTACAGGGTAGTGCTCCTTTGAAATTAATTTGGGACCAAGGTGCAGTGGAGGACTAGCCATCCGGAGCCATAGATATATACACATATATACATATATTAATGACCAGGAGATTTCTCAGTGGTCAGTGAAAATATTTTTTTTAATTCTGAAAATTATAATTTGACAGAACTTTTCTACATCGATAAGTGTCTGCAAGGGCATTGCCGACAAAGAGCATGTGTTTGTTTGTATGGAAATGCATTATCCTCCCTCCTTGTTAAATTTGATCTAATCCATGTCCTGAAACACACACCCTCTCATGCTTTCACAACGAAGAGAGCGATTTGTTTGTGAATGAATCTCCGTTATGATGACTCGTGTGAACCATCAATATCGCTGCGTCTGCGATGTGCATATCAACCTTTCTGATGGAAATTATATAAAACATTTGCAATATCCAATAATTTAGTTTGAAAGGTATGCACACTGAGGTGCAGGCACTGTTATGAGTCACCCTTATAAGTAAGTTACTTCAAAAACATTCATGAACTTAGCCGACAATAATGCAAGTTTCTAGTACCGCAGCATCATTTACATTGTTTATTGATTTTATCAACAGAATTAGCATAAGCCTAGAATAAGTGCAAGTTACTTTGCCTTATGGTTAGTGCAGTAAGTGACTGTATTATCATCAATAACGTTACTTGTTTACCGATAATATTTTCTGCCTTTGTGCTTTGGTTTTTTGTTTGCTCGTTACTACACTTGTACGCATCACAGAAGTCCAGCATTTTCAGATTGGCTTTAGTCTTGACTAGAGCGGTAGAATGACTTTTGTCCTGGGAGCACTGTACAATTGTGGCAGCGCTATTGATGCATGCTCAGTGTCTGTATGAGATATCTAGTGTATATATCTATGTGTCAGTTCAAAAACCACCTGAAAAAGTCTGAAAATGTTAAATGAACAGTGAAATTAGGCATGGGAATGTTGCAATGTACATTGAAAGATGGTAAAAAGTATCTTAGGACTACTATATAGAGGATAACACTGAAATAATCTGAGGTATCAGGAATAAAACAAATTTTAATATCATGAGGCAGAGAAAGGTAGAAAAATGAGGTCTGTGCAGCCTAATCTCTTGAGGGAACATAACTATTTTACGTATTGGCAGAAAAGTGGCTGATTGATTTAATTTAATCGAAAACGTACAATTTTTAAAAGCAGGCATGTACCCAAACCCCACGCCTAAACCCACCAGACTAAAATGTGCCTGTGTTTGGACAACTACTAAATACGACCTCCAAAGACTACTTCGAATAGTTCGGACTGCTGAGCGAATCACTGGTACAACCCTTCCTACTCCCCAAGAACTGTACTTATCCAGAGCGAGCAGAAGGGCTGACAAAATCACTCTGGACCCCTCACACCCAGCACACTGCCTCTTTGAACTTTTACCTTCTGGTTGACGCTACAGAGCACTGCACAGCAGAACAGCCCGACACAGAAACAGTTTCTTCCCTCAGGCAATCCATCTCATGAACACTTGATGATAATAATTGTGGAGCCAACATCACTACTTGCTATACACTTTTATACACATATACACTTATTTAACAACACACTTTATATGCCTTTATATTTATAACAGCTGCACATGTAACGTTGTATATAGTAATAAACATGTACATACACTTGTCAATCTGTATATTTGCATTCACTACTTACTTCTATTTTTTTTTAAATATATTTATTATCTGTTTTTTGTCCTGTCTCTGTAATCCTGTTGCACTGTAGAAGCTCTGTCACGAAAACAAATTCCTCGTATGTGTGAACATACCTGGCAATAAAGCTCTTTCTGAGTCTGATTCTGATTCTACTGTATTTGATGTCTTTTAAACACACACAAAAAAACTAATAAAAAAGATTGCCGGGTATTTTCAATTACCAAAACCCCAAAATACACTGCTATTTGTCAAGTGTATTTAGCATAATGCTACTATGACCCACAGAAAGCAAAGGAAAACCAGCACAAGTATCCATTCATCTAAATCTCTTATGAAGGGTGTCCACAATGGTGTTGACGAGTCCAGGATTCTCTAGGTGAGTCACGTACAGAGGTGTTTTTGTGCTCCAAGCTGGATTCCTTCATTCCCACATTCCAGTGTGGGGCCCAACAAACAGATCAAACTATATCGGCTCACTATATCAAGAGCTCAGATCTCTGTGTACCAACCTGTCAGTTAACTGACCTCTCCATGAACTACACCCAGTTGTTAACACTTCAAGCTCAACAGAATGATCCATAGAAATGAACTACATGTCTGTGAACAGTATTATTTTAAGTACAATGTCCTCAAAGTCAAACATTTTATTAACTGGAATGAAAAGCATTATAGTAAAGCAGTTTTTCCCCCATCTGCTACTTAAATCATACAGTAATGTGATTAAGGACCTTTGCCTCAATTCTTACTTGCAATTTCCAACATGTTTTAAAGTCAATTAAAAAAATTAGAACCATTAAAAGGACTTGGGGTTGGACAATAAAACTGATATGCCTGGTTTTAGATCACATAATTCACTAGAATAGTGATACAGCATCAATTTGTCTTGGGAATAATAGATCCTGCATAATAGCCAGAGGGATTATGAGCCATTCTTCTTGCAGAATAGCGGCCAGGTCACTACGTGATGCTGGTGAAGGAAAAATATTTTTCCAAAACACCCCAGAGTGACTAAATAATATTTATGTAAATAATATTAATAATATTAATATTTATTATCTGGTAACAGTGCTAGCCATGGAAGGAATGTCATGATAATGCAGCCCAAACCATCACTAATCCATCCTCATGCTTCACTCTGGCCATGCAACAGTCTTATTGGTACACTTAGTTGGGGCTTCTCCACACTGTAACTCTCCCGGATGTGGGAAAGACAGTGAAGTTGGACTCACCACAGAACAACACATGTTTCAAATTGTCTACAGCCCAAGATTTTTGCTGCTGGCACCATTAAAACAATTAAAACTCCCGATAAACACTTTTAGTGGAAACAGGACAGTTGTGGTGCACGTTTAATTCTGCATTTGTGCAGCCAAGTTTTTTTGGTATTTTGGATACAATCCAGGTTAGCACCTGGACATTCCTTTCAGAAAGCTTCCTCTTGCATTCACAGTTACTCCTGTTGGTTGTGGTTTGTCGTTCTTGGTGGTATGCTGACATTACCCTGGATACAGTGGCTCTTGATACATCACTAAGAATTTCTGTCTTTGTCACAAATGCGATGAACCCTCCAACACTAAATTGGCCAGTGTTTCAGTTTCATTGTCAAACCTCTTTATATTGGCCCTATAATCTCATTCAATGTTCCCTACATTTGTCCACTAATATAGTACACTTAAAGCAGTGAATGAAAACAAGAGACTAAACAAGAGAGTTGTGTTTTACTGGTTAATAAATCCCTCAGCTGGATTTTCAACTTGGTCAGAACATGTAAAAAAAAAATTTTAACACTTAGCGAGCTTAGCTTAGTTAAGAAACAAACTATTTTGATTTCAGTCACGTAAACAGATGTTACTTTCACAATGGAATAACGATTTACTTAGAAACGTTCACCAACCGGATTCCACTGTGGATGACATCTTGTGGTCAGACATGAAAAATCATTCAGTGCGTGAACATAAGTTGCATCGGTTTTCATTGCATTGTGGGATTGACTGAGTGCACTTCAGAAGGTCCACTATAAGTTCGGACACCACTACAAATGGATGCTCCCTCAAATATTGCACTTTAAAGAGCCCCTGTTATGTTTTTTTTTTAAAATGACCTTCCATGCAGTGTGTAACACAGCTCTAAGTGAAGTGAAATATAAGGCTTAAATTTGAAAGTGCACCGTTTTTAAAACTATTGATTCATCTATGAAAGAGAGTCGACTCAAAGTAGTTCGAATGAATCGCCACAATAACGAGTCTTTAGCTGTGCTGGTGTGACGTCAATACAGAACTCAAGCCCCGCCCATTTGTTGCATGCGCAGACCTGGGAAAATTGAAACTCTGGCCCTGTCCACAAACACTGTAGCACATGCCGGTTAAATCAAGTCGTTAAGATGCTGTGCGATTAAAATGGTTGCCTCCTTGTTTTCAATAGTTTGCAAATTATGTATTTAATTGTTTTTGTTAATTATAACGATTCCAAGTACTGTATCTGGTTAACTCTTTACATTCTCATATCGCGTCTAAAACCACGTTAAAAATGCGACGCGTGCCATTTTGTTTACAGATTTAAATGCATTTGTGAGCTTGTGATCTACTGCCGTTGGTCGTTGCTATGGCCATCATCAGCTGTTCCTACACACATGCAGCAGTCAAGTTTCAAAATAGTTTTGCCACTGTGTGCATTAATACTGAATGTGTGTCACTCATTCATTCATTCATTTTCTTTTCGGCTTAGTCCCTTTATTAATCCGGGGTCGCCACAGCGGAATAAACCGGCAACTTATCCAGCACATGTTTTAGGCAGCGGATGCCCTTTCAGCTGCAACCTATCTCTGGGAAACATCCATACACACTCATTTACACTCATACACTACAGACAATTTAGCCTACCCAATTCACCTGTACCACATGTCTTTGGACTGTGGGGGAAACCGGACACGAACGCAGGGAGAACATGTAAACTCCACACAGAAACGCCAACTGACTCAGCCAAGGCTCGAACCAGCGACCTTCTTGCTCTGAGGTGACAGCACTACCTACTGCACCACTGCATCGCCATGTGTGTCACTGTTTTTACTTATGGTTAAGAACAGAGCAATATGCTGGTGTTAAATTGCATTACTTTAATGCACTCCTGCATTGGGCTCACACATACTCTCTGCACTCTGACTACCTCAGAATTGTTGATAAGCCGTGCTGGGCTTTTCTCTACTTCTCACGCTGAATGCAGTTGACCAATCACAACAGACTGGGTCACTGGACCAATCAGCGCAGATTAGCATTGCAATAAGGAGTGGTTTGGAAACAAATGAATTGTTGAACGAATCATAAAGGAGTCGTTGGGATAATCAGGTAAAAATTTATGGATATTATAAGACAATAAAAGTGTTTTTTGACCTTGCATGCATTTCAGACTGTTGTTGGAGACCCATAAAACCAAAATATGACCCTTTTTAATGCATAATAGGGGCTCTTTAAGGGTATAGGGGTGATTTCGCACAGAACCATTAGCATTTCTCAAAGTCCTGACCTGGAGAGAATTCAAACCATTTCATATTTCAAGAATACAAATTGAGTGTAAGGGATTAAAAGTGTGGATTTACCACTTTGATAAATGCATGATAAACTTGTAATTTTGTTAGTTTTTGAATGTCTGGCGACAGTGTTGAATGAAACAGATGATCATAGCTGCGTCCAAAATTGCCCACTACTCGAGTAGGTACTACATTTGAATTTGAATTTACTACATGACTGTTAGGAAATTACAATTTATATAGCATGAATGGAATTCGGACAAACTACATACGATATTTGGTAGTTGCGCCACTTCACTCCCATTCATGATTTCTCTTGCATTGTATCATGGGATACTGTCGCATCCATTGGATCTGCACTTCAGAATCTTACCGAAAGTAGTAGGTCATCCGAGTACTTCTCGCCTACTGTTTTTCGAATACTATGAATTTGTACATACCACTCAATTTGCATACAGTTTTCCACATACTACTGTATATAGTAGGAAAGTATGCGATTTTGGATGCAGCCAGTCAGCGTACAAAGTTTACCGTAATCAGGCAACACTCTTTACTGTAGTGAGCATTTGAATGGACGAGGATGTCCCTTTCCAGAAAAGAAAAGTTGACGAAGGAAAAAATAGAGGTTTTATAGATGATTGGATAGAAAGGTTTACATTCATTTAGCTCCAATGCAGCACAAAACTGTTCTGCTTGATTAGTAATGAGAGAGTTGGAGTTGTGAAGGATGAAAATGTCAAATGTCACAATGAAATAAAGGTTTAGTCAGCTGTAAATACAGACAGTGTTTTTTCACATTAGACTGCTCTGTATTTTGCGCCATATTACTTTTGACCTACCTTTTGTTTTGTTTTGTTTTGTTGCTGATACTTAAAGTGTTACTTCTTGTTGTCGCTTTTGCACTTGTCAATTAATCAATTTGATATATAAAGACACTTTTATAATGGTTGATATATGTATGTGCATTTTCACAAAATCATGTTTTGTTATAACCATTTTTTAAAAAAATTTTTGACATTGATGAAAATTCAGATTTTGACCACTTTAATGAGCTGTTGTCAGTGTTGGCAAGAGGATTTTCGCACAGCAGAATGTCCATTTGCATCTTTGCATTGACTTAACATGTAAATCACTTTTGCGTCATCCATGTCTGGTGAGAACTCAGCATAATAGGATCAGTAATGTTTTTAGTAGGACCAACTCACAGAAGGAAGTCCCATATTTGTTTTTAGAAAAAACCATCACTGTCAAAAGTGGATAAAAACTCACTCACATTGCACATTTCTCGCACTATGGCCTTCTCTTTTTCACTCAGGTCTTCCTCACTTTCTTCTGGAAGCTGCTTTTCCAGATTATCATGTACCTCCAAAACCTGTTAAAACATGGGCAAGAGCATTTTATTTTTAGAACCAAAACAAACATTCATCAAGTGTCAATAAACGAGGACAAATCTAATACAAAAATCAAACCTATTTTAATCCTCTGAACACAAACCTCACTGATTCACACATCTTTAAGCTTCAGTTTATTATATTCAGTGTGTTCTATGTACAGTAGGTACACATTCATTTATATTTAAATTTATGGACGTAATGATAAGAAAATATTATATATGTTTCAATGTCTTTTAGGTTTTTTTGTGGAGGTCCACAACAATATCATATTTTAAACTTTAGTTGATGTGTAATGTAGCTGTGTGAACATAAACAACATCTCTGAATCTAAGATGCTCAAAGTTCAATGCAAAGGGAGACATTGGCTTTTCGAGTTAGCTTAGCAAAGCCTACAGCGATCGAAATTTGGGGGCTACAAAAAAATACACCCGGGCTAGTGAGATCACACAGGCTTCTGGTTACGTGAATTCACCTCATGCACACACCCTGAGCAGCGAAGGGGTGTGGTCAAAGGTGATGTAGTGTTATAGCAGAGAAAGCTAAAATGCCGTCCAAACGCTGCTATTTCAGAGCTTCTTTTGTTTCTGTATTTGGGCTTCCAAAGGACACGACACAAAGACAGAAGTGCTTGCAATTGAATTTTTATTATGTTCCAGAGAATTATAAAAATATATAGCTAGCATCTGACAAAGGACAGCTTCCAGAATCTCTCCCAGTTTAGTGCTGGATTCAGCACTAAATTCTGGATTATTTGTTAAAATTGATCAATTACATGCACAGTTTCTAGCTGTAATGGTATGTTGTAGTGAGGATGTAAACAAGGATGTAAACAACAGGAAATGCTGTTTGCACTGCTAATGATTTAGCTACAATTTCATTTTTATCAGTCAAACCCCTGTTAACAACCACAATCTTTACCAGTGCTGCCGCTTTTTGTGCATTCTACATCTCAAATAACAAACTCGCTAATTATATGAGAATGTTTTATATTAGTTATACATGTTTATTATACATATTTGTATAGCGCTTTTACAATGTAGATTGTGTCAAAGCAGCTTCACATAGAAGGTCATAGTAAATTGAAACAGTGTAGTTCAGTTTTCAGAGTTTAAGTTCAGTTCAGTTTAGCTCAGTTCAGTGTGGTTTAATAATCACTACTGAGAGTCCAAGGATATGGAGACCTTGGGATCATCTCGTCGCTGGTCTTGGATCGAATCAGTGGCGCTGCATAGTCTGAGGGCCTCGGGATGAGTATCCCCCAGGTGGAAAAGAGAATAAAAAGAATAATTAGCGTAGCTGCTGTTCATAGTGTATATAAAAGAGATGCAGAAACCTGGGTGGAGCACATTCATGAATCATACCACTGAGTGATGCACTGAGTGTATGCTTTACTAAAAAGATTTTGATCTAGTTTTGAATTGAGAGAGTGTGTCTGAGCCACGGACATAATCAGCAAGGCTATTCCAGAGTTTAGGAGCCATAAATGAGAAGGCTAGACCTCCTTTACTCGACTTTGCTATTCTAGGTACTACCAGAAGCCCTGAGTTTTGAGATCTTAAATAGCGAGTTGGATTGTAGCGCGACAGATGTTTGGTTAGATAAACAGGAGCTAGATTATTTAAAGCCTTATAGGTAAGAAGCAATATTTAAAATTCAATACGAAACTTAACAGGCAGCCAGTGTAAGGAGGATAAAATTGGGGTGATATGATCATATTTTCTAGACCTGGTAAGAACTCTGGCAGCTGCATTTTGTACTAGCTGAAGTTTGGTAATAGAGGATGCTGGGCAGCCAGCAAACAGAGCATTACAGTAATCCAGCCTAGAAGTCATAAAAGCATGGACTAGCTTTTCTGCATCTGAGATGGATAGCATACTTTGTAACTTAGCGATATTTCTCATATGAAAGAAGCCAGTTTTTTTGACATGGGATATATGATTTTCAAAAGTTAAATTGCTGTCTAGTTAGTGTTTTGTTTTTTGTGTGTACCTTCATTGCATGAACCACAGCTTCAGGTTTCTGTGCAGATGAGATAAATCCAGTGGAAGGAGAAGATTCACTGGTCTGCAGTCTTCCAGTGCCCTGAAGGGAAGAACAATACATAGAGGGGTCAGTTTGCTTCTGACCAACATGGTACAGCACGTTGTTTTATTTTTGGATATTGTACCATAGATTTATACACTCCCATTCAAAAAGTTGATATCAGATTTATTTATTTGTTTGTGTGACACAGTGGCTCAGTAGTTAGCATTGTCACCTCACAGCAAGAAGGTCACTGGTTCGAGTCCCGACTGGGTCAGTTAGCATTTCAGTATGGAGTTTGCATGTTCTCCCTGTGTTTGCGTGGGTTTCCTCCGGGTGCTCCGGTTTCCCCCAAAGACATGCATACCGTGAAGGTGAACTGAAGAAACTAAATTGGCTATAGTGTATGAGTGTGAATGAGTGTGTATAGGTGTTTCCCAGTACTGGGTTGAAGCTGGAAGGGCATCCGCCTCATAAAACATATGCTGGATAAGTTGGTGGTTCACTCCGCTGTGGTGACCCCAGATTAATAAAGGGACTAAGCCGAAAAAAAAAAACGAATGAATGAATGATTATTTAAGCAAACAACCAGCTATGGTGTGCATATGCATAGACCCGCTCTCACTAAAGATACATTGACTAATTAATCATCATTAATTATCTGTCTCAAGATATGAGGACTGTTCATAAAGAAAACTACATCTCATCTAAAACATTCATCTCTGCTCAGCAGCCCAGACAGCTGTGGAAGACAAAACCCCCTGCTTGTTTTATGATTCATAGTGCATGAACAGTGATGGACATGACCTGCATACCTTCACATTGAGGATCAACATGAAACAGCCATTCTTAAATGCAGCCTGCTGCTGATATATGATGACCTATTGCATTACTATTAGGGATGTCATGATCAGTTTTTTTGCCCTCGAGTTCTAGTCATTTGATTTAGAGTATCTACCGATACTGAAACCGACGCGATACTTCTATAATACATAAAAAAAGAATAAAGTAGAGCGAAGAAAGAGATCCAGGAAGCTTCTTATTTTTTATTAAATTCACCTTATTTTAACATTTAACAACTCTGTTAACATACAGAGCACTTCTGTGAGGTAGCTTGAACAATCAAGTAAGAAATAACTTAAATTCTTCAGTTTTGGACTTTAGTGCAACAGCAAATATATAAAAATTATCTAACATAAAAACAAAAAGCATCCCAATCTAAAATACCAGGCAGGCAATCCCAAGTTTACATATCTCACAGTTTGATGTGGCAATGTTGTACTCTCGCAATGTTGTACATACTCGCTCTTTCCGCTTCAAGCTGCTTCCGTGTTCTACTTTGCTGGCATTTAACCAAAAGCATCTCTGCAACAATGTCCTGCCACACATGTTGCTGTTTCTGTGTGAAGTCCAGAAAGCGGTCTAACACTGTGCCACCACATAGCTATAGATGTGTTAAAAAATAATATACATATATATTCGATTCCTGATTAGGAGGTAACGTCTGATTTCCGCTCACGTGATTGGATCTGGACATGCCTAATTACTATGCTTTGCTCTTAGGTGTAACTTGACATTTTATGTTGGTTTGTTTGGCATTTAATTATGGTGGCTTGAGAAAGCCAACATACTGTTACTGTTACAACATACTACATAAACTTCTTAATCTTCCGTCTTCTTCTGAGACCAATTTCAATATGCATCTCCTCCTAGACCTAGACCGTTCATACTACAACCACCAAACTAACACCAAATCTTCAAACTGGTCTGACTTGGGTTGCTAAATCTTTTCCAACTGATCCGACTTACTGTTTTCCGAAAACTGACTCAAAAAAATTGGAAAAGTCCTATTGACTTAACATTGGACCAAACTTTATGACCTCACAACTTTCCACCAGACTGTCATACAGACTTAAGTTTGGGCTCATTTAAGACTACCAATCTGCCAATGACTGATGACTTTTTAACTTACTAGCCACACCCTAGCAACCACTTACAACACTCTAGCAACTGTCCCATAGACTTCCATTGTAATTAACTGCCATTGACTTTACATTGGACATACTAACAAAATACCAATTCATACTAACAATACACTAATTCATACGAGAAACATACTAGCAACATACTAATTCATACTAGAACCATGGTAATGTATGTTAGCAACTGCCTAGCAACTACTCAGAATACCTTAGCAACTACTTAGCAACCGCCCAGCAACGCCTTAGCAATTGTCTAGCAACACCATAGCAACTGCCTAGCAACCACATAGGCCACCCTAGAAACACCTTTGCAATGACCTAGAACACCTAGCAACCGCCTAGCAACACCTTAGCAACCACATAGTAACACCTTAACAACCACATAGCAACTACCTAGCAATGCCTTAGCACTACCTAGCGACACCTTAGCAACCACCTAGCAACTACTTGGCAACGTCTAAGCAACCACCTAGCAGCCACTCAGAACACCTAGCAACCATCTACAGTAGCTAGGCATTAGCAACCACTTAGAACATCCTAGCAACCACCTAGCAACACCTTAGCAACCACCGAGCAACACCTTAACATCTACCTGGAACACTCTAGCAGCAGCCTAGCAACACCTTAGCAACTGCCTATCAACCACTCAGAACGCCAGAGTAACCACCAAGCAACCACTCAGAACACCCTAGCAACCATTCAGAAAATCCTAGTAACCATTTAGAACACCCTATCAACAGTCTAGCAAGAAACATGCCAATCCATTCTAGAAACACACTAATATATATGAAGTTATAACTGTTTCAAACTTCTTAAAATCACAATTATAAATTTTTTTAACCTACTTCAATGTCTCAGACTAAGCTGTCTCAAGACACCATAAAGTTTGTCTATGAACTTTACTTTTCTAGTTTTTCATTAGTACACCTTAAGTTTCGATTTTTGAGCTTAGAAGGCCATAATCTAGACTGATAATGAATTTATTTGTTTTGCAATCTCAGTACAGGGTTGTAAAAATTCTGTAAAAATTAGACTCTGCTTTACTTTTGTGTTCACCAGCTCACAAAGAATCTTTTTTTTTTCCAAAGTGTCGAAACACTTAAACAGAAACTCTGTGCTTAAATATGAACAAACATTACAAAACAAGCAAAGTAGTTTCGATTCACTTTCTTGATAAAAAGCACTTGTTAACCCATTATTAACAGTCTGTGGAAAATAAATGTATATAATCTAGTTTCAAATTAACAATAATCTATATATCTGAAAAGATTCTTTAGTCTTTAATTATATCATTTTGAGCTCTGAGCTCTTTCTCTCTCTCTTTCTTTTTTTTTTTTTTTTTAAGGGATTTTTTCACTTTTAT
Organism: Danio aesculapii; assembly: GCF_903798145.1. Taxonomy (NCBI): domain Eukaryota; kingdom Metazoa; phylum Chordata; class Actinopteri; order Cypriniformes; family Danionidae; genus Danio; species Danio aesculapii. The sequence continues at coordinate 17,118,486 of NC_079454.1, read as the reverse complement.
TATGATAGGACAGTAGAGATTCCAGACAGCAAAGCATTGGGATCAGAGAGAGTGGAAGGATCGGCAAAGGACCTCGAGCCGGGAATCGAACTCGCGTCGCCGTGAGCACGTCGGTGCTATGTGTCGGTGCACAATTACCACTAGGCTACTGGCACCGACGCGCTCTCTCTTTCTCTCTCTCACCAGTGGCAGTTGACAGGGCGCTATACACACTACACAGCATACACTGGCATGACAGGTGCTGAACTTCACACAGCCAGTTTTATTTGTTGGTGATTTTCATGTTGTTCCTTTTTTAAAATGCCTTTTATTTTTTAAATCTTTCAAGTTAATATAGGCTATCGGGTAACATAATCTCCCTCAGAGATATTGGTGTTCAATAACGTGGTGTGCAGTAAGACTATTGACCAACCCCGCCCTGTAATTTTACACACTGCATAGACTATAGGCCCTCTGGTGTGTTGTGAATTGCATGTTTCAAATGACAGCGAGACATGCTACATTTAGTTTTTATTGTAAAATATACATTATAACCCAGTACACAGTAATATAATAATTTTGAATGGCTTGCCTATTGGCGGCGTATATAACCGTTAAGCTTAAATAGGCTTAGCATATTTTTATTAATTTTAAAAAACATTAATAGAAATTAGCCACCCTTTGATTTTTTTCATTTCCGTGTATTTTTTATCAAATGAAAAATACAATGAATATTTTATTTTGGTTTTCAATTTAATTGGAATTAATATAATTATTAGGCGACACAACTTCTATATAACATTGGCTCTGATTGCATTTATACAGATATCCTACAGATAGACTTTTTGGCTCAAAGACATTTATGCCTGTTAATTTCAGTGCTGTATTTAGATTTCGCAAAGGCTTCAGCTATTCTAACTGTCAGCTGTTACCAGCCTCAGTTTTGCGACTTGACTTGTGGGGCGTCTACGTATCAATGTCTGCATGACAGCAAGAGAGGGAGATAAGTTCAGACCTCAGATTCGATGTGTGGCCACACGTCGTAGTTACTTTGCTGCAATTTTCGAATATAGGCTCATCTAAATTAACTTTTCATTCCATTAAAAGCCGAATATTGCCAGACAGACGAAGAAACTTTAGATTTTGGAAGAGAGTGGCTTCAGTGATAAAAGACGCAGAAACACACAGGATACACTCTTGTAGGCCTATTCATTATTGATTTTTTAACATTAAACGCATAATAATCAAGTGCAAAAAAGAAGAGCTGAATGGTTGCTTTTGTTTCTCTGCAGTTGGCTTGTCAGTGCTAAATCACTTTTGTTTTAATAAAAAATAAGATTATTTATTATTAAACATTGTGAGATGATGATCGCGTGATTTTTTAAAATAAGAGTAGGCCTATGCATTGCGTATTTATGGCTATTAATCTTATCTACCCGAGACCCACTCATAGCCAAACATCAAGTATAGCCGACTTTTGATTACCTGACCAGCGGATTAATGGCAGGACTCGTGAATATGATAGGGTTGGAAAGAATCACGCATAACAGTGTTTTATGCGTCCCAATTTGCAATGCCAAGAGAGTGACTTTATAAGGTAACGTACACTGCACACACTTTGTGTAATGTGTAAAGTCCTGGACGCATGTCAGGATAACTAGTCCTTCAAATGTCCTTGCTTAATCATTAATAGATAAGATCTGCAGGGTTATCAACATAGTGTGTATATTTTTGGCTTGCAACAACCTTCTGTTAAGAAATTTTTGTGTTCATCCTTGCTACAGGCAAAAAAAAAAAAAAAAAACAAAAAAAAAAAAAACGAACAAATAAACTTCATTGAAACCAAATCTATGAAGTATCGGTACTCATTTTCAGCGAGTACACAAATTAAAATACTCGTACTCGTATCGGTTTGTAAAAAAGTGGTATTGGTGCATCCCTATGATAAATGAAAGACATTGACGAGAAATGGAGCAACATATTTGGTGGTTGAGAACGCTCTGCAGTGTACAAAAACCTGCTTTCCGAGAAATGCTGGTGGCAGAACAATGAAGCAAGATACCCTCTATTGGCCAGGGTTGCGACGCTTAAACCGGACAAAGTCAACATGTTAGTTTTTCTGAATTTAAAATATAAATAGGAAACAAAGGTGGACTTATAAGCTACTTTTTGTTTTCAACATCTGACATATTATTACTAGTAGGCAATTTTTTTTTTTTTGTTCTTATTATTAGTTACTATTTATATTATTACAGATTAGTAAAGTGTCATTTAGGCTATTTGTGAAGTTCTTAAAAATGTAACCTTAACATTAATTATTATACTGTTTCAAACAGTTAAAATTATTTAATGCTTTCCTGCATTATTTATAGGCTGTATTGTGTTGTCTCACTATTGAAAGTTTAAAAATAAACACGTACGTTTGTATGGATATTTTAGCATAATTCTTTGGTCTTTGTTATTTATTTATTTTTACATAAAATGTAAATTAACTTAGGTAGGCTACTTGGGTACAATACAGAGGCGTTATTTGTTGGTGGTATGAAAGGAACATTTTGCCAGTGAATATTGACCTAACCACTTTAAATAAATAAATAAATAAATAAATAAATAAATAAATAAATAAATAAATAAAACACCTTACGGAAAGGATGCAATAAAGGAAAAGCATTCTCTTAATCATTCTTCATTATCCGATTTCTTTTACCTATAAACCTATATTGCGCCGACAAGAACAAGCTCTAAAACGTAAAGTCTAAAGCGAGAGGAGTAATTAATTTACTATTAATATTAATGATCAGAAACACAAACTGCGTTTGTATGATAAACGCCGTCACGTTGTCGTGTCTGCGATCTTTTCTCATTGAAGAACAGATAATCCATATTATTTGCCGTCTCCCCAGTCAGGTTTTCATCCACAGTTTCGCTTTTGATTCTTCTTGCTGACTCAAGGCAGTAATACACCTTTTATAGTAATAATAATAAGCACAGTTTCGCTACTGAGTTTATCAAAGAAGGTTATGCAAAGGTACTGTTTAAACGGAGACAGATCATGGCTTCAGCACCAAGGGAGTGGTTTAAATTATATTTTATTCTCTTTATTTCTTTCTGTTTTATTTTAAATAACATAAGTTTTAGGTAAAGATGTCAAACTATGCCCACACATGCAAGCTAACACACTATAACCGGTAAATAAATCATAACCCAGTCAACATGCTTCATTACCCAACCAATATCAGTGATAGGAAAAAGTGAAATGTTACAATTTAATGTCATTTAAAAAAAATAATAGCTAAATGTGTTGGTTACATTTTTATTTATTTATTTAGCCTATCTTAATAACATTTTAATTTTAGGGCCATGAACTTACAAGTCAAAATAAAATATATGCTAACTGTATTGTGGCGTTAAAATTGGCCTACAGTATATTTTCTGGTGTTTAATTTTGCATGAGCAAATAGCAGTATAGGCTATATTAAATTTTTTTTTAGATTATCAATTAGCCTACCTGCAGCACATGTGAGAGGTTGATCTGCGGCAAATCCACTTATAAGTCAAATCACGCGCTATATCTATTTTATTTATAACACTGTAAACTTGACTAAATTCATTCATTAATTCATTTTCTTTTCGGCTTAGTCCCTTTGTTATCCTGGGGTCAACACAACGGAATGAACCACCAACTTGACTAAATAATTAGTTTTAATAATATCAATAATAATGAATATAATAAATTATAATATGAATTTAAGACTACTGTGGGACTGTGTCAAACTAAACATTTTTATTAGGCTACTCTAATATTAGACCTAATCCCTAACTAAAAAACGAATGTTAAAATGACTGGCAGTTGCGTCTCTGCTAAAATATTTAAGGGCAAATTTAATTAGCATCTTTTCCCTTTAGACTTGTATTTAAAGAATTAGTTAAACGCATTTATCCAGGGTCACCCTGACCTGACGTAGGAACCAGATCTCTAGGCTATATTCATATTATAAAATATCTACATTTGTGTTCTGCAGGTTGGAATGACGGGAGTGTTGGTTATTAATGACAGAAAGAATTTTCACTTTCGAGTGAACTTCTGTCATGGATTATTTTACAGCATAATTGACCCAAACCCACCCCCCTACAACCCACCACCGGCAGTTGTTGGTGATTTATCACCGCGGTAAAAAATTTTCCACTGTCACATCGCTACCTATCCTATCATTTTTATAATATCAAGTTTAAGATGAGGAGTGGAGTGTGGAGTTTGCATGTTCTCCCCATGTTGCCGTGGGTTTCCTCCGGGTGCTCCCCACAGTCCAAAGACATGCGGTATAGGTGAATTGAATCAACTAAATTGGCCGTAGTGTATGTGTGTCAATGTGAGTGTGTATGGGTGTTTCCCAGCCAAAAGAAAATGAATTAACAAATGAATGAATTTCCCTCATCAACAAAGTCAATATATTACGATGCAATATCATCGTCTCTAAAAACAAAAACTTGTTTGAATACATGAGGAATTCACACTAATAACTATGCAGCTAATGCTATAATTCATGATATTCATTGAGGAGCCGGTTTTCATTGGTAATCATATTAATTTCTATTCTTGAAATTTTTTACATTGTTGTATTGTAGCTTTTTGATGTTTTTATCATCTTCTGACAGCACAGTCAACTAAAATGTTATTTCAATCAAAAATGTAAACACAATCATTAATTCAGTCTTGCAAAGAAATTAGACCATTAGTAAATAAAATTAGCCTTTAATTATCTAATGCATGATTAGCCATCTGCTAATTTAGCAGTACAAACAAAGGAGTGCAGTGTGCTGATGATGTGCGATCTCTTTGTTCAAACCACACTGACTGAAAGTGACACCAGAAATCTATAAACACAAAAGGTCAAGTGGGATAAAATCAGAGCTTGACCTGTTTTCTCAAAGGAGACGCTGAGTCAAAAATTCAATTTAAGCTCTGCTTTAACACTGCAAAGACTTTCAGCTGACAACAGCAAGATTTTCATGCAAGCATATAGGACATAAAACACACTGAGACTTCCTGTGCACTGGCTGACTGCTGCATGTTCAAAGGCGCGTTTGTTTGGTTTTTTCCATTTATAATTTTTTTTTTTTTCTCAGCAGAGAGCTCTGCTAATTTTCCAAGGAAACATAAAAAGAAAAGTTCTGTGCCTCCAGTCCTGTGCAGGAAAAGCCTATAGCACTATACAATAGATGAAAGATTTGATGTACTAATCAGTCTTTTCACATTGTTACTGAATAAAGACAAACTGTTTAAGCCAACCCAGACTCATTGGAAATGAGAGTATTAAAGGTGCAGCAGGTGATTAATGTGAAAAATGTTCGTCTAATTAAAATGTGTCAGGCCGATAAATCCCATAATTCAGATAAGTAGCCCAAACTGTCCGCCAACAAATGTAGATTTGTACAACTGCGCACCCCTGTTCATGCAGACAGATCCACCGTTTGCGCATTCACGTGCGTTCACATGCACACGAGAGAGCGACAGCAGTAAAAACAAATGCTGAATCAAAACTTTTTAAAATCCTGAATCAATATTGGTGTTACTTTTGCAGGCTGGAGGAAGCATGACACCATGGCTGGAGTATTTCTTTTAGACAGGTAATGTTATGTTTTAAAATGCAAAGCTTATGTACATTTTGTTGTTTTATGAATGAGATATACACATGAAAGTGTTGTTCAGCCACTGAAATCTTCTGGCGAAATGACGACTATTTTCAGTTTCATAAGAGACCTTTTACAGCATCGATAACATAGATTTTTATTTAGCTTAACAACAAAACATCAGTAAAGAGCGCTATTCCGCCTGCTTTACCAAGGCCAAATTGGTTTTATATTCATGATTAATTTTTAAAGAATGACAACCTCTGACGCGCTCCCTATATTGTTTACTATGGTACTTTAATTATTTGGTCTGAAATAGCATGTAAGTATGGCTTAGTAATAAGTGTAATTCCCTGCACGCTGCCGGCCAACAACTAAGCATAGCTGTTTTAAGACAAAATGAATGAGAGAGCAAGACCAGTGATCCTTGCATGCATGAAATATTGCACATTATGACAAGTTTTGCTTGCTACACAACTAAAATGTGCTAGATATAATACAGTCTTTTGTACTATAAAACTGGCGAATGACATGACTACTGTTATCTTTAAGGTGCTATCTGGGTAACTATCCGGGTTGAGTACTGTTATCTTTAAGCATGTTAGTGATTTCAGGATGTATGGCTTTGGACGGCAGGGGAGGGACTGTGTTTTTAAAGCTATTATGCTAATTAACATTTTGGCCGATCACATACTTTAGGGCCTGTTCACACCAAGCACAATAACTCTAAATATAGCAATAAATATGTTTGCATCCACAAATACAGACAGTAAAAATATGTATTTTTAGATTCTGTCCACGAATATTTAAAAAAAAAAAAAAAATTCCCACCTTTTTATTTAAAAAAAAACTGTCCACGTGAAAATGCAAAAATTGCACTGTGATACATGTTAAGGGCACATCAATCCAACAGGTGGTGATAAAAGCCTTTTATGCTGGGTTCACACCAATGACTGTAAAAAAATATGGACAATGCACCAGCGTCCCATTGAACCCATTGAACACAAAACGATGGCAAAACGCCTCATGACGGGTACAAATTGTTGCAAAAGACTGCTGAAATTGGAGCCTGGGCATGCGCAGAAGGGACTACCTGATGGAGCCAGAGGTGTAGCCGCGGAATCAAGCTTTCAACCAAATGCTTGTACATCAAATCAACCACGTTCCCCGAACTTCTCACTTGACCGCACTATATACTATATATATATATACATATATATACACTATACTATATATCTACACTATAACAAAGGCTTGCTGAATAAATATAAGCATTACATTTAAAAACACTTAATAATATACAACTTAAAAACTGTGTGATGTAAATTGTTTTTAATAATTTAATAAAAACAATATGTTGGACTGCAAAATAAACAATCTTTCATACATTCTAGCCTAAGTTAGACTCAGCTATGAACACAAAAAAATTTCTCTTATTGCGGGTTGTTGGTATTTATTATCTTCACAGGGGTAGACATATTGTGTGTAAAATTTGAACAATAACATATAAAAAACCCGTAAATTTTAGAAAAGGTTTTTAATGTTTAATTACCGATCAACAGCACCCAAAATATACACACCATGGACAACTATTTGCCATGCAGGAAAAATCGTGTGTTTAAAACATATAAATACAGCAAGATTTCTAAATATCAACAGGATATTTACACATCCCCTGCCTGCACTATATAAAATAATCCTTATTAATTTGTACAATAAACTTTAACTGATGTCTCTAAGCTGCTGCAACATCGCTTCAATATTGTTTATCATTTTTTGCCTCCGTTTTCATTTGGTTAATTTGATGCCTCAATATCTGGCAAATAAGAATTTACCTTCATTTCATTGTTTAGTAGGTGTTTTCAAATCAAAAGCCAATGATACATGATGTAGGCCGATATAAATAATATATAACATTTACAGCTCTATTTGTTTTGTTTTTTGTATCTAGAACATTAATATTTTATAACATTAAATTCAGTAGATTAACCCAATCACATGCTGAAACTCAAAATGACAGAGACGTCCTTTAAATCAAGTTTAAATAACATTACAGGAGATCAATCTGGACATAGGCTAACATTAGTTTTGTCTTCCTAATTATTATTTCAGACCCATAAAAAGAATTACTGCTAGATAGCGATTACCTGTATTTTCCCTGTCATGGCTAGGTGTATATCAGCAAACTAATAAAGCCCGATAAAGCCCTCACTTTACCGAATAAACAGTGATCCGTCCTGATCCTGTATGTCAGAAAGTATAGTTTACTGCTGAACTAATTTTATCATGGTAAAAAAACACAGAAATGTATTAATAACACTTCAATCTTCTTCCAAAGCTCTGACGGTCTGTTTAGAGAAACTGTCAATCCCAACTGTCAATCACAATGACACGCTCCCTTTTTATAGCATTAAATTACTGCCTAAAAACAAACTGTTTACAAAAATGAAGATCTGCACCTATATCAGCATGATAACCAGTGCCTTAATTAACCAAAACCATCTTTCAGGACATTTTATTGTAAGTGTAATCATTTTTTTTATTTGGGCTTAAGTCTCGTTCATTAACACGGAGGAGGCGGGCTTTCTGACTTGTACTGCAGCCAGCCCCCAGCATGCGATCTGATGGCCGGGACCTTCACTCAAAAGGAGGCGTGAGACACACTTGGTTCACACCAATGCATGTTTTAAGTATTTGCTTGAGTACACTGCATACTGATCAATGCAAAGGACGAGGAATGTGCAACACTTTTGCCATGAACATGTGGAATTTGCCTCAATTGCATCTTGAGCATTTGGTGTAAACCCAGCAGTGTTGGCCAATCAGAAAGGAGACAACACCACAAACCCTGACAAAATTAGGCAAAATCTCCGGTTGTAAAGTCCAATATTTTCCTCAACATATCATTTGGGTGTACACATTTGGATTCTGATCTTAAGTTATTTTGTTAGATTAGTTTTTTAGACTACTTTAGGCTTTGATACTGACAATTCTAATATGTATGTGCAAATATATTATTGTAAAGCATCCTATAGAAACTCATTCATTCATTCATTTTCCTTCGGCTTAGTCCCTTTATTCATCAGCGGTCGCCACAGTGGAATGAACTGCCAACTTATTCAGCATATGTTTTACACAGCGGATGTGCTTCCAGCTGCAACCCAGTACTGGGAAACATCCATACAGTCATTCACCCACATACACCATGGCCAATTTAGTTTATTCAATTCACCTGTACCGCATGTAAAGTATATTTATGTTCATACATGATGTGAACTACTGCAAAATAAAACACCTTTACAAACATAAATTGTAGTACACGAAACAATTCCTTTACATTTGCTGGAATGAACACTGAACAGGAATGGAATAAAGTAAGTATAAAATAGACACGAACAATATTGGCGTTCAGTGGAAGAGATCACTCACGTTCAGCAGGGCTTCCTGTCTCTGCGGGAGGGAAGACAGCTGTGATTCTGAGTGGTAAAGGGTCATGCCCTTCCTCAGGGCTCGCAGGTCTCCCGGATTATACTGTTCAATGACACAAGAGGGAGAGAGAGAGACACACTATAAATCAGTGCATTTAAAGGATGAAAACAAAACAAAACAAAAAGTTAGCAAAATAAATAAGTTGTCATAAGAAATCAAAGCCAGTGTAAGGAAACATCACAGAGAGAAAATGAGAACCTATGCTTCAGTTAAATGACAGTAAAAAGAAAATCTGCTGTTTATTTACAATTGGCTAGCACTTAGCTATTCACTAGCTTCAAAAATGTTAAAATAATTCTTGAGTTGCTATTGATAGGTATCCTTAAAAAAAAACATTTTGAGATTAAAGCTTTCTTTCTTTTCAATCAATTAATATCTGCACATCTTGGGCCAAAACATATGCTTGGGTTTGTTTCTAAGATGGCTGCTGAGTGAATTGACTACTATTAGGATTCTTCGCAGTCATACCCATTTTATTTGCTACAATTCAAATGAGAGAGATTCCTACTGAATATTTTTGGCTTCCAAACTTTTTATCACCTGATTCCTATTTGTATTATGATCAACATATTAATGATGTCTTTAGTATTGCAAGTGTTGAAGGTCATCAAATTATCTGTTAGAAAAGGAGAAAAATAAGAAAAAGGTAAAAAAGGAAGTGAAAATTAACCAAACTTTTCAGTTTGTTTTAAAATTAACTATGATAAAATCATTTCATGTGTTCAGTGTTTTATAATACAGTATATTTTCTCATCATATTATTTAGTAAACTGTTGCTATAAATTCCCCGCTAAAAACAGCTTAAACCAGCCTAACCTAATTGGCTGGTTTTAGCTGGTTGACCAGCCTGGTTTTAGAAGGGTTTTGGCCATTTCCAGGCTAGTTTCCAGCCACATCCAACCTGATTTTAGCTGGTCAGGCTGGGAAATGACCAGCTAAAACCACCATGACCAGCCTGGTTTAAGCTGGACATAGCTGGTTTTAGCTGGGCTCCCAGCCTGGCTAGGCTGATTAGGCTGGTTTTAGCTGGTTATCTTCCAGCCTTGATCAGCTAAGACCAGGCTGGAAATGGCCAAAACCCTTCTAAAACCAGGTTGGTTGATCAGCTAAAACCAGCCAATCGGCTTAGGCTTGTTTAAGCTGTTTTTTCTTCAGCAGGCATAGTTGCATAAAACAACGTTATTGGGTCGTTTGTTTATATTACTAATGCTTTTGTGTTACTGTAGAAACTATAGAATACCACAACAAATTAATTCAAGTTCATGTCAATTCTGTTACTATAGTATGGTTCAAAAACCAAATTACATTATTTACTAAAATTACTACAGTATTTTTAAACTAATAAATGAACTGATTTTGGCTCAAACATATAAGGATGTACACTGGTATTTGCTTTTCAGTTCTTCACAGAGATGACGTTAATCCTGTTTTGAATCAGCCACTATGCTAACACATATGCGTTTGTAGCTCCGCCCTCTTTTGAAAAATGGGCTGGGACCACAATCTCATTTGAATTTAAACCACATTTAGAATCAAATCCTAAAAGCAGCAAATTCAAAGAGATACAAAATTTTGTGTACAACTTTGTGGGCTATTTTTAAGCTGAAACTTCACATACACACTCTAGGGACATCAGATACCTAATTTACATCTAGTAAAAAAGGCGCATAATATGTCCCCTTTAAAAGTAAACGTTTATCATCAATTGTATTTACTGGATGTATAATGTTGCTGAATATCATCCAGACTGAGATTAAGACTGAGTTTTAAAATAAGACTTGTGCTCTACTCAACTATCCTTTATTTATTAAGTTTCATTTGAGATTCCAAGTTTTAATGTGTAACACAGGATTACTACAGCAAACCCACACAGGCTCCTGCCTTTTTTCTTTCTTGTCCAGGTATTTTTGTTCAGAACTTAAGTCTGAATCTCTTCATGCTGCCATAATAGGAACACCCACTAGCTGCAGCCGCCATCATCTCTAATTACAGTGATCCTTATGACATTTTCATGTCTGCCTTTCATGCTATCTCAATGCATGTGATCACTGTAGGAAAGACCTATAAATAACCATATCACTCTCTTTCAGGAGAGAAATTGTGTTTTTGGATGGCTGCAAGGAAGATGTGAACTTCACATAAGCACGCCGCAAACCTAAACATACTGTATCACCCGATAACCATCTATGGTATTTAGGACACCTTGAAACAAGGCTGGTGTACTTGTACAGACAAGAATCATTTTGTTTGTATGCATGTTTTATATTATTTTTTTATTTGATAAAGAATGTTGATTAAACTTACCAGAAAATGTTGTGTGTTTGCTGAAGGGATGTTTAAGATACAATGTATTTTCAAAAGTTTTGGGACATCTGTCTTTACATGTACATGAACTTTAATGTCATCCCAATATTAATCCGTAGGGTTTAATATTGGCTCACCCTTTGCAGATTTAACAGCTTCAGCATTTCTGGGAAGGCTTTCCACGTGGTTTAGGAGTGTGTTTATGGGAATTTTTGACCATTCACTAATGTTGGACAAGAAGGCTTGGCTCTCAATCAAATATGAAATTCAGGTGTTAAAGAAAGCTCACCAGATTACATCTGACATACCCCATCCTCTTTTTGATTAATATCAAATCCTTTCCGAAAAAGCTTGGTATGGGGTCCCTTTGGCAAAGATCAGATTTGATATTTAATTTGTTCCTATGCTTCTGATATCCTGGATTTTAATGGGAAGAGGTATTTGCTGTTTTTAGTACCGTTAATGTTGTGTGATGTTTGTCTTATGTGTGTGGTGTGTTTCTCAACCACATTCCTGGAGGACCCCCAGCTGTGCACATTTTCCATGTCTCCTTGCCCAAACACACCTGATTCATATCACCAGCCCATTGACAGAAGCTGAAAGACCTGTAATGGGTGTGACGGACAAAGGAGACATCCAAAACATGCAGTGCTGGTGGAACGTGGTTGAGGAGCTCTGATATACATGGCGTAAATTTGTTACGCTGAAGAACAAATCACCCCAAAAGTGGAAAATAAAGTTTACAGTAACAGTTTCTGCTCTAATTAATCACAAATATGTTTGAGTCAAGGTCTGGGGTCTGTTCTTCGTACCTTGCTTAAATGATTTAATATAATTTGGCAGATCCTGGATCTTTTAATCTTGATAACTGATCTCTGGCAAATTTGGTTCCTCAATCAAGTTCTCTGAATCAGATTAAATGTCTGGATAAATTGATCTGAGATTGCTGCGTGTGTTGTGAAAGACAGATCTATCAATCCTCAAAATCATGATCAGCAATGCAATGATTTGCTGATGGCACAGCAGCATAATGACATCATCTGATTAATATTCAATTATCCATGTGAGCAAAATTACATAAAATTCATTGTAAATGATTTGTTAAATATGACACACAATAACTTTCCACCTTTGTTGTGTGCTGCAGGCTTTACACTTTCATGTGTCAAGAGTATTTAGCAATTTATTTCGTTTTACAGTTAGAGCGGTTTTCTTTATTATAGTAGCCATAGTTGTATTATAGTAGCAGGTTTCTTAATCGGTATAAAGAATAACTGGATGTTTAAATTGATTTTGCATCACAAAACCATTTAGATATTGTTAAAGGTGTCTGCAACCTTTGTGAACCATCATATCACCATCATATTAACCGTCAAAACATGTTCATGACTGAATAAATGTAATATTCCTTTAAAAAAAGCTGCATATTGTGCACGTCTATTATCATAAACAAATTGTACTAAAGCGATTGTACATGTTTGTCTCTAAAAAGTTCATTTCAATAAATTTTCTCTTTGAACCACCAGGTGGTAGTCTTTGTACTTTTATTTCAGAATGCAGATTGCATAAGTTTCATTAACATATATTTTTTGACTTTATATACTGTATATAGTTAAACAATATATATTTACTACTTTCCCAGGTATGTACAACTACTACTACTGTAAGAAAATTATAACAGTAATAATTTCGGTAAAATTCTGTAAATACTTTCAGTATTATCTTTGCTTGAAATGACCTGATCTAATCCTGTTTATATAAAATGGGCCTGCTCCCGAGCAGGTTTGAGCTACCAGAACTGTTGCTATGACAACAACTCTCTCTAGTTTTAAAGAATGAAATGATTCTGAATCAGGTCAAATAATCAACAACCAAATCCAGCTAACTGAGTAATCCACGTACGAAGAACAGACCCCTGGGCTCAGTGCGGGTCAGTCATTCAAACAAACAATCTCATCTATGTCTTTATGGACCTTGCTTTGAGCACTTTTGAGCAGTCATTTTGATGCAGGAACATCTCCAAATTGTTACAAAGTTGAGAGTATGAAATTCTTCAAAATCTCCTAGTATTCTAAAGCATTGATAGTCATTAGAAATAAAGCACCAAGCCAAACATCTGAAAAACAAGGCCACACTATATACGTACATGGTATTTACCAATTTGGTTTGGTTGCTGATGTTCCCAACTACTTCCACTTTGTTGTAATACCACAACAGTTGACTGTGGAATATTTAGTTGTTAGAAAATTTAACCAATAGACTTATTGCACAGGCAGCAACTAGGTGTAATGATAGGAATGTACTCGTCCCCAAAAAAAGTTATGGTAGGGGGTCATGATTCAGTTCATGACAGTACTGTAAGTCCAGATGTGCCAATCACTAAAGTTTGGCAAAAAAGAAAATGGAAGATGCAGCACTCCAATATGGTTCTGCCATGTTAATGTTGTCATGCCAACATGCTAATGTAAACAGAAGCTTGTCCCACATCTGAGTTGTTCTCATTGGCCCACTGCTTCGCACTGACAGTTGTAAGCGTCACTACATGTAAAAAAGTTGAAACTGTTTTATCTTGACGCACCATCTAAAAAACACTGTGGTGCTCATGTGTGAGAAAGGCACATGTGTATAATGGTCACCCACGTCCCTCAACCTTGTTTATATAAAAAATAATAGAAATATAATATTCTGTCTCATTTCATGCGCATGCAAGTCAGTCACTTCTCTATACAAACACACAGACAAGACTGAACTGTTGTCGTTTAACGCCATTGTTGTCCACCTCACCCATTGTCATGGATGGACCTTTTCATTAAGAGACCATTTTCATTAAGAGATTTTGAAGCTTACTAGATCTTAAAAGTTAATACACAATTATTCCCTGCTGAAAAAAAAAAACAGCTTAAACCAGCCTAGGCTGGTTGTAGCTGGTTGACCAGCCTGGTTTTAGAGGGATTTTGGCCATCTCCAGCCTTTTTTTGGCCATCAACCAGCTAAAACCAGCTTAGGCTGGTTTAAGCAGTTTTTTTCAGCAGGGTTGTTTTCTGTTGCTGAACATAATTATTTTTTCTGTTGCTGAACATAATTATAATTTTTTTTATTTATCATTAGTGTTTATTTTGTGCTTTTCCATCACAAGAAGTTTTTCAGTTCTCTAGCTGATTGTAACAAAACGCTTCTGCCTCTTCAAAAGAATCAGAAGAAAAGCAAGCACTGGTGGTTTGATGATTATCCCTGTTGTACCAAACCCGTATCGAACCGTCATCCACTTAAATCACTTAAATCACAGATTCTGGAGTACATTACAGGTCTCAAGAAAATGATAAATGATCCTGAATAAAACAAATACATTTATAGAGATGGTATATAAGTATATAATTTCACTCACCTGGCAAATGGAGGCCATGTATATGGTTTGTGAGCGCAATTAAGTGCACACAGCGTGCCATATCATCTGATAATTGTAAGAAATAATTCCAAAAAGCAACTGACTGTGTAAAGCCACATATGTTATGAAGCGGACAGGAGACAGAGGTAAGGAAACGTTAGGGTGTTTATTAAATGACAACAAGGAGCACATGAAGGATAGCCAGGAGGATCAGGAATGATGTTGGGGTCTTTTCCTCCGTGGCTGGGTAATAGGAATACACGAGGATGGACAGCACACACCAGATACAGCTGACAGAGGATGACACAGACTTGGAAGGACTGGAAGACAGGACGATTCGGGAGGACCAGGAAGACTAGGAGGAATACAAAGAGAACAGGTAAGTAAATCGTTTGTTTTAGCTGAGGATGACTACGCTGAGTGGTCGCTCAGTTGTCCGCTTTCGTCGAGACGAGCCCGGACAATGAGCGACTGGAGTGCTGTGCTTTTATCTGGTGCTCGTGAATGTGATGCAGCTGTGTGCTCATTAGAAGTCAGGTGATGGTGATCTTCGTGAGTGGGGATCGTGAGAGCCTGACCAATCCGTGACAGTACCCCCCTCCCCAGGGCCCGCTCCTGAGGGCCGACACCTCCGACGCCGTGGTGGTCTCCCTCTGCTTCTAGGCGCTGGGAACTCAGGGTGGCTCTCATGAAACTCCACCATGAGACTAGGATCGAGAATATCAGCTCTGGGAACCCATGTCCTTTCTTCGGGGCCGTACCCTTCCCAGTCCACCAGGTACTCCAACTGGCCACCACGACGTCGGGAACGCAAGATCTCCTTCACTGCGTAGACGGCTCCTTCTTCTAGGAGCAGTGGAGGAGGGGGTTCCTCTTCGTGGTCAGGCTCTGTGGAGGGAAGAACAGGATCGTGATAGGGTTTCAGGAGTGATACGTGGAATGTAGGGTGAATACGGTAGTGAGAGGGTAATTGTAGTTTGTAGGTGACGGGGTTAACCTGTTCCACGATGGTGAAGGGACCAACAAATCGGGGACTTAACTTGCGAGAGGGCAGTCGCATGCGTATGTCCCGGGTGGATAGCCACACCTTTTGTCCGGGTGTGTATCTGGGTTCTTCAGACCTTCTTCTATCGGCGGTTACCTTGCTTCGACGGACTGCCCTCTGCAGATGTTGATGAGCCTCGTCCCAGACTCTCTCGCTCTCCCGGAACCAGTGATCCACTGCGGGGACATCAGATGGTTCGCCATCCCAGGGAAAGAGCGGTGGTTGGAAGCCCAGGACGCACTGGAATGGCGTGAGTCCGGTGGAGGGTTGCCGCAGTGAATTTTGGGCATATTCTGCCCAGCCCAAATACTGGCTCCAGGAGCTCTGGTGACCACTGCAGAAGGTCCTCAGGAACCGTCCCACCTCCTGAATCTTCCTCTCTGTCTGCCCGTTGGTTTGGGGATGATATCCAGAAGAGAGGCTGACGGCCACACCTAGGAGCTTGAAGAAGGCTTTCCATAGACGTGAGATGAACTGTGGACCTCTGTCCGACACAATATCTTCTGGAATACCAAATGACCTGAAGACTTGATTAAAGATATTGTCGGCTGTTTCAAAGGCTGTGGGAAGACCTTTCAGAGGGATTAGTTTGACAAACTTTGAGAATCTATCTACGATGACTAGAATACAGGTATTACCTTCTGACGAAGGGAGGTCAGTGATAAAGTCCACTCCTAGGTGTGACCAGGGACGGTTCGGAATCGGCAAGGGATGGAGCTTTCCAGCGGGTAGATGACGTGGGCTCTTGGATTGGGCACAGTCCTTACAGCCCTGAACATATTGCCTCACATCCCTTGCCATGTTTGGCCACCAGAATCGTTGGGATACTAGCGAGAGAGTATTGTTGATCCCTGGATGTCCAGTGCCTAGCGAGGTATGTAAGGAGTGGATCAGATCTACCCGGTGTTCAGGTGGTATGAACTGCCGATGAGGAGGGCATCCCGGCGGAGCAGGGGCTTCCGGAGTGGCAACGACTGGAGGAGCGTTCCAGGTGATCGGACAAATGGAGATGTGTTCGGGAAGAATCTTCGTTGGGAGTTCTTCATGATCGTGATGCTCGTGTAAACGAGAGAGAGCGTCTGCTCTTAGATTCTTGGGTCCTGGACGATAGGAAATGGAGAAATCAAAACGTGAGAAGAAAAGTGACCATCTGGCTTGACGTGGACATAGTCTCTTGGCCTCTTTGATATATTGGAGGTTTTTGTGATCTGTGATCACCTGGAACGGATGTTTGGCTCCCTCCAACCAGTGACGCCACTCCTCCAAGGCTAGCTTGATTGCTAGAAGCTCCCTGTCTCCTATGCTGTAATTCTGCTCCGCCGGGCTCAACTTCCGAGAGAAATAGGCACAGGGATGCAGTCGGGGCGGTGTATCATGATGTTGGGATAATACTGCCCCGACGCCGGTGGTGGATGCGTCCACTTCCACCACGAAAGGAAGATTTGGGTCAGGATGAGTCAGGAGTGGGGCCCTTGTGAACTCCTTCTTAAGAAGGCGGAAGGCTGCGGCTGCTTCTTTGGTCCACTCCAGTCCTTTGGGTTTACCCTTGAGGAGATTAGTGAGAGGTGATGTAATCCTGCTGTAGTCCTTGATAAACCGTCTATAAAAGTTAGCAAACCCAAGAAACCTCTGGAGCTCCTTAATGGAAGTGGGTTCTGACCAGGATAGAACAGCCTCAATTTTCTTCCCATCCATACGTATACCGGTTTGGTCAATGATGTATCCCAAGAAATGAATCGACTTCTGGTGGAATGAGCATTTCTCCGCTTTGAGGTAGAGGTGATGTTCTCTCAATGTGTGTAGGACCTCCGCAACGTGTTGGCGATGTTCGGCCTCACTCCGGGAGTAAATGAGGATGTCATCTATGTACACTATTACAAAGTGGTGAAGAAACTCCCGGAGGACTTCATGAATGAAGTTTTGGAATACGGAGGGGGCGTTGACCAGACCGTAAGGCATGACCTCATATTCATAGTGGCCAGTAGGGGTCACGAATGCTGTCTTCCATTGGTCCCCCTCACGTATTCTTATCAGATTATACGCGCTGCGGAGGTCCAATTTAGTGAAGACTTTAGCTTCTCGGAGCTGTTCCAAAGCGGCTGGTACCAGAGGAAGGGGATATCGGTATTTTTCTGTACCGTTATTTAGGACCCTGTAGTCGATGCATGGACGCAGCCCTCCGTCCTTCTTGGCCACAAAGAAGAAGCTTGAGGCGGCTGGTGATTTTGAGTGACGTATGTACCCCTGACTCAGAGCCTCCCTTATGTAATCTTCCATTGCCTGATTCTCTGGAAGCGAGAGCGGGTAGATCCTACCTCTTGGCAACTGGGCATCTGGAACTAGGTCGATCGCGCAGTCCCATGGCCGATGCGGCGGTAGCTGGGAAGCTCTCTTGGGGCAGAAGACATCATGAAAGGAGCTGTACTCCTTAGGAATGTGGATAGACTGCTTCTCAGGAGGACTCTCGACCGATGTTGTAAACAAAGAAATGGGGTTCCGACCTTGAAGAGGGAGATTTGGAAAACAGGTAGGTGTACATCCAGATCCCCATTTCTTTATCTCTCCTGTGCCCCAAGAGATGATGGGATCGTGCTTCACCAGCCACGGGCGCCCTAGAATGATGTCCATATTTGCACCCTCCAGAACCAGAAATTGAATCCTCTCTTGATGTAACAACCCCACTTGAAGAAGGATGTCTTCGCATTGTCGATGGATACGGGTCGAAGATCGAGTGCACTGGGTTATCGGTTGTATCTGGTATATATGCGAGGACGCCTCAGTACGTAGGTGGAGTTGACGACAGAGGGATTGGGAGATGAAGTTCCCTGCTGACCCGGAGTCGATGAGGGCTGTGACAAGGAGAGAAATAGAGGCAGTAGTTATTTGTACGGTGGTAGTAAGTGGTTTACATTGTTCAATATTCGTACTGAATACACTCACTGAAGTCCGAATGGGACGAAGGGGACACTCCATACGGGTGTGTCCACTGACACCGCAGTATAGACACAGACCCCGGGTCAGCCTCCTCTGTCGTTCCGCTGATGTCAGTCTTCCAGACTCTATTATCATGGGTTCTGGTTCTGGAGAGGCTGT
This sequence comes from Danio aesculapii, assembly GCF_903798145.1. Lineage (NCBI taxonomy): Eukaryota > Metazoa > Chordata > Actinopteri > Cypriniformes > Danionidae > Danio > Danio aesculapii. Next base: position 17,099,560 of record NC_079454.1, on the reverse strand, counting down.
TGACTCAGGCGATTGGAGGAGTGCAGACGAGGGGGTGATGGTGTCCTGTTGATAGGAACGGAGACGATCGGAACATCGGAGAGAATGTTGGATGAATCTCTCCAGACCCATAGTATCATCTAATGTGGCCAGCTGGATTCGGAGAGTGGGTTCCAAGCCGAGCCGGTACGTGGTCAACAACGATCTCTCATTCCATCCACTTGCAGCTGCTAGAGTGCGAAACCGGAGAGCATATTCCTGTGTAGATAGAGTACCTTGCTTTAGATGATACAGCTGCTCTCCAGCGGCTACTTCCCCATCAGAACGTCCAAACACCTCTTTGAAATACTCCGTGAAGGTAGTGATGGAATTCATGACCGGCCCGGCTTGGTTCCAGATCGTCTCAGCCCATTTAAGTGCAGGTCCAGAGAGTAGTGATACGATGTAGGCGATCTTTGACTTATCTGTGGGATATAGAGAAGGTTGCATTTCGAATATGAGGGAACATTGTAACAGAAAACCATTGCACTCCCCCGCTCCGCCTGAGTAGGGCGCTGGTCGGGCCATGGGACTGGAAGGAAGGGCCGAAGAAGAAACTGTGGAGGCGGAAGTGCTCGGTGCTGGTGGTGCGTTGGAAAGTGGAGCTGGTGGCTGTAGAATCCGCTTCAACTGGTCCACCAGCTCTTGAAAGTGATCGGGGGTGCTCATGTTGTCGTCGTTAAAGGTCCGGGCTTCTGTTATGAAGCGGACAGGAGACAGAGGTAAGGAAACGTTAGGGTGTTTATTAAATGACAACAAGGAGCACATGAAGGATAGCCAGGAGGATCAGGAATGATGTTGGGGTCTTTTCCTCCGTGGCTGGGTAATAGGAATACACGAGGATGGACAGCACACACCAGATACAGCTGACAGAGGATGACACAGACTTGGAAGGACTGGAAGACAGGACGATTCGGGAGGACCAGGAAGACTAGGAGGAATACAAAGAGAACAGGTAAGTAAATCGTTTGTTTTAGCTGAGGATGACTACGCTGAGTGGTCGCTCAGTTGTCCGCTTTCGTCGAGACGAGCCCGGACAATGAGCGACTGGAGTGCTGTGCTTTTATCTGGTGCTCGTGAATGTGATGCAGCTGTGTGCTCATTAGAAGTCAGGTGATGGTGATCTTCGTGAGTGGGGATCGTGAGAGCCTGACCAATCCGTGACAACATAAAACAAAACAAAACAAAAATACGATGTTTATGCCGAGTTCAGCGGTTAATCAGCCAGAATCAACTGAGGTGAAGTGACGGCGACCACAGAGACCTAGCTGTCACTCAAGTGGCCACATCCTTAATTATGCAGACAAAAATATAACTTAATATAAACAAAACGAATAAGTTATAAAAAAATTCACCCTCTCACAGTTGTCATAAAGGGTAATATTAGCTATATACACCAAAATCGTTCTTTGTACCAGGCTGTAAACACCTTTTTTTCTGCTGTAAAGTTGGCCATTTTAACATTGGGGTCAATAGAAATGTGGGAATGTGCAAAACTTCAATGAATTGCAGTTTCAGTTACTTCCATATTTGCTTCACGAGGGACAGCAGGAGGTTGCCGCTTGGGGTTGTTCCAAATCTAGCGGCAATACAGTGTATGTATTAACATAACATTACTGTAACATATATTAACATATTTAAGAAGCATTTGTTATGAACTCCAAGAAAACACTGTAAAATGTACAGTTAATATGAAGTAATTTTTTCATACTGAATTTGTTTTTTTCCTGTATTCTTAATTATATGTTGTGATTTAGTGTTAAAGGAAATGTCTGAAACTTGGAAATGATCATTGTTTGTAATGCATTGTAATGCAAGTACATTTCTTGAGAAATGGAAACATGGAAACCTTTTTATAACTAACAGAAAACATAGTATAACCCTCAGTGACCAGTGGAGGGTGTGTTTGTGCTATGTTTACTAAAGAAGCTTGGCCAAATTCATATTTGTTGTGCAAGCGTCATGGTTAATTGTTTAAGATATGTTTACATTTATACAATGCAATCCCACATGAAAAAAAGTATTTACAACACATTCTTAATGAATGTGGTGTATTGAAGTATAATATACCATATATAGTTGTACTAAAATTTTGTGTAATTTCTTTACATTAGTTGTTGTATAAATCACAGCAACTATAGAATTATCACAACAGATTAATTAAAAAAACTCTATAATATTTTATATAAATGACTATAGTATTTTTTCATGTTGGATTATATACAACATAACCCACATTTCACAAGTGTAATGCTTTAATCATTCTCTTTTCAATACATTTAGTAAAAAAAATCTTGTTTTTGTTCTTTTAAGCCAATCCAATCGCCCTGGGGGAGTGTCAGAATTCCTGTAGAATGACATTAGGTTTAGTCAGTGATAACAGAAATGGGTTCAGCCTCTGAAATACCTGCACTGCTGGAATGCAACCTATTCAAAGGGCCAAAATTCTTTACCTGGGTGAATAGTTGCTCTGACAACATCATACAGTAATTAGTAAAACATATGAATACAAAGACCTGTGCTTAAGTAATAAAAGGATTTAGTTAAGCATGTACGACAGGACTTTTTAACAAACCTTTTACTAGGTATGGGTTCCATCAATTAATTTTGTCACTACAGACTTTCAGTAGACTTTTATAATTTGGCAATAGTGCTTTACAACAAGGTTCATTCCTATACTTCCCCCCAGCTATAAATTATTGACAAACACTGTAACTTGTTCTAAAAATGTTCTACATTTAGTTTTGTTTTTTCTTTATGAACACAGAAATGTTTTATGTGAATTCCCAAGGTCTGGCACTAATTATAGAGTTGCTTTAAAACAGACATAGCATTCAGACAACCCAATAGATTTACCATTTCTTATATAATGCAATTCAACTGTATTCGAACATGACAGACAGTGCTAAAACACAGCCTGCTGCATTTTATGGGATAGTGCTTAAGATAGATATAAGAGTCTTTTCATTAAAAATTCAGATACGTACACATTCATCTTTACATCTATTAGTTTGTTAGACATGAAAATTTGATGCTGCACTACCTGTGCTGTTTAAATAAAAGATAAGATCGAAAAGATGTTTCGACACAGAGGGACAAGCATATGAGCTCATGCGCCAAAGCCCCCGAGCACAGTAGCATGTTAGCACAAGCACTTAGCCTAGCATGCCATTATACACACCAGCCTTTTAAGTCACGAAGGATGTGAACAGAGAAACACTATAAGAAACAAGCAAGATAAGCGCTTAGAAGAAACAGAGTCCACCACCACTTAGTAAAAGTGTGATAAAGTTACCTTCATGGACAGCTTTGATAAGCTGTAGCGGCTACAGGGCTAGAGGACACAAGAGACATTTACAAACCAATTAAACAAATACATTTCCACAGTTTCTTCATTGGTTACCTATTCAAATAGTTTCACTTTAATCTCAAACTAAATTCTTGGAGGGCCACAGCTCTGCATAGTTTAACTCCAACTCACGCCTACCCAATAGTTTCTAGTGGTCTTGACCGCTTTGATTAGTTGGTGTGTTTCAGGTGTGTTTAATTAGGGTTAGAGCAAAACTGTGCAGTGCTGTGGCCCTACAGGAATCAAGTTTGAGATCTATAGCTTAAGAAATCTTGAGTACTTTTTTTTTAAAGTGCAAAACCAGTGTTTATGTATCTGCAACCACAATGTTTGGACAGCAACAATGTATGTCCTACAACATAACCTGTCATCTGATGACCACATTTATATTGAGACACATGAGTAAAATGCAGTATCCATTTGAAATGGATACAGTTTGTTTTAATTTGGTGAGAAAGATTCATTATTAGTTCATTGTGATTTATTCATTCATTTAGTGTGTGTTTGTGTGTGTGTGTGTGTGTGTGTGTGTGTGTGTGTGTGTGTGTGTGTGTGTGTATACAGTTGAAGTCAGAATTATTAGCCCGCCAGAATGTTTGGCCCCTTGTTTATTTTTTCCCCCCAATCTCTGTTTAACGTAGAGAAGATTTTTTTCAACACATTTCTAAACATAATAGTTTTAATAACTCATTTCTAAAAACTGATTTATTTTATCTTTGCCATGAAGACAGTAAATAATATTTTACTAGATATTTTTCAAGACACTTCTATACAGCTTAAAGTGACATTTAATGGTCGGATGGTTTGTTCTGTGGACTATCAAAAAAAGAAATAGCTTAAAGGGGCTAATAATATTGACCTTAAAACTGCTTTTATTCTAGCCGAAATAAAACAAATAAGACTTTCTCCAGAAGAAAAAATATTATCAGACATAATGTGAAAATTTCCTTGCTCTGTTAAACATTTGGGTAATATTTAAAAAAGATAAAGAAAATCAAAGGGGGGCTAATAATTCTGACTTCAACTGTATATATACAGCTCTAGTAAATACCATTTATTTCAGGGGTTCCCAAACTTTTCCATATGAAGGGCCAAAGCCAAATATCATTGATAGCTTTGGGCCAAAGATAAATATACCAAACTATTTTGCATTGAAATAGCCATGGCTAATTTCCTAATTTATTTAATAATATTTTAAAAATTAATAAAAAGCATTACTTTAAACGTATTAACTAATGCAGTATAACTATTTAATGAGAAGTTATTGCAACAAAAACAAACAATCACATTTATAACACAGTAGATTTCAATGCTGAATACACTAGTTCAGCAGAATCTACCTTTTCCTTGATTTGCTCACCAAAGTCTCTGCATTGTCCTCTAGCCGTCGTATGTACATTTTAAAGTACATCAGAATAATTTTGCCATTTACATTAAAACATTTAATTTACAATAGTTTTCTGTAGCTTAACAATAAAACAAACAAATATAAGGTTACATTACATTTAAAATGACAATCTCTAAACCATTCTCAGATGGCATGGTGGGCCGAATCAAATAATACCATGGGCCTACTTTGGCCAACGGGCCCTAGTTTGGGCATCTCTGATTTATGTGTTTTGGCTATTCATTTACACAACATTTATGGTGCCTGGAAACATAAAAAATTGACTACTATTGAATGTGGCCTCCAGACTGTTGGGTTTCGGTTGCAACGCACGATGTGCTTGTTCAATTCCAAGCTCACGGTCCCAGGGTAAGTCCAATGCATTTTTCAGCAAGGTGTTCCAAAACTCGATCATATATGTGCCTTCTTTATCTTCAGGTATACCGTAGATTCTTAAATTGTCTCTACGGGCACGTCCATCCTGGTCGACCACTCTGGCTTCCAGGTTAGCTTGGCGCTCTGTCAGGCGTTTGATTAACATTAGTGTTTGATGCTAATTGTAACGCGGTGTCAGATTCACTGATTTTTTCCTCTGCTTCCTCCAACCTATCCTTTGTTCTTGAACTCATGAAATTCATAAGAATACACTGCAGACTGACTCCTTTCTCCATCGTTGTTTTAAATATTCCCAAGATTTCACAAAATCTCATTTTTAGTTTTCTTTTTTTACAAAACCATCGCGGAGCTAGAAAATTACGCTGTCATCCTCTTGGTAGCCTAACCGGAACTCCGGAAATATAAAAATGACTTTTCCATAGCACATTTTTGTCATAATGTTTTCACAAAATGAAATTGAAGCGATTATATTGTAAATGAAAAGATGTTCTTTTATCGGGCTATGATTCTTTGTGAAATGCAATATATACGTTATACATTTGAAAACAAATCCCAAATCAAATAAGTTACACAATTAAAAAAAAATTTTTATTTACTACACGACCATTAGAAAAATATGTTGTATATAGCAGTAGTCCCCACCCCCCTGGATCAATTGGTACCAGGCTGCACAAGAAATCATTAATTATTTCAGTTAAATTTATTATCTGAGTCTAAACTATCTTTTATTTAGAGAAAGGACTGTATTTTCTTGGTTACATCTTGAGCTCCAAAATTTAACCCACAAGCTAGCAAAATGAGTAAGAAACAGATGTCTCTGGAAAGTTTCTTTGCGAAGGGAAAATGCCCAGTGAAGGACCCAAGGATTGCCAAGGAATGGATCCGCAACGCATTTGTCAACAAATCGGGTGAATCCAGCATGTCTGTGCAAGAAGAAGATCAACTTCTGGAATCGCGATTGATGGCGGCCGTTCACATATCGCATGTTTTTCACGTCTTGTGTCCATGCACATTTCTCGCACCAGAATGTCGTGAGCGCACCGCAAGTCACATGACAAGACTGACTGATCATCTGAGGTTAAATACTTTGTATGGAACATACACATTTCGGTAGATGAATTACCTCAGACAAACACAGAACACCAAACACTTTAATTTTCTCCATAAATAAAACTTGTATATATTATAAAAAAGATTATAGAAAGATTATAAATACAAGTTGTATGAATGGAATTTGTACATACTACATCCGACATTTGTCATCATCACATGACCTATCCGTGTCAGTTGTGTCGCTTTCTTACCCATTTATGAATTCTGATGTGTTACATCAAAACTTTAAATCCCAAAAACTATATTTAAACACATTTGTCATGCATAACATTACAATAAAGGAAAATATCAAACTAACACACACCTAAGTTCCCAAGTCTATTTTGCTAATGATTATCTAATTGGTGATAGTGGATCAACAAAGTCTGTTATCCTTAAACTCACACAGGTGTCCAGACAGAGTAACTGCAGGTGTTCCTCATAATAAATATGAAGCATTAAATCTATTGTTTTATAATTGTGATCAGGTGCCAGTACATGAATGTCTGCTAAATAAATACTTTCTGGACCTTTTCATGATAATAGACCTTTTAATCTCAGAGTCACACAGGTGTAAAAGAAAAAAAAGAAAAATAAAAGGTCATCGATGACAACAGTTTAAACCACTTGTACGGAAAGCTTAGCATAGGTATCCTGGGAAATCAAGAGTTCAGCTCAGTTCATGTGCGCTCAGGACAGCATTCTCTGAAGGATTGAGCTCTCCTCTGAATTAATTACGCTTCAAGTGAATTCATTCCTACTCAGAGGACAGCAGCCCGTTTTCTCTTATTTGACCAGAGGGAGAAAGCAACTCTCTTGCATTTTAATCATAGCCTTACAAAGTGCTTTCCAACCTGGGGATAAAATGCTTTCAGACATTCAAAGCACTATGTTCCACATGTTCAGAGAAAGAGCTTTGCCTCGGAAAGTCGCAACAATTTAAGCGTATCGCCGTCTGCTACACCCACATCCACTGCGAGACGAAGGGGGGCTGGCGATGAAAACGTAATGAGGATATATGATTAAAAGAGAAAATTATTGCAGATCCAAGGACTTTTTTTCATGCCAGCAGCCCTACCAGCACTTTTGGATTTGCTTCTGCGAATATCGTGATAAAGGCTACCTACAAAGGCCTTCATTGGAACTGCTTTGTGTCAGTATTTCTAGAGCTCACACAGTGTTTTTTACTCTCACTACATTGTAAAGGAATAAGTCACGCAATGAACTGAAAATTTTTGCTGCCAAAAATCTATTCTGAAGAATTATGACTTTCTTTCTTTGCTGGAACACAAAATGTGAAGTGCTAAAGAATATTCTAGTAAAAGTTAAAGAGAATCTGGGTTGTTAAATGTAGTCAATTTTACACTGCGCAGGACTGTATCGCTTGGCATGGTTCTGCTTGCTCCGGTTTGGTTTGAGACAGCTTCCTTTGCATTTTCACTGCAGTTAAAGTGGGTGGGCTTATCGCTATAGTTGCGCCACCTCTACTGCTTTGACATAGTTGTAAACTAGTGTAAATTTTGACAGCATTTTTTGATTTTGTTTTAGTCTAAGAATTTAGATTGAAGTGTCATTAAGTTTTAGTAATATTTCTTAGGTCTTCCAAATCATTTTAGTTTTAGCTCAGATCATTATTTAGTTAAGATCATTTTTAATTAACCTTACAATCAACTACCGACAAAAGTCTTGTCGCCTATCCAAGTTTTAGGAACAACAAATAATAATTTGATTTTAGTTGATCGCTTGGTATCAGAAGTGGCTTTTATGAAAAGCAAAGGCCTCTAGATTACACTTATTTTACCAAAATAAAATATGATCATGGCTTGATTATTAATTATTTAATTAGGACAGTAAGGTCTGACTTTGCTTAGAAATAAGTCTGGTCATTTAACAGAAATAATGTATAGAATATAAAGTCATGGTGCAGTGGAAAAAGAATTAATATTGTGTATGACTCCCAAGAGCTTGAAGGGCTGCATCCATACATCTCTGCAATGACTCAAATAACTTATTAATAAAGTCATCTGGAATGGCAAAGAAAGCGTTCTTGCAGGACTCCCAGAGTTCATCAAGATTCTTTGGATTCATCTTTAATGCCTCCTCCTTCATCTTACCCCAGACATGCTCAATAATGTCCATATCTGGGGACTGGGCTGGCCAATCCTGGAGCACCTTGAACTTTTTTGCGTTCAGGAACTTTGATGTGGAGGCTCACATATGAGAAGGAGCGCTCTCCTGCTAAAGAATTTGCCCTCTCCTGTGGTTTATAATGTAATGGCAGCAAATGTCTTGTAATAGGCAGCAAATGGGCAGCAAATGTCTTGATGCCTCAGGCTGTTGATGTTGTAATCCACTCTACAGATTTCTTGCATGCCCCCATAACGAATGTAACTCGAAACCATGATTTTTCCCTCACCAAACTTGACTGATTTCTATGATAATCTTAGGTCCATGCAGGTTCAATAGGGCTTCTACAGTATTTGTGATGATTGGGATGCAGTTCAACAGATGATTCATTTGAAAAATCAACCTTCTGCCACTTTTCCAAACAATCAACTAGAAGTCAAGTTATTATTTGTTGCTCTTACAACTGGGATCGCAGACAAGACTTTTGACAGGTAGTGTAGATTTTTCTTCCAATTTAAGTTTTATCTGTACATTAGTGTGTTTGTCAGCACCAGTGGTCAGAGTACTGTATGAATGACCATTAAAACTCAGCTGTTTAACTTTGTGTTATTTTTAAATCTATTTTAAAACTGCAATTTTGGAGAGAAGGCGGCATGGTGGCTCAGTGGTTAGCATCGTCGCCTGACAGCAAGAATGTCACTGGTTTGAGTGCCAGCTGGGCTAGTTGGCATTTCTATGTGGAGTTTGCTACTAGTATTCGTGTGGGTTTCCTCCTAGTGCTTTGGTTTCCCCCACAGTCCAAAGACATGTGCCTTAAGTGAATTGGGTAAACAAAATTTGCCGTAGTATTTGAGTGCATGTGTGAATGAGAGAGTGTATAGGTGTCTCTCAATATTGGGTTGCGGCTGGAAGAGCATCCGCTGCATAAAACATATGCCGGAATAGTTGTCGGTTGTTGATTGTCTGCCGCTGTGGCAACGCCTAATAAATAAGGGACTAGGCTGAAGGAAATTTAATGAATTTTAAAGCGAATGAAGTGGTGCAATTGAGCATTTGGTGTGTTTGATGTGCTTCAAGCATGAATCGTGCTATTCGCTTGAGTTGGGAAATCTGAACTTTAGCGGAGATTCGCACCGTGTTAACCCATCAGGAGCTTGCTCTAGCATGGGCGTGATTATGACGTTGTGCTTGTTGTTGGTGTCCCGAGGGGAAATCCTCCTGTCGACACAGTACAACAGCTCATCAAATTGCTCGGCTCAGTCGGAAGCACAGCTGAAAGCTTCCATCATCCAGGTATAGTTTCTGGAGGAGTTGATGAACTCACAGCGGTGCACCTCTGAAAAGATCTAGTGGACTCAGACACGACACCGAATGAATATACGCTGTTTATCAGCCTTTCTTAAATCACACAAAGCACAGCTAATCTCTCAATAAAATCCATGTTAGCCATTTAGCAACAAAGCTAGAGTCACCGGGCAGACAGACACTCTGCCCATTATGCGAATCCGAATTTTGCAAATTTTGAAAACAGGACAAACGTGCGACACAAACCAGGCTCCAAGAGAGAGGCAACTGAAGCCACTGATGCTAATGATGTTCTTGAGCATTGGCATTGAAAATATAGCAGGTTTGGTGTCTTTTGTCACAAATCCAATGGATGTGACGATTCTCTAAGACCAATCATTGATCAACAGTGTGTGTACGTCAGGTTTTGGTAACCGTTTGAATCATTTGGAACCTCCCCTGAGGTGATACTTAAAAAGTACCAGGTACTAGGTACGAAATGCAGTGAGCCATACCAAACTAACCCCCAAAAGCCATACCAAACTAAACCAATCCATGCAACACCATGCAATGGAAATGTGCCTAATATGTTTTGTGCACCATATTTGAATCTTTCTAAAGCCATATAAGTGATGTGATGCCCAATGCAACCTGACATCTAAAACAACATGTTTGAATGGATATAGATGAATAACTTTAAAGAAAAGAAAATGTTAATGCTTGTAAAAGAATAGTCTTATGCTAGGTTGCTTTTGCTTGATCAAAAATAAAAAGTAAAAACAGCAATATTGTGAACTATTATTAATACAACTGAATATATTTTCTATTGTAATATAGTTTCATGTTTTTAAATACTTTGTTGATTTCTTCTGTAATGAAATTATTAAACTTTTCATACTGCATTTCTTATATTCTTTTGATTAATACACATTTTTTTTTTTGGAATACTTGATTCTGATTGGTCAATTACGAGTCACAACATTCCAAGGTATGTGCTTCCCATTTAAAAACTAATAACAGTTAAAACTAATAACACAGTACTTCAAAAATGACCTTGACCATTAGTGAATGCATTCATTTCCATATTTATATGTTTCACGCCGCTACTCTTGACTGTTTAGCATCATCTTGCGACTGAACAACTAGTAGGTTACTATAGGAAGGGATTACAATAACAATAATACACACAACAAACTAAATGTAGACTTTTATCTGAATAGCTGATTAACTGAAGAGAGAATCATCAGATGAAATGATTATCAAAGAAGCTTTACAGTAGTCAATAAACTTTGGGTGAACCATCCTTTTACCTGCAAGCCCAGTGAGATTTTAAATAGTTACACGCTAGGTTTATTTTAAAATCGTAAAGCGTTAATTGCTCCTTCAATTCTCTTAACAGGCACGTTTTATTCCTACCTACACAAGCTTAAGGTGAAAGAACTACCAAAATCCTATTCAAGTGCAGCAGAGAGTGGGCTGCACCACTGCTCTGCTTGGATGGGTTCAAGGCAAGTGTTTTGTTGTAGATGTCTCTACAATAGCAGGCGAATAAATCTGTTATATAGGCAAGCTGATTGTAATGCCCTCAGGATAATTAGATGAACTTAAATGCTCTTTTGGATGGTAAAACCCACTCATTCTACACAAGAGAGGTTAAATCGAGGCCACAGACGCTTCATGATGCCTACACAATCCTGGCGTGACGGTAAGCTGTTCCTTCTTCCTGCTGGAGGGGATACTGTGCGCCACATTTGATAGTTTGTCCCATCATGAATTCAAGATTAGCTGCCTCTTTCATGAGCCCAAATATCCAACAGTGAAGTTGTAACAGAACTGAAATCTAGGCCTAGATTGCTTAATTTTGTTACTTACTTGTGACAGCAGTTTGTTGTTATTATCCTCTAGAATCCGGACCTTGGTTTCCAGCTGCCGAATGTAGTTGGAGGATGCATCTGCAAGACAAACGTTCAAATAATATTAAATTCCAAGCTAATTCACAATAATTACTGTTCTAAACAAATAGTGCATGCTATTACACTACAATCAAAATGTACACTGTAAAAATGAAATGACAAAAAGTCAAAACAACAAATATTTTTTGTTGCTTTAAAGGAGCAGTAGGTGATCTGCCAAAATGCTAACTGTTAGCTTTGAAAACAGTCCCTCCCCTGCCGTCAAAAGCCATGCCTCCTGAAATCACGAACGTGCACATTAAAGATAACAGCATAAAACCCACTAGATCATGTCATTCACCAGTTAGAAAACTTTATAGTGCTTTATAATACTACAATTCTGAACGAAAAACATTACTATACTACTATACTCTCTCATGCGCTTTGTACTAAAGCAACTCTGCTTAGTGCTCGGGCGGTGGGGTGCAGGAATCACACTTACTACTAAGCCATACATTCATGCTATTTCACAATAAATATTCAAGGTAGCATGGTAAACAATATAGGGAGCGAGTGACAGGCTGTCATTGTTCAAAAATGAACCAATGTGATGTGAATATAAAACCAACTTTACCTCAGTGAAATAGGCTAAGTGGAATAGCGCTATTTGCTTATGTTATTTAATTAATTAATTGAACCCCAGTGTTCCATGCCTAAAATAAACACCCTTGTCATAATAAAGAAGAGATCATTTCTGTTTTTTCTTTATACTGTCAAACATTTGAATAACCAAAACCATTATTCATGGCCTGATGTTGACTTTACAGAGACAGTAATGGTGAATAAGCAGTTAATCGATGTGATTCCTTTATCAAAATATAATAAATGTTTTTTGCACATATCCTCTTTAAGATGTAACACTCACCTGTGGTTACTCAAGTATGAGTAGGCTTTCCTTACCATTAATGCTTGGATAACAGCCCAGTAAGCATTTTTATTGTTTGTTTTAAGTAGACATCTAATAGACATCTAAATCTAGATGTCCTGAATAAAACAAATTTGAGCAGTCAGTAAAAATCTAACAATATTGCAAAAATAAATGTATGATCAAATAGACAGGAATGAATGACTACATCTGAAATGCATTTAATGACTGGTCTATTTTTGTACTAATGTTAGTCTAGATTTACACTGTCAGTCTGACAGCCCATATTTAGCTTGTTTCAGCCAAGATGTCTGTTTTAAAGTCTATTAGATATCTATTAAACACAACATTGCTTGGTGAGTGGCCTACATGTTAAGAATGAAAAATAACGAATAGTGCAATGGCTGTTTTACACATAAACCTACTACAGGTATGTCATGATTTTAGAAGGGCCTATTGTAAATGACTTATTGAGGGAAACTGTTTCAGTTGCAAAACAAGGTTAATTACACCAAATAACACCATCATGTTGCAATAGTTTTATTTTTATAGTTATACGTTTAGAAAAAAAATATCTGCAAAATGTCATGGAAATCATTCAATGGAATAAAATACTGCCTTTTCAGTTTAGGCAAGTCTGCCTAGAAAATTATTCACCATATCACAGACTGCATAACATACAAAACTACATAAAAATTTGACATCAAATAATTATTTTACAGTCTAAATAAATTTTACTTCAGTCAGTATTACATTTTAAAACCTCAAAAAAACAACAACATAAAATAAAAAAATAGAAGCCTAATGTAAAGCAAATATTTTCAAAGTCACACAAAAAAACCCTGAATTAGGTGCGTTTTCATCAAGTAACAAGGTATACAGTATACAGAACTTCTTAAGTTAAATTTAATACGTTTTACCACCTTTTTTTATTACCTTCAGGAAAAAAATTTATACCAGCACGATTTAGAGCATCAACTGTAGTGCCGTATATTAAATATCTTTCCAAATGGAATAACATATTGCAGATATCATATACATTTAAGTAAAGCAGAGGCATTAATCAAGATGTCACAATGAGCCTTTGTCCATAGTTTTTAATCAATGTCATATACAGTGTATGTCATCAGTGTCAATAGCCGCTCTTCTAAGAACAGTTCAGTACGGTTAGGGTTGTTTCTCTACTGAGCCTGGAATAGCGCGTCATGATTACAAACCGTTCTTTTTTAAAATTTATTTATTTTTTATTACAAACCGTTCTCGGCTCGGTAAATTCTGCAAGTTGACGTCACAGCTCTGTTGCAAAGCTACCACCAGTGATGCCAGATATAGCTGACTTTTCCAGCCCCAAAAATGTCCAAAACCTACCCAAATGCACAAAAACGCCCTATTTATTTTTAACTGAGTTAAATCTAAATTAACCTGGTTACTTTAACTGTCATAATTGTTAACCATACATCAACAAACACAAGCAGTCACAGAACCACAACATAACCGGATCACATTGAAACATTGCCCCCTCACACCCACACACTGTGCTACCTATTAGAGTATGCTTTACTTTCGAAATGGGGTACAAATTTGTCCCAATTGGAGTTTTAAATTCTTTTGAACATAATTAGGTGCTGCTTGTCAATCAGACAACGTTTCTATGTTTATTCTTGCTGTCAATTGCAGGAAAAAAATTGTCGATAAAAGTGTCATAATAATCCACTGTGAGTTTAACTGCAGGTGCAGCGCGATGCATGTACAAGCAAGATTATATAAAACGTCTTCTTGCAGACGTGACAATAAGCCTCACGGCTGTTGCCAACTACAGGCCTAAGCCAATCTTTAAATCTTGAGTCCACCAGCCAGAGGTCCAAAAACTTGCATTTCCCCACGTTTTAATTTAATTAATGAACGAAAGCGAGCTCGCCTATATGCTTGGCAGCAAGCCAGCCGGGTACCCAGTTTGTTTTAGCGCGCACGCGAACGACCACCACCTCACATGATATCGCTCAGGTACTACTCTCAACATATGAATAAATCCATGCAAATTTTAGAATAAAGGCCTGCACTTAACACAAATTGAAAATGTATATAAAAAATTGGGCTTGAAAATTTAATACTTTGTCAGATGACGTTTATTACTTTTTAATGCCCTTAATTTTGGCTCATTTCACTTACTAACTTTTACAACCCCACGGACACCCTGTGTAAGAGTGGCTGACTGTAGTATTGTAGTAACTTAGTAACCAACAGTGAACAAGGCAAGAAAAAAAATGAGCTGCTAAGTCACATTAATATAATGTTTTTTACTAAATGCCATTGCATTTCAATTATTTACATGAACCCTTTTCACACAAGACCAAAACCCACTGAAATGAGTGTAAACTTTTTTTTGTGAATTAAGCGATTTAAGGGATCACTGCGATACTTCAAAACACACATTTACACATGATGATATAAACCCAGATAAGTTCATTAAACAATGTCTGACACACTAAATCAGATCTTTATTGCAGTGAACTTTACAAGTGTGTAACTCATTATCTTATACTACCTATAATCCCTGTAAAAATGCAGGGTTTCTCACAATTCCTAATGTTGTTCCAACACAACAAGTTAACTTAATCTTAACTTTAAGTTAAATTAACTTAACTTAATTTACAAATTCAGGTGAATTGAACATAAAACTGTGTCCCAAAACAAACTCAGGAATTGTGTTGATTCAGCTGATTTTAATAAGTAGTTTGAATAAACAGTAAAAAACATTTGTTGGAGTGAAGTATGGGCTTTCATAAAATAAAATACACCTCCTGAGTGACCGTTTCAACCAAAAATTCCCTAATGAAGAAGAAATCCCAAAATATGTTTATGTGCACTATGTTTATTTTGTTTAAAAAGCGCATCAAAGCTGATATACAACCTGAAAGACGACAATACAACACTTAAAATCATAAGTTGGTGATTATCAGCACTTTTAATAGTTTATTTTACAGACTTAATGTTTAATATAACCATTTTTGTTTTCTTTAGGTGAAATTACTTTAATAGTTTAATTAATTTAATAGTTTACACACTTGCATAATACATATTAATTCTGAAATGTTAAAATAAATTAACATGACTTTCAAAATGGGATGTTGATAACAGAATGACAGCTACTGTTTGTTGGAGTATTGTTATAATAGTACATAGTATTTTTTCCAGTGTTGTCTGTTAAAAAAAAAGACTAATAAAGTTTATTATTTAAAAAGCTACTTTCTCCAAAAACTACATGATCTGGTAGTTTGTATGGCCTCCATAATTTTTAATGACAGCATTTTAATGACAAGGCCATACAAACTACCAGATCATGTAGATTTTGTTGTGTATACTCATTTTTGCTTCACCTTAATTTGAGTAAACAAAACAAAAGAATAGTAATAAAGTTATTTTGTTAACCTTAGTTTTATGTTATATGTGAAACAGATATTTTAGATATCAGATGTATTAAACTTAGTCTTGTCAACATTTTGAAAATTGTCTGTTTTCATTGAGATATTGTTTTAAAATGTTACTTTTCAAAAGGAATGTACTCATTTAAAATCGTATTTAACTCAATAGTTTAATTCATTCTCTCTAACGTTAGTTATCCGTCCTGTCGTTCTATTGTAATTTTCATTCCAAAATGGTCGCCGCGTGACACTAGCAGCATCTAGTGGCTGTTTCCCAAATAGCAACAGAGTGTCGCCTCTTTGGTCAAACTCAACATTTTTTACAGCGCAATACTGATAATTTCACTACTGTGTGTAGTTACATAGTTCCCCTGAAATAAAAACAACATGATCGTGTTGGCAGAGTGTAGAAGATGGACAGTATAGTTATTAGCCTAACAGCTAAATCTACAGCTGGGATCTGGATAAAACCCTCAGCCATGGACAGTGAAGCACTGCTGGGCAGCTTTAAATCCATAGCGACACGCTAATTTTACTTCATCTGGCTGACTGAACTATGGGCACGGGGCCAAGCCGATTAAAAATCAACTCTGATCCGCAAAACCCCTGGACCAGCGACCTAGAGGAGAGATCCTCCCACAACCAAAAATCATTCCAATCCACAACCAGCAATTGGAAATGTGACTCCAGTGCCCCAAAGCGGTTTTTGACATTCAATTCCTGCCATTCCAGGGAAGCTGAATGTTTTTTGTCTGCATAACTTTCCACATGAGATGAAAACATAACTGATATTCATTTGCCAGTCTGTAGCTTTAATTTTATTTTCATATCCAGGTTATTTTCAACATAAGAAGGTTTCCAGTGACATTTGATTAGAACTGGGATTTTACCTGTGTAAAGGAAATGTGTTAAGCTGTTTAATAAAACAAACTTGTGAGTATCTCTTTCATTGAAGCCTGTGTGTTTATTTTAAGAGTATACTGAATCTCTTACAGATGACCTAATAATGTTTTGAATAATTTGATAAATCAGTGGGCGACGCGATAGCGCAGTGCTGTCGCCTCACAGTAAGAAGGTTGATGGTTCGAGCCTCGGCTGGGTCAGTCAGCGCTTCTGTGTGGAGCTTGCGGTGTTTCTCCCCGTGTTCGCGTGGGTTTCCTCCTGATGTTCTGGTTTCCCCCACAGGTCCAAAGACATGTGGTTCAGGTGAATTGGGTAGGCTAAATTGTCCGTAGTGTATGTGGGTGAATGAGTGTGAATGGATGTTTCCCAGTGATGAGTTGTGGCTGGAAGGGCATCCGCCGCGTAAAAACGTGCTCGATAAGTTGCCGGTTAATTCCGCTGTGGCGACCCCGGATTAATAAAGGGACTAAGTCAAAAATAAAATGAATGAATAAATGAATAATAAATCAGTACAGTTAAATAAGTACAAATAGGAACAGTATAACTATAATGTTAAATCACAATGCACATACATAATGGACAACTGTTATTGCATATTTAATTTACAAAAAAAAAAAAAAAACTATACACCTACACAGAAGAAATCAAAATTTTTTTTTATTGTTTGCAGTTTAAATATCTAAAAATCCTAAGGTCAAGAAACATTTTCTAGACAAGTAAAAACATTGCTATTCTTTTCAGAAATAATAAGTCAAAATTAAATGAGTTTTTCCTTGAAACAAGCTAAATAATTGGCCAGTGGGGTAAGTAAAATAATCTTTCTTTCAGTTTGAAAATGACATCATTCATTCATTCACTTTCCCTCAGCTTAGTCCCCTTATTTATCATGGGTCGCCACAGCGGAATGAACCGTCAACTTATCCAGCATATGTTTTACACAGCTTCCTGCTGCAACCCAGTACTGGGAAACATCCATACACACTCAGTCACACACATACACTACAGCCTATGGACTAACATTATGTCTTGGACATAAGAGAGTCTTGGACTGTGAGAGAAACAGGAGAACAGATTGATTGATTGATTTTCTAACTTCATGATTATCTTATGGCATATTAATTCAATGACAGCTATCGTTACTTAAAGCTAACAAAGCCCTCTTATAAATATTGTGCAACACGTTAGGTTAGGGTATTCATATTCACTTTTAAAGGGATAATTCACTAAAAAATTATAATTTACTCACTATTTATTTGCACATCCTCAAACCATTATGTGCTTCCTTTTTCTGTTGAACAACAAAGAAAAATGTTGGAAATGTACAACCATTGACATCCATAGTAGGGGAAAACAAATACTACGGAAGCCAATGGTTACAGATTTCCAACATTTTTCAAAATACCTTAATTTGTTATTTGTTACTTAAAACAGAAAATAATCGAAAACTCTAACAGGTTTGTTATAATATATATAATATATATATATATTTACACTCATTGGCCACTTTATTAGGTACACCTGTCCAACTGCTCGTTAACACAAAGTTCTATTCAGCAACAAAACATGGCAGCAACAACAACTTGCAGCAAATGCATTTAGGCATGTAGACATGGTCAAGACGATCTGCATCTGCAAACTGAGCATCAGAAAGGGGAAGAAAGGTGATTTAAGTGACTTTGAATGTGGCTTGGTTGTTGGTGCTAGACGGGCTGGTCTAAGTATTTCAGAAACTGCTAATCTACTGGGATTTTCACATACCAGTCTCTAGGGTTTACAGTGAATGGTCCGGCAGTTCTGTGGGCGCAAATGCCTTGTTGATGTCAGAGGTCAGAGGAGAATGACCAGACTGGTTAGTGCTGATAGTTACAACTGAGGTATGCAGAAGAGCATCTCTGAATGCACAATAGGGCTGTGCGATTTGGGGAAAATATCTAATTGCGTTTTTTTTAACAAAAATTGCTATTTCGATTTGAATTGCGATTTAATCTTGTAGTCAAGCTTCAGTTCAATATTCTGTATCAGCGTCTTACTGCTAAAATGCAGTGAGTGTTAGTTAAAAAAGGAACTGAAAAGATATGAACAAATTCCAACTTTTATTCAAATTTGTTTATAAATATTCAGAAACTAAACACTAACAGTAGTGATTTATGGCGTTAGTTATCTCCTTGTGGTTTTTTTTCATATGGTGTAACAGCTGCAAACAACCTTGAAACTGTACTTTGCTGTTGCTAGCTACTTGATTGAGTGTCACTGGCAATGGTTTTAGTTGACTTTTTAGCAATACACTCATAGCCGCCTGTGGTGCAATTTAGGTGGTGGCTGTTGTATTTCCTCATGCTGTAGCAACTATTCTGCAACAGTTCTTACAAATGACCAGTTTTCGTTCGGTGTCTGTGACTCAGAAACCAAAATATTCCCATATAACCGACATGCTGTTTTTTTTTATGATTTCGTCTATTAATGCTTCTGAAGTGGCAGACGCCATCATCCCACTTGTCCACACTTTCCTGTTAGTTTGTTTTATTGTGGGCATTCCGCATAGTTGGGGTGTTCACTCAATTGGATAGTAAGACTATCATACACAGACAGCAGTCACGCAATTGCTCTGGGTGGGCGTATGGGCTACAACAGCAGAAAACCACACCGGGCCATTCCTGTCAGCTAAGAACAGGAAACTAAGGCTACAATTCGCACAGGCTCACCAAATTGGACATTAGAAGATGGAAAGTTGCCTGATCTGATGAGTCTCGATTTCTGCTGCAACATTCAGATGGTAGGGTCAGAATTTGGCATCAACAAAATGAAAGCATGGTGATGTAATGGTGTGGGGGATATTTTCTTGGCACTCTTTGGGCTCAATAGTACTAATTGAGCATCATGTCAACACCACAGCCTACCTGAGTATTGTTGCTGATGGCTACTTCCAGCAGGATAAAGTTGCATGTCATAATGACATAAGGCGTGAATCATCTCAGACTGGATCCTTGAACATGACAATGAGTTCACTGTACTCAAATGGCCTCCACAGTCACCAGAACTCAATCCAATAGAGCATCTTTGGGAAGTGTTGGAACGAGAGATTTGGATCATGGATGTGCAGCTGTGTGATTCTATCATGTCAATATGGACCAAAATCTCTGAGGAATATTTCCAGTACCTTGTTGAATCTATGCCACAAAGGATTAAGGCAGTTCTGAAGGCAAATGGGGACACAACTAGTAACTTGTACCTAATAAAGTGTTAATATATATATATATATATATATATATATATATATATATATATATATATATATATATATATATATATATATATGTGTGTGTGTGTGCAGCATCATTAATTATACCAATTTCACCCATTATTCTGCTGCTTTTCATAGTTCAGTCCTTTTTTGCACACACATGCAGTAGTCAGGTCCAAATGTATTAAGAGACAGCACAGCGAAATCATAATCAAATCAATCTGTCGGGCTGATCAGCTATTTGTGCATGTTAGCTCAGTGAACTGACATAGAAGTATTTATGTGTGGCGGCACGACGCGGATGAGCACATTGGGGGTGGGGGAGCAACTCTGTCCCTCTCGCTTTGTCGCTTCCAATCGCATCAGCAATGCTATGACCCACTTCCATAGCCGACACTGCGGCACAAGGCTCACGCTGGAATCTTCAGGAAAGGCCGCATGGGCAGCAACTGTGAAGCTGTCTTCGTGACATCACAGGCAGCCCCTCCTAACAGCAGTCACACCCAAAGCCCACAAAACACAGAAGGGTTTCAGATGAATTCCAACACGCAGATGATCCTACAGGAACGCGGTCTTTCAGTTTCTTTTTAACATCTGTTGGAACACACTGTGCACTGCCTACTGCGTTTAAGCATGGTTTTAATACAAATCAAATGCTGTGTGTGTGTGTGTGTGTGTGTGTGTGTGTGTGTGTGTGTGTGTGTGTGTGTGTATGAATCTTGAAGGAAAGCAAATAAAAAAGAAAAAAATAGTAGGAGGGAAATATCTCAGAGCGAGAGCTTTAGATGGGTGTGTGCATAAAGTTGCTGGATCAATTGCTGCAAGATGTGGCAGTCCAAGCAGAAACAACAGTTCGTACAGTAATTCATTCCATACTGTCTGACCTCATTCTGTTAAAAAACTACAGCACGGTGGACAATGAAACTTAAATTAAAGAGAGATGGGAGGGAGGGAAAAAAACTAAACTCAATCTGTCTGAGTTTAGATTTCAAACTTGGCTAAAAAAGAAAGCCAAGAAAATAAATCATGTTGTTTAAAAAGATGCACAAGCTTTCTGGTCTCCATTAGAAGATCAGGAAAGTAAGAGCAGAAGAAAAGAATGTTTGACAAAATAAAAACAGGGTAAGCATATTTGGATACTGAATCTAGACTGGAATTCTTTAGGCGTATGATGAGTTACTATTATCACTATTATTATCACTCTGTTAGTGATTTGAATAAACTAGGTTTACATATTCAAGCATATAATAGCCTGACTTGATTTTTTATTTTTACATTTATTTAAAGATTTGCAATGACAGAACAGTGATACAGGTGTCTCATGGCATCATGTACAATAATAAACAATCGTTCATCCGCTGATTCAAGTCTTTTGTGAAGGGTAAATTAAATAAATAATAAAACTAAAATATAAACATACTTTTAAGATACATTCTCCAAAAACTCCACTTAAGAGAAGACCACAACAAAATAATACATTTTCTTGCTAGATACGTACAAAGGTGTAACACAGATTCTAGGCTTTGTCTAAGGTGTACAGCAGTTTTACATTTCAGAAGATAAATAGCTGTAGATAGGACAAAAAGTCCACCAATAATCTTTTGAACTAATTTCTGGATTTCTTTCCAGTATGTCTTAACCATATCACAGTCCCAAAATACATGCATCATACATTGGATTTGCACTTAAAACAACATTGAAGGTGGCGCCGAGCATGGCCGCCGTGTTGCGAGCTCCCAGCAAACTTTGTTGTGTTTTGTGTGTTTTACTTGTTTTTTTGTCGTTTTTCGTGCTGAACGTAACTAAGCTTTTCACTCATCACAGCACACGTGCTGCTGATGTGACAATAAAAGTGATTTGATTTGATTGAGAAACATTAGGAAATATCTTATTGAAACAAACTGGTGTTAAATAAGTTCTGTAAAAGAATTTTAAAAAATTACCTGTGGTTTGATATTGTGGCACCTTTGAAAATTATGCCAGAACAGTGTGAAAGCCATTCTTCTTCACTAAAAATTGTTCCACAATCTTTCTCCCGTTTAACTTTCAAGGAGGTAAGGGAAGAACACCCTACATTAGATAATCCTTTTGAGAGAAAATGAAGAATACAATAGTTTTTCCATGTCAAAAAGATCAAGACGTATTTTGCCATCCTCAAGGGACGATTCTAGAAAACGTTGTTGTTGCAAAAATTAAATTCAATAGGTAAATTAAATTTCAAAAAGGTAAATCGAATTCCAAAATCTCCCTTTGTCTCCATGATCGAAAACCAATGTTCTGAATAGCAGGGGGTAGGTCAGGGTTACACAAAATAGGAAATTTTAAGGAAAGAGTATAACTTGATTTTTTACATTTTTTTATTAAACAGATGAAAAGTCCAAATGAAAACAGCAGAGATGCACCAAACCAACATCAAAGGACTAGTGGTGACCAGAATGTTGCTTGTATCAGGGACATAAAGTTGCACTTGAACAAACGGACTTATGGCCAGGGATGTACTGGCATGGAAGGTTCTACTTCTCAATACCAGTAGGTGCCAGTAATCTATTCTAAGACCTTGAATACTCCAAATGCAGTTTTTGCATTGAGAGTAGGCATGGGACGATAACAGTTTTCAAGGTATACAGCTGTTTGGATAAGTCATGGTTTAAAACTGCTTTGTTTGCTTTGTCTCCAGCAGAAAAGATATCCAAAGATGCTGTTTTTAATTGTAATGAAATCTGTGTTTTTGAAACTAACGAAGGCAGTAAAAGTCATTGATTAATTTGGATTATTTAGCCTGACATGTTTACTGTGCCAAAATATATTAATTGTTTCTGAAAATAAAATCTATTGTGTTCAAAGGGGGAAAAAGTTTGAGTTTTTTACCTAGACATTTAAAAAGAATACATTTTAAAGCTGTAATCACAAGGCTTTTATCCAAGGCTATCACACCGTCAGTATCATATACCGGCCCATGCCTAAATAAGAGGCACCTTTTTTGAATGGTTTACTAATGGCTGCAAATGTTTTGCACACTGCTTAAACGCCTCTCATCTTAACCACCTTCTGAACCTCACATTTTTGTCATCGTGTTCTGTGTGCCTGCAAAAAGTCAACTTTGAGTGAAAAAAAACGTGCTATACCAATCATGTTTTTTTATTGTCCAACAAATGAAAACAGAGGTGGGTTTCAATTGAGCAGACAGCAGTGTTTGTGTTTTCAAGACTAGTGGTCACTGTTACGAGATATTCGTATCTGTGTGACTTCACAAATCGTGAATATCGGAATGTTATAAAATATTACATTTATAACTATTTCAACAGCAGTGCTTGTTAGGGCTGCACAATATATCGTTTCAGCATCATTATCGCAATGTGCAAATCCGCAATGCTAAATCTGCTGTCAAAATGGGATTATAATTAACCCGCAACCACAGTTCAGATATAATATAATTGTTTAAAAAATGTTTGTGTTTTCATGATGTGACTAAGATTTTAAGTGGATTTAAACCATTTGGCCACAAAAAATTATAAAGTTTGCCACTTTAACAAAGAACGATTGTGTTATTTATACAATAAAGACTCCATGCAGTGTTGTTTTACATCTGATTATTGACTCCCTGTTCCTCAATATTGTTAAACTCCATTGAAAACCATGAAGTGGTCTTTATTTAAAAAAAAAAAAATCATTGTTCTGTTGTTTTTACCCATGCCTTAATTTGTTTATTTTATATATTTTCGGGTAATTTTGTATATTTTATTCAGATGCACTCATCTAGTTAAATGATGAATTCTTTCCAAATAGAGTTACTAAAGTTACAGTTACAGATACATAGCGTTTCACTTTTTTCACATTTTTTTTTATGTTACAGCCTTATTACAAGATGGATTAAATTCATTTATTTCCTCAAAATTCTACACATAATAGTCCATAATGACAATGTGAAAAAAAGAGTTTTTGAAATTGTTGCAAATTTATTAAAAATAAAAAACCTGAAAAATCACATGTACATAAGTGTTCACAGCCTTTGCCGTGAAGCTCTAAATTGAGCTCAGGTACATTCTGTTTCCACTGATCATTCTTGAGATGTTTCAGCAGCTTAATTGGAGTTCACCCGTGGTAAATTCAGTTGATTGGACATGACTTGAAAAGGTATACACATGTCTATATAAGGTTCCAGGGTTGACAGTGTATGTCAAATCACAAACCAAGCATGAAGACAAAGGAATTGTCTGTAGAACTTCGAGACAGGATTGTCTCGAGGCACAAAGCTGGGGAAGGTTACAGAAAAACTTCTGCTGCCAAGCTTGTGGCATCATATTCAAAAAGACTTGAGGCTCTAATTGCTGCCAAAGGTGCATCAATAAAGTATTGAGCAAAGGCTGTGAATACTTCTGTACATGTGATTTTTCAGGTTTTTAATTTAATAAATTTGCAACAATTTAAACAAAAATCTTATTTTTTCCATTGTCATTATGGAGTATTGTGTGTAGAATTTTGAGGAAATAAATTAATTTAATCCATTATGGAATAAGGCTGTAACATTAAAAATGTGGAAAAAGTCAAGCGCTATGAATACTTTCCGGATACACTGTATCTTGTGAAATTATATTCATATCGCAATATTAATTATACTACGTAATTATTAAGTAATTAAAAATAAGTTAAAACTAAGTATTGCAATGCCATTTTTTTCCAATATCGTGCAGCTCTAGTGCACAACACGCAACTGATTCAGTGGTTGCCTAGCAACATAAAAAGTGCAGCAAACTTCTTTTTTTCTTGTCAACAAAAATGGCAGCACTGTAAAAATATTCTGAATTCCACACAATTACTTCATGTCGTCCCAACTCAAATCGATTAAGTGAACTTAATTGTTTTTACTATTTTATGTGGATTAAACATAAAACAATTAGGTCATCTTAAAAAAAACTAAAGAATTGTGCTGATTCAGCTCATTTGAAATAAGTAGTTTGAACAAGCAGCAGTTTTGCAAGTGACTCCTCGCATTCTCAGAATGAAAAAGCACATTCAGTGTGATTAGCCAGTGTGATTAGGGGGTAGTTTTGGGATATAGATAAATGCTAAAATTCACATAAAACAGTATTATGCAAGAGTAAAAGTCCATCAATAACATTCATTTGTATAGCAAACAATACTAGGGATGCTCATTTCGATTAATTTTGCCAACCGACAACCGCTGCTTGTTAACCGGATATTAAACCTTAACTGGTCAGATTAATATTAAATTAATATTTAATTTAAAAAAAGGAATTGATATGTCTATTTTGTGTCTGACACATTAAATATTGCATTTTAAAATACTGATTTATTTTAACATGCGAACAGCATTAACAACAGAACATCTTAATGCACCTGCAGTGTTTCCAACAGCATAGAAAAACAGAATAAACTAAATAAAAGAATAAAATATATAGGTCTGTCCTAGATATTTTTCAGTTAAATTACAAATGTATAATGATGAGAAGAAATGATATCATTTGAACCACTTTCAAAATATATATTTTCCCATCTAATCAATGCTAAAACTATGACAGCTAGTCGGAATGCATTGAAATATATTGGTAAAAAGATGCTCGTGAAATGTTAAGCTAAAGACAAGTCGACATTGAAGAGAAGTTATCTTTAATGTTAATTATGGAAACAACTAGTGAGTCATTGGGAAATAATGATTAAAAATACATGAAAATTCAATATGCTAGGCACGCACATTGAAGAACAAAACTAAATGATTCCCATGTTAATTTCGGCGTCTTTAAAAACTTAAAAAATAAATAATTTGGCAAATAATTTGTTATTTTAGGTAGCGATTGCTAATTTAGCTAATCGCTTGTAGTTTGATTGGATTGGTTGTGCTGATTGACCTGCTGGTTACAAGGGGGTGATGGCAAAAAGCATAATCTAAAAAAAAAAAGACCGTTATCGTTTGTCAGTGTGGACACAAATGTACTTATCATAAAATTTTATAGCTATCATGCTTGGTGTAAATTCAATTTAATTCGATTCATCTTTGTTTCTAAAGCGCTTTTACAATGTAAATTGTGTCAAAGCAGCTTAACATAGAAGCTCTAGTAAACTGAAACTGTGTCAGTCCAGTTTGCCATAGTTCAGTTTAGTTCAGTTCAATGTGGTTTAATTTTCGCTGCTGAAAGTCTAATCACTGAAGAGCAAATCCATCGATGAGCAGCTCCACAAGTGCCAACCAAGCAAGCCAGTGATGACAGTGGCGAGGAAAAAAATTCCCCAATTGAGCTTAAATTGGCCTTAAGTGTTTGTTAGTACTATTTGTTGTTCGCTTTTGCCAGCTGATAGAGTGGTTTGAATCCGGAAATTGTAACGCGTGACATCAGACAAGTTAATAGAGCAACATATGCTCATTCTGAAAATGTCCCCCTAAAATTTCTGGAGATTGTGAATTATGTAGCCAGAAGTACATACTGTATGGCTGCATTTCGTCTTTAAAACGAATGCTACGGAGCGGTATGACGCAGTTTCTTTTTACGCTTACCAGCTGACTGCTTACCTCCGTATGGACGGCTTTCCCGCTGTTACCAGTTTGTCCAGTAGCTCAACATGTACATTGATGGACTTGAGACGCAGAAAGGAGTTAACCGCGATGACGAGGTTTGAGTCCAGCAAAGAACGGTTCCAGAAAAAAAATTGACAAAAAATGATTTTGACGAAAAAAATTATGTCAAAAAAAATTTGAAATAAACAAGTAAATAACAGGGTGAGAATGTTTGGGAGAATGGATTGCTTCTCACTGTCGGATGGGTTTAGGGTGGGGGGGATCAGTCGGTCAGTCAATTAGTCAGTCAGTCAACAGCAGGCACGAATGGCACTCGCGAGAGAAATCTGAGATGTGTACACAGAGGCCTCTGTTGGATTCGCAGAAACAAAAAAATAAATAACGTAGCCCCTGGGATGTATTTTCCGCTCTCTAGAAATGTATATAATGGTAAGTTTTTAGAATGAGCCTGGGTTGCAACAGAGGTATGAAGAGCAACTCAAAAGTGCAGTTTTAAGCACTGGATAACAAGCATAACAACACTTTAAATCATATCTTGCAACCATTTCTAACACAGTGACTAGTAGCTACTAGCTCACAAGCGATTCATGTTTTTTTTTTTCTTTGTTGAAACTCCACTATTTAAAGCTGTACACTTTCTGGACCACAAAACAAAAACACAGAGACTTTCTTGTTTTCTTTTTTCCCCTCAAACACTCCCTCGTCTACAATTCATCTGGCTTCAACAGACAAACAAACAGTCCCACCCAAATCTCAAATTCTTGGTTGCTATGCAGCTCCTCAGATGCTCAAGGAAATGAAATATCATAGTGGAACCAAAAACAGCATGACATTTGACTTAATCTATTTAACTTAACCGAAAACATAAGTGATAATTCAAATCAATGACATTTAAACTTGTTTCGTTCAAATGAACCATGCACATCAAACAATAAAACAGCTAATAGAAAATAAATAAGTCAATGAGCATGACAGCTACAGAAAGAATGTGTCACATCAATGGTGAAGGGCATTCTACCAGAAAGATACATTTTCACTTATAAAAATGTGACAGAGCCTGACCTTTCAGCTTGTCCTCCTCTAAAGAATCATACAAAAACAAGCATAAAATCAATGATAGAATGCATCCTTGATCACTGTCACCTTCTCCTACGTCAAATGATGTCATAAACTTAAAGGTGTAGTGCACGCATTTTATGTTAACTTTAATGTAAATGTGACAGGACTGACAGAAACATGGGGATGATAACAGTATTTATTTGCAGAATTTATTTATATCCTTATGTTTTTAATCAATTGATGTGAATGATAACAACTTAAACTTGTTATTTCTGAAGTTTATTTTTCCTAAATAACAGTTTTTAGCATAACAAAACTAATAAAGCTGTATGTTCAATTGGGCTAAAGACAAAGACAATGATAGGTGTTAGATATTTATATTCTTTTTATTTATGCATACTTTTAAAGGAACCCAAAGTTAATGTTAAATGTGTGTGCTTCTTGATATAATCACATGCTCAACTGTAGTTTCAATCAGTTGAATGGTTGGAATGTGCCAGTTGCAGGAATATTATGCTGACAATGATTTGATTATTTGATCAATAGGATTCTACCAAGCAAACTGTTTAGGCCAATGATTAAAGACAATGCTTCATCATCTGTTTGTATGCCTGTATATAAACTAAGCTCAAAGGACTGAACTTTGAGCAACCAGAATGGAACCTCTTGTGTTTCCTCTGTATTGTTCCCTTATTGCACGAACATTACATCTTTTAAAATGAATCTTCCTGAGTCTTGGAATGATTTTTGATCCTGACAATAGGGTTTGTACATTTGTTGTGTTTTTAATAAAGAAAAGAAACCTGAGAACCAAATGAATAACATGTTCCTTTACAGAACAACTCACAGAAATCAACCATCACGGCCATTTTAGAAATGTTTTTGGATTAAATTAAATTTAATCACTGTATTGATGTTTTTTTTTCTTCAAGGACAAATAATGTAGGTTTCTGGTAGAACGTCCCAGAAA
Organism: Danio aesculapii; assembly: GCF_903798145.1. Lineage (NCBI taxonomy): Eukaryota > Metazoa > Chordata > Actinopteri > Cypriniformes > Danionidae > Danio > Danio aesculapii. The sequence continues at coordinate 17,070,963 of NC_079454.1, read as the reverse complement.
TCAGCTGGACTGCCATCAAAACAATACAATACTAAAATCCCAAACAGCCCTGGATCCAAATTCTTAACATAAACCAAAACAGAAACCAACATTTGTTTTCCAAGGAAGAAAAGTAAGTCATTACAGTACACCTGCAATCATTACCTAGACATTTTTTGTTCGTTTAATCATTGACTGCAACAGTGACCTTGCTCTACACTTGAGCACACAACTACAAATGAAGCAATTTGCTTTTAGCTGAGTAGCCTCCTCAAGAAGACAAATGTGCTGTCGATTTACTCTGTTAGGAAGCCAAGGAGTGTTTTAATATTTATGTGTAGTGTTTAAAGGCATCAGTGGTGTCAAATGAATTATATTTCTAAAAGGGAGTTGTCTTTTAAAAGGCTATGTTTGAAAAGTCATTATTTTGTCATGCCATTTAGTGGTACTAATGATGCTGAAATAATACAATGAACAACTCACCTTTGCGATGTATGCCAGTACTTCAAACTTTTTAATCTGTAAAAGGAATAGTTCATCCTAAAATGTCATTTACTCTGCGTTTACTCGTTTATGAGTTTCTTTCTTCTGTTGAACAAAAAAAAGAATGTATTTTGAAATATGTTGAAAACCTGTAACCGGAAACTTCCACATCTGTTTACCTACTATGGACATTAGTGGTTACAGGCTTTCAGCTTTCTTCAAAATACCTTCTTTAGATTTTATCAGAAGAAACTCGTTTGGAACAACGAGGTTTGGAACAACTGGAGGGGGAGTACCTTTTTTTGGGGGTATGAACTATTCTTTTAAGCTTGGGCTCCCAGATGTTTTAATTTATACAGTGCTTTCAGAACATACCGTAGTATGACACTTTGGGCTCTTTCTCTTGTGTTGCTACTTTGTGTTTCTTTCGCTATCCTGAGGTTAACACAATCAGCCCAAATGATTGACCATCACTGATGGGACAAAAAAGCCGACAGAGCTACAGTGAATCACATCATTTGACAATGACATTAGTATTAAACTGAACTTAATCATTATTGAACTAACTACTGTAGAGCAAAAGCATCATGCTATGGAAGTAGCTGTGCCTTATGAACTGAACTTCTTTTAAACGTCATACCTGATTTTTGATTATTGGCTGTTTTCTCTGTATAGCTGCTTTAACATTTGCATTGTATAAAGCACTATAGATGTTAAAATGACTGGAGCAGCACATGAAATATGACGTAACCAAAAACAAAGTACCAGGATCAGCTCATACTAAAAAGTGCAGTATTTAGGTTTGACACCCAGTGGTTGAACTAGGTATTGCCTTCCTGGATCAAAACAAATGCAAGCGCAGGTTGCCATATTGAGGACCAACAGGAGCTAACCTGACTATCGAGCCTAAAGGCTGATTTAAATTGAATACTAAATAAAAGCAACAGCACACGATAGAAGGAATATTTTCCATACAAAAAGGAGTTTTTGTTCTAACCAACTCATCGAATTTATATTTTAGAAACGGTTTCTATTTCTTGCAGCTAACTTGGACAATGATCACCTCAGGTACACCTCATGTGCTTTATTCAGTGTTAAATGCAAACAACGTGAGTATGAATTTCTATGAGTTTATATAGTTTATATTTCATATACTGAAAGAAGCAGCAATTAGTTCACCTCAGATCTTTGAAGAAATTGAACTTTAGAACTTTGACTCATAACCAACACATTTCAGTGATTCAGCATGTACATTTAATACTGTTAAAATGGTTTAATATGTATTAACTGGGTTTTAAACCTTACCATTTAGCGAGTGCATATTCTGTGAATGGCTGTATTTAAATGTGTGTTTCATTGTGTTTTGTCTGGTGCAAACAGCCAAATTGCTTATTACTGCAAATCTCGTCACGTAGCGTGTTCTTAGGACACGGGGTTACAATGTAACCTGCGCACCTAATGTTTATGTACATAATATTTATATTATTTGCTAATTAATAACCACCATGTGGAACTGGAGTCTGGAGTCTGGTGGAGTCTGCTACTGTCCACCGGAGGTCACATTTCGGTCATGGACGCATACTTAATGGAGCCATTACTGAATGACTGGAATACGCTGTTTTCCACCAAGGCAACCCGGGGTGCTGAAATATAATTGGCAAAAGTGGCAGTGAAATTAAAATAAAAATAATTTTTAAAAAATCAACAGTAAACCGTGTCACATGGGTGTAGTGTTCGATACACAGTGTTTATTCGGCAAATGCATTTCCATCTACATTATTCCATTATTCATACTAACCCCTTTTCACACAAGTTCAAAACTACCTCAAGCGAGCGTAAAAACTTTTTTTGCAAATTAAGAGTCTTTTATTTAAAATTTTTGACTTCATTTGATACTTAAAAATGCACATTTACACATGGTGATGATATCCCAGCGTGGTATAAAAGTTGAAAGCTTGTTGAAACATAATTTGAATGTTTAGAAACTGAATTGCTGAGAGTTGTTGAATTTCAATGGTGGATATACAAAATAAGAAATTTATTTATTACTATCTTTGCAAACAGTTTTGGAGAATTTGATCTATCCCAGTTCAAAGTGATAGGAACTGTACTTACATGCTTGCAAGGCATTTCAAAGATGGCCGCTGAGTGAAATGACATGCCTTAAAGGGCCTGTTTACACCTGGTCACTTTATGTGTTATCTCTGATCGCAAAGCTATCTGATTTGTGATGAATGGAACAATTTAGAACCACATTTAGGAATTTGGGAGTCTCCGCTAAATGGATCTAAATCTAATCCAGGTCCCACACTATATGCAAATATAAGGAGATTTCTAATGATTCCGATAAACCGCATTTTATATTTAAATTATTATTTACAGAAACATCACAAATACATATAAATTATTGTATATACAGTATAGACTACAGACTATAGACTATGCTCCTCACTCGTATTCCTGTAAAGCAGGGGTTCTCAAACTTGATCCTGGAGGGCCGGTGTCCAGCAAGGTTTGGTTCCAACCCCAATCAGCCACACCTAGGCTAGCTAATCAAGCTCTTACTAGGCTTTCTAGAAACATCCTTGCAGGTGTGTTGAGGCAAGTTTGAGATAAAATATGCAGGACACCAGACCTCCAGGACCAAGTTTGAGAACTCCTGCTGTAAAGTATCATTACACAAGGTGAAACATCTATTTTGTCATACCGATACATACAAGACATCATTTTAAAACTGTAAAGGGTTTAAATTTACATTAATTTCTGTATAACCCATTCTCCCAAAAAACACTGTGCCTTTGTTAACGAACAAAACACTATATTTTTCCTACTACATGTAAGTGCAACATCTCTGTTGTTAATGCTGCTAGTTGATATTAACTTAGCATTTTAACTTGATCATTTCATGGTTAATTTGATCATTTCAATAAGATCCCTCAGGTCGACTAGCTCCGAGAGCAAGAGAATCAACAACATTTCCTTCAGGGACAGAAGACACATCACATCATCAGATGGCCTTGAGAGGCACAGCCGAGCACATTACGGCAACTACAAATGTCCAATAAATATTTGATTTACTGCAAGATCACCAAGGGGACATTGTAAGGTTTCAAGTGAAACTGATTGTATAGCATTTAATGTGACATTCAATATAAAAATTCAGGAAGTGTTGATTATATAACATGATTGGTGTGACCAATAAGACATTCCTACATTAAAGAGAGTGATTATGAAAACTGTAAGAATGTACAGAAGAAAATTGTAATAAATCCACTGCCAATCCAGCAAATTCAGGTGTAGATAACATGTACTCTCTCTCACGAGGAGACAAACAAGTCAGGCTGCCGTATTTAACATGTTTGTTTGCTGCTGGGTGGCAGACTGAGTGCCTGCGGTACAATTCTAGCGGATTCCAGTTTTTAAGGAACGCTGACACCCCAAGCCTCAGAATTTCAATGCATCCTCTAAGCTGGGTAAAGGGTGTGATTTCACCACTGGCAACCGTAACCCTTATGTAACCCAAGACGCCAAAGTGTTTATCTTGGAAGACACAAACTTCAATTATCTGTGTTGTTTCTGGGCAAGTACAAATTTCACCTCGTCCACCATGGGCCACTAGCATTGCAGAGATCGTTGAAGAGAAAGCAATTTTCCAGTGATGTTGAAACTTATTCAAAAGGCTAAAAGACTCCATTTGGACCCATAAATCTTGACATTAGATTTCAGGGTGACATCAAATTTGCATTTTAGTTGTGTGCAGTTTTTTAATCAATACAGGCATCTTTCATGATGTACAAAGAGATTATTAACATTGGGGCTTATCACACCCCTGGTTATCATCATTAACACTGCTTTTAACCCCAGGTTAAAGACACGCTTCACACATTTAATTTGAATGTGGGGTTAGTACAGGATTTTACTCAGAGTTTTGAAACCATGCTCCAGAGCAGAGTTAGCATCGTATTTGTGGTGTTAACCCTGCACTGCGATGCTAACTTTGTTCAGTGTGAAATAGAGGGGTGTTTGTTTATTGCTGCTGGGCGCTTGGCAACAGACAGCCAATCAGAAACTGAGCAGCGAAGACCGTCATGACATATCAGTATTTGGTAAGAGCACAGCATGTAAACAGTGAGAGAAAATTAAGAAATATAAAAAGGTGTAAAGCTTGTAAACTGGAGTAATGGTAAGATGATATACTTTGCTCCGTGATTTCATTCCCTTGTACTTTTGTCTTTGTTTTCTTGGCTTTGCACAACTCGTGAGGGTTAAAACCACCAAAGAACTGTAACCCTAACCTGGGGTTTATGAATGTACACTGTGAAACACCTTTCGATGTTTGAATACTCAGGATTATTTGTTAACCCCAAGAATTTTATGAGCAGTGTGAAACGTGCTTACAGATAACCTTGGATTCCATTTATCCAGGCTTTAGGATAACTCAAATTTACCTATAAAGCATTAAATAATCTAGCTCCTGTTTATCTAACCAACCTTCTGTCTCGCTACAATCCAACTCGCTCTTTAAAATCACAAAACTCAGGGCTTCTGGTAGTACCTAGAATAGCAAAGTTGAGTAAAGGAGGTCGAGCCTTCTTATTTATGGCTCCTAAACTCTGGAATAGCCTTCCTGATAACGTCCGAGGCTCAGACACACTCTCCCAATTCAAAACTAGATTAAAGACCTATCTTTTTAGTAAAGCATCCACTCAGTGCATCACTTAGCGGTATGATACATGAATGTGCTCCACGCTGGTATCTGCATCTCGTTTATATACACTATAAACAGCAGCTACGCTAATTATTCTCTTTATTCTCTATTTCCACCTGGGGATACTCCCAAGGCCCTCAGACTATGCAGCGTCACTGATTTGATCCAAGACCAACGGCGAGATGATCCCAAGGTTTCCATATCCTGGATCCAGGCCGAATCCTGAGCAGCTGTTGTGGTGGTCATGAAGGAGTGGAGAGCATGAGACTGATTCCTGTGACGTTCCAGGGACAGATAAGTCTGGTTTCTGAGCCTGGTTTCTCTCAAGGTTTTTTTTTTCTTCACTTTCGCCAATTGGTGAAGTTTTTTTCCTTGTTGCTGTCACCACTAGCTTGCATGGTTCAGGATCTGTAAAGCTGCACATCGATGGATTTGCTCTTCAGTGTTTGGACTCTCAGTAGTGACTATTAAACCACTCTGAACTGAGCTAAACTGAACTGAACTTAAACTCTGAAAATTGAACTGACACTGTTTCTATTTACTATGACCTTTTATGTGAAGCTGCTTTGACACAATCTACATTGTAAAAGCGCTATACAAATTAAGGTGAATTGAATTAAATTTAATTGAAATTTCATTTTTGAAATAGCTTATTGTGAGATTCACCAACTAAAGGTATGGTAGGAAATTTCAGAGAAGCTAGCAGTTGCTCTAAAAAGAACTAAAGATCCTGGCTGTCCTTTGGATGATTGCTGCCCGAAACCACAGCTGCTCCAAAACACAGGCAGTTTCAGCCAGAATATTTTGATTGGATATGTTTTTGGTCTTTTCACAGGACCACAACACCTTTCACCGACGATATAAATAGATATAACTACATCCATACCTGCTAAGCTAATGGGTACTATTGGGATGTAAAGAGAATTTCCACCAGCATGCCTGGTTTTCAACCATTATTCAACCATATTGTCAACCAGTATCCTGCCTTTAAATCTGTGAAAACATTGTTTCAAAAGTTTACACTTACTGTAGCTGATGATTGATAATAAAGCTTGTTTGGCATGCTGTCCCAGGAGAGTCTAAGAGTCTACTTGGTCGCGTGTTTTTGGACTGTGGGAGGAAACCGGGGCAAACCCACGCAACAACGGGGAGAACAAGCAAACTCCGCACAGAAATGTCGACTGGCTCAGTAGGGACTTTAACCAGTGACATTCTTGCTGTGAGGCAACAGTGCTAACCACTGGGCCACCGTGACGCCCAATCTAGAAAAGGAGGGGGAGTAGGGGTGGGAGGGGATTCTTCAAGACGAAGATACTGAGGTAAGAAACTATACCTATATAAAACTATATAAAGGTTATTTATAGTAAGTTAGGAATCATCTGAATCATGTGTTAGCTAATGCGGGACCAGCCCTGGTTAATCATAAGCATGTGATCCTCTCAAATTATTTTAGAAATAAACCACACTTATCACTTTGTGATGTGAAAATAAAGAGATTTGATCTTTTAAATTAATTTTTTGTACTTTTTATAAAAAATATATAACATATGCCCAAATGAGAAAATACTATAGTATGGTGTAAAATAGTTAATAGTAAAGTTTTTGAATCATACTATAGTAAAGTGTATTATACTGTGGATACTACAGTATTTACAACCATTTGTTAATGAATACTACAGCACATTGCAGTACCAACTAAAGTAAACTGATCAACTGTAATAAATACTGCAGTATTCATTGCCAGTAATATACTGTACCTTGTAATTGTAGAAATGTTTGTACTTTGTTGTAGTATTTTGTTGTTTATATTGACATTATATTTGAATATTACCGTAGCAACTAGAAAATTACCACAAAATTACTCTACTATTATATAATGTGGGTGAGTTTGGACATGGAAAACTGTCAGTAAGTAATGAAAGAAATCGGATGTTTAGGTGAACTAACTCTTTAAGAATTTTATACCACAGGTTAGCATTTACAAAAGATGTCCATGTGAGGTTTGAGATTACATGGAAATAGAATAATCCAAACTGCTGTCCAACAAACAATCTTAGCCTCAACACCATCCAGTTTTACAGATAGTGTTTAAGTCCTGTTGAGTGTCTTTTTAGACTTGGAATAAGACTTTTAACCTGTCTGTCCACACAGTCTTAGGAAAAAAGATACATTAAACAAAAAATAGAGAAAAAGACTGTATTTACTTGTCAATAGCTCAGAGGAATTTCACTAGAAGTGATCAGAACAACATGTGTATGCATGTACAAATATGTCCTTTAAATTCTTAGTAATTCTGGAGGCTACCATAGGTTTACATAACACCAAGCTCAATGGTGTTTGCCGTAGCCTGATGATGTTCTACAAGAAACTTAACAAGGCAACTGGGGAATATTCAAGTTTTACTGCTGTTCACACATCACTAGCATGTGTGGTATAATAAAGAGATCTTTATTATAAAGATTTCTGGTGTCCTGCAGAAAAATAAAGGGGAAAAAATAGCAATCCCCTAAAGGTAATAACAGAAATGTGAATTATTCTCAGTGTATCTCAGAAGACATGTTACGCTTTCTGGAGGACTTCATTTGTGACAATCTGAAGGTTATTTTATAAGATTGGTACTCCAATAGAATATCATAAAACTAGATGGTGTACAATGCTGTTGGTTCAAACTACGTATTTAAAATGAGCCAAAACAACACAATTCTTGAGTTTTTTTGTGGGAAAAATTGATTGTTTTATCTTCAATCCACTAAAACTAATAAGTTGACCTTCATGTTGACCCAACAAAAACAATTGTGTGGAACCCAGCATTATTTACAGTGTACTGTAACATCCCTCAAAACATCCTATTTTGCGTTCAAAGGTAGATTTGTTTGTTTTAATTTAGAACCACATAAGTGTGAGTAAATGGTAAGGAAATTGACTTTTGGGTGTGAACTATCCCTTTCGGCCATAAAGCAAGTCTTGTATTTATAATTAAATGATTGCAGCTTTGAACATACAAAATATTACTGACTTTTTTGATATGTTCATTTTGCTTTTTAGTTGCTTTTCTTTTTGCTTTGCTTGTTTCCATGTTGTATTTTCTAAACATTTTTAACAATCTGCTACAACAAAAAGTTACAAAAACATTTCATCCATATTGTTGACTGAACACGTTTTCAACTACAATTAAACCTACAGTTTTAACTGGAAGTGTTCAAAAGTGGACAAGTGGACCCTGTTTGCACCTGTATTTAGCACCATGATAAACTTGTGACTTGACTGATGGAAGTGAATTTTAATACGAGGTGTAAGAGGACCACTGACAAAAAGTCTACAACTAAAAAGTATGTAGTATTTGGTGTGAACAACCAAACATTGTTTTGCTTTGAACAAGTTAAATATTACTGTATATTCCGATATATTACCTTCAACTTAAACATGTTTTCTCTAGGTTTTTGCAAACACATTATGTAAATAATATTGTGCATAATATGTGTATATTATTTTATAACCCACAAATTTTCAACTAAAATTTTTCTTGTTTTTGTGCTCCTCTTGATTTTCTCTATTTTTAAAAAATTTGGATTTAATATTTTTCTATTTTTCTATGACATATAAACGTGGGTGTACTAGTTTTGGACCGTTATCATAAGTTATTTTGTTAGATGAGCTCAAGATTTGGCTTCAGTACTGACTAATCTAATGTATATGCACAAATATAATATTGTATAGGTTCCTATAAAAATAAGAATTTAAAAGATAGATTTGTGAGGGGTGTACTTCAAGGATATATGCTGAGTACTGTGTTTAATTATAATAAAATTCAGAGGTTGCTTCTCAAAGATACAGAAACTGTAAACACTAGTCAACGATCTATGGCTTTAGCTTTAGTATCTGTAACAGCTCCTATGTTTATATTTTCTATGGTCAAGACTCCTTGTTATTATCTTCCCACATATTATGCAACTAACCTTGGAAAAAACATTACCTCAACATGCTAACCAACCACAGCCATGGCAGCACCCCTCTCCAAACCACGTCTTTCCACATAAAAGTGCATGCAATAGTATCTCTGAATTATTTCCCTACTCCAGATATTGATGACACTTCAAGACTCTTGTGAAGTCATAATAAAATGTATTCTGACTCATCATAGTAGCTATGTTTCCATTCAAAGATGCGAATAAAATGTATGTGCAAAATTGGAATATTGTATAAAACATTTGTGAATAAAGCACCGTTTCCATCGAGTGAGTCAAAGAGAACAAAATCGTTTTGATAAACCGCTTTGATTTCCAGATAAACTTCTTCTTTTGAAAATTGCACAGTATTTAACTGTAATATGAACTGTATTTTACTGTAGGACAGTTATGCGGTATATTACTGTATTTTAAAGTTGCACTGTGAAAATTACCATATTTTTTACAGTATATAAGATATACATACAATTCTGTAACTACATATACAGCAAGATAAATGGTGCTGTAAAAGTAAATACAGTATTTATGCGCTAATTGATTTACAGGCATTTACTGGAGAACTGCTGCCAGTTAGTAGTGTACTGTAGATTCAGCAGGAAATTGTTAAGTGTGGTTCCAAATATCGAATGAAAAACAGAATTTTCTGCAGTAGGAGAAGACAATATGGGTGTATTTTCTTAAAAAATGATTTTTTTGCCCCTCAGAAGATGAAACGCAATGAACACCAAGTGGCTTTTGTAGGTGTGAGACCAATCTTTTGGGAGCCCAGAAGCTCAAGACAGTCCTGTGAGATAATAATACGGAACAACATTGATAACAGGCTTTGGCTGAGGGATTTTACAATAATCAACGCAACATTTCCAATGTGGTCTGTATGTTGGTTTGTCCATTAATGAATCCAACCACACCTATTTTTGTTATGACATGACTTGTTAAAGGGCACCTATGATGAAAATCATCTTTTGGAAGCTGGACAGAACTGTGTGTAGGTACAGTGTATCCAAGGTCATATTGGGGTGATGGAAAGACAATAAGTCTCTTTTTTAAATTTACTGACATTAAAATAGGATCCAAATCCCTCCCACTTTGAGGCCCACCACAACATAACGTAGGAGTGTGGTTTTCCTGCCCACTGAATTGATTGACAGCCGTGCATTAACATGTCTTCGTAGTAACGCGTATAATCATATCAAGACAGGATGTCTGCAAAGCAACCAGGATTAAAAGATCTGTTCAGCTCGCTGTGATCATCAATCATCATCAAATGTGATGAAGAATGAGTTTTACAAGTTTGAAATATTTTTAAAATAGTGCATATCAACACAGTCGTGTGTAAGTACAATTATAAAAGAAGATGCTTCAGTCCTGGTTTGTGGACGTTAAATCAGGTTTATTTTGTACATCAACATAACGCATATCCATACAGCAGTGTATATTAACATGTTTCATGCCACATTTGCCATGCAAAAACAGTGCAAAGTTAAATGCGTGCGCTGTGTGTGTGTGTGTGTATGCGTGTTTGTGAACTATGTAACGACATTGTGGGTGACTTATCGTTGCAGAAAGGGTTGAATAAAAAAGTCCGCAACAAATGCATCACATAATCATAGGGAAAGTTCTTACTTTAGTATTTCGCACAAACGTTACATGAGACCTGCTTCCTTTATATCTGTGCTGTTTATCTGATGCAGCCAAGGCAGAGATTGAGGCACACTCTGATAGGCGTGTGGGAACGGTGTGTGGGGAGAACTATCATTAAAGGCACAGGCAACAAAACAGCTACACAGTGTTCAAAGCAGAAAATTCTAATGTTCTGAAAACTATAATAAAGAATCTGATGGGTGGTTTGAGCTGAAACTCAAAGACACAAAAGTTTTATCTTAAATCTTGAAAAAGGGGTAAAATATGTGCCCTTTAAAACAAAGTCACTGACTTTTTGGACTAAAAGTTTATCCACTCAAATGTTTGAATGTGCATTTTCATGTTTTAAGCAATATTGCAAAAGCACATACTAATAAGTGGATGGAAACATAGCTACTGTCTTCTATAATTAATAACCACCAAGGATTCACTAGTCCCACTGGGCAGTTATGAGGCACGTTGCGGATTAAAATAAAACCGCAATACAGAGACCCCAGGCATCTCTAACTTCATATGATGGAAATGGCTTTAATGCAGTTTCTGCAAAGCCCTGACTGACATATCTGTGGTAAAGAAAAAAACTGAGCTCAACCAGTGGCAATATATTCCACCAGATTCATGAGTTTGCCCAATTAGTGTGGGTTATGTAACAGCCCCATTCCTAGTATTCAGAACAGCAGGGACAGTGTCTCTGGACTAAGGATAGTTTCTGTGAAAAGACTAATCTGCAGTGTGCTGCAGTGCTGTAATATATCAGTTTTAAGGCTTGTCAAATGAATGTACTTTAGTTTGAGAGACAGCTGTTATTCTATTCATTGATCTAGAGTGTATTGAGTAAAGATATGGTGCCATTTTTGAAACAAACCTTGACCATCTTTGAAGTTATAAAATAGCGTACAGAAGAAGTAGAAAGCACACCCTAAAAAAAACCCCAAAAAAATGGTATCCTAGCAACAAGCGACTTAACAGTCTTGCTTGCACTGCAAATTTTGACGGATTCGGAGACTCGCCACAAAAAGCACCCCAACTCCCTCGAAGAGCAACTTTCATGTTTTACCCTGCTGTGAATTCCTCCACTCACAAGAAAAATCCCCTTCTCTCTTGCTTGACTATATAGGATAGAGAACAGTTTGTGACAGACAAGAGGTTAGATGAGATGAATGAAGGGTATGTGCTTATCGGAATCCTGGAGGGTATTCGCTTCATTCCAGAAATGCATCTATAGCTTAATCTGCTCAGATCTTTGTCTGGTCTGTAAGCTACTTGACTAAAGCTGTTTGAAAAGCCTTCTGATAGTATCATTGCAGTTTTTTTGTGTGTTTTTGCACACATTAGGACTTTCATGGAATTCATGATTCAAAGTAGTTCACAAAATATTACCATTAATAAAATATTAGAGTATTTTTCTATAATAGTTTTATAAATACTAATTAAAATCATTTACATTTGGAAGGGGCTTCGGACAGAATCAAATACATTTAGCTAAATACATTATGTATTTATTCTTTTACATTACTTTTCATTAACATTTTAATTGTAATGTAAAATTGGCACAAAATGTACTTTTTTTTTAAATCACAGCTATGTGTTATGGTAGTTCATGATTTAGGTAAAAAGAAATACTTTTATCATAGTTTTATAATCAAAAATAATAAAAATAATTTATATTTAAGAGGGTCTTTTTATGCTAATACATTTAAATTTGACTTTATTTGTAGATTTTATTAAATTGTTAATTAAAGAGTTAATTCAATGAAAAACTGGTATAAATGGAATTTTTTTTATTAGATTTCTTATTACACCAAGAAATTACAATCTTGATTGAATTTAATCATTACAATCAGGGACTCCTCATCCTATGTTGGAGGAACTGTGGGGTAGAAGAGGCACATCATGTGCACATATTCTGACAGTGCTCAAGAATTCATAGTTTTTGGGAAACTCAATCAATGATATTTCTGATCTTCGTATTTCTAGATCATTCGATGTGCTTTATCTAGGAGATTCATTCATTCATTCATTTTCTTTTTGGGTTAGTCCCTTTATTAATGTGGGGTCGCCCCAGCGGAATGAACCGCCATATCTAGGAGATATTCCTATTAAACTTGGAGAAGAGGATAGATATCCATTTAAGATATTACTGGCAACAAGTAAAAAAGCTAATGGTATAAAGAAGACCCACCAAACTATAGATGAATGGTTCAAAATATTAGCAGTTGAAAAAATGGAAAAAATTACACATGCACTTCGATTACAAAAGAGATCTTTGAAAAGAAATGGAGTAAATGGCTGGCTTTCTTCACAACGATAATATCATTATCCATAATTTAAGATTATGCATTATTAAGAGAATATGTTTGGCAACTTTTTTTTAAATTTTATTTTATACTTAACCTACTTATTTATTTATTTTGTTGACGAGGTTAATGTAATATATCAATGTTTGTATGTATACATGTACACGTGTGGAATTGATATAAAGTTGAAGTCAGAATTATTCACCCCCCTTTGAATTGTTTTTTCTTTTTTAATTATTTCCCAAATTATGTTTAAGAGAGCAAGGACATGTTTCACGGTATGTCTGAAAATTTCCTTGCTCTGTTAAACATCATTTGAGAAATATTTGAAAAAGTAAAAAAAAAATTTAAAAAATAAATAAATATAATAATAATTATTATTTGTTTGTTTGTTTGTTTTGTTCCCACTGGTTCACACTATATATTCCTAATAAAATCCATAAAATCCATAAAGTATAAAAAAAAAAAAATTAAGAAAAACTGGTATAAAATTTTCATTTGATTCTGTAAACTTTACAGCAATATTTTACATTTAACATTATAAATGTATTAAAAACTGCATTTGCGTCATGTGTTTGTGAAATGAAATAAAATTGTTAAATATTCTAAACAAAAATTATACCATTTAAAAATGTCAGTTTGACCTTCATCATCTAAATATAATTACTTTTTTTTAAACAGTGGGTTCACCTCATGTGAACTGTGCATATGTAAGTGGAATATCTCTTCACAGTGAAATGAAGAGGACAGAATTCATTTGTTTAGTTAATGGTTGATAATAAATAAATAATTGAGGCAATTGAGGATGAATTCATTCATCTGCTCTTTAGTGACTGGTTCATAAAGGTTCACATCTCTTTAAATGTGGGATAATCCTGGAATGCAGATGCTTGGATAAAACAAGGCTTTCATGCAGAGAGATGACTTCAGTTATAACTCACCTAAAAGCGGATGTGAAAGCTAGCTTAAGGACTTAATCATTCAGAGATGCTGTTCTTTCATGAATCCTGGACCCACTTGGATTCAGATAAGCTATTTATCACTACTGGAGACTGAAACCTTTCCAAAGAATTGCAAGACAAATCAAGAAAAATTGATAACAAAGAACTTTTCCAAATTGCTAACAGTGGCTGCTGGGCAGGATGATTAATCACTAAAACATAAAACCTACAAAATGTTCTGTGTCATGGTGAGCATTAATTTTCAATAAGTCAGTGGTTGGAGAAATCTGTAGAAATGTTTGCAAATTTCCAAAGTATTCTAACATCCATCATCCCATGATTATACCACATTAACCCCAAATAGAACTAAATGTCTGCAGGGCTGGAATTTTTTCTCTCCCAGCTCTGATTTGCCTTTTGCCTACAGTCGTGTCCAATGCATGCAGGTTTATGACAATTTATGATCTCTAAAGGCCATAGTTTGCCATTTAACAAAAAAGCAATGAACAGACAGACAGCCCATTTCTTTATATGCACAAAATGTAAGCTCAAAACATTTAGGGCTCTATTTTAACGATCTACGTGCAAAGCATTAAGGGCGTGTCTGAATCCACTTTTGCACTTTTAAGGATGGAAAAATACACCTTGTACCCTGGTGCATGGTCTAACAGGGTTATGCTTATTCTCTTAATGAGTTATGAGTGTGTAAACCTCTATAAACACACTTTAAAAAAAGCTGACTAAGCTCAAGATTGTAAGACAACTTATTGCAGAGCTTTGCTGAGTTCACTCAACTAAAATCGAGTCAAGAGCAGTACTTGGGTTAAAGGCTGAGTCAAAAAAAAATAGCTGTGTAGTAAAATAACTTACAAATTTAACTTTCAACTTTTCTATTTTACAGTGCAAGATAAAAAAAACAAAGATTATGTTTTTGGGATTTTTAGGCAAGACGATCCATAAGAGAACATCGTGATGGAAATGTTTTTATTTTGATTTCATTTTCATGAATTCAATAGTATTGTGTTACTCCAATAATATTTCCAAAAAACAGTATGCGATTGCTTGTAAAAAGGGTGTAGTCTTAGTCTCCGTGTTATCTTTATCCTCCTTTTGATAGCTGACCATAGCCGATGTCTTAATAACAAAAAATATCATGATATAATATTAAGCTTATATGGCCCATCCCTATACTGTACTGTACTGTACTGTACTGAACTAAACTGTACCACTCATTGTAAATGAGTCACATTTTGATACCATCCAGAGCTTGGACATAACTGCAAACCATACCATACTAGGGTTCGGTCGATAGACGATGCCATGTTCCATCACCAATGGCTTATAGACATCATGATGCTGAGCCGGCTGAGTGCCCCTGTTGCAGCAGCAACCCGCTCATGAAAAATAAACACTTAGGCCCCGTTTACACTAATATGTCTTAGTCTTAAAATGGCATTTTAGAACAAAAACGTTTTACTTGGCATTTCTGAAAAGATTTTCCCTCTATACCGCTGAAAACGCACATCACGTGACCACACACACACAAACACAGTCCCACGCTGCAGCATATGCGGACGTCTGAGCTCCCGGCAGTCAGCGGGTGCTTTGAGCACAAAACTCTAGAGAGCAGGGCACGACAGACAGCTTATCAAGGATGTACCGCTGGATCGCGTCTCACTATAGTTGTTAAACGTGATATATAACGGTCTTTTGAATCTATCAATCTTTCGCTGTCATTACTTGTACTTAGTAATTTTAGCGAAAACCTCAGATACTGTTGGTTGTGCACCCTGTGTTTTTTACCAACCAAGTTTGTTGACGCCATTATTATGACACAGATTTCAGCGGAAAAAGTGATTGACAGGTGGTAATTTGTGTGTAACTTATCTTTATTTATTTATGATTTGGTTATGGGTAAAACGAAGACCATGCAGGTCAAATAGTTGAAACGGTAGGCTACAAATAATTAATTCGTTATGAATTAATTAATTATTCATAAATACTTAACTTATGTTCGCCTACGATGATGATGCCATCGTACATCACGATGCTTTACATTAGACATTGTATGAAGTCAAATTGGTTGACGTCGCCCAACCCTATACCATACTGTACTGAACTGCACCACTCAGTGTAAACAAGCTTACCCATGAGTCCACAAAGTGGCGGAAATGGATTTGCTATTATAAACAACGTGCCGCAAAACATGAAAATTAGGGTTGCGTTGGTCAGAAAATAGCATCAAATCGCACCATCTTGCGCCTTATTGCGATGGGTGTATTAGATCCATATGGCCCATCCCTACTGTACTGTAATGTACTGTACTGAACTGTACCACTCATTGTAAACGAGTCATATTTTAATACCATCCAGAGCTTCTGACAGTGGACATAACTGTAAACCATCCCATACTGTACTGAACTGCACCACACCAGTGTAAACAAGCTTATTGGAGGCGATTTAGTATTGAAGACTCAAGAAAACAATACAGATGTTAAGCAAAAGCCAAAGCCAAGTCATCAGAATAACATTTTAAGGGACAAAATGTCAAAGGTGAAAGACAGAAAGGCAGTCTGTGAATTTGTTTAGAGAATACACTATTCCCTTCGCAGATTGCAGAAATGGCTGACGCTCACAGAAACAGCTCTCTCCAAATTGGCCTCTTGATGACATTGGGGACACTTTTGTTAACTTTTGCCTGACACAGTGTGAAGGTCACAGTGTGTGCGTCAACAAAATCGAATTGCTGAATGTGTGTTTTGGGGCAGCTAGTGCCCTGCAAAAGTGCCACCTGGTCGCTTCATTAAGAACTTGATTACGTTGCATTTCATCAGGCAGCAATAAATAAACAATCAATGCTTAACCACTTTGACAAAGCCTAGACTAATTTTACAAGCCCATGAAATTGCTCTAAAAATATCAATCAAAAACATTGGCTTTATATGGTAGTAAAAACGGTTAATTAACTGGTTTCCAGAAAGCGCAAAGATAGAAAAATAAAGCTATTTTGGGCTCACTTGGCCTGCCATTAGACAAGTTTATTATTAAAGGTGCGTCCCAAATCGCATACTTATGCACTATTCTACACCATTTTGTAGCATAAATAGTGTAAGTGCATTCACACTGAAACTCTAAAAACAATAAGTGCACTTTAAATACCAGGATGATGCACTTATTCAACCGTTAAAATGAAGTGTGGAATGATGGACACTTCACGCACTCAACGGCCGCTGTTTTGCTCTCATAGCGAAAGAGGCGGAGCTTTCAGGCACTGGTGTTGGATTACTTCATTTATTTTGGATTGTGAAAGCAGTATTCTCTCATGAGAGTGAATGCGGTTGTACTCACGGCAGGTATTACTTGGTTTGGTCATTTATTTTGCTAATTTGGCAACCGTCAAATGTCATCAGGGAAATGGTTTAAATTTCCACTTAGTAAAAAACACATTACTTTTCCATTTGGGATGACACTACATTCATATACTATGCTATTGAGTGTGTAAGTGCATAAGAACATAGTACATCATGTATTTTATGCCATTTGAAATGCAGCTTTTGTGTGGACTGCAACTATTATCACACCAGAATGAGTGTATAGTTGCTTCATATCTGTTTTATTTTTTAAAACAATAATTTTTGCGCCCTAAAAATTAGGAACTCTTAATTTTCCATCAGTCTTAGTACATAATGTAACTACAGTGTAGTCATGCTTTAAATAGAAAGATTATCAAATGTTTTTGGTCATTTTTGAGCAAAATGCTAATGGTCTTGTGCTAAGCTAATGCTAAGAGTGCTCCTGCCAGACCCATAGATTGGCTGAATGGATTTTAAAAACTGTTCAACTATAGGGGAGTTGTAAAATAAGCCCCTTTTCCAAAAAATAGTACCCATGTTTGACATTTTGCTGAATTAAACTATTAAAGTTAAGTGCTATTTTGGGGTTTCCGCCTGGATTTTGCCTACCCAACTTCAAAAGCTTCCCAAATCCTCATGCAGAGGTGTAAATGCAAAAGTTTGGGATCATTTTTAAGAAAAGACTTAGAATTTTCGTAAAACACTGTTGAAAGTGATTAAAATAATTGTTTTGAAAACTCAAATTTAATAGTGTACCTTTTAGGTTGTGTTTGGTCTTGGTTGCTGTAATTAATTGTGGTGGTTCCTGCTAAGTCAGTAATCTTGGGAAAAACGACAAATGTCTCTATCAATATCTATGCAAAAGTTATTCTATTAAAACTGATTACAGAACGGAACCACTTATGGGGGTATTGGGCCAGTACGGACCTTTAAAATTGAAAGAATGCAGACGTAAATGACGTCACGGAGCCGGTACTGGGTACGCAGAGTTAAATCTGGCTATTATTTAGTGAAATGCAAATAATAATACTATTTTCAAGAGTTCACACTTAGCTGATGATTTATGATAAAGTTTGTTTGGCATGCTGTCCCGGGAGAGAGCCCTGAGCTTATAAGATCCTCGAACCCTGGGCTCCCTCCCTTTGCAGGGCGAGAGGGTAGTTTGAGCTCAAGTAGATCTCGATGACTCCCCCCTTGCTTATTGTAGCTAAGTGTCAGATATGGATGCTGAGAAGAGGTGAACTCAGAGCTTGGTTAAAAATATTTTGGATTAATTGTTTAGGGTGCTTGTTTTTGAACTGTGGAATGAAACCGGAGGACCCAGGGAAAACTCACAAGAGGACAGGGAAAACGAGCAAAACTCAGCACAGATATGTCGCCTGGTTTGGAAGGGAATTTAAACCAGGGGCATTCTTGCCGTAAGGAAATCATTGACCACCATGTCGCCCGTTTGAAAGGAGGGAAAGTAGGGTTGGGTGGGGGGTTCTTCGAGTTAAGAATCGTCTGATAGGATAATTAGTCATGAGCTAGTGTTGGAACGGCTGTGAACAATCATAAGCACGTGATCCTCTCGAAACTTGTTTATAAATAAACTTACTTATTGACATTAAAATGACTTGTACTTTCTAGGGTTTGTACTATTGTCTTTATCACATTGCAAGTTTAACTTTTGTTGCACTGTTTAGTCTTTAAGTTTATTTTTTTGTTGTTAAATAATACAGATCCAAGTCATTACATGAAATATTTTATCTGAGCCACACATTTCCTTCCAGATAAACTCTTTATGGATTTGATCTTAAAGAGGTCTGTCGCTATGCCAGTTTGTCCGATCAATGAAATACATTTCATCACGCCTAGGCCCCTAGGGTCAGTGTGTGTGGCCTGGATTCAATGTGTAGAGCAGTATCATTTAATAAGACAGTCATGTCGAGCAAATTAATGTTTGGATCATTCCACAGGGATTCTCCAAACACGTTAACGGTCGTAGGACAGTGATAAATGAATGAAGTGTTACTCGAAGGGTGTATTTTCTGGAGAAATTGGCTAACGTGAGGCATATAAAGAGTGGATGTGTTGGAGAGTGTGTGCATATGAGGTCCCCTGCTCTCTTTTCTCCTCAAGGGGTCTCATCAATCAATCGAGCCGTTGGCCAACCCAATGCACAGATGGTGCTGCGGTAATCATCAGAGACAGGTTCATATTTCATCGCAACGTTTGGTCCTGAGATGTGTTTCACAACCGCTCACAGGTTTCAAGAGTTGAAGCTTTTACACACGCTGGAAGTAGTGCTGCATTGCTAGCATACTTGTTTTTGTGGGCTGCATATTTTAAATGATCTGCATTCTGATTGTACTTCAGATTTCGAAAGTAAAATAAAGATCTGGTGTATCAAGTTCTCTGTTGAACTTTGTGTGTATATGTGTAAATTAATAAAAGGTGGTGTAAATCAAAACTGGTTTAGAAACATAATTTGACATATAGCTAAAAAAGGATCGCAAGTAACAAAAGAAGTTATTAAATGAGCATTCTGGGTTCGTCTGTAAAGCTAACATCCTCATATTCCATCAAATAAAGTATTTTATGCCATAATATGCTCTCTTGAAGGTGCCTGAAGTAGGGTTGTCACGATACTACAATTCAGTCCCAATTGATACAGAAATTGGGTCTGTTTTCCGCTAACATTTTAGCGTTGTTGAGTACATTCTTAAACAGCGCTGATTTGCCATTGTGTTCATGTGTTCAACAAAAATGACTGAGATTGGCCATGAAGGTCATCAGTTTACCAAACTCACCGCTGTTTACAGAGTATAAACACAGATACAGGGACATTGGAGCGTTTTAAAAATCAACTGGTTTGTCCACAAGTTGACATACTAGCGATCCGTTGATTGCTTTTAGAACGAGCAATCTGCTGACAGCTTTAAAACGCTTCACTGTCCTTATATCTGTGCTCAATTGTTAGTGGGAAATGGACATTTTTAAAATTCCAGAATCGATTGGTACCGAATTCCAGTATCGTGACAACCCTACCATGAAGTGCTTTGAAATGTGCATTTTGGTCAGTGACTACGTTTACATGGACATCAGTAATCGAATTATTTACCTTAATCTGAATAAATCAAAAACATTATTAAGGTGTTTACATGAGTTGCTTTTTGAATGTTCTTTCATGATCCCGTTTTACATGGTATAGCACCTAGATTGATTAGCATCATTGCATCACCACGCTATCCACATTTCCTTCAGAGTTTCATGTAATTTCGGGTGTTTCATTATTAATTTGTCGACTTTAACTGCAGTTTGCCACTTTCATTTGGGAGCATTTCGTGTATGTCCCCTGTGACAAACGAGATATTGGATGTGAGTATGAACTGCTTGAAGAGTGAAGTTTTAATGGAGTTTAATACTGCATGTCAAATGGGAAAAAAAGTCCTCCTCATTTCGCAGTGTATTGGCTCGTTTCCACTGACTGGTATGGTACGGTACGGTTCGGTTTGGTACGGGTCACCTTTATCAAGCTTGCATTTTTACTAACAAGGGTACCCTTTTGGTGGGCGTGGTGTATGACAAAGTTTCAGTCGACGTCATTCTCGCTGGAGGAAATCTCTACAATAAAGCTGTATGGGTCGCTCACATATCATATGAAAAGCACTTTTCACAAAACAGATGCTTCATACACATAAATACTTGTGTAGAAATGTTTATTACTAACCTTTCTATGAACATGAGTTGATTTAACTGCAGATCAATGACAGTGCAAAACAGCCTACTGTAACGTCTGTAATTATATTAAATAACTAAATAAATGAACATATATAAACACATACAGACCCTTACAGTCTCCGATATGTTATCAACTACAGAAGAACACACACAACAGACATTTCGTCGGTATTTAGGTTCAAAACAACACAATATATAGCCTACAGTCAGCGTAAACCTCTCATCTGTGTCTGTAATCTTCAGCAGCACATGTAGCCTCTGTTAGAGCAGTGGTTCTCAAACTGGGGGTTGCGACCCCTGTGGGGGTCGCAGAAAAATTTCAAGGGGTCGTGAGAGTGATTTAAAAATTGTGTAATTTTCAGTGATTATAATATTTATTTTTCAGTATTATAAGTGAAAGCTAATATTTTTAGATTTTTTAAAGATATCACTGATGAATTCATAAAGTATTTAGGACACATTCAGGCAGAATGCATCTTTGCACTTAAAACGCAGTGCTCAGGAACAGTTTAAAACTGTTGTCATGTCAACTTGCTGCAGTAAACAAAGCCGGCAACGCTTGTCCAGCCTTCGCGCTCTTCTTATTGTCCCACTGCGCTAGACTGAATCATTCAGTCAACGCCTTCTGCCTTCAGATGACAGGAGATACAACCACGAAAATGTAACGCGCTGAAGATGAGAGAATGAAAACAACACTGACAGATTTAGTTTTAGAAACCAGCTAAAGCTACAAATAATGGCACATCTGATTACTGATCACGTGGTGAATGTTAATCCACCATCAACACTTATTGAAGAGTGGATAAACGACTTCCATTGGCTTCAAGTCTGCTATGAAAATAACTAAAGCGTTCCTGTAAAGTCTGTGAGACGGAACTTTCAGGTAACAGTTTGCCACATCTACACATTTTAAGCACAATAGGTTCTGTTTAATTCTTTATTTAATGGCCAGACGCTGTCAGCTATATGTAAAATTTAACACCACATACACCATCGCAAATGGGCTTGCACTGACCAAGATTAAACTAATATTGCAGCTCATGAAAAGACCGGTATTGCTATTAAAATGATGTATACAAATAATAAGGTATATGTCAAAAGCATCTGTGCAATATCAGACACCATCTGTGAGAACACAGTGCAGTTAACGTATTGTTAACAGATTCATTAATATCATTCATATCAAGCAGTGCGTGCAGGGCCGGTGAGCGGTTCGTCCGTCTATCTTTTGGTCACTCAATTATGCTATAAAAATGTGTTTTCTTTTGATAACGGGATTTCATTGAGACATATTTTCCTCACGCGTGCATATATATATACATATTTTTTTTTGCTTGTTAGTTTTGATTAGTGTTGATTTCAAATGCAATAAATCTGTTTATAAAACTTAAAATAAGTTATATTTATTGTTTGGATATGTTTTGGGAGTTGGGGGGGGGGGGGGGGGGGGGGGGGGTCGCAAGTTCTTGACGATCTAACATTGGGGGTCACTGGCTTAAAAGTTTGAGAACCACTGTGTTAGAGAACAATTCCATCATTCTGAGTACATATTAGTCCAAAATGTGATAATAACAATAATAGCTAAACAAGGCAGTTTGTTCACGTTTGCTGAAAAAATAATGTGCTCCTTTTTTTCCGGCTTCTCCTTTGTTTTTTCCGCACTTCACTCTCGCGTTTGTCAGTGTCTGACAGGATCGGGTTCCAAAAGCTCATCAATAATTAAGCGCACGTTATTATCATCAGCTCAAGAAGTTTGTTATTTCAGATATAGACGCGCGGCGAGCGCAAGGAAGAAAGCGAAACCGCTCGCGCCTCAGACTGCCTCGTAAAAAAAACTACTCGGCACAGGGTAAATCTGCTCTACTCCATGGCTTTGTGGCTGTTTGTCAAGACGACGACAAGGTTTGTTTGAGCCCGGGTCGACCATGGCTCGTTATTATATGTATTTATAATTCCGCTGCAATCTCTCGGCTGTGTATTTCAAACATGGCGGTTTTTTTGTTTTCATTCTGGCTTGTTGCGTAAGCGAATGATGTATCTCTGTAAACCGATAGCATTCAGCTGCGCGTCTAGCTCCGCCTTTTGGTACCCTTTCTCGTGTTTGGTACCCTTTCGAAAGGGTGCCGAAAAAGTGGTACGGTTCGGTACGCTTTTTGACAGTGTAAACGGCTATAAAAGCGTACCAAACCGAACCGTACCGTACCACTCAGTGGAAACGGGCCTTATGTGTCTGTGGTCCTTCACTGACTTGGTAGGTGCAGAGAATAGTGTCAAACAGCTGTGTGTGTATGGACTATCCTGTTGCAAAACGTGGTGAAAAGTCCTAC
This sequence comes from Danio aesculapii, assembly GCF_903798145.1. Taxonomy (NCBI): domain Eukaryota; kingdom Metazoa; phylum Chordata; class Actinopteri; order Cypriniformes; family Danionidae; genus Danio; species Danio aesculapii. The sequence goes on along the minus strand of NC_079454.1, from coordinate 17,047,546 downwards.
ATGACGGTAATAATTTAATTGCAGTATTTACAATTACAGGTTCTGCATCTAGTTTATATACACTATGAAGAGCAGCTACGCTAATTATTCTCTTTACTCTCCATTTCCACCTGGGGATACTCTTACCGAGGCCCTCAGACTATGCAGAGTCACTGATTCGATCCAAGACCAACGACGAGATGATCCCAAGGTTTCCATATCCTGGACCAGGCCGTATCCTGAGCAGCTACTGTGGTGGTCATGGGACTGACTGTGGAGAACATGGGACTGATTCCTGTGACGCTCCAGAGACAGACGAGTCTTCGCTGAGGCCAGCTTCCAGCCTCCGTCGCTGAGACTGCAGCTCTGCACAAGACGTTTGGCCAGCGGAGAAATTAAAATGGTCGTGCCCAACTGAGTCTGGTTTCTCTGAAGGTTTTTTTTCTTCACTTTCGCCAATTAGTGAAGTTTTTTCCCTCTCAGCTGTCGCCACTAGCTTGCATGGTTCGGGATCTGTAGAGCTGCGCATCGTTGGATTTGTTCTTCAGTGTTTAGACTCTCAGTGGTGATTTTTAAACCACACTGAACTGTGCTAAACTGAACTGAACTTAAACACACCAAACTGAACTACACTGTTCCTATTTACTATGACCTTTTATGTGAAGCTGCTTTGACACAACCTACATTGTATAAGTGCTATACAAATAAAGGTGAATTGAATTGAATAGAATTGAATGTCTGTACTGAATGCGACTAAAATAGGCAAACTCCACTAGTCTTAATACGATTTCTGTTTAGTTAAATTATGAGCGTAATCGAATTAAATTAATCAAAAATCGCTGTTTACATGGAAGACTCTTAATAAGTGTATTGTCTTAATCGTATTAAAATTGGATTATTGGTGTCCATGTAAACGTACTCAGTGTGTGATGAAATTTCAACTGAAACAAGAAGACAGGACAGGACATAGAGTAGCCCCTCCCCTTTTTTTAAAACAGTCAATAGGGTTTACTTTTTAAATCACAGCTCTACCAGAGAGAAAGCACATGCGAAGCGTCTTGAAGGGGGTGGTACATGTCAGATACTAGAAAGCATTTGATTGAAAAAAAAAAAAAAAGTCAATCTGCACAATATATCAGTAAAATATCATTATCGTAAGAAATACCCGTATCACACAGAGGTGGAATAAATTAAATTAATTAATGTGCCAAGTGTTTCTGTTGTATTACAGAAGTTATTTATCCAAATTTGACCAATCAACTGGGGCCTTACTATATTTCTATCTGCCACAGTTCTTGAGTTATTATGCCATTGCTATTACGTTGCCTAAAGGACTGCAGTTTTACACAACGCTATTATGCTGAATTAGATTTAATTCGATTAAAAAAACTATATATTATGTGCTCATTTTATTATGACTGTTACACTAATTAAAAATAGCAATTTCCTGGGAAATGTTATATCACAAGAAATATCTTTATCACAATATTCAACAACAATATTGCATATTTTCCTAGTATGCAGCCCTAGAGAAACTACAAGGACGTAGTGTAAATAGCCAAATTTGAGCACCACATTAGTATCTTGTTTAGGTTTCCCATGGTAATGTGTTGTAATACTGGTCTCAAATCAGATTTCAGTCTAAAAGTCTGCAGCTAGGTATTTAAGTAAGTTATTACTATAGTACAGTTATTTTCCTTGTAGCTTTAGAAACATTGTTAGAGCTGTACAAATGATCAAATTAAAATTATTAAACCACAAAATCTAAAGTTGTAACATGTTTGATGGGGCAAAATGCCACCAATGGCATAGCTTGTTAAGGAGATTATACAATTTATCACACACAGATCTTAAAAAAGAGTAAAAGTAGAAAAATCTAGCTTTCTGTGGTATGTGCTCCGCTGTCAGCTCATGACAGATGTTTTACTAAAGTGTGTCGGTGGGTAGTAAAATCGATGAACCATTAAGTGACCAAGTGATCCTGTAAAACAAGCTCAGCTAGTTCTTCAAAACTTAATCCTTTGCAAAGCCCGCAAATTGCATCATAGTGTGGTTATAATTATACCTTATAACATTTAGAATGACTGTATTTTAATCATTCTATTATGATGTATTCATTTAAAGGGGTGGTCCACTACGATATCATATTTTGAACTTTAGTTTATGTTTAATGTAGCTGTGTGAACATAAACAGCATCTCTGAATGTAAGACGCTTAAAGTTCAATGCAAAGGGAGACCTTGGTTTTTACAGAGTTAGCTTAGCAAAGCCTACAATGAACAAATTTTGGGGACTACAAAAAAATACTTCTGGGCCAGTGAGATCACAAACATACTTTTACCGCGCACACACACTGCGCAGCTAAGGGGCGTGGCCAGAGGCACTGTAATGTTACAGCAGAGAAAGCTGAAATGTCGTCCAAACGCTGCTACTTCCACAGAGCTTCTACTGTTTCTGTATTTGGGCTTCCAAAGGACACGACACAAACACAGAAGTGCTTACAGTTCAATATAAATTATGTTCCAGAGAATTATAAAATACATAGCAAGCAGGATTTGACAAAACACAGTTCCAGAATCTCTCCCAGTTCAGTGCTAGATTCGGTTAAAATCTCTTCAAAGAAGGAGCAGCTCCAACAAGCAGAAGCTGTAGCCTGTGAGTTTTTATTTGTTAAAATTAATCATGGCATGAACAGTGTCTAGCCTTAATAGTATGTTGTAGCAAAGATGTAAACAATGGTAAATGCTTTTTAGCACCGATAACGATTTAGCTACCAATTCATATTTATCAGTTAAACTGATGTAAACACACGCACACTCTTCACCAGTGCGAGCATGTCTCTCTATAGGCAGCATTTTCCGTGCGTTTTACATCTCAGATACTGAACTCGCCAAAGATATGTGAACAATTCATATTACTTAAACATGCATATTCCGAATACATGTGAAATATGTTGTGTAATGCGTTGAGTTAAAAAAAAATACAGGAGAGCTCGTCTAACTCGTGTAGCAGCAGAAAAATAAATCAAGCCTCACACAGGTCGCATCCTACATCTTGTGTTTTATTCTTCTGTCAACAGTGTCACTGTATATTACAGAACAATAACTTAATCCGAGCAGCAGAGAAAAATAAAAATAAACATTGGTCCCGCGCACAAGCGCTTCTCGTGTTACACGCTTCTACAGACAGTTACACACACACACACACACACACACACAATGGCGATCTCTCTTAAAGGAGCCGCACCCCATTTTCACTCGTTTAAGATTTTATTTTAAAGAGCGGGCATGAGGTTGACTGACTGTTTACACAGCACAAAGGTGCATGGTTGTACGAGCGTGACGTGGAGCCGATCCACGAATCGCAGCACATTATGACAGATGACCAATCAGAGCCTCTTGAGGGCAGGCCTTTCAGAGGAACTAGGAAATCTTACAGTCGTTTTCATGTTGGCTGAGTAGCTGTATATAATCAAAGCGAGATTTATTAAAAAAATAACATGAGCACACATTGCTTTGCATCTTATAAACACAACCAAGCCGTAAAATTACATTCTGGACCACCCCTTTAAAGCAAAACATCCATGTTGCACAATGCCGGTTTGAATTTTTACCCTGGTAAATCCATTGTAAATTTGCAGTTCGTTTGAGCAAACTGGTGAGTTTTCAGGTTTAAGAAGGCAGATTGGTTTTGATTGGGTTTTGTTGCCATGGTAACTGGTACAATTTACTCTGGGTTGGAGATTGCAAATTCAAACTAGACTAATCAGCTGTAAGTAAAGTCATGTATATCTTTTGTAGTGGTGTAAGGGATCACAAATCTCATGGTTCGCATCACATGTTTTTTTAGTCATGGATTGGGCCATTTTTTTGGATCAGCCAAAAAGGGGAGGAGACAAATGCAATTTGCTTTCCATTTATTACAAAAACAGCACTGCAAGAAAATTTTGCTTTTAACAAACAACTCAGAACCTGTAATTTTATTACAGATAACATAAAGAAATAACCAGTTGAATAAAATTAAATTGTATTGTACTGTTACTACCACTGTTGCTGATAATGCTAAATGTAGAAATCCAACATTATAATTTGTACAACCCATATTTATTATTAGTCTCATTTTCAATAAATGATTCAGTTATTTAGGCATAAAACATCATGTATTATTGCTAGATGGATCATTTTTGAAGAATTATTCAGTGGCATATTTTTGATGGTCACCTATTGGTTAAATAATGTAATTGCTGCCTACAACTTTCATTTTTGAGCGTCAAGTTAAATGCATATGATGGTGATTGTAATCTTTACCATAAACATCAGTGGTTTTATCTAAACTATAAACTGTTATCCCAGTACTTCTGTGTTTTTTGGTTTGTAACTTCATGACTAACTCAAGACTAAAAACTGAATGTCTTTCTTGATTTTTGCATTTTTCAAACACAGATTTGAATGTAGCGATTTGAAGGATTAATAAACATATGCAAATAACCATAATTTATCATTCATTTTGCCTGTTTGTTGAGATGCAGATCTTTTAATGATTAATCATGCAGCTTACATTGAATGAATTAATGCAGGCTAAACAAGTAGTGACAGAAAACACCTGTATAAAAGCCCATCAAATCCCAAATAACCTACCACTACTTCTTCCGTCATCATTATATTTTACAGAAAAGCCTAAATGTTTTCTCTGCGATCGTTAAACATTTAGGGTTAATCTACAAGTAAAAAAATTGTATTAATCAGGTCACATCTGTTCCGAACCATGAGTTGTTATCCATACGAATCAACCATGATCCATTACACCCCTAATGTTTTGTAAAACTTATTAGTAGGGCTGCACGATTAATCGTATTATAATCACGATAACGATATTTGTGGTCCACGATCAATAATTATATATCGTCTTTCTAAATTTTACAGTATAAAGACCAAGCCGTTATTTTAATGGGCGGAGTTTACAGATTGTACCGCATCACAAGCATGAGGTGACTGCGTCTAGATTGTAGTTTTTTCCAAGGAATGCAATGTTGATCAGGTAGCCTTTGCTCCTGTTCTAAACTTCCCAAGGTAACACAACAAACCTCATTAACCACATTAAAAGCCATCACAAAGTGGCTGTCATTAGTGGGTTAATAAGCTCAGGAGACTTCTGCTTTGAGTTTTTCTATGCATTACTAAAATCACTAAACTGTTTTATTAGTTAACCAAATATTCGCGGAGATTCAACAGTTTTTTTTAACATGTTTGCCAGTCGTGTAGACAGAAGACACTGTATTCAATTGTTTCAATGTAAAAAAAAAGTTTCACGTGGGTATTCAGGTTTGTTTTCATCAATCTGATGCAACTTTTATTATTTACAGGAAATAAAAATGCAATTAAAAGTTTCAGATCATCTAACTCAATTTATAAAATGACTAGCCTATTTTATGCATTAAATAATGAAATAGATAAGTAATTTTCATTATTTGCGATTAGACCGTGCACATTTTTACAGTTTATATGCTTTTTTAGATAACATTCATCTAACAAATATTTTAGTACATCGAAGGTAATAAATTACCTGTCTTTTGATTAAAAACTTAGAGCAAAGGATCAGGAATTGATCGTGCGCGTGCAAAAAAATAAAAAGCTATCATCCAACACATGCATCGCTCTCGTGCCCTGCTTTCAAGGATAAATTTACGTCTGGGTGCTGCTTTGAATAAAATAAACTTATTAATAAGCACATTAAAGACTTATAACATAAAACATTCATAAGGTGTATCTTATGGAAAAACACCAATTGACGGGTGCTGCTTTCGGTTTTAAAAGAATCAAGAAGATTTTTTTAAAAATCTAAATTGCAGAAGAGAAATGACAGGAATTTTGCAATAGGAAAAGATGAAACATGTCCTGCTGTTTATGAGTGAGGAGTCGGAGAGATTGCGGTTTAGTTCCACCTCAATGTATTTAAATAAAACTAACTAACTACTCATCATGCTCAAAAATTTCAACTAAATGCACAACTCTTGTTCGTTGCACCCGGGATGCCCAATGAACCTAACATGCCATTCTTTCAATTCGATATTCGTGAAGTATTTGAACAAACCGCAGATGCTTTGTCATGTTGGTCGCATCACTTTGGTTTATAACTTATTAGTTTATTACAATAATTACTTATTAATAATTACACATAATTAATAATTATACAATAATTAGATTTGCCATTGTTCTTCACCACATGTAGCCACTCTTTTGAGCACATCTTGCGATCCATCTCTAAGCAAATGTTAAGATTATTATTGAAAGTGCTCTCCAGCTGCGAAGTTCCTAGCAGAGTAGTGAACGAAAAGTGAACGAAATGTGCATGCAGAAACTGGACAAGAAGAATTGAAATTGAAATTATATAACAAGTGTCCGATTCTTAGTATCTAACCCCTGCCCAGTTTTATTACAAGTTGTGTTTTTTTTTATACTTGTATATATGTTTTTTTATATTTGTATATATATATATATATATATATATATATATATATATATATATATATATATATATATATATATATATATATATATATATATATATATATATATATACGCAAAGAAATAATTGTCATTATTAATCGTGATTAACATTTTCATTAACATTAATCATGATTATAATTTTTTCTGTTATCATGCAGCCCTACTTGTTAGTAGTCAACAATTAAAATGGATCAAAAAAGTTTATTATTCAATAGTTTTAAACAATTTAAACTTTGTCAACTTGAAATGTTGACTATAGTCTTGTGATCAGCGCAAGAAGTGTTGCTCTTTTAAAACTTGCTTTGCCAGTATGTTCAAGAGCTATGAATCACAACATGGTGTCCTCAAACAAAACTTCCCACCTGTTCTGTCAGAGCATGTAGGACGTTAATTAACCCGTGGCTGAATTAAAGGGCAAAACAAATGCAATTGCAGGTTACGGCTCAGTGAGAGTGGCAGGTCCTCTCGGTTGCTTAACTCTGGAGTGCAATATACTTAGACAGAAAAGCTGCATATCATGAATTCCCACATTCCTCATTAAACAATAGTGAGTCATATGGAGTCAATACAGAATTTTTTTTAAAAAGCTGAATAAAGAAACATGAGTGGGACAAGAACTGAGTGAAGTATGTAACATGTCTGTGAATCTTCTGCCAACCCAGTTTTACATGACTTTGTTACTTTGTTTTTGATCCATATCTGCTTGTGACATCACGCGAAGTGGCTTCCGAGTCCCCATCAAACTGTATTGGGAGACTCATGAAATGGTAAAAAAAAGCAAAGCCTAATATCCGATGGCCAGAAAGTGATAAATTTTTTAGAAATTGCTAAAATATTGATGTCTGTGATGCAGCAAGTCCAGAGACTGTTTTATAGAGATGTGTGGGAATTATAATGCATCAGGAGCACTCCAGCTTTTTATCAAATTAGTGGGACATTTTTATTCTATGCAATATTTTATAACTGAAAATACTGGACACACTGACAAGTGCAAGGTGAGGGCTCAGAGTTTGTACAAGTTTTTTTCTGAAAGACAAATCTGAGTGTATCTAAAAAAAACATGAGCCAACGAGTATGCCTGAATTCACAGGATTTGTAGAACAGTAGAACTTACTACTAAGTATGGGCCAGTGTTAGATTGAACGATATGATAACTTATTAAATTTTCACGGTATCACGGTATTGTGATTACAGCTCTAAAGTATATTCTTTTTAAATGTCAAAAACATTTTTAAAATTTTTAAACTTTTCCCCCATTGAACACAATATATTTTATTTAAAGAAACATTCAAATATTTTGAAACAGTAGCTTTTGATGTGGAGGGTTCTTTTCTGCTGGAGATACTCTTGTCCAAAAAAACTAAATAAAATAGTTGTAAAAATCAAAACTTTAATATACCATAGGTAGAAAATTTTGGCGGTTTTAAAACCTTGACTTTTCCAAACCGCGATAACCCTTGAAACCGGTTATCATCCCATGCCTACTTACAAATTCCACCAATGTAATGAACAAGTTAATATCTTATTAAAATATCCCACAGGAGGGAATGTGAATGGAAAGGGGAATGATGCAACTGACATCATAAAATAGTTGACTTTGTACTGTAGTGGAAACATGGCTAACCAACCCAGTTGTGAGAACATGTATTTTAAAAGTCATGATGTTTCAAAGCGATAGTACACTGAAAAAAATGTTACAAACAATTTATATGTTGAATTTAAACAAACAAATAAAATTTTGTACATTTCAGCTTAATTTGTTTGTTTAAAATCAGCCCAAATAAATTGTTTACAACCACTTAACTTAATTTTTTTCAGTGTATGATGACCTATTATACAGTATGCAATTTTGGTGTCAGTGACAGAATTTAGTCGATATGTGATACTGGACCACAAAGCTGGTCTTAATTTGGCATGAGCAAGTTTGTAGGAATAGACTGTAAAAATGATTGTGATTTTTAATAGTAAAAAAAATAAATAAATAAAATAAATTGACATTTCTGCAGCTCTTTTTACATTTTTTTTTCTCATCAGTTTTGTACATTCGAGTTTTATGTTAGATCTAACCATGCATGTTACCATGCTGGTGTTTAGTAGTTCCTTCTCGAAGTTTCTCTGCTTGTGAATAAGCTATATTTTTATAGGCAACGTTTTTGTCTGTGTAACAAAGGTATAAAAAGTAGATGTCATTCCTTTAAAACATTGGTGTACGAACACCCCAAATTATCTAAATATGGTAGTTTACCATTAAAAAATGTAAGTTATTTTATAGTTAAGCTTATTTTTAGTCATAAAATTCCAGCAACCACAGCTGCTGTTTTTTATATAGTAAAACGTTTTTGTTTTACAGTCAACGATACATTGCACAGTATGAGTCAATTTTTTTTTATGCCAAAAATTATGAGCATATTAAGTAAAGATCATGTTACATGAAGACACATTGTACATTTCCTACCATCCATATTTGAAAAAGTCAAATTAGTTTTTCATTTCAAGTAAGAAAAAAATTGATTTCTCAATTTCCCTATTATTCATTCATTCATTTTCTTTTCGGCTTAGTCCCTCAATTAATCAGGGGTCCCCACAGTGGAATGAACTGCCAACTTATCCAGCATATTTTTTTCACAGCGGATTCCCTTCCAGCACCCATACACACTCTTTCTCACAAACATACACTACCGCCAATTTAGCTTATTCAATTCACCTAAAGCGCATGTCTTTGGACTGTGTGGTAAACCGAAGCACTCGGAGGAAACCCACACGAACACAGGGAGAACATGCTAACTCTACACAGAAATGCCAGCAAACCAGCTACCTTCTTGCTGTGAGTCGATCATGCTACCTACTGCGCCACCAGGATGCCCCTATTATTGATTATGCTAATATTATTTTAAACAATACAGCTGATATTACTTTAAAACCTTTAAATAATGTCTTCAACTCACTATGTGATTGTTTTAAGATGTCCGTATAGAACCCATCATTGCATATTATATGAATCTCCTGGTTTGCTTCAACCTAAACTTCACAGTCAATATCACTGGTATTTGTTTCTTTTTAACTGCATTTATATTAGTTTCCCTTAGCTTCTTATTTAAAGCATTTTTTTTGTTCCATTTACCTCCTCATATTCTTTTCGTCATATGCAACAGAATTAATTGTTTGTTCCAAGAATTACAACAGAAAGTGGCCATAGTTCCTTTCAATAAAAAGCTCCTTTTGACTGGAACAATCTTCCTTTTTCTTTTAGATAAATTAAGACATTTAGTTTTTTCAGGACAAATTTTTGTTCTTTTTTGGAAACAACTTGTAAATGTTATTAATATTGGTTCTAATTTAAATGCTTATTATTTATTTGTATATCAAACTGTACTTTTGATTATTTGTTTTATTTGCTAAAACTTTAGACTGTGGTAAGTGTTTCAGGTGAAGTGTGCTGCTTGTTTGGTTTGTTTAGCTGTATGTTTTTTATGATGTGATGTACTCCTTCTTAGGGACCCCCTTGAAAATGAGATGTGTCATCTCAAGGCGCTATTCTATTTAATAAATTCAAATTAATTTTTGAATAATAACATAAAAACTTTAAAGTGGATCGTCTCAATGTTTAGACCCTCAAATTCTAAATTTCGAAATAGTTGCATCTCAAACCATCAATGGAAAGTTTATTCAGTTTTCAAATATTGTATAAATTAAAAAAAAAAAAGGACCCTCATATGCCTGGTTTAGTGGTCCACGATCACATATCTGATAAGTTACTTTGAACAACTCCTGGGTGACACATATAAGATAAAAGACATGCACTAAAAGCCATAACAATCCAACACTAATATTAAAGGTTTTTAACAATGGAGGCAGCAGGGGAGTCATGAATCAACACTCACCATTAAGACCAGTGGGGATGCTCCTGTGATGATGTGGAGCGGGCAGATCATCCATTGATCTTCTCGCAGTGCCACTCTTTGCTTCTACAGTCTTGTGGATATGGTTATGATGATGGTCTGGGCTGCTAGCGCTTCCACCGCTAGATGTGCTACTCCCATCGCCAACATCTCTTACAGTGCCCGATCCTCCATTGAGGTTGCTCAGGCTGGACTGACTGTCTATAGAACTCCTCGATCCAGCTCCGTTCCTGTCCTCGTCCAACATGAGAATGATGTCTTTTAGCTCTGCGTTCTCCCGCAGAACGTTTTCCTGGTTGATCTCCAGCTCCTTGAGCTTCTGCTGATAGGTGCTCACCTCCTTCCATACGGAGCTCGCCGTAAACTTCCCAAACCTCTGCCATTCCCGAGACAGCTTCTTACCTTTCTGTCGGTCATCGTCCAGAAAGCAGCAGAGTTCCCTGAGCTCCTGGTTGTCGTCTTGCAGTTTCTGGTTGATCTCCTTGAGATTGCGAATCTCGTGGAGGTGCACCTGCAGTCTGCGGTTGATATCCTTCATCATGTTCCCATGCTCAAGCATCAGGTTCATCTTCTCACCATCAACCCTCCTCAGTCTCTTGATCAAGTCCTCTTTGCTCCACCTGACCAGTTCCTCGTCAGGGATCTTACTCAGGTCATCATTAGGACAATGTTTGGCCATCATGGCTCTCGCTTAGGAACAGTCTCAGAGTATCAAAACACTCAATGTAAATGTGACAGTGTTGTTCTTCACACCACAAAAACGCAATAAAAAGAAGCATTAAAAACTAACACATCCATGCGTTAGATTCTACATTTACACGTACGGGAGAAAATTAGTAACAGATTTGTTCCCAAACCATTAACGTTACTTCTATTGGCGCCTCACTTACCAACAATTTTGGAATCATCCATGTATTTACATGTCCTACAATATCAGCGATATATATATCCAGAACCATGTTTGTAAATGAAACCATGTTTTTTTTTCTCTCTCGAGGAAAGCAAATAATATTTTAGATCATGTGTGATCTTACAGGTTTTAAGAGTGTTAAAAAAACAACAACCATAAACACCATCTTCGGTCTTTGAATAAAACACACATTCGTGTTGTCAATCATCGAAAGCCCCAAAAAGATCTCAGATGACATGAGAGAATTTTTCCTGAGTGAATGTCTGCGTTCAGAGTCCCGGGCTCTGCTCTTTCCTTCGACTGGTGTGTGTGAATTGATCCGAGCGGCTCTGAGCAGTTTCAGAGATGAGAGGCAAAAGGCAGGACCTGCCCTCTTAAAGAGACAGTGTCCTCATTGCCAAGCGCCAGTGTAAGAAGGAACTAAATAAAGATTATATTGTCTATTTTTGAATAAATAAATAATTAAATAAACAAAAACGATGATGATGATTATTATTATTGTTGTTGATGTTTTTTATTTACTTTTCCATATGTTGAATTTTTTGGTCAGAATTTTATTTATGTATTCATTTTTATAAGGAAAGGGTTTATTATACAAAATCTACCTTAAAACTGAAATAATAGTAATAATAATCATTATTATTATTATTATTATCATTATAGGCTGTCTATTTAGATTTCAAAACAGAAGAAAAACAAAAAAGGGACAATTTTTATTCACATTAGCTATTAACTAACATGTTTAGATGTTTTCATTGTTTTGATCTGGTCTCGTGCTTGTGAAAACATGTGAAAACATGTTTTCCTATTTTACTCTATTTTTATATAGATTGTAGTATATATTAGGCTATAATATATATATAATTTATATATATAGTTATAGTTGTATACAAAAAGGCATTGTTTATCATTGTTTGCATTATTCAGTGTTTGCAAATCTAGACATCAATAAACGACTTGAGAATATGTGGTTTCAAATTGAAAGTCACACAATTCATTGAGACCTTTATATGATACTTATTTAGTTTTAACTTCATTGTTAAATGTCAGTTGTTAAAAGCTAGAAATAGGAATTAAATAGAGAATAAAAACAACAACAACAACAACAACAACAACAACAACAACAAAAATTACAGGGGACATATAAATTACAAGAAATTTGCATAAGAAAATGATTATAAAATTGCATACATCCTTAAAGTTTTTTTTTATTTTTTGATAGAATGCTTTAATGCTTATAATTCAATATAATGCTTTAATGCTTATAATGGTTTCAATATAATGCTAAAGGTCAGTTTTAAACAAATAGATGTTAGGTTTATCATTGGACCATTTTTGTTTGTGCATATGGTACTTCTCATATATAATCATTAAATTAATAAACACATGTTGCTCCAAAGTTTTATTATTATTATTGCATGTCAAAAAATATCTTTACAAGAAAACTGATTTTTAATTTTGTAAGTCAAACCAAAACATTTGGGTATATGTACATTCAAAACACAGGTGTTTTATCGATTCCTACAAGTGCACGCCTATTCCATGTCGCTACAAAAAATTGTTTGTGTAAACTTGTTTCACTGGATAAATTAAATGAATTAAATATGTTACTTCCTTAACTTTATTGGGATCTTTTTTTTTTACATAGGACTTACTGCAGAACAGGGCAGAACGTCATTGAAATCTGTATTGGTGAACATTTCCCTCTAGTGGACAAAAAATATACATCTCCATCCGGGCAAATAATATCTCCATCCGGGTAACTCGGGATGTTGAGACGAAAACGAAATACAAACATCCGTGAAACAAAAAATAATAATTTAGGCCAGTTAGTTCTTATATATGATGAAATTCCTCCCGTTTTTATAATAACTTAAATACCATACAATTAATCTCAATAAACGCTAATATTCGATACGTGGAAATTAAAATATGCTATACGTGCGTTTTTTTAACCTTTAAAAAACGATTATTTAGTTTAAACTTATTATTCTAGTTTTCAACAAGAAATGCCACTGCATTTTATGACTAAAACCAATTTCCTCCACGCTTGGTAACACAGCTGGCTCCATAGCTCAGTGGTTAGAGCACTGGTCTTGTAAACCAGGGGTCGCGAGTTCGATCCTCGCTGGGGCCTGCCGAGTGGATATGATTTTTACACAATGAAGAAAATTCTCAAAATGTCTCCCAAAATGAAGTTTACAAACTATATTTACCCACTCTCAAATGGCTCAAAAAATTTCCAAGTTCACTTTTGAACACAAACGAAGATATTTTTCCCACTATGGAAGTCAATGGTTACCTGTTTCCAGCTTTATTAATAATATTTCTTAAATAAATAAACTCATAACGTTTTGTAAACAAGTGACAGCTAAATAAATAATGATAGAATCAGTTTTGGATAAATTCTTCCTTTATATATCAATCGAGGGTCATACTGTACAATCTGACAAATACTGGCCAGAATACTACATTGTGCACTGGGATTTACAGCACTTTAGAAGTTAATGAAAGATTTTTTTTAATGTCATAAATGATTCATCCACATTTATGTTGATCACACGTGTTACAGCTTCATCAAACACCAAGAAAAAATTGTGTTTCAAGAGAAAAATGACAACACCGAAGAACGCTTCTGAATGTTTATATTATGTGACGTGTGAAAATGTGAGATAATTTTTTACACAATTATACAATTAGCTTTTCACTGAAAATGTTTATTATCTATAATGAAAAAGGAATTAAATTAGCAAAGGCGAAACATTTTCACCAGTGTTTTCATTGACTCCCGTTGTGCATGCAGATTTTTCAAGTTTATATTGTAACACTTGAAAATAGTAGTCCATTAGTTAATGTTACTGTATTTACTAACATGAACTAAGTATGAACAATCTTGAACAGCATTAATTAATAATATTGTTAATAGTTCAACATTGCCTTAATAAAATAAGCTATATTAAAATAAAATTATTTATTTTCATTAGCTTTAATTTTAAGATGAATACTAATATCATGTTGTATGTTGTTCATATATATATATATATATATATATATATATATATATATATATATATATATATATATATATATATATATATATATATATATACACACACACACACGCACAATTGAAGTCAGAATTATTAGCCCCCCTGTCTACCCCCCCCCCCCCCCCCCCAGAGAGATTATTTAACACATTTCTATACATAATAGTTTTTATAATTCATTTCTAATAACTGATTTATTTTATCTTTGCCATGATGACAGTAAATAATATTTGACTAGATATTTTTCAAAACACTTCTATACAGCTTAAAGTGACATTTAAAGGCTTAACTAGGGTAATTAGGCAAGTTATTTTATAACGATGGTTTGTTCTGTACACTATCAAGTAAAAAAATTGCTTAAAGGGGCTAATAATTTTGACCTTAAAATTGTTTAAAAATTTTAAAACTGCTTTTATTCTAGCTGAAATAAAACAAAAAAGACTTTCTCCAGAAGAAAAAATATTATCAGACATACTCTGAAAACGTCCTTGCTCTGTTAAAAATAATTTGGGAAATATAAAAAAAAAAAATAATTATTAAAAGGGGGTCTAACAATTCTGACTTCAACTATATACTGTATATATTTTAAATTAATATTTTTAATAAGAAACTATACAATATTATATTTGTGCATATACATTAGATTAGTTAGTACTGAAGCCAAATCCGGAGCTTATCTAACAAAAAAACCTTATCATAACCAAAAACTAGTACACCCAAATTTATATGTTATAGAAAAATATTAAATACAATTTTGAAAAAGCGAAAAAATCAAGAGAAGCAAGAAAATTGAAAATTTAAATTTTGTAGGTTGTAGTTTTTTCTTTGCAATATTTAACTTGAATTTAATTGTATTTCCTTTAAATTTCTAAATATGTTTGATGACTAAAATATTATTTGAATAAATATATCTGTTTAATAAAACTGTTTTGTTTAAATGCATCAAAATACATTGCCTATATTCACTGAGAAACGGAAAAAACTATTCATTTTCAAAATGGAGTGAACTGAAATATACTGAGCACTGTACATGACAATTTTTAAAATGTTTTATTTACATTTATTACTGTATTCATATTTGTTCAAATGTGTTTTTATAAAAAGACAAGGAAATAACGTCGTTGGCAGCTGTTTTGGTGCTCTCTGGTGGACAAAAATGACATATCTTCATTATTATGTTTGAAACGACTTAAGTTTGAGTACAACCTAGGCATGTGCCGGTATCACATTTTCATGCTGCGATTAATTGATTGAGCTTTTATCACGGTATACGGTATTATGACGATATTGTAATTTTACTAGAGAAACAGGTAAAAAAACGCAAAAAACTTCAGTTTCGTCAACTTAGTAACTTTAATAACTTTTTAATTAACCAAAAGTACTTCAAACATTTAAATACAAATAAATATAAATAAAACAATACACAATATAAAAGTAAACTTGAGCAATTATATCAAAGTGAATGTGCAAAGGGAAACCGTCTTCGATCAGCAATCCCTCTGCATTTTTTTGGAACCCAAAATATTTCCAAACCTCTGACTTTTTTTTTGAAGGGGGATAAATTGTCGGCAGCGTTCCTCCTTCCGCCATGCTTCTTCTTCGTGTGAGGATTAGAGAGCGGTGGCAGCGGTGGCAGCGGCGGCGCGCCCTGCGTGCACACAGTGCTTCTACATGTGGGGATTGTTTACATCAGAGTGCGCATCAGTTCTGCGCAGCATATATGCAGTGTTTCTTCAAGCGGTTGATGGAAAATAAGCTAAGGCGCGTTCTAAGAATATAAATTCGGATCTATTATTTTTCACGGTATTTTGAAGTGCCCGCGATAACAATATCGTGCATATTCATTACCGTAATTTATCGCATTACCGAATACCGGCACAAGCCTAGTACAACCCAATTAAAAATGTGATTGGTTACTATGAATTACATTAAATCTTTCCTCTTTTAAAAATATTTAACTTAAACCATACAATTAATCTCAATAAACAATATTTGATAAGTGGAAATTATAATATGGAGTACATGCTTTTTAGTTTTTTAAATTTAAACGTATCACTGTTTCAAATTATAGCTCAGTGGTTAAGTTCAATCCTCGCCGGTGTTCTATCGATTTTTCCTTCCTTGTTAGATTGTCCTGCCTCCCATTCAAAAAGTGGTAGCACATTTTGATGATGCAATATACTACCTGTCAGATTTTGCTACCAGTGTAAATTTAAATGTGGAGTAGTGTGATTTGAAGTTGTAATATCATCCTAACCTACCTAATCCCTAACCAACATCAGAACCATTCAAATACAGTGTTGGTAGTATAATCTGATGGGTAGGATAAAATGTCAGGACACCGGAACTTTTACACACCATTTACTCACACTCAAGCAGTGTGTTTGTTTATTTTGTTAAACACAAAAAATTTTTTTAAGAAAATCTGTAACCATTGACTTCCATAATATTTGTTTTCCTACTATGGAAGTCGATGGTTACCTTCTTTTTTTGGTTTCCACCTTTTTTTTTCAATATTTCTTAAACAAACAAGAAACTCATATCGTTTTAGAACAAGTAAAGGGGGAATAAATGATGATAGAATGTTTTAGATAAACTCTCCCTCTAAATTTCTCTATAGGGTCATACTGTAGATTCTGAAGTGCACTAGAAGTGTAAAAAAGGAAAGAAACTGATTTTACAAAAAAATACTAATTCTGTCATAAAAGATTCATCCTCATTCATGTGTCTCACAAGTACTACATTTCGCTAACACCAAGAAAAGTACTGTTTTTCAAGAGAAAATTGACAACAATTTAGAACGCTTATAAATGATTTTAATGCATCATTTAATTATCGGTTTAATCAAAAGCAACTTACATCTGAGGAGGAATTCAGCGATTTAACAAGAGGCAATACATACAAGAAGTGCTAGAGTAAGGTTTTTGTTTTTTTGCAAGTCGGAGCACTCACTCTGGTTCCCCAGGCTCTGCGCTGGTTGGGGAAATTCAAAATTGAATCAAAACAATCCATTAAGATTGGCAAGCAAAATTCAGAACATTGCAACCTGCAGAACCTGGGAAGTTTAAAAAAAAAAAAAAGATCAGACGATCGCGATTGCTGTAGTTATTCCAGTTGTGTTATTTTGTAGTATTTATGTTCAGGAAATCACTGAAAGCATATATCATGTTATCATAACGATATAATGTGGCAATAAGATCATAACTGTACTGTGCATTTACACAGTGTCCATATTCATCTAAGTAAACACACCAAAACCAACATTAACATTATAGCAGACACAGTAAAAAGCTCATTCCCAGACACTAGACTTTTCAGACAGGGTATTTGAGTGTCAGAATGTTGTGGGACAGCTATAAAAGAGTTATTATTAAAGATTACAGATAGCGAAATTTAGCGGTTTTTGTTTTTGTGTTTTTTTTAAAGCATGACGGTAAAACACGAATGCGGTTATGAATATATTAAATGTGCTTGTTTGTTGTAAAAGTTTATAATAATGACAAAAAAATACTAATTTGTGGATCTCCTTACCTCCGGGTGCAACTGTGGCTGGTGTATTCTGGGAAATTTTCTTACCCCTTGGTTTTGAGTGTGGTCCTGAAAGGTTTTCAGTCGAAGGGGTATTCACCCCTTTCCCTTAGCCCTACGCCTTCAAGCTAAAGAGAATTGGGACACCAGAATTGGGTAAGGGGAAGGGCTAAGGGGTAGAATTGGGATTGGGCCCTAATATTAATTAATGTACTGTGAGTTAATGTGTTTTCATTAAAGTTAATATATATTGTAATCAATTGATGGATCACTCTGTTACAACTTACATTTTCTGATTAATGTTTTAATACAAGATTTATTTCAGAAGAGCTGTCATTAGAGACCCAATCATGTCCTATGAACACTGCGTAATGTTGCAGATCACTCCGCTCTTGGGCCGTAGAGTTCCGGTGTCTTTAATGTCGAAAGACTGTCCAGGGACCAGACTGAACTCAAATCTCTGGAGCAGTTTGGCAAGCACAACTTTTGCCTCCATCTAAATGTAGAAACACAACAGAGATGATCATGATCACAGCAAATATTTTAATGTCAGCAAATGTCTGTGAGTGTGTACTGGTTTTAGTGGTTTCACAAATTTGTATAATGACATGGGTTTATAACGTTGCTCTTACAATGTTAAAGTCCTCAACATTCAAAATTGTTAATTATAAAAATCATATTTAATGGGGTTTTGTCACATTCAAGATTTGCCACAGGTTTCCTATGAGGGTCAGGTTTAGGGGTGGGGTAAGGCCATATTATAAGCAGGTTTAAAATACATTACACCTATGGAGTCCTCATAAAACACCAAAACCAATGTGTGTGTGTTTGTGTACAGTACGTGTGTCTGTGTGTGTGTTTCATCACCTGTGAGAAGACCTGCCCTAGACAGGTACGTGGACCAAGTGCAAACGGGAAGTAGCAGTAATAAGGCCTTTAGATAAGAAAACAAATTAAAATCAGTGTTTTTAGGCTATAATGTCATAAAATATAGTAGTGTTCATGTCATAAAATTCTGACGCATTTGTTAAACTCAACATTTCTTCTTACATCTTAACCTTTGTAAAATCTGAATTCTGCGGTCCAGTCTTTACCACATCACTGCTGTAATGTCAAGTGGAAAAACTGCACTAATTCAGTCAAGCAGGTATCTTGTTATATTTCTGTTCAGTAATTCCTATATTTGACTATTGTTAATGTCATAAAGTTATATTTCCCCCAAAAAATACAACAAAATTTCCTCATTTAATCATCCTCAGTGTATATGACTTTCTTCTTTCAGATCGACACGCTCAGAGTAGTTTTAACTGGGTGTTGAACCTGTCTTATGAAGAAGATTGATGTGTTTCGAAAACACATGAACATAAATTGATCATTTGGTCACCCTTTACTTGTTTCAAACCTGTTTGAGTTTCTTTCTTCTGTTGAACACATAACAAGCTAATTTAAAGGATGCTGTAAACTGTAGCCCATTGATTTCCATGGTATTTTTTTCTACTACGGATGTATAGTTACCAACTGAACATTCTTCAAAATATATTTGTTTGTGTTTAACAGAAGAAAGCAACCCAAAGGTTTGGAGTTAATGTTAGGGCGAGTAAACAGTGAGTAGATTTAAATCTTTGGGTAAACTATCCCATTAATAATGTTTACATTTATTTTAATTAATTAATAATTTCTGAACTAAATATATAGAATAAACAAAAACAACATCTGTTGTTTGCTGAATAACTACAGAGGGTAAAATGAAACTGAGACTACAGTAGGTGATAATGACTTACTTTGGTGCATTCTCATCAAACCTTTCTGGATCAAACTTCAACGGATCTTTGAAAAACTTTTCCAGTCTTTGGGAGACAAAAGAACTGAACTGTATGGAACAAGAGAAATATGGCTCAAATGTTTCACTATTTTTTAAATACATGAACAAGTATTCTTTTGTGGCCATTGTTAAAAGAATCTTTTTACTTTCCTTTTCAACATTTAAAAATGTATTCATTCTGCTAAAATGTTTAATAAAAAGTCTTTCTGCATTCAAGAAGAGAGGAGCTGTTTTTGTTTGACTTTTTTTTGTTTGAAGTTGTCATGTTGGTGATGCTCACCATAACAGAACAGCCTCCAGGGATTTTTATGCCGTTTATGACCATGTCCTCATGAAGCCAGCGATTGGTTCCTGGAGCAGTGGGGTACAAACGCAGGGTTTCCTTCAACACCTGAATAACACAAAAGACCATTAAAAGAAATGGATACTAAAATATTGAGCTAGGAGCATGTACAAATCTCCATAAACAAACCTGGGACAAGTAAGTAAATTTTCCAAGGTCTTCGATTGAAATGTCTCTTTTGGTCCCGAGGACTTCATCCACCTCTGCTTTAGCTCTAGAAAATGAAAAGAATATTGAACTACAGCATTGTAATAAAAATCTGACAGAACTGGTAATTTCTAAAAAGTGTTTTACCGTTTATATATCTCCGGATTTCTCCCTAATGCCATGATTGCAAATGAGAGCTGATTGGCTGTTGTCTCTTGGCCTGCAGAAAAATAAAGCAATAGTATCTGGCTGCAGACATGCACATGCAAGCTGAGACACACAGGGCTCTATTTTAATGGTCTAGGCGGAAAGTCTGAAGTGCAGGGCGCAAAAGCATTAAGGGCGTGTCCGAATCCATTTTTTCTATTTTAAAGACGGGAAACCACGCTCTGTGCCACGGCGCATGGTCTAACAGGGTTGAGCTTATTCTCTTAATGAGTTAAAGGTGTGTTTTGAGAATAAACCAATCAGAGTCTCATCTCCCATTCCCTTTAAGAGTCAGTTGAGTCGCTCCATAGCGCATTTGTTATTTACATGGCGGACTTTGTAAGTGGAAAAACTGACAGTTAAGAACACAGTTAAACAGCATCTGCAGCAAGAGGATAATGAGCCTAATCCATTTGGCCTTTACTTTCACTCTTTCGTGAATAAGGAACGCTCTGGTTACTAAAGTAACCCTCGTGTTCCCTGAGGGGGGGAACGGAAATGCTATCGTGGATTAATCCACTTGCGGGAATTTTGTTCAGAAAGCCAATCGTCTGAAAGAGTACGTAAACGGGCCAATGAAATGCCAATGAATTGGCGGTGTCAGCTTGCGCAGCTGATGCTTGTTGCAATCAATTTAGCAATAAAAGCACAGCGAGAATAGGCTGAGGTATCCTTTTTAAGTTGAAGAGACTGATACTCACAGCTAAGAGACAGTCATTATGGCGATGCAATATAGCATTTCCGTTCCCATTTCCGTTCCCCCCCCTCGAGGAAAGAGGGTTACTTTAGTAACCAGAGCGCTCCCCTTCGGATGGGGAACTCAAATGCTATAGTGGATTAATCCACTTATGGGGAAATATCTGGAAAACGCCATAATGACTGCACCTTACCTTTGCCCCCGATGAGAGGTTTGCCAGGCAAGCGTGAGCGCACCTGCATTATCAAGAGGCGCGGTCCTCCAACGTGTTCCCTGGCCCTTACTTATCCCACTTCAATAGAAGATTTACAGATTTAAATTTTTTTCGGGAGCCACAAAGCGTCTAGATAATTCTAGGAATTTAAATACGACAGTACATTGGGAAAGCATGCAGTCCCAATAGGGAGGACGCTGCGGAGGCCACCTGCTACTCAAGTGGGGAGATATGATGGCAGAATATATGGACTTTCCCTGAAAAGGCGGAATACGCATATAATAAGAAGGTTAGCGAAGAGGTAAGACACGTGTCCGACTGCACCATGGCTGAATAAGCATATGGGATCGCCTAGTGGGGATCACGCATAGCAGGCACCTATACCCAAAACGCAGGCTGATCAGAGGGCAGACCTGCAAAGTAATGGGCCAGCGAGTGACTCCTCCGCTGACTCCTCTGCTAAGACACAGCAAGCGTGTTTCAATACCTTAACCAAGTTGTTTCCTCAATTACCAAGGGTTAGCCTATACCCTTGAGGAAACTGGACAAAGTAATGAAAGGGCTGGGTCTGCCTCCTCCGGGGGCAACGCTTGCAGGCTCACTGCCTAGTCTTTAAACGGTGTGGTAGAAACCTTGGGCACATATCCCGGGCGGGGTCTCAGGACAACATGAGAGTAAGCCGGCCCGAATTACAGGCACAAGTCACTCACCGAAAATGCCTCCAGGTCCCTGACCCTCTTAATCGATGCCAACGCGACCAGCAGAGCTGTCTTCAGGGACAGAAATCTTAAAAATACTGCGACCAGAGGAGCAGAGGGCGGGCGAGCGGAGACATGCGGTGAGAGCGGATACATCCCATGCGGTTGATATACGCTTCCGCCGCTGTGCTGTCCATCCTGACCAGCACGTGCTGCTGCTTCAGCACCGCTAAAAAACAGTGGAGAGCGAGGAACACTGCCAACAGCTCTAGGCGAGTGATATGCCAATGCAACTGGGTTCCTTTCCACAGGCCCGCAGCTGCATGCCCGCGACACACAGCCCCCAGCCCATGCTGGAAGCATCTGTTGAAACAACAACATGGCTGGACACCTGTCCTAGAGGCACTCTGTTCCAAGGACTGAGGGCACGGCGACACAGCGCAGTAACAGTGACTCGATGTGTGCCTGCGTGCCATGCGCGTCTGGGGAGTCGATCGTGAAGCCAGTACTAAAGTGGTCTCATATGGAGTAATCAGAGCGGCGTGACAGCGGCGGCGGATGCCATATGCCCGTGAGAGGGCTAAAATCAGCCAGTCGTCGAGATAATTATGCAGATGCCCGCGAGCCGAAGAGGCGCTAAGGCACCCCCCGCGAGCTTGGTGAAGAGCCGCGGAGACAGAGAGAGCCCAAAGGGGAGGACTTTGTACTGCCAGGCTCAACCTTTGAACGCAAACTGCGGAAACTGATGGTGGCGTGGAAGAATGGAGTCATGGAAGTATGCGTCCTTCAGGTCTATTGATGCAAACCAATCCCGAGGACGAATGCACCAGAGGATGCGCTTCTGCGTGAGCATTCTAAATGGCAGCTTGTGCAGACAGCGGTTCAAAACGCGCAGATCTAGGATTGGCCGTGACCCACTGCTCTTTTTGGGCACGATGAAGTACAGGCTGTAAAACCCATTCTCCATCTCGGCTGGAGGGACCGGCTTGATTATATCCTTTGCCAGGAGAACAGCAATCTCCTCTCGCAAGACAGGGGCAGACAGGGGATTGACCCTGGTGAAATACGCACCCATGAACTTTGGGTGGGGGCCCGGGGGGGGAAGGGTTGTTTTGCGAATTGAATCGCGTAGCCAAGTCTGATTGTGCGTATGCGCCACCCCGAAGAGCTGGCCCGCGCTAACCAGGCAGGCAGAGCTCTCGCTAATGGACTCATCGTTACAATCGCTAATGTACCAGCAGTGGGGCAGCGCGGAGTGGGTGTGCTGATCCGGGAAGCGCGTCTAATAAGGGGGCTAATAATACAGTTGAAGTTAGAATTATTAGCCCCCTTGTTTATTTTTTCCTCAATTTCTGTTTAACGGAGAGAAGATTTTTTTCAACACATTTATAAACAATAATTTTGATAACTTATCTCTAATAACTGACTTATTTTATCTTTGCCATGATGACAGTAAATAATATTTTACTAGATATTTTTCAAGACACTTCTTTACAGATCTAAGTGACATTTAAAGGCTTAACTAGGTTAAATAGGTTAACTAGGCAGGTTAGGGTAATTAGTCATGTTATTGAATAACGATGGTTTGTTCTGTAGACTATCAAAAAAATATATAGCTTAAAAAGGCTAATAATTTTGACCTTAAAATGGTTTAAAAAAATTTAAAACTGCTTTTATTCTAGCCGAAATAAAACAAAAAAGACTTTCTTCAGAAGAAAAAATATTATTAGACATACTGTGAAAATTTCCTTGCTCTGTTAAACATCATTTGGGAAATATTTAAAAAAGAAAAAAATATTCAAAGGGGGCTAATAATTCTGACTTCAACTATATATATGCTGTAAAAAAAAGTGTAGGCTGATAACTTTTATGTTGACTGCAGATTATTTAAACTGATTTTGTCTGACCAGAGTAGAACTGTATGTATAAAGCAAGATATGATACAGCAAGTTTAATCCTTGTGCTATTTTAAGTGAATGCAAATGGAGTCGAATTCCGGAGCTGATTTCACCGACTCCAAAATTAGTTGACACCAAAAAAACCCAGAACCAAACACCCCTAGGTGTTTGCAATAAAAGCACTGTAGCATAACAGTTTCTGAACAAAAATCTAAGTGAGCAGTAACTCACCAGCAATGAAGAAAGTCACAAAATTGTCCATCATCTGCTCAAGATCTTCTGCGCTATTAACATTTTCCTCCTCTGCAACAAAACATGAAGATTGTTAGGCAACCTGTTAAAATAACACATCTAATGTTGGATCATGACATTTGTTGTGAAATTTTAGCCATTTACTAAAATAATTGAACACACAGCACCCCATATTGACAGAAAAACACAGAATTGTTGACATTTTTGCAGATGTATTAAAAAAGAAAAACTGAAATATCACATGGTCTCAAGTATCCAGACCCTTTGCTCAGTATTTAGTAGAAGCATCCTTTTGATCTAATATAGTCATGAGTCTTTTTGGGAAAGATGCAACAAGTTTTTCATATCTGGATTTGCGGATCCTCTGCCATTCCTCCTTGCAGATCCTCTCCAGTTCTGTTTAATTGTAAACATTTGTGGACAGCCTTTTTAGGTCTTTCCAGAGATGCTCAATTGAGTCAGGGCTCTGGCTGGGCTAATCAAGAATAGTCACAGAGTTGTTGTGATGCCCCTCATTCATTATTTTAGCGGTGTGCTTAGGTTCACTGTCTTAGTGGAAAGTAAACCTTGGGCCCAGTCTGAGATCCTGCGCACTCTGGAGAAGGTGTTAGTCCAGGATAACCCTGTACTAACCCTATCCCTGGTCACATTAATCTTTCTCTCAGTTGAAACCAGTCGTCCTGTCCCTGCAGCTGGAAAACACCACCACAGCATGATGCTGCTGCCACCACCATGCTTCACTGTTGAGACTGTATTGGACAGGTGATGAGCAGTGCCTGGTTTTCTTCACACATACCGCTTAGAATTAAGTTCTATCTTGGGCTCATAAGACCAAAGAATCTTATTTCTCACCATCTTGGAGTTCTTCAGGTGTTTTTTAGCAAACTCCACGAGGAGAGGCTTCCATCGGGCCACTCTGCCATGAAGAGCTGCAGTTATGGTCGACTTTCTACAGTGATCTTTTTGTTCTTCTTTACCTCTCTCACCAAGGCTCATCTCCCCCGATAGCTCAGTTTGGCCTGACAGCCAGCTTCAAAAAGGGTTCTGGTCATCCCAAACAGCTTTCATTTATGCATTATGGAGGCCACTGTGCTCTTGGGAACCTTAAGCGCAGCAAAAAATAATAATTGTAACCTTGGCCAGATATGTGCCTTGCCACAATTAGTCTCTGGGCTTTTCAGGCAGTTCCTTTGACCTCATGAATCTCATTTGTTCTGGACATGCATTGTGAGCAGTAAGGTCTTATATAGACAGGCGTGTGGCTTTCCTAATCAAGTCCAATCAGTATAATCAAACACAGCTGGACTCAAATGAAGGTGTAGAACCATCTCAACAATGATCAGAAGAAATGGACAACAGCTGAGTTAAATTTATGAGTGTCACAGCAAAGGCTCTGAATACTTAGGACCATGTGATATTTCAGTTTTCTTTTTAATAAATCTGCAAAAACGTCAACAATTCAGTGCTTTTCTGTTAATATGGGGTGCTGTGTGTACATTAATGAGGAAAAAAATGAACTTAAATGAACTTGAATGGTTTTAGCAAATGGTTGAAATATAACAAAGAGTGACAAATTTAAGGGGCTGTGAATACTTTCCGTACCCACTGTGGCAAAACCCCTGCATATATATGAGAGTATCACAGGCTCATGTCTGTAACTGAACTATATATATATATATATATATGTGTGTGTGTGTGTGTGTGTGTGTGTGTGTATGTATATAGTGCAGTTACAGACATGAGCCTGTGATACTCTCATAGTTTTAGTGAAGTGGAAGGTGAGTAAATAATGACCAAATTGGAAAACTATCCCTCTAACCACTGATTTTCTCCTTAACTTGAGATCAACATACCTGCTATTTTGAGGATTTGTGTGAGAATGTCTTTGGGGACGTCCTCTCCATTTTTCACTGCTATCCTCCTGTTTTGTATCCATTTCTCTCCTGTTTTACGCAAAAGTTCAGTTGCATCTCTAATTTGTCGTATAAGCTTCCAATTTTTGGGAAAAAGCTGAGATCCCCAACAACACAAGTAAATAAAACAACAAATCATATAGTACTTTACCTACTACTTTACAGTGACATGTTTTTGGATACCATGTTTTGGATTTTCTCACCCTAAATAATGGGTCCCTGGCATCCAAGGCCATGCCATTTAAACACAGCTCTACTGCATTCTGGAAGGGACTTTCTTTTTGAGTCAAAAAGTTTAAATCAACACCAAAAGCCACCTGTGAATGGAAAATTACAACTGAGTACTGATAAACAGCTGATTTGACACATTAGACTTCCCCTTGGATCAATGAGAAGGACGGAGAAACCTTGCAAATGACATCAAGTGTAACACAGTTGACCAGGTCATGCATGACGGCAGGTGTTTTGTTGTTAGCAATTTCCTCCAGCTTGTCCATCAGGCGTTCTGACATCTCGTCAAATGTGCTTATCAAGCTTCGTAAGTATCTAATAAATAAGCGAGAATCAGTTTTATCATCAATCATATCACTGTGGCAAGCAGGATAAGGCCAAAAGTTTAGGGATCAGCATGAGAACAATAGATCTTTTATTTTAACTTATTATTAGTCTTTTTGAAATGTGCGCAGCACTCCTTTACTGCAAGCCCCGAGGGGAAATTCATTAGCCACATGCATACACAGTCAGTATAGGGAACAAGGAGATTCAAAGTTAAAACTGCTACACACATTTTATCTTTTTATTTGGGGAATAGCACTATATAGGGGTAGAGAGAGTGTATACTGTATATGATTTCCTATGGGGGGAAAATTAATTCTTTTATGCCACATGAAGAGTGCGCAGGTTTGATCTGCTTCAGCCCAGAGAGACGTAAAACATAGTGGATAATATGAGCTCGGCACGGCCCCAAAAAGTAAAAAAAAACTATTTAAATTACACAGAAAATTGTATATTAAAGTGTAGAAACTGTGAGTCAGACTATTACAGATTGTATATATTTATATATTACTATTATAGACTGTGGCTGTCATGAGTCTGATGCACTTATGCACAACAGTTCCGAATGGCAGAGGTATAGACAAACACAACTGGCTGTTTTCAAAAAAGGGGAGGGGTTACTTTATGTCCCACCCTATATTCTTCTTTCAATTACGTCAAACACTGAATATAAAATGCACATTTAAAAGCACTTCAAGGGATCTTTAAATAATTGGATCATGGGAAAAGAGGAAATGGAGTTCATTTTTGGATTTTAACACCAGTATGTCATGTACAGTGCTCAGCATAAATGAGTACACCCTATTTTGAAAATGAATATTTTTATCCATTTGTATTTTGGTGCATTTAAACAAAACAGATTTATTAACAGATATATTAATTAAAATAATATTTTAGTCACCAGACATATTCAGAATTCATAAATTCATAAATTACAACCTACAAAATTTCAAGTTTTTAAATTTTTTGCTTCTCTTGATTTTTCCTCTTTTTTAAATTTGTATTTCATATTTTTCTATAACATATATATTTGGCTGTACTAGTTTTTGACTTTATAAGTCATTTTGTTTGATAAGCTCCAGATTTGGCTTCAGTACCGACTAATCTAATGTATATGCACAAACATAATACTGTATAGCTTCCTATTAAAAATATGATTTTAAAAGATTTGTGAGGGGTGTACTTATATATGTTGAGCACTGTAGGTGTCTCCCATTAGTATTCTTGCCACCATGGTTCTTGGTGCATGCTCATCCTGCATACCACAATCACATTTCAGATTTTTTTCTGTATTTGACTCACGAGCTGCTGAAGGCTGGATCCATGACGCGACGCTGCCTGTACCAGATGTCATGGTCCACAGCTGTAACTAGCCCATTTCCCAAGAACCTGAAAAAATGGATTTATGCCTTATACAAGTGAAATATTCACTGTCAAAGAAAATTCCATAAAACATAGAAAATGTCTACATTAAGATGACAATTTAACAGCTGAATATTAAATAGAGGGCATGGCATTTATTAATGCAAAATTTATTCTAGCAAGTTTAAAAATAATAATAATAACATATCGTCACCTTGGAATTATAAGGTACTAACTGAATGATTTCCACATGATTTTTGAGATATTGAGCTTCAAGGTTTTTGCATTCCATATAGCAAACAATATCTGTGTAACAGTTATCTTTCATACATTAACATGACAGAGACCCTAAATGTACTCTCAATGCAAATTATCAAAATTCTCTTACATTTGCAAAGTGGGGTTAAAACAAACTGGGCAAATGCAGATAGAAACTTTTAATTCTAAAAAGACATTTTCTGCTTGGAATTATAAGGCTCTATCGGGCAGATCATTAATTGAAGCATTACTTATCAAGAAATACAATCACAAAAAAATAAATTGGTGTTGTAACAATATATTGATGATTGAGAAAGTAAAATTTTTGCTTTTTTAACATTTATTTAATGTTTTAGGATACATTTTTATTCGTGTTCAAATTAAGCATACAAGGCTGTGCTAAATATTTTATCCAGTGCAGCTGTTAATTTTATGTAATTAATATGGGTATATTTATTGAATGTTATGGTTTAAATGAACTATTGAATTATATTTAATGAATTATATGCCCCATGAATTAAATTAAGTGTTTGCCCTTCAAGGCTTAATATCAAATTTAAAGATTTAAAGAAAACAGACAATGAGCAAATGAGTTTAATAAACTCTGAAAAATGTTTCACTGAATATATAAACACACACAAAAATTTCACATTTAATACATAAAAAAAATTAAGAAATGTTTCTTTTTCAACAATGTAACATCTTAGTGTCAAAAATGCTTCTAAATCATCACATTTACACACTTCTTTTCAGTTTCAGGTTTCTTCTCAATTTTGTGTGATGCAGCATTATTTAGTCGACTCTGATTTTATGTTTCTTTCTGGTCATTTCCGCTGTCAACAGGGCAGTCCGGTGAAAGCTAATACTGATTGGTCCTTGTGCGTGCATTCAAAATGCTGAATGGCTCACAGAAAGAACCTCATAGAGTCAAGCTAGAGTTCGTCTTTGTAGATAAACCTTTTTTGGTTTTTAAATAAAAAGTCTTAAAATTTAAACAACTTTATATATATATATATATATATATATATATATATATATATATATATATATATATATATATATATATATATATATATATATATATATATATAAAAATGTAAATAAGTTGTCATTTAATAAGAATATGTGAATAACTTAATTTTGAAAAAAATGTCAGATAGAACCTTATAATTCTAAGGTGACGATTTAACAAGTAATAATAAATAGAAAATGTAGAAAGAAATTTGCAATGTAGCCTACTCCACCTTCTTGCAAACTTTTACAGGTTTAACGTTTTTTTTATTTATTCTAACAAAGGTCATCCCATGATGTTTTGTTTGATTACTGCACTGACTTGTGATACAAATTTGCAGGTCAGAGTTAACTTAACTTGAACTTTGAAACTTAAATTTATATTAGCTCATGTTTCTCAACGGTAAGTCAAATGTATTGTGGGAACCTTGTGCCCTTTTAGATTGTCAGTGTGTACTGTGTTCATTCAGTAACTAATTATAAATAATATCTTAAAGGGCATCTATGACGAAAATCATCTTTTGGAAAGCTATTTGGACAGAACTGTGTGTAGGTATAGTGTGTTCACAGTCATATTGGGGTGATATAAAGACAATAAGGGCGGTGCGGTGGAGCAGTGGGTAGTGCTGTCACCTCACAGCAAGAAGTTCACTGGTTTGAGCCTCAGCTGGGTCAGCTGGCATTTCTGTGTGGAGTTTGCATGTTCTCCCCGTGTTCGAGTGGGTTTTCACCAGGTGCTCCGGTTTCCCCCACAAGTCCAAATACATGCGCTACAGGTACATTGGGTAAGTTAAAATTGTCCGTAGTGTATGTGTCTGAATGAGTGTATATGGGTGTTTCTCAGTGATGAGTTGCAGCTGGAAGGGCATCTGCTGCGAAAAACACATGCTGGATAAGTTTGCGGTTCATTCCGCTGTGGCAACTCCTGATTAATAAAGACTAAGCTGAAAAGAAAATGAATGAAAAAAGACAATAAGATAGGATATAAAATAGGATCTAAATCCCTCCCATTTTGAGGCTGACCGCAACGTGACGTAGGAGTGCAGTTTCCCGGACCACCGAATTGATTGACAGCCGCACAATAACAAGTCTCCGTAGTTACGCATATAATCACATCAACAAGACAGGACATGCGCAAAGCAACTGGGTTTAAAAAATCTTTTCAGCTCGCTGTGATCATCAATCATCATCAAATGTGATCAAGAATGAGTTTTACAAGTTTAAAACGTTTTTAAAACAGTGCATATTTGCAAAAAGGACAGTAAAATTGCTGTAATTCATCACCACAGCTGTTAGTACAATTATAAAAGAAGATGCTTCAATCCTCATTGGTGGATGTTAAATTAGGCTTATTTTGTACATTAACCAAATGGTTATTCACACAGCAATTTATAGCAACGTGTATCCTGTCACTTTTGCTGTACAAAAACAGTGCAAAGTTAAATGTGCACGCTGTGTGTTTCTGTGTGTGCATGAACTATGTAACGACTCATTAAAAGGATGGAATTAACTCCACAATAAATACATAAAATACTCATTGGGAAAGTTCTTACTGTAGTATTTCTCACAAACGTTATGAGAGATCTGCTTCCTTCATGTCTGTCACATGCCGTTGTAGTGATTTGCATTATATTAAAATGGTTTTACCTTGAATATCATTTTGCAGGACTTTAACAACCATTTTGATAACAATATTGAAGAAATGCAATAACCTGTGGGAACTCTAGATATTGTTGTGCTAAGTTCAGAAATGACTAAAGAGAAGATTGAGAGTTTTCACGTGTTGTCACAGCATCAGGGGAACGCCCACCTTGTGGGAAAAACATTACTATCTCCCAATGACAGCCAAGCCATGGGCTGAGTAAATTCGTGTTTTTTTGCCAAAAAAACAGATAACTGTTACTAACCGATGTGAGACATGCCTGGACTGGGCTTCTGCACAAATTCCTTTAGAGAAAGAACAGCCAGAACGAAGAAATTTGTGGATTTGTGCCGAATGGTAAAATCATGGACCCATAACATAAGCTATGTTATCTTTGCCAGTAACTGTCAATATGTTTGTGTGCTTTTTATACAGTTTTTATTTTAATTTGCAGGTTAAGTGCAATTACAGTATTAAATGAACTGCAAAGTTAAAGTATAAATAGAAAAAGTAAATGACTAAGAATTTCCCTGCAAGCAAATATTAATCTAAGCAAAAGAAACTGACACCAAATGCGTTTTTATGGAGATCATAGTGTAGGTGCCAAATTACGGTTCATTGTTTTTTACCCGCCAGCCTCCGCACAACAGTGACCAATTAAAAAAATTCTCCGAAGTGATGCAAAGTCGATTTCTCTAACGATGTTTTTTCCACACGTCTATTGGCCACTGACAATCTATTTCAAGTCTTGGACTGCAAGGTGAATACAAGGTGCATCAAGTCACTGTACCCTCCAGGTGCTGCCAAGTGGTAGTTAAACTTTAAGTAGTAAAACAGAATTGTACAAACTGAAAATACATTTTACCAGACTTTTGATGGGCCTGGAATGTGGAAGAACCCTGAATGTATAATGGAACTGAACCAAAAGCTTTATCAATGTCTAAAACTGCTTCACAAAGAACCATCTTCATTGTTGATTTTAAACATTTTAAGTCACATATAAGATTTTAAAGCACTCAGACATAAACTAAATGCCACATAGGTAAAATATGAATTTAATGTGGACTCTAACATGTTGTTGGTGGTAATATTCCTGCAATCAATGTAGACATGTAACAATTTTGAAACAAATGAAAGATTACCTTTTTCCAAACAAGTTAAAGAGGCGTCTGTAGGAAAATGGATCTTTTGCATACTTAGGTGACATCATGATTGTCTACAAAAACAGAGAATTATTATTATTATTTTAATGCTTCCCCACATGAAAGACACTTTTGTAAATTGGTTTAGAAGCATACTATAGTGTATTATATACATCTTATAATATTTATAAATTTTCGTTAATGTGTGCTACAGCATACTGTAGTATTAACTATGGAAATATTTTCTTCTGGAGCAAGTATTGTTTGTTTTATTTTGGCTAGAATAAAAGCAGTTTTAAATAAAAAAATAAACTATTTAAGGTCAAAATTATTAGCCCCTTTAAGCTATATTTTTTTCGATAGTCTACAGAACAAATCATTATTATACAATAACTTTCCTAATTACCCTAAGTTGCCTAGGTATCCTAATTAACCTAGTTAAGCATTTAAATGTCACCTTAAGCTGTATAAAAGTGTCTTGAAAAATATCTAGTCAAATATTATTTACTGTCATCATGGCAAAGATTAAAAAAAAATTAGTTATTAGAAATGAGTTATTAAAACTATGTTTAGAATATATATATATATATATATATATACACACAGTTGAAGTCAGAATTATTAGCCCCCCTGAATTCATAGAATCCCTTTTTAATTTTTTCCCTAATTTCTGTTTAACGGAGAGAAGACTTTTTTTTCAACACATTTCTAAACATTATAGTTTTAATAACTAATTTCTAATAACTGATTTATTTTATCTTTACCATCATTTGGTATGTGTGGTAACATAAGAAATATGAAATATACAATAATTGGACAAACAGTAATACATAATTGGACAAACAAGATTGCACTTTGCATATAATACATTTGTACACAAATAAATTTACTGTAATAAATGTTTATTTATTATTTTTTTTTATATGTACTATTGACTATTCTCAACAAATATCAGATTTTTTAAAGCTTAGTTTCCATGGTTGACTGTCAACTAATCATTTTAAGCAGTATGGCTCACACGATGACAAATACAATGGTGTGCTTGGTTTTAACATAACTTTATTCTTTCATGAGTTATTTACAAGCACCCTCAATATACTAATGTGCCACAAACAGGACATTAAGATCACCAACCATTCTCATTTTATTAGAGTGTATCTATATAAATGGCCCACCCTGTACTGACAAAAGGATAGTTTTTGCACTTACAGTTTATGTGTCTGTTTTGAAAAATGTGCCAAAGCAATTGAGAAAAACTGTATTATTTTGGCAAATAGGATGTAAAAAAAAATTTACTCTCCCATAAGTTTACCCAACTATGATTAATTCTGCTACTGAGAAACCCTAAAATGTGAAAAGGGTCCATTGTTGTAGTAAACGTAAGTTTTTTGGGTAATTTATTTTGTATTACTTTAGCTGTTGTATTACCATAGCCACTTCAGAATTACCACAACAGAATAATTCAAGTGATTTATTATAGTATTTTTCATATGGATTCTGGCTAGATAAAAAAACACATATAAAAGATTAAATATTTACCTTCGTAGCCTCTGGGCAGTGAACCACTATTGCGATATAATGCAAAGTGTTAATCCTGTAAACAGGGCCATATTTTTCTGCCCTTAAAAAGAATTTTACAACAAAATTATCAAACAATAAAAGTCACAAATAGACTGAATATGAAGTATGTAGGTACAAGTTCAAATCAACAAGGCAATAAGTAAAAATATATACAGTTGAAGTCAGAATTATTAGCCCCACTGTTTATTTTTTTCCCAATTTCTGTTTAACAGAGAGAAGTTTTTTTTCAACACATTTCTAAACATAATAGTTTTAATAACTAATTTCTAATAACTAATTTATTTTATCTTTGCCATGATGTAAATAATATATTACTAGATATTTTTCAAGACACTTCTATACAGCTTAAAGTGGCATTTAAAGGCTTAATTGGGTTAATTAGGTTAACTATGCAAGTTAGGGTAATTAGTCATGTTATTGTATAAACATGGTTTGTTCTGTAGACTATCCAAAAAAATGAGCTTAAAGAGGCTAATAATTTTGACCTTAAAATGATTTTAAAAAAAATTAAAAACTGCTTTTATTCTAGCCGAAATAAAACAAATAAGACTTTCTCCTGAAGAAAAAACATTATCAGACATACTGTGAAAAATTCCTTGCTCTGTTAAACATCATTTGGGAAATATTTAAAAAAGAAAGAAAAAAAAATCAAAGGGCGGCTAATAATTCTGACTTCAACTGTATATATATATATATATATATATATATATATATATATATATATATATATATATATATATATATTTATTTGGGTTCATACAAGAGTGTCATACTTTAAAACAGGTCTCAAAAGCATAGATCTCAAACTCAATTCCTGGAGGGCCGTAGCTCTGCACAGTTTTGCTCTAACCCCAATCAAACACAGCTGATCTAGTAGTCTTGAACACCTTGATTAGTTGGATCAGCTGTGTTTGATTAGGATTAAAGCAAAAATGTGCAGAGCTGCGGCCCTCCAAGAATTGAGTTTGAGATCTATGCTTCAAAACAATTTGTTGACTTTACATAAAAAGTGAGTAAACTTTGCCTTATTTTTAAGTAAATGAACTATGTGCATAATTATAAAAATATACATTAAATCAACAGGTGTCACAGCCAGGCCAGGCTCTCCCCACTCACAGTCACCTTATTCACCAAAATCCCCATCACCGCAATCAGATAGATGCCCGTCACATGAAAACCCATAAAAACCTGCATGTTCCCTCACTCAGTATCCAGTCTCATCACATTGAAAAGAACACATTACGGTCAGTCTGTTTCAGTTCTATCAGGGTTATACTTACCTTGTCTGCTCCTTGTATACCCATAGTGTCTATGTGTCTCTTCCTAGTGTCAATTTCTCCTGATTCTGTGTGTTTGCATCTTCGTCATCTGTTGCCAGTTCAATCCATCACGGCTCCACTGCTCTTCCTCTGTAAGATAAAGACTTTACCTGTTTGACATTTCATCTGTTGACATTATTATTGACAATAAACTGTTTACTTACTCCCTCAATCTTCATCTACGTTCTCCTTAATGGACCTTTACTGAAAATGAGCAGTGGAGACCCATTCCAAGCACTTGTGGAGTCACTGAAACAGGTGCTTCATGCACCTCCACCACCGGCACCCAGCACTTCCACATTCCCCATGTCTTCTTCAACGCAGGTCAATGCCAGTCCTATGGCTCGCTTGGCGCCCTACTCAGGCCTGGCAGAGGAGTGCAACAGGTTTATACTTTAGTGTTCACTTGTGTTTGAAATGCAACCACAATTGTATCTGACTGATGCTTCCAAGATTGCGTATATAATCTCTCTGCTTTCAGGAAAGGTGCTGCGATGGGCAGAAACCTTGTGGGCTCAAAGAGGTCTGGTAACACAAGCCATCAAAGCCATTTTTTGGATGTTCAGCTGAAGAGGTTTTCACTGGCGAACAGTGATACCATCTAAAGCAAGGTAAAATGTCTGTCCAGGAATATTCATTAAAAATTTTTACCTTCACAGCACGCCAGCTTATGACCACCCACTGCCAGGGGTTGGAACCCCACCTGAGAATGCAGTTATCAGCTTATGATGATACATATGGTCTGGAAAACATTATCCAGTTGTCCATTCGGTGTTCAGTATGTATGGAAGCTTGTAGCAGAGAGATTCACAGCTAGCCTATACTTCTCCGTCAGCCTGTTTCTTGTCCCCTCCAGACCTAGGTCCCGAGCCTATGACCTTAGACTAAGGAAGGCTCACTGATGCAGAGGGGCTATGTTGGCTGAATCGGAGTCCATGCTTGTATTGTGGAAGAGTGGAGCATTTCTGATTTGAATGCCCCATATGACCAGCATGTCCCTCGGTGAGTGCAATTCAAGCTATTCAAGAAAGTTTGTTACCTCTCACCCCTGTTGTGACGCTTACTGCACCCAACATCTCTCTTTCAGTGGTCACAGTCCTTGACTCCAATTCATCCAGCAATTTCATCTATGGCGCCCTCTGCCGCCAGCTCCAGTATAAGACCCGGTCCTTAAAGAAGAGCTGTCATACATAATCCATCATTGGAAAGACCTTAAATTGTCATCATAATCCTATGTCTGTGTGTTCGACTTCCAAAGAGTCCTATTGAACAACGTTCCGAGAAGATTCCTCACTGCTATAAGGAATTCCAAGATATTTTCTGCCCCATGGTACTGCGCACTTGACCTGATCAAGGGTGAGCCAGTGCCGCATGGACGTGTTTACCTCTCTCCATTCCTGAAAGGAAGACCATGGATGAATACATAGAAGAGGCATTAGACCACGGTTACATCCACCCCTCTATGTCCCCTGCCGCGTCCAGCTTCTTCTTCATGGCCAAGAAGGGTGTGGGCCCTGTATGGATTATCGGGCTCTAAACAACATCACCATCAAGAACCCTTACCCACTTCCGCTTGTCCCGGCTTCACTGGAACATCTGTGTGGGGCTAACATCTTCACCGAACTAGACCTCAGAAGTGCATATAACCTCATCTGAATCCAGGAGGGTGACCAGTGGAAGACAGCCTTTATCAACCCCTAGTGGCCATTATGAATATAGTGTGATGCCCTATGGATTAGCCTATGCCCTGTTTGTCTTCCAAGACTTTATGAGGAAGTTTGTGATTTTCTTTTATAAGTCAGTTCTTGTGTACATTGATGACATCTTGATATATTCCAGAAATCTAGCAGTGCATGAACAGCATGTGAGGGAAGTCTTGTCCCATCTCTGTAAACATAATCTTTTTCTGAAAGCCAAAAAATGTGTATTTTATAAGGGAACCATCCACGTCCTTGGATTTGTCTTCTCAGCAGCCAGTCTCAAGATGGATGAGGGGAAAGTGGAAGCCATCTCTTCTTGGCCACAGCCTAATACCATCAAGTAACTCCAGCATTTCCTTGGGTTTGACAACTTCTATAGTAAGTTTATCAGGAATTATAGTAGTATCACCAGTCAACTCACCAGTTTACTCTGTGGCAAACCTAAGGTACTTGTTTGGATAGAAGAAACTGTGACTTCTCCACACGTTTGTTGTGGAGGTGGATGCATCCACCACCGACTGGAGTGGGGGCCATTCTCTCCCAGCAGCAGAGTACAATCAAGATTACATCTACGTGTCTTTAGCCTTAAGATCAGTCTGGCAGAATCCAACTATGATGTCAGTAACTGTGAGCTCCTTGCTTCAAGCTGGCACTCGAAGAGTGGAGGCATTGGTTGGAGAGGTCTTAACATCCTTTCACCCATCATAAGAATCTTCAATATCTATGAGAAGATTGGAGGTTTATCCACAAAAAGCGAGGTGGGCATTATTCTTTATGAGATTTAACTTTACCATCTCATATCTCGTGAAAACCATCTCATAGGTCGTAAAAACACCAAAGCAGATGCCCTTTCCAGGCTGCATGGCCCTGAAGAAACCTCGAACAAACCTGAGCCCATCATCACACCAAGTCTGATTGTGAGTCCCATCGAGTGGGAGACTCTCCTGGTTGTCAGTTTATTCCTGCATCTCAACGTATGTCCCTTATTAACTCTGCACACTCTTCTTTGGGCACTGACCACCCTAGCCCAACCAGACCTGCTCGCTTCTGAGAGACCATTTCTGGTGGATGGGAATGGCCCAGGACATGAGAAGGTTTGTGCAGGGGTGCAAAGAGTGTGCTAACTCAAAGACACTCCGAAACTTATAGAGAGGGAGTAAAAAAATTGATTGAAACAACAAACCCTCATTTGAGGGATGGTGGGTCTTTCTAAGGTCCAGTAAGAAGATGGGTGGTCTCTGGAACGGCCGGTGGCGACGGACGACGCTCACCGGTAAAGTTGTTTAGACCCAGGCCCAAGCCTGCCAAGCCTTTCCTGACGGGAGACCACCTTTCTGGGACGTCCCGCATCTGGAGGTACGTGGCCAGCGACAATAGTCTCTGACCTACCATCAGGAATTCGGGGAAAGCGTAAAAATGTGGACTTAAGTTTTGGCAGCTTTGTGGTTCAACGAACCAGGAGGTGTGAGGCCAGGCTGGCTGCTCGCAAAAGTGCGTCCAATCTCCGCCAACGCTATGGCCTCGAAGTGGGTCCCATCCAGGGTTCTCAGGTATTAAACGCTGCCCCACAGAGAGTGTCCCCATCCCTGCCAAGCCTGGTGGGCGCTGTTGCCCAGGAAGAAGGGGGTCCCACCAAGGGGCACCAGTGGCACAATTGGTTGAGTGAGAATCAGCGTTTGGGGGGATGGTAGGGGTCTATGGCAAAGCTGTCTGACCGACAGAAAACACTTACGGACCTCCGCCACTGGAGGCAGGCAAACACAAATCCCCAGATTATCTGTCGCTGAAACTACGTGCCGCTGGTGCACCCCAGCCACCTCGCAAATGCCCCACAGCCAAGGGGGTCACCAGTGGCACGTCTTTCTAGCGAAAGCCGTTAGCTAAGTGAATCTTCCCGGCTTAAGTGTGGTGTGCCTAGACACTTCTGGAGAACAGGTGTCAATCTAGAAGACCCTTTGGGGCCGGCGCTTGCCCTGAAAAGGGCGTGGGTCCCTGGGGAGAGGGGGTGCCACTTGTGGCTCTGGAGGTCAGGGCTGGAAGCCCCTCTAACGTGGACCCTGGCCCCCCGGGGAAGGACGTGGGTCCCAGGAGAGAGGGAGTGCCACTTGTGGCTCTGGAGGTCAGGGCTGGAAGCCCCTCTAACGTGGACCCTGGCCCCCCGGGGAAGGACGTGAGTCCCCAGGGAGAGGGGGTGCCACTTGTGGCTCTGGAGGTCAGGGCTGGAAGTCCCTCTAACGTGGACCCTGGCCCCCCGGGGAAGGACGTGGGTCCCCGGGGAGAGGGGGTGCCAGTCGTGGCTCTGGAGGTCAGGGCCCCCAGCCCCTAATGTGGACCCTGGCCCCCCGGAAAGGGCGTGAGCCCCGGGCCGCGTGGGGTACGGGCTGGCGCCAGCTCCAGCCCCTGTGTGTGCGTGACTAGTGCTACCGCTCCTGCTCGTCTGCAAGCCCGCCCACCCCTTTGGGTTTATTCTTGCCAGCTCTTGGCGGCCCCCCTGCTCCACCAGCCCCCTCCCCCTCCCCCGGGGGTGTGGGGGTGGTTGGTGGTGGTGGAGGGTGGGTGCTAGTAGTCTTTGGCGAGGTGAAACAAGCCGGGGTCAGTGGTGTCCGGGGTTACGGTCTGGTCCCCCCTTTTGATGGTTGTGGTTGATGATACGGTTCCAGTGCAAAGGCTCACACTGCTGACGCAACCCCAAAAAAGTGCGTGTTCGATGGGGTTCTACAGAACACCTTTGAAAATGGGAAAAGCAGTGCAAAAAGCCCCCCGCGGCTGGCGCATTTAAAGCTGCCCAAAACGGTGCGTGTTCAATGGGGTTCATGCCATCCCTTTGTGAACAAAAAAGGGAAATAAAAAGCCATGCAAAAAGCCCCCGCAGCTGGCACAGTTCAAGTTGCCCAAAATGGTGTGTGTTCGACGGGGTTCATGCCGTCCCTTTGTCGGCAGAAAAGGGAAATAAAAAGGCATGAAAAAAGCCCCAGCGGCTAGTGCACTTTAAGCTGCCCAAAACGGTGCGTGTTCGACAGGGGCACATGCCATCTCTTTGTGGGCAGAAAAGGGAAATAAAAAGCCGTGCAAAAAGCCCCCGTGGCTGGCGCAGTTGAAGCTGCCCAAAACGGTGTGTGTTCGACGGGGTCATGCCATCCCTTTGTGTGGGAAAAGGGAAATAAAAAGCCGCGCAAAAAGCCCCCGCGGCTGGCACAGTAAAGCTGCCTAAAACGGTGCATTGTTCCTTGGATACCCACCGTTCCTTTGAAAGAGGGGGGGGGGGGGGGGGGGGTTCGTAACCGCTTATAAATATACATGCGTTGGACCAAAAGTATCTCGAAGGTATTGGTTTTACACCCCTGGTGTGACGGTGGGGTGTCTTCCCCTTTAAGAGGGGTCACCAGCGTCAATGCCGTGGAAGTGGACGCCTCCTCCGCCATCTTTTAAACTGATCCACGCGGCCTGTGGGTCTCTTTCCCTCCAGCCTTGGTCTTGGACGGTCATGGCCGAATGTGCACTCTGCTTCAACGTCTACAGCCGGCTCTCGCCGCACCTGTCTGCGGACCACAAGGTGTCAAACTCGGACGAGAAGAGACTTTTGCTCGCCGGGGCACCATTCGGGGGAGGGGAAGGGGGGTACACTGACGTGGCTGGTTTAACCGAGAGCTGCTGGTGCCCCGGAGCAGAAATTATTTTTTTGCCTTGGGGCACCAGCAGCTCTTTCTAAGTTAAACCATTCGTGGTGTAACAAGGTTGGTTGGAAAAGTCTAATAAAAGTCTCTAACGTACTGCCTTCCATCAGATAGCCTCGAGTCCAACCCAGACCCCAGGCAGCAGTGGCGCTTCTATGGTTTTCTGACCAGCTACCTGACCTCCATCACAGGCCATCGCTGTGGGGTCTTCCAGAACCTGACCATCCAGGAGGTTGAAGAGGCCTCCAGAAGCCCGGACAAGTCTGCCTATGTCATTAACGTGAGTGTGGCTCTGCGGGTGGGGGCCACCAGTAGTATGCACTCACTCATCTTCTCTCTGCTTGTCCAGATCACCACGCATAAGACAAACAGAGCCTTCGGTGTGGCCTAGTTGTCTCTCAAAAAGGAAGAATACAGCTGGTTCCGGAGGTTCTTAGAGCTGCGGGCTAGCCTCCCCGGGGGGAGCCAGGCCACCTATTTTTTTTTTTACTACCAGAGCTAGTTCCCTGTCGAACCCTGAACAAATATTTTCAATCTGCGTGGACCAGCATGGGGCCCATGACTGCCAGCGGCTTCAACCCCAAAAAGGTTCTGTCTGTCTGTCTCTGATGCAGGCGAAGAATGCACATTCTTCGGAGGATCGCAGGAAGGTGGCGCAATTCATGTGTCACGACACTTCAACCTCAGATAAGTTCTACGCACTTCATCTCGGCCCTCTACAAGCACGTGAGCGCCGCAGACTCTTTGAGAGGGCCTTGGTGGAGGAGGAGGAGGAGGAGGAGGCAGCGGGCAGAGAACGCCACTCAAGGAAGGGGCGCAAGAGGACAGAGAGTCCCGTGTCACCCCTGGTAAGTCAGTTCCTCTATGACATGGATGTTAACAGCAGAACGTGTGGTGTTAGCTAACTGGTCTTTCTGTGTCTCTTTTCCAGGAGGGAACTAGCAGGAGGACGCTGCCATGGCAGCCTTCAAAGGGGAAACGCCCCCTCGAAGCAACAGAAGACTCTGAATCTTCCTGAATAAATATTATACAATTGAACAATAAAAGTCATACGGCGTTCAGTGTCTTTATTATTCCTCTATCTGTGTGGTAAAAATAGCTTCATTTGGAACAAATGATCCCTGTCTCCTGTAATAAAAGTGTCGCGTGGGACATCCGGGTCCAGGTTCAGCCTTGGCTAAGTGCAAATTGGGAAAAATTATCCCTGTCTCCTGTGTTAAAAGTGTTGCGTGGGACGCCCGGGTCCAGGTTCAGCCTTGGCTAAGTGCCAATTGGGACAAATTATCCCTGTCTGGTATGTCAAAAGTGTCTCGTGGGACTCCTGGGCCCAGGTTCAGCCTTGGTTGATAGCCCATCGGAACAAATTATCCCTTTTTCAGCACAAAGAGGTGCCGGGCTGGACGAGACTGTCCAGGTCTGTGCCGGCGTTGAATGGCCATAAGGCCTGTGGTCCAACTCTGGGTATTTGCAGGCGTCTCCCAGGATGGCTCTGTCCTTTGAACTGCATCGCCCCATGTCATAGCCATGGTGGCCACAGAGCTTGTGTTTAATCATGTGTTCCATAACTTTGGACTCCCTAAAGATATTGTTTCAGATCATGATCCTCAGTTCATTTCCAGAGTCTGAAAGGCCTTCGTCGGACTCCTAGGTGTGACTGTCAGTCTGTCCTCTGGCTAACATCCTCAAACAGACAGACTTAACGTAAGATCCAGGAGGTGGGGCGATTCTAACAAACCTTCTGCCATGGTCATCTGAATTCTGGGCTGGGCCGAGTCTGCGCAAAACACCCTGCGCCATCCAGACA
The DNA here is from genome assembly GCF_903798145.1 of Danio aesculapii. Taxonomy (NCBI): domain Eukaryota; kingdom Metazoa; phylum Chordata; class Actinopteri; order Cypriniformes; family Danionidae; genus Danio; species Danio aesculapii. Next base: position 17,005,439 of record NC_079454.1, on the reverse strand, counting down.
CTGGAAACCATCTGATGTCCTGGCCATGGATTATTGGTTCCAAGCAAGCAAAGAGTTCTGATCTATGTCATTCCACCACTCCCAACTTTGAGATCGGTCAGAGGGTCTGGGTGTCCACGAAGAATATGCGTCTCAGACAAGTCCCCATTACGTGGGTCCCTTCCCCATTATCGTGAGGATCAACCAAGTCAAGTCGTATTTGCAACTGCCAACTGAATACAAGATTCACCCCCATTTCACGTTTCACTATTAAAACCCTTCTACCCTCCTCTCTCCACAGAACCTGGTCCTGCCAAAGAACTGCCTCCTCCACTACTGGTTAAAGAAGATTCTATCTAGTCGGTCAGTGAAATCATCAGTTCCAGACAGCGTGGGGGTAGACTGGAGTATTTGGTCCACTGGGAGGGTTATAGTCCACTGGAAGGGGTTATGGTCCTGAAGAAAGGTCCTGGGTTCCTGCAGATGATATACTTGATATAGCATTGCTCCAAGAATTTTACAGTTCTCATCCTGAATGCACGGCTCCAAGAGGCCATGGAAGACCCCCATGCCTTAGTAGGAGAGGGCGGCCAGGAGTCCACCCTGAAGAGGGAGTAATGACACAGCCAGGCCAGGTTCTCCCCACTCACAGTCACCTGATTCTCCCTGTTCTCCGTCACAGCAATCAGCTAGATCCCCATCACCTGAATTTTAATCACCAAGCGCACCTGCATGTCATCCCCACTCATCACAAGTCACTCAAAAATACCTGGATGTTCCCTCACTTAGTATCCAGCCTCATCGCATCAAGAAGGACAAATTACGGTCAGTCTATTCCAGTTCTATCAGAGTTGTACTTACCTTGTCAGCTCCTTGTATACCCATGGTGTCTCTTCCTAGTGTGAATTCCTCCTGTCAGTTGCCAGTTTACTCCATCACCGCTCCACTGCTCTCCTTCTTCAAGATAAACATTGACATTTCATCTCTTTACATCATCATTTACAGTAAACTGTTTACTTACTCACTCAGTTTTCATCTACGTCCTACATTTGTAACAACAGGTTCCAAGTTACAACGGGTTTACTCACTTTCTAAGTAAAATCAACTTGTCGGTTTTAAGGCAATGGGTTTACTCACTATTTAAAGTAAATAATAACTTTTTTCAGTACAGTCTCAAGAATCTGATGTGTAAACGATAAATAATTGAATTCATTCAACCTTGTTATTACAAATATTTTTGCTGCTTTCAACAATAAAGATATTTTTAACTTACAATAGAAAAAAACAATAGATTAGCAAAGGTTAATAAACACTGTGAAAATGCTTTATTTTTAGCTAATTTTAACTAAAAAAAAGACACGTCTTGAAATATAACATCTGAACATTGTCTTTGGATATGGAAACTGCAGTATAACAGAACAATTGACTAAAATGAAATCACAATAGAGGTTACACAAATTTAGCATTTTTAAGAATCAGTTGTCTTTATATGAGTTATATGATTTTGGAATTTATTATTAATACCATGTAATAAAAATAAAGTTTTGTGTTTACCTATTACTGTTTACTTAATACAAATCCTATTACTTATAACTTACAACAAAATCCTATTAGTCACAAAAGAAACATCAAAAATTAGATTTGACATGACAAATGTGAAATAAAATACAACAAAATGTGTGTTTTACACATTAGTGTTGTTAAACAATTAAACGTGAACAGAAATATAGGTTTGTTTTTACATATGTGCGTGTACTGTGTAAATTATGAACATTTAAATGTCTTCACAAACATGTACGTTTACTGAATCAACAAGCTGATTAAAGCTGAATGTGGACTTTTTGTAGAACTGCTTGTATCTGAACCAAGCTTCAAATTTCAAAATAAAAATGTTCCCAAATTCATATTTCAAATCAACAAGAAAACTAAAAATAAATAAAACATACATATATAGAATATGGGTTCAAACAAAAGTGTCATACCATTGAAGAAATAAGTCATGTATAAGGCTGTCGTCGGAATACATCGCTTTAGTAAGAGATGGTGAATGTCCAAGCAGAAAACTGTAAGAATATACATTTTCAAGTTATTTATTTGGGCCTTGTTCACTTCAACAAATACAAAATAAAATAAAAAAATCGTATGCGAAATATTTGTATCAAATACATTTATTAATAACCATTCTTAAAGTTTCTTACTTGTCTCTTGGAGGTCCAGGTATATGATCATATTTCTGATGAAGATGATGAATGTACAGACAATACGCAAGAAATGCAGTTAAAACTGCCGAGAGCAGGTAAAAAATTACGTATAAGATCCATTCGCAGAACATGGTGGCTTTGTACTTTAACGTTAGCTCAGTAAACTACACACTGCGCTCCTTCGGACTACTTCTTCTTCTTTTGTTTTACTGGCGGGCTGGTGTCATATGCACATGCCGCCACCTACAGTTCATATAAATATATATATATTTATATATATATATATATATATATATATATATATATATATATATATATATATATATATCTATATATCTATATATATATATATCTATATATCTATATATATACTATTATGCTTACCTAATTTTCTCCATCAGGACTCAGCTGTCAGCTGGCACTGCGTGTTCAGCTCCTCCTGCTTCCAGACTTAGTCCCTCAGGGTCCTTTTAATACATTTAATTTAAATTATATATATATATATATATATATATATATATATATATATATATATATATATATATATATATATATATATATATATATATATATATATATATATATATATATATATATATTCTTTCGCTCAATCCTGTGTTATATAGATATTGTATTAATACCCTAAACTATCCCTATTAACATTTATCCCTAATATATATTCTAAGTTTCTATCTTTACGTCCATTATTATTTAAATATTCTATTAATTCCCTCCTCTCTTGTATATATTTCCTGCAATCAAACATAACATGTTCTACGGTTTCTCTGGCTCTACAATGACCACACAAATCATTTTCTTTAACTCCCAGTATTGACATAGTTGAATTTAGTTCAGTGTGACCAAGTCTCAGTCTAGTTAATATAACTTCTTCCTTTCTGTTTCTACCATATACATTTCTTTTTGTCTCTACTATTTTTTTTAATTTTATATAGATGCCGTCCCTTCTTGTCTCTAACCCAGATTCCTTGCCATTCTTTCTTAATATTTTCTTTAATAATAGATTTAATTTCACCTTTTCCTAAGAGAATCCCGATATCTAACTTATTACTTTTCAATGCTTCCTTTGCCAGTTTATCAGCCATTTCATTTCCATATATTCCTTTATGCGCAGGTATCCAGCAAAACCCTACTGTCCCTCCTTTCCTTTGTATACGATATAAAATTGTAAATACCTCATAAATTAAATCTTCTCTGGTTGATCTGTGAGTAATTAAAGATGATAATGCTGATGCTGAATCCGAACAAATAACTACCCTCTCAGGGCATATTTCTTCCACCCATGTTAGTCCTATTATTAATGCAGTTGTTTCTATAGAGTAAATTGATAACTTATCTGATAATCTTTTTGAAATTCTTATCTTAAATTTTGGAATGTATACACCTATGCCTGAAACTCCTGTGACTGGGTCTTTTGATCCAACAGTATATATTTGTAAACTTTCATAAAACCTTTCTTGTACACCCTTTAGACTACTATCAAATGTCAGAATTTTGTGTCATGTCCGGTGTAACGCCATTCTCTGTCACCGGAGAGGGCGTGGTTATCACTCTGCTGCGTGTTCTACGCAAACTGCGTAAATTCTATTAAACAACGACGGTAAAGTCTGTGCTAAACTTTTGTTAAAAATAGCTGTTTATTCATATTGAGATCATAAATGCTTACTTGCTTGCCAGAGAACCGTGCATGTTATCCAAACGTTTTATCAAAATTTTCTCTCGCTATAGCCATTTTATATAATACTATTTATTATCAATATTAATTAATTAATATTATTAGTTAGTTCGAACTCCAAAGTTATGTATATAAAGCTTCATATCTTTTTAGGGTTAAAGATTTTTTTCAACACATTTCTAAACATAACAGTTTTAATAACTCTTTTTTTAATAACTGATTTATTTTATCTTTGCCATGATGACAGTAAATAATATTTGACTAGATATTTTTCAAGAGACTTCTATACAGCTTAAAGTGACATTTAAAGGCTTAACTAGGTTAATTAGGCTAACTGGGCAAGTTAGGGTAATTAGGCAAGTTATTGTATAAAGATTTGATCTGACTATCAAAAATATGTATAGTTTAAAGGGGCTAATAATTTTGACCTTAAATTTTTTTTATTATTAAAAACAGAGAGAGAGAGAGAGAGAGAGAGAGATTTATTTTTTATCTTTGCCAAGATAGTAAAAAACATTTTACTAAATATTTTTCAAGACACTTCTATATGGCTTAAAGTGACATTTTAAGGCTTAACTAATTTAATTAGGTTAACTATAGGCAGGTTAAGTAATTAGGAGAGTTACTGTATAAAGATGGTTTGTTCTGTAGTCAATCAAAAAAAAAAAAAAAATAGCTTAAAGGGGCTAATAATTTTGACCTTAAAATGTTTTTTTTTAATTATTATTAAAAATGGCTTTTATTCTCGCCGAAATAAAACAAGTAATTCATTCTCAAAAAGAAAAAAATTGTCAGACATACTGTGAAAATTACCTTGCTCTGATAAACATCATTTGGGAAATATTTAAATAAGAAAAAAAAAATTCAAAGGGGGCGAATAATTATTTTAAGTCTATATATATATATACATATATATATACAGTTGAAGTCAGAATTATTGGCCCCCCTTTGAATTGTTTTCTTTTTAATAATTAATAATTCTAATAATAATTCTGACTTCAACTGTGTGTGTATGTGTGTGTATATATATATATATATATATATATATATATATATATATATATATATATATATATATATATATATATATAAAGAATATAACACATAACTGTTTATAATATAGGCTTTTGCTTATCATTTTCTGTGTTGGATGTTGCTTTTAACTCTAAAAATTGACAGCCATAAAGTCACGTTGGTAAGCAGAGTACACAATTTTTTGTGTGCCAATTCTGTTTCATTTAACAATTCATAACTGCCAATTGTCCAAATACAAACAACTGATTTTATTATATACTTACTATTAATCCTTGACCTGGTGACAAAAAATATGATTTAGAGCATGTAATATTTATCTGACAAAGTTATTAGTAATTATTTGTTAATTAAAGTTATAAGTAACCAATCAATTTATTAGTAACTAATACAATTATAGTAATAACCTTAACGTTTCTGATTTAGATTGTCATGCAATAATGTGTACCTTTTGTAAAGCTGCTTTGAAACCTAAAAAAAGAATTATCATTTATTTTACAACTATAAAAAGTTTCACTATTTCCAATTATAGCTCAGTGAAGATTTTTAAACATTAAAGGGATAGTCTCCCAAAAAAAATTAAGTTACACACTATTTACTCACCTTCAAGAGGTTCCAAACATTTATAAGTTTATTTTGTTAAACAAAAGAAGATATTCTCAAGAAAACCTGTAACCACTGATGTCCATAGTATTTGTTTTCCCATGACTATGGAAGTATTTCGATGACTATGGATGTCGATGGTTATCTGTTTCCAGCTTTCTTCAACATATTTATTAAATAAACAAGAAACTGATAAAGTTTTGGAACAAGTGAAGGGTGAATAAATGATGATAGAATAAGTTTTTGATAAACTCTCCCCTTCAATACACTCAAATACTGGTCATAATATAACATCACACACTAGAATTTACAGTGCATCATACGTGTAAATGAAAGGAATTGCTCTTCCAAAACAAAGAAATTCTTCATTTATGTGTATCAGAAGAGCTACATTATGCCAACACCAAGAAAATTTTAAAGAGAAAATTGGCACACCTAAGAATGCTTATAAGTGATTTTAATCTGTCGTTTAATTATTGTTTTAATCCTAATTGACTTTCAACCGAGGAGGAATTTAGCGATTCAACAAGAGGCAATACGTACCAAAAGTACTGATTATACAAAAGAAACTGTTTGTGCTCAGAGTAGCGCTAGAGAAAGGAGGGGGAATTTTTTTATTGTGACATGGTACATTTATACAGGTGGTTTGTCAAACCACTCAGCTGTGTGAAGCACACTTAATGCTGTAAATACTGGAAAGCACACTTAATATTAATTAATGTACTGTGAGTTAATGAGTTTTTATTAAAGTTTATATATACTGTAATCAATTGATGGATCATCATCAGTGATTACCCTGTTACAACTTATGTTTTCTGATTAATGTTTGACTAATACAAGATCATTTATTTCACAATAGCTGTCATTAGAAACTTAAACATGTTCTATGAGCACTGCTTAATGTTGCAGATTACTCCACTCTTGGGCCGTAGAGTTCCGGTGTCTTTAATATCGAAAGACTGTCCAGGGACCAGACTGAACTCAAATCTCTGGAGCAGTTTGGCAAGCACAACCTTTGCCTCCATCTAAATGTAGAAACACAACAGAGATGATCATGATCACAGCAAACAGAAAAGCAAAAAAATACAACCCCAAATCAGAAAAAGGTCGGACAGTATGGAAAACACAAATAAAAAAGAAAGTAGTGATTCCTAAATTTACTTTGACTTGTATTTCATTGCAGACAATACACCAAACATTTTTATGTTTCTTATGAAACATAAAAGTTTCAGTAAAGCATTTAACATTTTAGAATGTTCCCGTTTTTTTCACAAGACTTAAAAGATGTTTAGGGGGTGAAGACCCCAAATGACGAAGTGTTTCAGGGGTAATTTTGTCTAATTTTTCCTGCAAACAAGTCTTAAGGTGAGCAACTGTATGGGGTCGAATTTTGCGCTTCAAAATACGCTACACATTCTCTACTGGAGACAGGCCAAGACAGCAGCTGCAACCTGTGTCCTCTTCCTCTGCAGTGAGGACTTTGTAATGTGTGCAGAATGTGGTTTTGCATTGTTTTGTTAAAATATCCATGGGTGTCCCTGGAAAAGAAGATAGCATATTGTGCTCCAAAACCTCTATGTACTTTTCAGCATAAATGGTGCCATCACAGAAGTCCAAGTTACCTTTACCAATGACACTGACACAACCCCTTACTATGACAGACCCTGGCTTTTAGACTTGTTTCTGGAAACAGTCTGGGTGATCCATTTCTTCTTTGGTCCGGAGCACACAGCATCCACTTCGACCCAAAAAATACCTAAAATAGATTACTCTAACCACTGTACATGTTTCCATTGTGTGATGGTCCATACCAGATGCCTCCGAGCCAAGAGAATTTAATGTTGCTTTTGGACACCGTTAACATAGGGCTTCTTTTTGGCACAGTACAGTATTAACTGACATTTTTGAATGTAACTACTTCTTGTGGTATTTGACAAAGGTTTGCCAAAGTTGTCCCCAGGCCATGTAGTGATATTGCTTATAGATGAATGATGTCGCAGTGCCACCTGAAAGATCGGAGATCACTGTTGTTCAGCTTAGGCTTGCACCCTTATCCTTTACACACTGAAATTCCTCCAGATTCCTTTAATCTTTTAATGATGTTATGCACTGTTGAAGGTGCAATATCTAAATGTCTTCCTGTTCTTCTTTGAGGAACATAGATTTTTTTTTTTAAACATTTCAATAATTTTCTCATGTATATGCTGGCGACCCTTGGCCCATCTTTGCTCTTAAAGGACTAGACCTTACTTGGATGCTGCTTTTGTACCTAATCATAATTACAATCACCTGTTGACATCACCTGTTTCAAATCACATCAATTGACCAATTTACCTGATCACTAGCCCTAAATTGCTCCTGTCCCAACTTTTTAAAAAATGTGTTAAAGGGGGGTGCAAGCGTGTGTGTATGAGTGTGTGTGTTTCATCACCTGTGAGAAGACCTGCCCTAGACAGGTTCGTGGACCAAGTGCAAACGGGAAGTAGCAGTAAAAAGGCCTTTCAGATAAGAAAACAAAATAAAATCAGCTTTTCATGTTATAATGTTATAAAATAAAGGTGTGTTCATTTCATAAAATTCTGACACACCTGTTAAACTCAACATTTCTTTTTTTACAACTTAAACTTTGTAAAAAAAAAAATTTTTTTTAAGCTCCAGCCTTTATCACTGTTACATCAAGTAGAAAAATTGCACTAATTCAGTCAAGCAGGTATCTTGTTATATTTCGGTTTAGTAATTCCTACATTTGACTAATGTTAATGTCATAAAGGGATAGTTCCCCTGAAAATGTTAATTACCACATAATTCACTCAGTTAATCATCCTCAGAGTATTTGACTTTCTTGTTTCAGATGATAGTTTAGAGTTTTAGAGATAGTTTGGAGTTATTGTTAGGGCGAGTAAATAGTGAGTATATTGAAATCTTTGGGTGAGCTATCCCATTAATAATGTACACACTGATTAGTTATTTCTGAAGTAAAAATATAGAACAGAAAAAAACTTATTTGCTGAATAACTACAGAGGATAAAATGAAATTGAGACTACAGTAGGTGATAATGACTTACTTTGGTGCATTCACATCAAACCTCTCTGGATCAAACTTTAACGGATCTTTGAAAAACTTTTCCAGTCTTTGGGAGACATAAGAACTGAACTGTATGGAACAAGAGAAATATGGCTCAAATGTTTATGTACTTAACCAATAATGAAATAAGCATTTTTTGTGGCCATCATTGTCAGAATTTCTTTACTTTTTTCACATTTAAAATTGTATTCATTCTGTGAAAAATGTAAAAAAAATAAAAATAAAATCTTTCTGCATTCAAGAAGACTGGAGCTCTTTTTGTTTGACTTTTTTTGTTTGAAGTTGTCATGCTGGTGATGCTCACCATAACAGAACAGCCTCCAGGGATTTTAATGCCGTTTATGACCATGTCTTCATGAAGCCAGCGATTGGTTCCTGGTGCAGTGGGGTACAGACGCAGGGTTTCCTTTAACACCTGAATAACACAAAAGAAAAAAAATTGATACAAAAATATTTGGGCAGTTCATTCAGCTGTGGCGACTCCTAATAAATTAGGGACTAATTTAAGGAAAATGGATGAATGACTGAATGAATGAATAAATGAATGACAAAAACATTTGTGTTTGTAGCATGTAAAAATCTCTGTGAATCAACCTGAGACAAGTAAGTAAATTTTCCAAGGTCTTCATTTGAAATTTCTCTTTTGGTCCCAAGGACTTCATCCACCTCTGCTTTAGCTCTGGAAATGAAAAGAACATTAAACTATAGTGTTGTAATAAAAATCTGACAGAACTGTTAATTTATAACAAATGTTTTACCGTTTATATATCTCCGGATTTCTCCCTAATGCCATGATTGCAAATGAGAGCTGATTGGCTGTTGTCTCTTGGCCTGCAGAAGAATAAAGCAATAGTATCTGGCTGCAGACTTGCACATGCAAGCTAAGACACACAATCTCAGTCACATGCAATCAATAGAGCTAGTGACATTACTGTGAGGGGTAGGGGTTGGGTTAGGGGCGGGGTTTGACGTATGCAATAAAAACACTGCATGCAGTCCGTTTATATCCACAACAGTTTATGAACCGAGATAAAAGTGAGCAGTAACTCACCAGCAATGAAGAAAGTCACAAAATTGTCCAACATCTGCTCAAGATCATCTGTGTTATTAACATTTTCCTCCTCTGCAATAAAACATGAAGAGTGTTAAGCAACTTGTTAAAATAACATTATCTAATGTTGAATCAAGACATTTATTGTGAAAATTCCCAAATATATATGCAGTTGAAGTCAGAATTATTAGCCCCCGTGAATTATTAGCCCCTTTGTTTATTTTTTTTCCCCAATTTCTGTTCAATGGAGAGAAGGTTTTTTCTCCAACACATTTCTAAACATAATAGTTTTAATAACTCATTTCTAATAACTGATTTATTTTATCTTTGCCATGATGACAGTAGATAATATTTTACTATATATTTTTCAAGACATTTCTATACAGCTCAAAGTGACATTTAAAGGCTTAACTAGGTTAATTAGGTAGGTTAGATTAACAAGTTATTGTATAATGATGGTTTGTTCTGTAGACTATCGAAAAAATATAGCTGAAAGGGGCTAATAATTTTTTTTATAAAGGTTTATAAAGGCTAAAAAGGTTTTTAAAAAATCTTTTTTTTGTTTAACAGATCAAAGAAAGTCAAACAGATTTAGAGGGATATGGAGGTTGAGTAAATAATGACAACATTTTCAGTTTTGGGTAAACTATCCCTTTAACCACTGAATTTTTCAGTCACTTGAGATCAACATACCTGCCGATTTGAGGATTTGTGTGAGAATGTCTTTGGGGACATCCTCTCCATTTTTCACTGCTGTCTTCCTGTTTTGTATCCATTTCTCTCCCGTTTTCCGCAAGAGAACAGTTGCATCTTTAATTTGCTGTATAAGCTTCCAATTTTTGGGAAAAAGCTGAGCTCCCAAACAACATAAGTAAATAAAAAACAAGTCATATAGTGTTAACCCTACTACTTTACAGTGACATGTTTTTGGATGCATTTTCTTACCCTAAATAATGGGTCCCTGAGATCCAAGGTCATGCCATTTAAACACAACTCTACTGCATTCTGGAAGGGACTGTCTGTTTGAGTCAGGAAATTCAAATCAACACCAAATGCCACCTGTGAATGGAAAATTACTACTGAGTACTGATAAACAGCTGATTTGACACATTACACTTCCCCTTGGATCAATGAGAAGGATGGAAAAACCTTGCAAATGACATCAAGTGTAACACAGTTGACCAGGTCGTGCATGACGGCAGGTGTTTTGTTGTTGGCCATTTCCTCCAGCTTGTCCATCAGGCGTTCTGACATCTCATCAAATGTGCTTATCAAGCTTCGTAAGTATCTGATAAGCGAGAATCAGTTATTTCATCAGTCATATCACTGTGGCAAGCAGGATCAGGCCAAAAATCTGGTGACCAGCATGAATGCAGTGGATTTTAAAACTCCTTTTTAGTCTTTTTGAAACGTGCGTAGCACCTCTTTACTGCAAGCCCTGAGGGGGGAAATACATTGGCCACACACATACACAGTCAGTATAGGGAACAAGGAGAGTCATAGTGAAAACTTTCTCACACATTGTATCTTAATATTTGGAGAATAGTACTATATGGGAATAGAGACAGTGTAAATATGATTTCCTAAGAGGTGAATGAAGTCTTTTATGTCACGTGAATAGTGTGCAGGTTTGATCTGCTTCAGCCCAGAGACAAAGCACATAGTGGATCACATACAGCTCGCCACAGCCCAACAAACCCATTTAACTTACACAGAAAATTGTATTTTAAAGTGTAGAGACTGTGAGTCAGACTATTATAGACTTGTATATTACTATTGCAGATTGTGGCTGTCATGAGTCTGATGTACTTGAGCTAAACAGCTTTGAGTTGTGCTATAAACAAATGCGACTGGCTATTTTCAAAGAAGGGGAGGGGTTACTTTATGCCCAGCTAGAAGGGAACGTTCCCTCAACTTTGACTAACATTTCCTACAGGTTGTTTTAATGTTTTAAAGAAAACATTTCAATGTAATTTTCAATGAATATTCAAAAAATGTTTTTCCCAAAACAATGAACAAGAACATTCTAGCAATGTTTTGAAAATGTTGGTAAGGGACCAGATTAAACAATGTTCTCTTTTAAAACATTTTCACAATGTTTCATAAAACCAAAGTAAGAACATTCTCACAGTCACATTAGAGAAATGTTTTAAGAACATCATTGAGATGTGAGATGTGGAATGTTCTTTGAAGAATGTTCTAGCAATAAGACATTTGAACAAAGCTGAAACATTTTATCTGCAACATTTTAAAAACATTAAGACTATTGAAATGGCACCAGATTAAACAATTTTCTCTTAGAAAACGTTTTCACAGTGTTTTATAAAAACCAAAGTAACAACATTTTCACAGTCACATTAGAGAAATGTTATAAGATCATGATTTCTTTTCAATAATGAGACAGAAAGTCAATTAACGTACTAATTTTGACCTGTACTTATTAACATTTATAAAATGTCATGTTCAAAAACTTATTGCAGACAAATAAGTAAAACCTAGTGGTTTAAAAAATAATGGCAAAGCAAACAGATTTAAAGTGACAATTAATTAGTATTTCATACAATTAGCAAAATTTGTATTATGTGTCAGCAAATTTTTCCTGTTTTAAATATACCTGATTTTTTAAATTGTTTTCTTTTTTGTTTTATTTGTTACACATGTTATACAATGAGCACACGAATGTAAGAAAATGCAGTGCTTTAAACTTTCTTTTTCACATTGCTACAGTAAAATTAAATATTTTAAATAGTTATAGAGTGTTTTGTGTCTGTCATATCTTTTGGAAACAATTTGGAAACAAAAAAGAAAACAAACAATGTTATTAACAAACATGTAGAATATTTAGAGAATATTATCCTGACTTTATAGAAGGCTTTCTGGGAACTAGATCAAAATACCTGCTGAAAATGTCAGAGTATAATATTTTAACAATCGTACCATTAAACGGGATTAGAATGTTTTAGAAAACATTTCCCTTCTTTTAAGAGAATGTTTTGGGAAGTAAAACAATACGATTAAACGTTATAATAATGTTAAAGTAAAATGTTGTAGCAACACTGTTAATAAAAAAAATCTGTTAAATTTACTGAAAAATACCGGCAGCTGTGATTGCCATTAATCTACATTAACATTTTACATTTGTAAATTCAGTTTACAGAATATTTCTGTTAAAAATACATTCCACAGTCTGTATTTTTTATTGAACACATTTAACCCCTCAAATCCCAGAGCAAAATCCTCTCTGGTGTCCTCACTACAGAGGGTTGAACACAGTGATGAAGGTAATAAGATAATTAAGTGTCTAATTAAAGGAGGATTGATAATTATTGATGAACACCTGTTAAAGCTGCGGTCACACTGGGCTTTGTGTGTGCGAAATTCTGTCGTACGGCGCTGCGAAAAGGGGCAGGATTAAACAAGATGTTTAGACAGGTCATGTTTTGATCCTCTATTGGTCTCATGCAGTCAAGTGATGCGATTTCGCAGGTTAGAGTTCACCAAGCTTGAACTTTGCACCGCAGCAACCTGCGAAACTTAACGCATGACCCTGCGTTTCCGGTCTGACGTATTCGCGTGCGTATGAATGGAAGTCTATGGGAGGAAAAGCCAAGTGTGACTGCAGCTTAACTATGATATTGAAAGCACCCTCACCTGCTTGTGCAATCATTGAATATCTTGTTAGTTATAATTGAGAAATTAATACCATATGCAAATGAAACCACTTGACCTACAGCAGCCAATAACTTTAACAGGCCCAAATACACCATTCACAATGAGAATGTTTGATATATGGCAGAACTTAAAAACACACAGACATCAACAATTAGTATTTGAATCTCAATAATAGTGACAAACAAAAAATAAAAATCAACCCAGAACAATACAAAACAACCTATTTAAATATTACTCCCCCAAAACAACATAAAATAAAGGAAAAGAAAGAGATTTTAGGAACTTTAAGCTGCATAATATATTCATGCTGCAATGCATGCTGGGATTTTTGTACTATGCTGGCACCCAGCATGAATGAAGCAGCTTTTTTTAGCAACCATGGTTGAGGTTTATATCCTGATTCTTGATGTCTGTGTGTCATGATGTGTAGCTGGAGATCTCAAGGTTTTGTGCATTAAACTAATTAAATTTTAATTTCTTATTAATTCCTTGACAATTGAACTTTTATGGGAAGCTGTAACATAACCTAAACAATATCAAATAAAGTTATATTCTATGGCTAAACTTATAAAACAATAGAAACTATATCTGTAATGATTGAGTACACACAGTACAGTTTCTCATTGCCTTTCTTGCTATAGCTGAGGGGTTTCAGAAACATAGTTATAACAGCCAGAGAATCAAGATAGAGGAGTAAAGGTTCAAGAGCTCAACTAAAGCAGCCTCTGATCTCCATGATGGTGAGGTCAATTGAAACATTTTCAATAAAAATATAAACCTCTGTTCATTATCAAATATTCTTGCAGATATGAGAGAATTGAAGTCAAACTGTAATCAGTGAAGCTGCTAATGCTGTTATTTCATGGAGTTGTTTAATCCTCTGTTTTAATTCAGTTGGTTTGGTGTGAGGCTGTTTCTCTAGTTTTATTTCTTGTTCTTTCCTTCAGTGATTGGGCTTGTTAAATGCAGGTGTTCATCATTCAGTCATTTGTGGTCATTCACTCTGTCTAGTGGACTAAACTAATTGACTAATTTAGGGACTAGTGAATGAAGCTACGGTCACACTGGGCTTTGTGTGTGCGAAATTCTGTCGTGCGGCACTGCGAAAAGGGGCGGTATTAAACAAGATGATTAGACATTAAAAAAGCGAGCGATTGCTCCATGTTTTAAATTTCTGCCCAGAGAGGTCCTGTTTTGATCCTCGATTGGTCTCACGCAGTCAAGTGATGCGATTTCACAGGTCAGAGTTCACCAAGCTTGAACTTTGCACCGCAGCGACATGCGAAACTTGACGCATGACCTTGCGTTTCCGGTCTGACGCATTCGCGTGCGTATGAATGGATGTCTATGGGAAGAAAAGCCCAGTGTGACCGCAGCTTGAGGGTGTGTGGTGAGATTTCAGACACTCTGATTAGTTTCTCGAAAACAAAGGTTAGATCTGTTACAGCTGTTTTCCGTATTTTGTGCAGAAATGAGCTGTTAATCAATTAACAGGTTTTCACTGTAGTTTGTACAGGCTTTTACTGTTAAAATCATGGACATTTTTACAGTGAATGTTACTTCGAAACGTATTTAGAATGTTTCTAGAGAATGTTTTCCTACCATTAAAGAGAACATTCTGGGAACTTAAAGAAAACTACCCACTAATAATGTTATAAGAATGTTAGAATATAATATTCTAAAATTGTTACCAGCGAATGTGGTTAGAATGTTTCTGGAAAATGTTTTCCTATTTTTTAAGAGAATGTTTGGGAACTATATATTCTCATAATATATATATATAATATATTATGAGAATATAATATTCTCAGAACATGTAGAGAACTAAAAATTTCTAGCTGGGATGTCCTGCCCTGTCATCCTGTTTCAGTTGATTATGTCAAACATCGAATAAAAAATATGCCCATTACAAGCACTTCAAAGGATCTTTAAATCAGAGTATCTCAGTAAAAAAGGAAAATGAAGCCCTTTCATGAAATGTTAGACTAGTGTGTCATGTAGATGTTTCCCATTAGTATTCTTGCCACCATGATTCTCAGCCTTATCCTGCATGCCACAATCACATTTCAGAATTTTTTCCTTTATTTGACTCACGAGCTGCTGAAGGCTGGATCCATGATGCGACGCTGCCTGTACCAGATGTCATGGTCCACAGCTGTAATGAGCCCATATCCCAAGAACCTGAAAAAATTGATTTATGAATTATTCAAGTCAAATATTCACTGTCAAATAAAATTCCATAAAACACGGAAAATGTCTACATTAAGATGACAATTTAACAGCTGAATATTAAACAAATGGCATGGCATTTATTTATGCACAATTTGTTCTAGCAAGTCTTTTTGAAAACAAACTTCACATATAACAAGTAATAATAAACACAAAATGTAAAAAATATTGTCACAATAGCGGAAAAAAGAACAATCTTAACTTCAGTCTGATGTGACTTTAAGAGCATATGGCTCTTTTAGGTTCGTTTTTAACAGCAGATTACCCTCTACTCACTTAAAACAGTTGGGTTAATAATAACCCAGCAGGTAACCCATATATGGGTCAATTTGGCACCGACCTTCTGTTGGGTTATTTTAACCCAATCCATTGGGTTGATAAGGTTAACCCAACAATTTGGGTTATAAAAATAACAAATTTGTTGGGTTATTTTTGCCAAAAAGTGGCTTAACCACTTTATAATAATAAGCTATTATTATTATTATTATAGTAGTAGTAGTCATCATTATATGTAAATAAAAAATACACAGCTTTTATTACATTGGCAAATCTTTATTTAAATCCATAAATTTAGTGCCACTCCTTTCATAATAACAAACGCCTGAGAGCAGTTTAGTTCATCCCTAAGCAGCAGGACAAGAGGGTTCTGTCTCTGTTGCTCCTCCTCCTCTAAGTACTGAACAAAATACAAGTATACAAATTCTTGTTTTGCCTCCTGGTATGAGGGCCGAACCATCTTGCTGCACAACCTGTATGGCAGTGAAGAAATGATAGCTGGCTGAGTTGTTAAAGCACCATCTCCAAAGTGGGATCTCCAAGGCTGTTTTTATATCAAACAGAAAAAAACAATAATTAAACTCAAAACAAGCCCCTCATATTAAAGGTGAAATGCTACAAATTGGGATTAAAACAGAGCTGTTATGCAGGATTGTCTCACCAGATAAAATGTTTGCTTGGTAGATCCAAGGTAGATCCAACTAGTAGATCCAAGGCTCTCTTCTTTTTTTTTTTGCAATACGAGAGGATCCGCAGTGATGCATCTCCCCAAACTTCAAAAAGTTTCTGTGGTGTGTGGGTATAAAACACCTGTCCTAAGCAATCTAAAAATAAATAAACAAAAACAGCACTTAAATCCATGCCATACAAACAGTAGACTGGATTTATTAAAAGGATATACACAAAAATGGAAATTTTGTCATCATTAATTCACCCTCCTCTTGTTCTAAATCTCTCCTCAGATGAACACAAAACATGATATTTTGAACAATATGGGTAACTAAACCATTCTTGGTCCACAGTGAAATTCCATAGCATTTTTTCCTCTGTTGAAGTCAGTGGGGACTATTAAGTTTTTGATTTGCTTTGTCCTTTAAAGTTATCATTTGTGGTCAGCAGAAATAAATAAATAAAAAATAAAATAAATAAATAAATAAATAAATAAAAATCATTCAACAACCTGAGGGTGAGTAATTGATGAATACACCTGAAAATCAGTGAAACACCCACACACTACGGCCAATTTAGTTTATTAAATTTACCTATACTGCATGCGTTTGGACTGTGAGGGACATGCAAACTTCACACAGCAATGCCATCTGACCCAGCTCCAGGACATGATGGATTCGCCTCTGCTGCTGAATGAGTGTATGGTGTTTCACCGATTTTTGGGTGTATTCATCATTTACTTACCCTCAAGTTGTTGATTTATTTATTTTTTTTTCTGCTGACCACAAATGATAACTTAAAGGAAAAAACAAATCAAAAACTTGATACTCCCCACTCACTTCAACAGAGGGAAAATTTCACACCAAGAATGGTTTAGTTACCTACTCCTCCATATACCAAATGATGTTCGCTCCAACCTTAAAACAGAAATTTTAAATTTGCACATGTATGCCGGACCAAATAACAACAAAAATCATGTATTTACCCAGTTTAGCAATGGAGAAAAGATAACCGGAAGTGGTCATCTCAAGGGTATACCTTAAACAGATAGAGAGAAAAGAAAACTATGAAAGTGTGCACTTTTAGCTGCAGGATTAGTCTTTTATGTGAGTTGTTAAGGTGCATCACATTTGCAAATTTGGTGGGCAAATAAGGTCCATTTTACATGGTCAATTTTGCACTGATGTTCATCAGTGTGCTTAATTCTCATGCTCAAAAGAGTTGAGACTTGCAAAAGAGTCAAACTCTTGATCACAGATTTCTACTGAAATAACTGGAACCTGTCAGTAAATTGCTATAACGCAATAATTAATATAAACAGGTTAATGTCTGTAATATTTCAATTTATTTGGTCAAATGTTCCAGGAGTGGAGTACTGAAATTTCTGAACTGTGCTTAGACTCTATATCAGTCATCTGTACTTACCTGTGGCCTCATGCCTGATACAGAGTCTAATACCAAATTCACACTCAAATAAGGCACAGAAACACTTTTGAAAAAGGCATTTGTGTCTTTACACACTACCGGTGCTCTTCAGAGATGTATAAATGCATTTACAGAAGAATTACAAATGTATATTTTGATTTTAAGACATATGGTGATGTAAAGACACCTTTACAGTATATGATACTGCTTAAATGTGTGTATCGGTGCATTTTTACATCATGCAAATATTACAAAATACAGAGCTGTTGTTTTCTCACCTTTCTCAACAAGATTATCAAGGAGGACTAAAGCTCGCTCTGTCCAGAGCAACCTACAATGAACAAACAAACAAAAAATAAAATAAACCACAAAT
The DNA here is from genome assembly GCF_903798145.1 of Danio aesculapii. Classification (NCBI taxonomy): domain Eukaryota; kingdom Metazoa; phylum Chordata; class Actinopteri; order Cypriniformes; family Danionidae; genus Danio; species Danio aesculapii. The sequence continues at coordinate 16,987,151 of NC_079454.1, read as the reverse complement.
TAACATGACAGACAACATTTATCAGTTGAGGGGTCACAGCATCACTAAAATCTCACCTAAATTGAAAACTGGGCAAGGACGTTTAAGGGCTTTGTATTATTGTTTATTAGCATATATTACTACTATTATTATAAAAAGCTAGCAGATGTTACAATTCTTATATATATAATTTTTAAGCTTATATTTAATTGTTGTATGACATATATAATCGATTAAACATTTATATTAGCATCTAACAATATAGGGTTGTGGTTTCATCCCTGTAGGTTAGTATAAGATGTAGGGAAAATGCAATTTTCAGGGCCTTCAATATTGTACACACAAACAGTAATAATAACATTTAACTTTCAATAGTTAATAATCAAGTACCCTGAAATGGATAATGAATCCTCTTCTGATAAAAGATGATGTAGCAAGCTTCTGCTCTGCTCTTGTCCAGGATAACTTCCTCACGTTATGATCCATTCAGCGCCCTCTAATGGTGAATAATGACCAATAATAATATAATGCTCGGATTCCGTACTTCTTGGGAAAACTAGCAACTTCCTGAACAAAATGTAGCACATATATATGTCTATATTAGTATTTAGTTGTTACAATATAGTTTCCTAACGAAAGGACAGTGTTTTTTAAGACAACATAACATACCTTCAACAAGACTGGACGCGACTCCAGTTTGATGTCTCTGCTGGGTCCTAAAGACATGAATGACGGCGAAATATATCAAATACGTGTAGCATTTCCTCCAAAACAACTGTAGAGATGAACACGGAGGGAGAGATATCGTTTTTATCCGCATGTAGATTGGCTATGAAGCTCGCACGCTTGTATTATCAAAAATTAAGAGTCCAGGTGAAACAGATATAAAAAACACGACACGGTGAGGCAATATGATTAAAAAAATAACAATATTACTGCATTAGAGCTTGCATAAACTTTATAACGCATGAGCAACATCACGTACGCATATTAATACAGCGGTTCTGTGTCAGTTCAATCAGTTGACTGTTGAAATTCAAAAATTGTAACCCAACTGGTTGAGTTATTAAATAAATAACCCAATAAAAGGTTTAAAATAACCCAACAGAACCAAATATTTTTAACTCAACCATTGAGTTAAATAAATAACCCAACGTTTTTTAGAGTGTAGACTATTTTGTTTTTTCACAGTTTATGGCTCTCTAGGCTAGTTTTTTACAGGACATGACGCTCTATGCTAGTTTGTGATGGGCCTGGAACGTGGAAAAACCCTGCAGGTATAATGGAACTAAACCAAAGGCTTTATCAAGGTCTAAAACTGCTTCACAAAGAACCATCTTCATTGTTGATTTCATACATTTTAAGTCACATATAAAAGCACTCAGACATAAACTAAATGCCACATAGGTAAAATATGAATTTAATGTGGCCTCTAACATGTTGGTGGTGGTAATATTCCTGCAATCAATGTAGACATGTAACAATTTTGAAACAAATGAAAGATTACCTTTTTCCAAACAAGTTAAAGAGGCGTCTGTAGACAAATGGATCTTTGGTATACTTGGGTGACATCATGATTGTCTACAAAAACAGAGAATTATTATTATTATTTTATTGCTCCCCCACATGATTTACAAATTTCAGTTGTTTTGAAAGCCTTTTTTGTAAAAAAGTTAGAAATAGTTTCAAAATGATACTGCATTTCTGTAAGCAAAATGTATAAAAAAAAAAAAAAAAGGGTTTTGGTTTGAATATTTATATTTATTATATGAAATTTTGTGAATAGCTTCTGTTTTATAATTAACAAAACCAAACAAAACATTTTCGCATAGTAAGGAAAGGTCTTTATCAACATTCTGAATTACAAAAAGAGAAAAATCTTTCCAAAGCAAATTAGAATAACTGCATTGCCAAAATAAGTGAACTGAGGACTCAGGGTGTTGCTTACAAAAGGAACAATTAGTATCAGTATCTTTTTTATATTTTACTAAGAAAGCATTTACTGGATATGTACGATGAATAATTCTAAATGAAACTTCTTTATCTTATTTGTAATTAAGTAGCTATTTGGGATGAGCCATATTTTTCAGAAATAAAAGAATTCCAATAAAAAGTAACATTTGGAACTGATACAGTTCCAATAAGAAATAAAGACCTTATTGATTTGTTGAAGTAGTTGCAGAGGAACAACATTTTTCTACCATTGTAGTAACTTAGAAGGGTCTAAAGGGGAGAAAAATAGAAGGATGGGGATGCCTTGGAATAACCTAATAACTCCACGTGGTATAGCATCAAATACAACAGCTAACGGGGGGAGATATTGAATCGATTGAAAATTTCTTTAATTTAATAAATGGAAATTTGCATTAAATAATTGACTGACAAGAAGAAAATTTGACTCTCCCATTCCCTGCGCTCTATGTTTACCCAACTATGACGACATCCGCTACTGAAAAGCCCGGAACTGTGAAAAGGGTAAAAAACTTGTGTTACCATAGCCACTACAGAATTACCACAACAGATTAATTCAAGTAATTTACTATATTTTCATATGGATTCTCGCTGAATTAAAACACACGAACGCACATAAAATATTAAATATTTACCTTCGTAGCTTCTGGGCAGTGAACCACTATTGCGACATAATGCAAACTGTAAATCCTGTAAACAGGGCCATATTTCTCTGCCCTTAAAGGAATTAAAACAAAATTGTCAAACAATAAAAGTCCCAAATGAACTAAATATGAAGTAACGATATATAGGCACAAGTTCAAATCAACAAGTAAGATAAAATGAATAAAACATAAAATAAGATACAAAAGTGTCATACCATTGAAGAAATAAGTCATGTATAAGGCTGTCGTCGGAATACATCGCTTTAGTAAGAGATTGTGAATGTCCAAAAAGAAAACTGTAAGAATATTACTTTTAAGTTATTTATTTGAGCCTTGTTCACTTCAACAAAACAAAAACAAAAAATCGTATTGCGATATTTTTGTTTCAAATACATTTAAAAAATAACAATTATTCAAGTTTCTTACTTGTCTCTTGGAGGTCCAGGTATATGATCATATTTCTGGTGAAGATGATGAATGTACAGACAATACGCAAGAAATGCAGTAAAAACAGCAGAGAGCAGGTAAAAAATGATATATAAGATCCATTCGGAGATCATAATGGCTTTGTACTGTAGCTCAGTAAACGTTTGCACACTGCCTTCTAACTACTGTCAAATGTCATGTCCGGTGTTACACTATTCTGTGACCATTGATGGCTGTGACCGTAGAGGGCGTGGTTATCTACGCATAACGCGTAAACTATGGCTATTAAACCAATGGTTTACAGTAAAGTCTGTGCTAAACTTTTCTTTAATAGCTCGTTAGTCGTATTCAGATTATAAATGCTTACTTGCTCGCCCAGAATATGTTTGTTTGCATGTGCGTCAGAACATATCACACACCAAAAACATGGTTTTGCTATAATAATAATAATATTGCAATACGAGTACTACACTAAAACTATATTATTCATAGCTGTACCACAGAACCAAAGCCGGTTGTATTACATACAAAGGTTAACCAATTACGTATACAAAAACATTAAAACATAATGAGTTAAATTCTACAGATTTTATTAAAAACATGTACATCTCTTTTGGAAGGGAACGTAAACCGTATTTGTAAAAAAGTTTATAGGTGCCAGTATGAATAAAAAAATCAACAATTTTACAAATACTGGTGATAAAGCACTGCAATGCAGTGGTAAAATGTTTTCAATCAAATATTTACATATAAACCAAGAACTAATTTACAGATAGAACAGAATAGGAAAAAACTGATTATTTTATATTTAAACTATGACTCTATATATTTTTTATCTTGTCACTTTATTCAATCATTCAAATTCACTACATCATTTGTCTGATACAGTCCAAACAAAAAACAATGAACAGAAATTCAATGAACGAAAACTGAGGTTATTACTAACTGGTGTTGTATCCCACTACTTGAATCTAAATGATAGACGCTTGTCAAAATGTGATCAAAGTTATAACATCCAATGCTAAAGAGAGATAACTAATAAAACAAAACAATTATGAACAAGTCTCTTTCTCAATCTGAAGTCCAAAATGCACCAATGCATCACTTATTTGTCTTCAAGAGATCTGCAAAACCTATAAAAACACAAACACAACCTCATGAAAGTACTTCTTCAAGTTGGACAGCAGACTACTTTGATAAAGAGCTTTTTCTCACAGATATTGTCATGATATTTATGACATCTATTCCAGTAAGATCTATCTGTTCTAATCATTTAAATAAATTCCCATAGCTAATTAAACAAGGTTACATGGTAAAAGTCTTTACCCTCTGTAAAATGTGCAAAATGAAGCAATATCTTCTTTAATTATTATGATGATAAAACATAATGCTTAAATATTTGAAAAATTTATTTTTGGTGGCAGCAAATAGTTCTTTTAATATATGTGTTTGTGTGTTATTAATAGAAAGAGTCTTTGACGCTAAATTAAGCATTAGTTAATGTGCTGCTGAATATCTTTAATAATAGTTAAACATTTTTGGTGCTTTTATTTTCTAAACATTCTTTTTTTTTTTTTGCATAAAATAATTCTGTACAATACAGAACAATAAGCACGAGTATTTCTTTCATGACATAATCTACTAGATTAAAAATGGTTCACTTACCCTCCCTTGAAAAGCTTGCTTTTTTCATTGTTTAGTTTGTTTCGAGCTGCCTGTTTCAACTCCTTCATGCTGGCAGTGGGATTTTTTTTCAAAGTGTATTCTAAATTAAACAACAACAACAACAAACATTGTATTAACAAAAAGGGTCACAATTGACAAAACTACAAATTCAGCAATAAAAAAATAAATGCAAGAAATATACCAAAAATGGCATCCAGCAGTGTCTTGTCGAGAGGTTGCTTAACAGCATCTGATCTATTCCCTTTTTGTCATGTAAGGGAGTGTGTTGACAATTCCTTTTGAGTAAAGATAACCCCAAGCAGATCACAGACAAGCTTTGTTGGATATTAATGATTGCAACTCATAAGTGTAACTTTGTTTATTTTAACACCATCAGCAATGTCCACCTAAAACATAAAAATAATGTACAACTTCAAATAAGCTATAACTCCTATTGTGCCAATTAAAAACAATGTACTCATTTTAAAGAAGAAAGACATATACATTTTATTATTATTGTCATGTCCGCAACAGCAGTGGAAGCTGAAATTAAAGTCCTTATGACATGGCTTAAACGTTAAGCCAAGATATTCACAAACACACTTTCCAAATGTTGATTTGAACCAACTGTGTATGTTGTACAAAGCAACAACACAAACATACCTCATCCTCACATGAATGCTTTGAATTTTGCTGGTTTGTAGAAGGCTGTTTTCTAAGCCCTCCTTGAGATCACACACCATGCTTTTCAACTCTGAAAAAGGTGATTCATAAATTTGTGTATTAGATTTGCCATTAAACATCATTTTCAATTCAACCAGTAAACAAACTTTAATTAAGAGAAACATTGTGTAGCTACTAACCAGAAAAGATGCAACAAAATTATAGCGAAGAAGGAAAAAAAATCAAGTGGTTTTCAAGTTTCATTCTCATGGCTGGTCAAGACAAAATCTCAGATAAAAATGGAAAGAAATGTGAGAACTTAAAATCCACTATAGGTTTGGACACAATAAATGACTGTGCACTATTTAAGGGTATATGAGGTAGGCTTAGGTAGATATCCAATTTTTGCTAACACTTTATAATTATAATTATACACTATGAATCATTTATTAAGCATTAGCAAATAGTGAATTTACATATATAAACCAAGAACTAATTTACAGATAGAACAAAATAGAAAAAAACAGATTATTTTATATTTAAACTATGACTCTATATATTTTTGTCCTGTCACTTTATTCCATCATTCTAATTCCCTACATCATTTGTCTGATACAGTCCAAACAAAAAACAATGGACAGAAATTCAATAAACGAAAACTGAGGTTATTACTAACTGGTGTTGTATCCCACAACTTGGATCTAAATTATAGACGCTTGTCAAAATGTGATCAAAGTTATAACATCCAATGCTAAAGAGAGATAACTAATAAAACAAAACAATTATGAACAAGTCTCTTTCTCAATCTGAAGTCCAAAATGCACCAATGCATCACTTATTTGTCTTCAAGAGATCTGCAAAACCTATAAAAACACAAACACAACCTCATGAAAGTACTTCTTCAAGTTGGACAGCAGACTACTTTGATAAAGAGCTTTTTCTCACAGATATTGTCATGATATTTATAACATCTATTCCAGTAAGATCTATCTGTTCTAATCATTTAAATAAATTCCCATAGCTGATTAAACAAGGTTACATGGTAAAAGTCTTTACCCTCTGTAAAATGTGCAAAATGAAGCAATATCTTCTTTAATTATTATGATGATAAAACATAATGCTTAAATATTTGACAAATTTATTTTTGGTGGCAGCAAATAGTTCTTTTATATATGTATTTGTGTGTTATTAATAGAAAGAGTCTATGACACCAAATTAATTATTAGTTAATGTGCTGATGAATATCGTTAATAATAGTTAAACATTTTTGGTGCTTTTATTTTCTTAACATTCTTTAATTTTTTTGCATAAAATAATTCTGTACAATACAGAACAATAAGCACGAGTATTTCTTTCATGACATAATCTACTAGATTAAAAATGGTTGAATTACCCTCCCTTGAAAAGCTTGGTTTCATTGTTTAGTTTGTTTCGAGCTGCCTGTTTCAGCTCCTTCATGCTGGCAGTGGGAATTTTTTTCAAAGTGTATTCTAAATTAAACAACAACAACAACAACAAACATTGTATTAACAAAAAGGGTCACAATTACCAAAACTACAAATTCAGCAATAAAAAAATAAATGCAAGAAATATACCAAAAATGGCATCCAGCAGTGTCTTGTCGAGAGGTTGCTTAACAGCGTCTGATCTATTCCCTTTTTGTCATGTAAGGGAGTGTGTTGTCAACTCCTCATGAGTAAAGATAACCCCAAGCAGATCACAGACAAGCTTTGTTGGATATTGATGATTGCAACTCATAAGTGTAACTTTGTTTATTTTAACATATCAGCAATGTCCACCTAAAACATAAAAATAATGTACAACTTCAAATAAGCTATAACTCCTATTGTGCCAATTAAAAACAATGTACTCATTTTAAAGAAGAAAGACATATACATTTTATTATTATTGTCATGTCTGCAACAGCAGTGGAAGCTGAAATTGAAGTCTTTATGACATGGCTTAAACGTTAAGCCAAAATATTCACAAACACACTTTCCAAATGTTGATTTAAACCAACTGTGTATGTTGTACAAAACAACAACACAAACATACCTCATCCTCACATGGATGCTTTGTATTTTGCTGGTTTGTAGAAGGCTGTCTTACTTCTAAGCCCTCCTTGAGATCACACACCATGCTTTTCAACTCTGAAAAAGGTTATTCATAAATTTGTGTATTAGATTTGCCATTAAACATCATTTTCAATTCAACCAGTAAACAAACTTTAATTAAGAGAAACATTGTGTAGCTACTAACCAGAAAAGATGCATCAAAATTATAGCAAGGAAGGAAAAAAAATCAAGTGGTTTTCAAGTTTCATTCTCATGGCTGGTCATGGCAGACAAAATCTCAGATAAAAATGGAAAGAAATCTGAGAACTTAAAGTCCATTATAGGTTTGGACACAATAAATGACTGTGCACTATTTAAGGGTATATGAGGTAGGCTTAGGTAGATATCCAATTTTTGCTAACACTTCACAATTATAAGTAAACACTATGAATCATTTATTAAGCATTAGCAAATAGTTAGTTTATCATTTGTTAAGCATTAAATAAACTTTAAACCTTGAACGGTAACACTTTATAATAACTACACACTATAAATAATTTCTTAAGCATTAGCATCTAGTGAATTCATTATTTGTTAAGCAGTAACTCTATATTAATAAACGTTAGTAAGCAGTTTATAACTGCAGCTACAAATGCTGTATTCTTGGCTTATAACAACATTTATAATGTGCTTACTAATTGTACTGTCATAATTTGTCATTATTGGATAAAACAACAGCAATATAAAATTTAACAATATAATAGGAAATAAAGTTTAAACTGTACAGTAGTTTTATTCTAGATAAGATTGCAAAGATGTATTTTTATTTGATACAGTTTCCTGTATGCCTGAATAATAACATATATGAATGTTAATTTTAATAGTTTATTAATCATTAAGTCATTCTGAATGATCTAAAAAAAACCACCATGCTTAAATAAATGGTTTGTAAATAATGCAATACTAATTTAGTCATGAAAAATAAATCATTAACAAAGTATGAAAGTACAATTAGTAAGCACATTATAAATGTGGTTGTAAGACAAGAATACAGCATTTGTAGCTGCAGTTATAAACTGCTTTCTAACGTCTATTAATGTGTCATGTTCACTAGAGATTTGAGGACTGCAGAGATCGCTGGTGAACTACAATTCAGTCATGAACTACAAATCCCTTCATTCCACTACACATACACCAGGTTTCACTTTCACTGATTACACACACAGCTGAATCCTGTCACCAATGATTGTTTGGACTATTTATACACCCTGCACCCGTTTGTTGATACTGAGTCATTTGTTTTTGTGTGGTATGTTGTTCATGTGTTGTGTTCCCTTACCTTGCCTTAGTTTCTTGTTTTGTTTAATATTGTTCTTTTGATACTTTGATTTTTGGATGCCCTGTTGTTTTTCTGTTATCTGCACGATTATTTCTTCATTAAATACACTTGGATCCTTCCTTTTTTTTTGTATCCGTTTTTTCAACGTACCGTGACAGAACAACTCAGTCGACATGGATCCAGCAGATGAAGAAATTATCAGACTTTGTTAAGGTAATCGCTCTATCGAGCATTATGTAAAGGAGGTTTGCGGTTGGCTCCGAGATGCAGCTAGAGCGATCTGTGTTTGATGATGTTTTTTCAAGGAGGACTCTCAGACCCAGTTCGCTCTAACATGCCAGCATTTGAGGAGGACTGGGGTTTATATTTATACATGGAGTTTGCACTTTTGTTGTCAGGCTCTCCCTTCTCGGTCTCATATGTGGAAGAGGAAAACCCCCAGGAGAGAGGCGCCACCTGAGTCCCACGAAAAGCCAGAGCCGCCACCTGAGTCTCACGAAAGGCCGGAGCCGCCACCTTAGTCCAGCGAAAGGCCAGAGCTGCCACCTGAGTCCCGCGAAAGGCTGGAGCAACCCCCTGACTTCTACAAAAGGCTGGAGCTGCCACCTAAGTCCCACGAAATGCCAGAGCTGCCACCTGAGTCCCACGAAAGGCCGGAGCCGCCACCTGAGTTACATGAATGGTTGCCAGAGCTGTGTGAATTCCCAGTGCTGCTAGAGCCGTGTGAATTCCCAGAGCTGCCACCTGAGTCCCAAGAAAGGCCAGAGCTGTCACCTGAGTCCCACAATAGGCCAGAGCCACCACCCGAGTCCCACGAAAGGCTGGAGCCACCACCCGAGTCCCACAAAAGGCTGGAGCCACCACCTGAGTCCCACGAAAGGTCAGAGCCACCATTTGAGTTCCTTGAATGGCTACCACAGCTGTGTGACCTCCCAGTGCTGCCAGAGCCATCTGATAACTCCAGGCCTTCTGACCCTAAGCCTCCCAAACCTCTGGGGTTATCTGAACCTCCAGTGCCTCCTGATCCGGAGTCTCCTGACCCACTGGTGCTACCTGAACTGCCAGTGCCTCCTGACCCATTTGGGTTGTCTGAACCACCAGTCCCTCTTAATACTAAGCCTCCTGACCGAAGGTGGTTGTCTGAACTGCTAGTTCTTCCTGAACCAGAACCTCCTGACCCACTGGGGTTGTCTGAGCCACCAATACCAGCTAAACCAGGTCCTTCACAACTCCATGCTCCAGGTCCTCCGCAGCTCCATGCTCCAGATCTGCCTGATTTCCATGCTCCAGGTCCTCCGCAGCTCCATGCTCCAGAACTACATGAGTTCCATGCTCCAGGTCCTCCGCAGCTCCATGCTCCAGAACTACATGAGTTCCATGCTCCAGGTCCTTCACAACTCCATGCTTCAGATCTACCCGAGTTCCATGCTCCAGGTCCTTCACAACTCCATGCTTCAGATCTACCCGAGTTCCATGCTCCAAGGCCTCTGCAGCTTTATGCTCCAGTTCCGCCTGAGTTCCATGCTCCGAGTTCTCTGCAGCTTAATGCTCCACATCTGCCTGCTTTCCATGCTTCAGGTCCTCTGCAGCTCCATGCTCCAGATCTACCTGAGTTATATACTCCAGGTCCCCTGCAGATCCATGCTCCAGGGATTCTGCAAATCCCGTTTGTGCTTCTTCAAAGTGTTATGTTCCAGTTTTATTATAATTTCAAGTTTCAGACCCTCCATCCCTCCCCGTTCCGCCTCCACTTCACCTCCCTCCGGGATTGTCTTGTAGCGTCTGGAACCCACTCCTTAGGAGGGGGGGTACTGTCATGTTCACTAGCGATTTGAGGACTGCAGAGATCGCTGGTGAACTACAAATCAGTCATGAACTACAAATCCCTTCATTTCACTACACATACACCAGGTTTCACTTCCACTGATTACACACACTGCTGAATCCTGTCACTAATGATTGTTTGGACTATTTATACACCCTGCAACCGTTTGTTGATACTGAGTCATTTATTTTTGTGTGGTATGTTGTTCATGTGTTGTGTTCCCGTACATTGCCTTAGTTTCTTGTTGTGTTTAATATTGTTCTTCTGATACTTTTTATTTTTTATTGTTCTTTTGATTTTTGGATGCCCTGTTGTTTTTCTGTTATCTGCACGATTATTTCTTCATTAAATGCACTTGGATCCTACCTTTTTTTTGTATCCGTTTTTTCAACGCACCGTGACATTAATTAGATTAGATTAGATTAGATTGAACTTTATTGTCATTACACATGTACAAGGCAACGAAATGCAGTTTAGGTCTAACCAGCAGTGCAATAGCAGCAAGTGCAGGATACAGATATAAGTTATAAAGTGCAGTTATAGAAAAACTATGGTAATATTTACAGATGGATGTACTATGAACATTATATACAGGTTGTATTGACTATGATCAGATTTACAATAAATGAATATATGTACAGGATGCTATTAATAGCAGAAGTGTGCAGACAGATAAACATAATTACAAATGTCCATGTGCAGTGGGTATGTACAGTTCAAATAAGAGAATCAGTGCATTGAATATGTGCAAACTTTAAATGTGCAAATGTTAAATAGTGCAGTGATTGTGAGGAGTATAAGTTAGAGGATTGTGGGGGGTGTACTGGGGGGGCAAAAGAGTCAGTGAGGGGCAGAGTTCAGAAGGAAGACAGCTCTGGGGAAAAAGCTGTTCCTCAGTCTGCTGGTTTTTGTCCGGGGGAGCCTGAAGCGCCTGCCGGAAGGCAGGAGAGAAAACAGTCTGTGAGCAGGGTGAGAGGTGTCCTTAAGAATACTGCGTGCTCGGCGCAGACAGTGTTTCTTCTGGATGTCCTCTATGGCTGGCAGTGTAGTCCCTGTGATGCGTTTTCACCACCTGCTGCAGTGCCTTACGCTTAGCAACAGAGCAGCTTCCATACCAGACTGTGACGCAGTTGGTCAGGATGCTTTCTATTGTGCAGCGGTAGAAGTTCACCAAGACAGCTGATGAAAGCTGGTTTTTCTTAAGTTACCTCAAGAAGAATAGGCGCTGGTGAGCCTTCTTGACCAGGCTGGAGGTGTTGGTGGTCCAGGAAAGGTCCTTAGAGATGTGGGTCCCCAGGAACTTGAAGGATGAGACAGGCTCAACGGCCATCCCATTAATGTGGATGGGATCATGTGAGCCTGTTCGTCCCTTCCTGAAGTCTACAATGAGCTCCTTGGTCTTGCTGGTGTTAAGGAGCAGATTATTGTCGGTGCACCAAGTGGCCAGATGCTGTATCTCCTCCCTGTAGGCAGTCTCATCATTATTGCTGATTAGACCAATCACTGTGGTGTCATCTGCAAATTTGATGATGGTGTTGGATCTGTTCACAGGCCTACAGTCGATGGTAAAAAGGGAGTAGAGGAAGGGGCTCTGCACGCAGCCCTGTGGTACACCAGTGTTGAGTGTGACGGTGGTGGAGCAGATGTGGCCTGATCTAACATTCTAAGGTTTGTTAGTCAGAAAGTCCATAACCCAGTTGCAGAGAGATGCGTTGATATCCAGGTCTCTGAGTTTGATCAGTAACTTAGAGGGTATGACAGTGTTGAATGCTGAGCTGAAGTCAACAAACAGCATTCGTGCATGTGTTTTTATTGACCAGGTGTGTGAGTACAGAGTGCAGTGCTATGGAGACGGCATCTTCTGTACTCCTGTTGCCACGGTAGGCAAACTGATGTGGGTCCAGTGTGGATGGCAGAGAGTCTTTCAGATGTGCCAGGACCAACCGCTCGAAGCACTTCATGATGATGGGTGTGAGTGCTACAGGGCAGTAGTCATTCAGGCCTGTTGGGCTGGAGTGTTTCGGCACTGGCACAATAGAGGTGGTTTTAAAGCATGTTGGCACAGTTGCCAGGTTAAGGGACAGGTTGAAAATGTCTGTGAATACCCTAGCGAGCTGTTCTGCACATGCTTTAAGGATGCTCAGGAATACCGTCTGGTCCAGCAGCCTTACGCACATTGATCCGACTCAATGCGGTGTAGACTTCTGAGGAGGTGAGTGTGATAGGTGAGTGGTCGGTTGAGGTAGTGCTCCTGGTGTAGGGTTCTGTATTGTCTCTTTCAAAGCGGGCATAAAAGTCATTTAGCTCGTTCAGGAAGGAGACATTTGTGGCTGTGGGGGTGGACTGGCTGGGTTTGTAGCTGCTGATGGCCTGGATGCCCTGCCACATGCGCCGAGGATCAGAGTTGGAAAAGTGCTCCTCTAGCTTTAGCTTGTAGCAGTGCTTGGCCTTTTTGATGTAGAGTTAATCAAGAGTTAGTACTAGAGTTGAGTAGAGTAGAGTTGTAGAGTTAATACTTAGTACTAAGTTAATACTTAGAGTACACTACTTAGTGTGTAGTTATAATAAAGTGTTACCATACTGGAAATATTTCTCAGAAATTTTAATCCATATTGACATGATAGCATCATGCAGTTGCTGCAGATTTGTCGGCGGGGCAGACTTGGTGATTTGGGGGCCCTAAGCAATTCAAGGTATGGGGCCCTAGCATTGAAACTCAAAACAATCTCTTGCTCTATAAATATGTTTTGTTTTTTCTTTTTTTCAGCAGGAACAGCTTACATCCCATGCTTGTGTAGTACAGAAGGAATGTTCCACTATTCATAGGGGCCCCAAGTTTTGAAAAGAAGTAATAACGTTAAAATCTTAATGGTTATATAGAGATTTCACTTTAATATATTACAATATAAAATTTATATAGGGGTATATGATTAATAGGCTTCTTGGCATTGGTCGGGGCCCCCTAATTCTCAGAGGCCCTAAGCGGCTCGCTTATTGGTTAAGTCCGCCCCTGTTTGTTGGCTGCACATCCATGACGCGAATCTCCAATTTCACCACATCCCAAAGGTGCTCTATTGGATTAAGTCTGGTGACTGTGGAGGCCATTTGAGTATTCACACTTTATGACATGGCGCGTTATCCTGCTGGAAGTAGCCATCAGAAGATGGGTACACTGTGGTCATAAAGGGATGGACATGGTCAGCAACAATACTCAGGTAGGCTGTGGCGTTGACAAGATGCTCAATTGGTACTAATAGGCCCAAAGTGTGCCAAGAAAATATCCCCCACACCATTTTACCACCACCACCAGCCTGAACTGTTGATAAAAGGCAGGATAGATCTATGGTTTCATGTTGTTGATGCCAAATTCTGACCCTACCATCCAAATGTCGTAACAGAAATCGAGACTAATCAGACCAGGCAACATTTTTACAATCTTATATTGTCCAGTTTTGGTGAGCCTGTGCTAATTGTAGCTTCAGTTTCCTGTTTTGTTTCTCTTTCATCGTCCTCTAACTTCTGGCATCAACAAGGCATTTGTGCCCACAGAACTGACACTCACTGGATATTTTCAAAATTTAGACATTCTCTGTAAACTCTAGAGATGGTTGTGCATAAAAATCCCAGTAGATCAGCAGTTTCTGAAATACTCAGACCAACAACAATGTCACTTAACTCATCTTTTTCCCCATTATGATGCTCTGTTTGTACTGCAGCAGATCGTCTTGAACGCATTGAGTTGCTGCCATAAGATTGGCTGAATAGATATGAGCAGTTGGACAGTTGGACCTAATAAAGTGATTGTATGTTCATTTGAATAGTTTATTAATCATTTACTTGCTCTGAATGATCTTAAAAACCACCAACTAAACAATACAACATATAATATAGTGGCTAAAAATTAATCATTAACAAATTATGAAAATACAATCATTAAGCACGTTATAAATGTGCTTATAGGTCAAGAATACAGCAATTGTAATTGAGTTATTGCTTAACAAATTATGAACTATCTACTTAAGCTTAATAAAAGATTCAGTGTAATTATTACTGTATAAAGTGTTACCAAATTTTCATGTTGAGATTAATTGTGGGAGCTTTTATCACGGTGTATGGTATTATTGTGACATTGACCTAGGCTACAAAAAAATAAATAAATAAAAAAATAGCAGTAAATAAATGCTTACAAATGAAGTTATTTAGGTAACACTAAAATCTCTTTAGGTGCGTAATCAACAGATTACAGCTATTACTGTATGTTAAAAACAACAGATTTGTATTAGTTATTAACACAACTTTATTAACACAAAAAAGTTATTAAAATTAAGATTAGGAAATACCTTTGTTAGTTGTCATTATGTTGACTTAGAATCAAGTGGATTCTTACTGGAATCTTACCATATAGAATTAACCAACCAAAGGCATATAAATAGTCACAGAATGTTCAATGATGCCGGCTAGATTAAGGTAAAAATGTTAATGTTTGAAAATAAATCGCCTATGAAATATTAAAGCATTTATTCTGCCAACAACTGCCAATGCATCAATCTAAATATTCTTAAAAATGCTCTAAAAATTAAAATAAATAATTATTCATGGTATATTGATATTTTGCATGTTTAACATCACAATATATTGAATTAATTAATATTGCCATATGTCTTATGGGGAAATTTCAGATTCACAGTAAGAACAACCACCAGCTACTAGTGACAGTCTCTTCCACATTGGTCCAGCCTTGAGTTACCTGTAAACATTCTGTCATGTTTATAAAGTATATTCACTAGAGCAGCTAATGATATGTGTCAGCTACTTAACCATTCTGTTGTTGACTATAATAATGAACAAAGGAGTCTCCACAAACCACTGCCATCTAAGCTATTGAGGATGCAGGGAATTCATTTTATTCATGTATCCTCAAAAACAGCAGAATTATTTTTATGTTGGAATTTATGTTAAAAATAAACAGAATATATATTGATTTGGGTAGGTTTTGGACCATGGTTGTGGGTTTGAGATGGATTAAGCTGGTTCTTTGCAGGTCATAAACTAGTTTAAGCAAGATCTTTGCTGGTCATGTGTTGGGCTTAAACCGGTCCTTATTAGCACATGCCCAGCAAAGTCCCATCTTAAAACCATTCAAACAAGCAGTCATGGTCCAAAATATACCTAACCAACATATATATATATTTAACTGCTTTGATTCTGCTGTTTGAACTAATTCAACTGTTTATGATTTTATTTATGATTTCATGTCCAGCAGATGTCTTTGGAAGCCTGTTCCTGCCACTGAATACTAAAAAAAAACAAATTAAAAACAATGTAAAAAACAAAAATATATACTCAGAATTCTGGCTTTATAACTCAGAATTGCAACTTTATAACTCTTACTCTTAATTCTTACTTTATATTTTACTATATATTACTTTGTATTTATTTATTTATTTTTTATTTTTAATCAGAGCCATGCTGCTGCATCATAACAAGCAAATAAAATAAGAACGGTATAGATTAAGGTATGTAACAGTTATATTTTTCGGGGAGTCGCAATAACCCAGTAAAATAGGTTTTGATACGACAGTACGTTGGGAAAGCGTTCAGTCCCGATAGGGAGGACGCTGCGGAGCTCACCTGTTACCCAGAGGGGAGACCTGGTGACAACCTATGGACTAGCCCAGAGATGGGGAGTCCTTGCATAAGGATGGTTAGCGGGGAGGGAAGACACGAGCCTGCCCTAGAAGGGGGGACTATACCGTGGCTGAGTGAACGTATGGGATCGCCAGCGGGGATCACGCATAGCAGGCACCTATACCCAGAACGCGGGCTGACCAGCGGGTATGCCGACAACGTAACGGGCCACCACCTGACTCCTCAGGTGCTGGGGGCCTCGGAGGAACTCTGCAGGGTTCGCCAAAGAAATGGGGAACTAAACTGACAAAGCTAAAAAAGTGCACGTATCTCCGGGTTAGGGAGAGTGGCGCAGCAAGCGTGTTTCGACACCTCAACCGAATCGTTTCCTCAATCACCAAGGGTTACCTTATACCCTTGAGGAAACTGGCTCCACTCGCAGATTGTAACCTTGCAAATGTATTGGGTGTCACCCAACCCGTAGCTCTACAAATGTCTGTCAGAGAGGCGCCGCGTGTTAACGCCCAGGAGGATGCGATGCTTCGTAGTGGAGTGCGCTCTCACCCCCGGGGGACATGGCTCACCCTGGCCCAAAAGGCGAGGGAGATGGCATCCACTATCCAGTGGGCCAACCTCTGTTTAGATACGGCACTTCCCATCTGCCGACCACTGTAACAGACAAAGAGCTGGTCAGAGGATCTAAGGCTCTGAGTGTGGTCCACCTATATTCGCAAAGCGCAAACAGGACACAACAATGAAAGGGCTGGGTCTGCCTTCTTCGCGGGCAGCGCTTGCAGGTTCACTACCTGATCCTTAAACGGCGTGGTAGGAACCTTGGGCACATAGACGGGCCGGGGTCTCAGGACAGCGTGAGAGTAGGCCGGCCCGAATTCTAGGCACGAGTCACTGACCAAAAATGTCCAAGAGGAGCAGAGAAGAAAACTCCAGAGGAGCAGACGGCGAGAGAGCTGAGACATGCAGCGGGAGCGTATACCCCCCATCCGGATGGAATACACTACCGTGGCCGTGCTGTCCGTCCTGACCAGCACGTGTTGCCCCCTCAGCACTGGTAAAAAGTGGCGCAGAGCGAGAAACACTGCCAACAGCTCTAGGCAGTTGATATGCCAATGCAGCTGGGTTCCCCTCCACAGGTCCGCAGCAGCATGCCCGCTACACACGGCCCCCCCACCCCATACTGGAGGCATCTGCCAAACGACAGCCTGCCTGGACGCTTGACCTAGGGGCACACTGGCCCGTAGGAAGGAGGGGTCCTTTCCAGGGGGTGAGGGTGCGGCGACACAGCGCAGTGACAGTCACTCGGTGTGCCCGCGTGCCCTGCGCGTCTGGGGACCCGATTGTGAAGCCAATGCTGTAGTGGTCTCATATGGAGCAATCTGAGCGGCGTGGCCGCAGCTGCGGATGCCATATGCCCCAGGAGCCTCTGAAATAATTTCAGGGGGACCACTTTTTTTCTGTCGAACTCTCTCAGACAGTTCAGCATTACCTCGGCGCGCTCTCGTGATAGGCACGCCTCCATAGTGATTGAGTCCAGCTCCAACCCGAGAAAGGAGATGCTCTGCACGGGGGCGAGCTTGCTCTTTTCTCGGTTGACCTGAAACCCCAACGGGCGGAGGTGCCGGAGTACCTTGTCTCTGTGCATAATCAATTGCTCCCGAGAGTGGGCTAAAAATCAGCCAGTCATCGAGATAATTGAGCGTGCGGATGCCGGCGAGCCGAAGGGGTGCACCCACCCTCACGGAGACAGAGAGAGCCCGAAGGGGAGGACCTTGTATTGCCATGTTCGACCTTAAACGCAAACCGCAAAATTGCCGGTGGCATGGAAGTGTGGAGATATGAAAATACGCGTCGTTCAGATCTATTGCTGCAAACCAATCCTGAGGACGAACGCATCGCGTGATGCGCATCTGCGTAAGCATTCCGAAGCCCAGCCTGTGAAGGCAGCGGTTCAAAATGTGCAGATATAGGATTGGCCATAGCCCTTCGCTCTTTTTGGGCACGATGAAGTACGGGCTGTAAAACCCGCGCTCCATCTCGGCTGGAGGGCCGGCTCGATTGCATTCTTCGCCAGGAGGACAGCAATCTCCTCTCGCAAGACAGGGGCGGACGCAGGACTGACCCTGGTCGCCCGTGAACCTGGGAGGCCGTTTCGCGAACTGAATCGCATAGCCGAGTCTGGTCGTATGGATGAGCCATTGCGATGGGCTGGCCCGCGCTAACCAGGCAGGCAGAGCCCCCGCAAATGGTCCCACCCGCACGATCGCTGACGTGCCAGCAGCGGGGCAGCGTGGAGTGAGTGGGCTCATCCGGGGAGCACTGGGGTCCCACAGGAGAGCAGGAGAGGAGATGTTCTCATCTCGCACTCAAACTCCAGAAGAGGGGCTGGGAGTGGAGAGAAAGGAGACCGTTCTCTCGCACTCCGTGAGCCATTAGCGAAATGCACCGATCCTGCGAGCTGGAAGGCATAGCGTCCCAGACTGGCAGTGTTCAGGCTGTCACATACGGAGGAGGGGAAAAGTGCTCTTTCACTTAGGATTTGATGGCGTTTTTTTTTTTTTTTTTTTTTTTTTTTTACGCCTTTAAATAACGTGCCCCGCCCTTTAGCGGGGAAAGAGCAAATTCCCTCCTCCCCCGATGGCCCGCCTCAGGGACGCTTCGCGGTCCGTTTTACCGAACTTAGCGGCGCCCTGGGCGGGGGACGCTGGTTGCCTGCGCGATGCTTGCCGCAGCCGCGTGGCCGGAGGCGCAGGTGGGTGCGGCGAAGCAAAGCTGCAGGCGGGCATCCTCGGCGAAAAAGCAGTGGATGTGGATGGCTCGGCAGGGGGGAGCGGTCATACAATCCCGCCGATAGAGACCTCGCCCATCGCCTCCGACTGCTCTATCACACTGCGTGAGCCTACTGTGCCCATCCAGGAAGAAGGGGATGGGGAGTTTTAGAAGGTCTCGCCTTCATCCTCCACATCACACCCCTCTAATCGGTCCGGCTGCGGGGCTGGGGGATAAACCATCTCCAGAGCCACGGCCGAAGCAGCCTGGGGAAGCACAGCCGCAAAGTCTGCTTCTGGATTGCTCATAGTCCTGGAGGGAGTGAGCGGGTTCGAATCCTCGTCAGACCTTGACAGCCCAACCTCCAAGGATGGTGAGGATGGAAGCGCACGCAGATCGGGCAGAAAAAAAGTGCCCTCAGGACTGTGTGAGTTTACTGTGCACTTCCGGGAAGAAGGGGACGGGAGGCTTTGAAGGTCTTGCCTCCTTATATCCTCCACATCACACCCATCTAGTCGGTCCGCCCGCGGGGCTGGGGGATAAACCATCACCAAACCCATGGCCGAAGCAGCCCGAGAAAGCACGGCCATCATGTCTGCTTTTTAGATGCCAACGCTGCGCTCTCCACCCAGGAGGGAGGGAGCGAGCGGGCTCGCATCCTCATCAGACAATGACAGCCCATCCTCCGATGCAGCGATGGACATCTGACCCCCGGTGTCATCAGGTGAGAGAGCAACCATCCAAGGACGGAGCGCTTCTCTTCACCTGAAGCTTGGATGGAGCGCGTGGAGGAGCGAGAGGTCCGCGGCCTGGGGGCGGCGGATTTACTCCCACTGAAACCCTCAGATCTGCCCGAGTGCCAACCGCAGTGCGGGGGACAACTGGGGTGGGTGGCTCTTTTGCAAGAGCGAGCCGCGATCTTAACTGCGCAACAGACATGACATCAGTGATGGCATGCACTGCCCGCGAGCACCGCATTAACATGCTGGACCCCCAGACATGAAACGCTGTGCTCGTGCCCATCATCCGGGGATAAGAAACCACCGCATCCAGAAACGCACGGTCGGAGTGACGTCTTGAAAAAGACGCGCTGCACGACCATGTTGCTCTTTTAGGAAAGCTTTTTTCCTTTATACAAACCGCTCTTTGAGGACCGGACCCAAAGGACTCCAGGCAAGGGAGAAATACCCAGCTCGACCATCTGCCCGTTTTTATTCTCTTACAGATGATTGGTTTCTGACGAAATCCCCATAGTGGAAGTTTCAACATAGCATTTCCGTTCCCCATCCGAAGGGGAACTGGGGGCTTGCGGCAATGGAGTGTGAAAGTTTAGTTCCAGCATGCACCAGTTGCTCTATCTTTTTTGAGAAACCCAAGAGAGACGAGCAAGGTGACAATGAGAATGTGTCTGGTGACAGAGGCTGTGGCTCTGGAGTTTCTGGCTGCTGAAATATGTTTTCCTGGCTGTTTTCCTGAGGATCATTTTTGAGTGACGAGGCTTGATGCTGTTCTGATGCGTCACAGTCTGTCTGTGTTGAGCAGAGGGCCAGCGACAGTGTCTCTATCAACAGTGGGTGTTTTGGCTGCGTAGCGTTATCACTGTCCTTGGGTGATGCATCAGCCCCAAGTCCACTCAGGAGCTGATTTGAGGTCCTGTGGTCATCCGGACAGATGCTAGGTGTGTATGTGCCATTTGGATTGAGGTCAGTGGCACACACAGCTGATGGATGATGGAGGGAGAAAAAGATATTGTCCTTTAGCACTTTTGCACCAAGTTTGTTTGGGTGAAGGCCGTCTGATGTAAACAGCTGTCTTTGGTTCCAGAAGAGATTAATGTTGTCAATAAAATTCAGTCCTTTCTTGTTACATGTTTTCTGCAGCCATACATTTAGTCCAAGAAGCCGTGAAAACATATTTGTCCCTCTTGCAGGGAGTGGTCCACTGATGAACGGCTGAATTTTCAATCTTTCAACTGTTTCCAAGAGCTCACAGAAATCTCTCTTGAGCAGTTCTGACTGTTCCTTCCGAATATCATTCTTCCCCACATGGATGATAATCCGTTTTGCAGTCTTGTGCTTTTCCAGAATTTCCTTAAGTTCTTTGTTTACATCAGAAACTGTTGCATGAGGGAAGCAGTATGTCATTGTAGATTTGCTCCTAAAATTCCTGATTATTGAATCTCCTACAACTAGTGTTTTTATCTCAGGAACGATCGGAGCAGAATGCCGCTGTCTAGTCGGCCTTGAGTCTCTGTTCCATGCAGAGTTAGCTGCTGAGTCATGCGATCTCTGTCTGACTGCATTTGGGGATTCTTCATCCATATTACTCAATACTTCATATCTGTTCTTAAGCTGTAATTGAGTCTGAGCTGTATTTGGGGTAGAAGACGCTAATGCGGCAGCGTATGATCTGACCCCACGAGTACCCTTTGGTTTCGCACCTTGTTTATGCCAATGCTCATTTTCAACAGTTTTAATCTGTTTTTCTGTGCTCAAAATAGTGGCAGGAATAGATTTATGGGACTCACCGGCTATATTCTCTGAGCGTCCACAATGACGCTGCAGTTCTGGTCGGATCACAAGTAACTTTGTTTCAAGAACTGCAATCTTTTGTAGAAGTTTGTGGCAGTTTGTACAGCAGTGAGAATCTGAATTATTCCGATCCAGAGGCATTTTCACAGCCGTGTTTTCCCGTCTCAGGAATGTGAGCAGCTGATAGCTGGTAGCGGGAGGATTGTTTAGACGATAATTCCCCTCTTGTTAGTAAAGCTAAATTCCAGAAAGTTTGTAGAATCGATGCTGATCTTCAAGCTGTGTCATTTGAGCACTGTGCTGATAGGCTCAAGTTAAAATTAGGGTTTAAGATATAAAAGCAAGTGAGCAGAGAGCGGAGCAGTAGGCAAAGACGTCCGAACAGTAGCGAAGCAGGAAGTTCTAACATTACTACAATCTACAAGACGACTCGAAAGAGGAAGTGCCCCTCGACAAGCCTCCTAGCCAAGACCTCACAGTCCAGAGAGGGGGTGAAAGCCCGTTTCTGAAAACCTCGCCAGCCAGCATCCCTGAACGCCCAGCAGTGACAAGGGACAGGGACTCTGCCCACTAAGTCTTCGACGACAGACACAGCCTGGCGACAAAGGATCTGGACAAGCTGGCCAGGAACATTCCAACCTTTACCACAAACCCTGCTGGAGGCAACGATGTGCACTCCTATTTACAAGACATTGACTTTTACTTACAGACGAGACCAAGTGCCACTACACATGGTAAATTATATCTGCTATGAATTACTTCGAGCCGTGAGGTGAGAAGTTTCCTGAACCGACAGCCCAGCGCCATCAAAGAAGATTTCCAGCAGCTGCGACAAGCTCTGACTAGAGAGTTTTCTGACCCTGAGTCAGAACAGGGACTGATCATTGCCATGGATCTCAAGCAGAACAGGCAGGAGACCCCAGAGGCAAACACAGCCGACTACGCCAAGCCTATTTCGGGACAAGAAATGAGCCAGGAATGGAGGAGGACTTCAATTTCAAGGCGCTCTTTTTCATAAACCTGCATCCTGCAGTGAGTCAGCATTTGGGGGTAATGGCCTGCCCCCATACCATGACCACCCAACAACTGCGGGATTTAGCTCATAAAGCCTATCTGAAGCAAAGAACTGCATCTGAAAAGACTGTCAAGTCCTATCCAGAGCTGGCTTTAGAAGGCACACAACAGTTTCCATGCAGCAAAACTTTCAAACGCGAGTCAAGGCCTTTCTCCGCCAGCAGACGGCAGTATCATCATGATGGCGCACGTCCCAAATGGGACGGGACGCTTAGAGGTACACTGGGACAGGCCACGCTCTAAAAACAACCCGAAAGGTAGAGCTCCAAACGGAGCCTATCAGCAACAAAGAAACGGCCAGCCTGCAGTAACCAGAACTTCAAGCAGTCAGAATCCAGCTCGGTACGTGCCAGACAAAGCCAGGTTTGACAATTCAACACAAAAGGACAGGACAGTGGCGTCAGAAACAGCAGAGCTGCTGAAAATCCTGAAGGGATTCCTCCAAAAGAGGCTCTACAAGGAAAAGAAAGAAGACAAGTCAGACTCATTATGACTAGGGGGGAGAACCAAAACCATCTCTCCCTCTGAAAACCTTTCTTCCTCTTCGTTCCCACAGATTCCTGCTAGTCCAACACAAACCAGAGACTCAAATCCCTTGGTATCCAACAACAGCACCACACTTCCCCTCCAGCAACTGCCAGCTCCACCACGCATGCAACCTGAGATACCCGAAAGCGCTGTTCTGGTTGTCTGCTCACCTTCTGAGCCACATCCTACCAGCCACACCTTTTTACAAGTTACTGCTCAGGCCCCTATAACTCAACTCTTAGGGAAACCTGATTGAAAAGGGCATGGCAAGAAAGCTCTACTTGGCCGTAACCTTGGAAATGGAAGTAAGAATCGAAGCACTGGTTGACACGTGAGCAGACCTCACATTAATGTCATTTTCTCTGTTCGAGCAACTCAAAGCAAGAGCTCAGAGACTAAACCGAACACGTAAATGCCAACAGTGCAGGTTGAATGTGCAATTATACGGCCAAAATGAGGTTCAACTTGAACATATCACTCCTATTGAATTAACCTTTGGCCCAAGGACTGCAGTGCACCCTGTGTACATATCACCAATGGACAAATACCCGCTGCTGACTGGTAAAGATCTGCTGGATCGTTCTGAACCCCTTTTGGACTTTAAACATCTCAAAATCTGGGACCAAGTGCGAGAACCCCTTCCTTGCCAGTCAGCCAGGTCAACCCCAACAGACTGTCAGGTCACTAAGGTCGCGGGAAACCACGAGAACCCAAGTTCAATAACAGAGACGGGGTCAAGGTCGCTACTCTGCAGCCTTTAACCAGCCAATGACCCCAACTCATTTTGCCCTCAAGTCTCAAGTAGCTTAATGACCTGACTGTGACTGATGCTGTACTGGCATTATGGGCAGACAACTCAGCCATCAGCCTTGCACTGTTCAAAATTCTGTCTCAACACACCTAACAACAAACAAGCGCACACACTACCCCCTAAATGCTGAACTGACACACATGACAACTGCCAAATGCATCTGTGCGTTGAACTTGAATTGGAATGGCAGATGGTTAACCCATCCCTTCCTGATTCTCCCAGGCTTGCCACATGAGGTTTACATTGGAGCTGATATCCTGATTCGTCTCAAAGCATGTGTAGACACCCCTAACGACCTGGTATGGGAACCAACAGCTTTACAGCCATCAGCCAATGCTGTTAGCCTTGAGAAACTCCGCTCAGGCCAGACCATTCCAGAGGTCTGCACCCTCATCAGCGAACAAGAGTCTGTTGTGCCAGCCTATTCAAAAGGGTGCTCTATATGGCTATGCCAACTCACCAGCCAAATTTAACATCTTCCTGAACAAAGTATGTCCCGATGCTAGGGTTAGTGGCAACCTCATCTACGTGGATGACATCCTTATGAAAAGTACCACCGTTTCTGACCACTTAAAGGAGATAGACCACTGTCCTACACCAACTGACCACCGCTGGCGCAAAGATTGCCCTTCACAAGGGACAGTGGTGTAAGACTAAAGTCAACTACGTGGGTCTGCTTATCGGGCCACGAGGCATCGAACATCAGACTGGCCGAATCCAAGCAATTTAGAACATTAAACCACCCAGCAATATCAGGGAACGGAGAAGCTTCCTAGGTGTGTGCAACTACTCCAGACACTTCATAGAGGACTATTCAGACATTGCTAGACCCTTGACCACTCTGTTGAAAAAGGACTGCCCCTTTGTTTGGACAGAAGCTCAACAGCTGGCCATGACTGAATTAAAACAACGTCTGTGCAGACCCCCATGTCTGGCTTACCCTGAACCACAAAATGCTGGCCTTTATCAGCTCCATGACCAGGACAAGAGGGTGGTCGCATATGCAAGTAAAACACTCTTTGCACCAGAATGCAAATACTCAGAGTGTGAAAAAGCATTGCTCTGCAAAGTATGGGCCATTCAGCGATTCTTTAACTACATAGGAGCACAGAAAGTCATCATAGAGACCTGCCACCAACCTGTCATGTTCTTGAACAGTCAGCGCATCCGGGATGGCATAGTGACTAACGCCCGTGTAGCCACGTGGCTGATGGCCCTCCAGGGCCGCTGTATTGAAACACGTTCCACCTTAAGCCACAGATCGATGCTGGGCAATGGCCTGGCTGCTTGCCAAGACTGTACGACTGACAGACCATTCGCAACGCCCATAGTGGATGAACCCCAGCCACCTCAGCCAACCTGTCATAAGTACTTTGATGAGAATGCATGCCAAGGTCTGCCCACAGCCTATGTTGACGGATGCTCCTACAACCACGAGGGCACCCTCAAAGCAGGGGCAGAAGTCCTATGGCTAAACGACCGGCCTTGTACACTGCAACACTTTATGTTGGGGCCACAATCATCGCAGTATGCAGAAATTGCAGCCATCCTCATTACCCTTTAAATCGCAGCAGCCCACGACATCAGAGAGCTCCTTAACTGCACAGACTCCAACTATGCCAGACTTAGTTTCACATGCCACCTCCCAGGGTAGAAACAAAATGGCTTCAGAACTGCCAACCACAAGCCCGTGGTGAACCATGGTCACCACCCAAACAAGACCACTACCCAGAAGTGGCAGCCATCACCCGCAGTCAACAGGCTTGCTACAATCAAATGTCGCTCTCACACCCAATATCACTGGCTCCACAAATGTCTACAAACGACATTGCAGATATGCAAGCGGCTGACTCTCCCATTCAGATCATTTTGAACCACCTCTCAGACCCCTCCAACCACCCAATCCTTCCGTCTGACCCCAGCTGCAGCGCTGACTTGAAAAGACTCTATTGTGTCAAAGACATGTTGCCTGTGAACTGTGGCATTCTATGGTTTGTCCCTGATGACCTCACTGCTCCAAAGCTAGTGATCCCTCAGAGCCAGAGGGGGGTGATTCAAATGTATGCCCACGACGCACCATACACAGGCCACCATGGCACAAAGGCCACGTACGAGACACTAAAGCAAGTGGCATACTGGCCCATCATGCGTCAAGACGTGACAGAGTATGTCAAGACCTGCCTAGAGTGCTGCCAGTTTCAACCATTAAACCCGATTCACAGAGCACCACTTTCCCATGGTCAGACATCCAAATGGATTGGGTGGGACCCTTTTCCCCGATCTACAAGGGGCAACAAATACTTTCTCACAGTCGTGTGCCAATTCACCAAGTGGGTAGAATGTCTCCCAGCACCCAACGACACAGCCCAGACCACAGTATACCTGTTGATGAAACACATCTTCACCCGGTTTGGACTGCCGTGGAGAGTTGACTCAGACCGAGGCACCCACTTAACGGCTGAGATTATGCAAGAAGTATGGAGACTCCTGGGTGTACACGCCCAACTGCACATCAGTCACCATCCCATCTCGTCAGGCCAAGTGGAGAGGACCAACAGGACGGTTGTAAGCATGCTGAGGAAATATGTGGCTGCTAACCAAAAGGACTGGGACATCAAACTCCCATTAGTGCTAATGGCCATCAGAGCCACACATGAGTCAACTAAAGTGTCGCCATTTGAACTCATGACTGGACGACAGATGACACTGCCGCTGCACCTGTTATATAAACCAGGAGATTCTAACCTCATCACGGTCTACACCACACATCAGTACCTAGATGAACTTCACAGACATCTGAGGATGACATTTGCTTTCGCCCAACAACAACTTTAGAAATGTGCAGAGGGTCAAAAGGCATACTATGACACGAAGGCCTCACACAAGGAACTGGATGTGGGTGACAAAGTCTGGTATTATAATTTTACCCAGCCACCTCAAACAACCTCCCGCCGAATATCCAAGAAGTTCCTACCACACTGGACAGGACCTTATGAGACAGGATGCTCCAACACAGGATGCTGCTGTGGATTGTTTTTGCTTGCCTCACAGAAAAAGACACTTAAATGATCAGGACTAATTTGCTACAAAGCTTTACTAAAACAAGTTTCCCAAACTTCTAAACTAAACTTCACAAGTAGTTATAATTCCCTTTCTAAATAAATAAATAATTACAGAGTCCCCTCGGACGAGCGGGCGAAGTCATTGGTATTTAACTTTTTAGTCAAATTAACCATAAGTAAATTCAGAATATTAATAATTAATAATAACTCGTTATTATTGATAATTAATATTCATAATCTGAGAGTCCGCTCAGATGAGCGGGCGAAGTCATTGATATATATTTATTTAGTCAAATTAACAATAAGTTAATTCAGAATGTTAATAATTAATAATAACTTGTTATTATTGATCATTAATATTTATAAACTGAGCTTATTTCGCTACAACGCGTTAAATATTTCAAATTAATCACATGCGTTAACGCGGTAACTTTGACAGCCCTAATATATATATATATATATATATATAGTTGAAGTCAGCATTATTAGCCCCCCTGTTTATTTTTTCCCCAATTTGTGTTTAATGGAGAAGATTTTTTTAGCACATTTCTAAACATAATAGTTTTAATAACTTATCTCTAATAACTAATTTATTTTATCTTTGCCATGATGACAGTAAAAAATATTTGACTAGATATTTTTCAATACACTTCTATTCAGCTTAAATTGACATTTAAAAGCTTAACTAGGTTAATTAGGTTAAGTAGGCAGGTTAGGGTAATTATGCATTAGAGCAGAGAGGCTTATCCATGCCTTTATCACATCACGGATTGATTTTTGTAATTCACTTTTTGGGGGTTTACCTACAAGTTCTCTCAGAAGACTACAATATATACAAAATTCCGCTGCAGAATTCGTTTCTGACACACACATCATCACGTCACTGTATTACTCCTGGGCTACAACAATTACACTGGCTTCCTATTAAATCACGGATTGAAAGTTAAAATCAAGGTCTTAAAATCAAAGCAGTGCATGGGCTGGCGCCCGGTTACATCTGTGACCTGGTGACTCTTGCCACCCCAGCCCGCAGTCTTCGTTCTGCATCGGGACTTACCTTATATCAGCCACGGTGTAAACTCAAGACCATGGGTGGGAGGGCTTTTTTATACAGTGCGCCTAAGCTGTGGAATACACTCCCCATCAGCATTAGGAATGCTGCCTCGCTGGACTGTTTTAAGAAACTTCTTAAGACTCACCTTTTTAGCATTGCTTTTAACTTAGGATGATCATTTTGTTAACTTTTTATTCTGTCTTATGGTTCATATTTTTATTGTTTTATTGCATCTTTTATTGTTGTGCTGTTTTGCTTGCCTTGTATTGCTATTATTTTGCCTTGTAGCGCTTTGAGTTTAAGAAAAGCGCATTATAAACAAAATGTATTATTATTAGTGTATAACGATGGTTTGTTCTGTCGACTATCGAAAAAATATATAGCTTAAAGGGGCTAATAATATTGTCCTTAAATATGGTGTTTAAAAAATTTAAAACTGCTTTTATTCTAGCCGAAATAAGACTTTCTCCAGAAGAAAAAAACATTATCAGACATACTGTGAAAATTTTCTTGCTCTGTTAAACATAATTTGGGAAATATATAAAACAGAAAAAAATAAATATATGCATATATAATGCGAACATTTGCTTTAATCACCAAAATAAAACAGTAAGATTTTTTTTCAACAATACAATATACAGATTTCAAATTACTATTTGTGCTGAATTAATGCTATACTGTCAATATCCGACAAAGCTATATTTTTTGTTTAAAAAGTTTATGCAACATGAACATGTGATCAAAGAACACATATAGAAATCTTATATATGGCAATATATGCATATTACATATATGCCATACAAGTTCATTCTTTTTCCTTCAGCTTACTCCCCTATTTATCAGGGGTTGCCACAGCAGAAAGATCCGCCAACTATTCCAGCATATGTTTTACACAGCAGATGCCCTTCCAGCCACAACCCAGTACTAGGAAACACCCTTAATCTCTTTCATTTAACAAACGCACTGATACACTACAGCCAATTTAGTTTATCCAATTCACCTATAGCGCATGTTTTTGGACCGTAAGGGAAACCAGAACACCCGGAGGAAACCCACGCAAATACGGGAATGCCAACTGACCCAGCGAACCAGGGACCATCTTGCTGTGAGGCGACAGCGCTACCCACTGCACCACCACGTCGCCTAAATATGAACTTGTATGTCATATATGTAATTTGCATATATTTCCATTTATGACTTATATAAGGGAAAACATCGAGTCATTTACATGGACAATCAAAGCAATTTATTTAATGTATGTAGTGTAATATAATTTTAATTTAATCTGCAGATTTATGCAGAATTATTTTGGGAGTATCATAACTAAAACCTTAATACATTAAATAAAAAGTAATACCTTTTTAATTTTTATTTAATGCAAATCCAATTAGATCCACTTTATTTGGTAAACAAAGCAAGTCTCTCATATAATATCTCTACTAAAAGACAGAGAATATTACTTTGCAAACTGTGTTGTAAATAAATCATATGAATATTTTCACATTAGTCAATTATATTACTGAAATTAATAAAAAAAACTGAATAAATATAAATTTACACACACTTACACAAGTAAATAAACGATCAATGATGGGCTAAAAATCTGCGGAATTCTGCACACGCAGATTTCGTGTGGGCTTACTAATTGGTCTTTCTATAAGCTCCTGCAGCAATTTGTAACTTACATATGATCAGACAAGTTGAAAATCTATGGACATAATAAATGATTAATTGATTAAAAATTAAGATCAGTTGAATTAAATGGCAGACAAATGTATTAAGAGTGAATAAGAGATGCAAATAAAAAGTTTGATTGTGTGCGCTTTATGAAAGGCAGTTACTGTGAACGAAACATTTAGATGAAACACTTATTTTGAAGTGAAAAGGATATTTTGTGACTATGTGTATTGTAGTAACACAATTGAAAATATGCTGAAGTGTTTGAAACAAGTGCACTTTTGATGATCTGTTGTAATATAAGAACTAAGAGTTTTGAAAATGTACTGATTGCTTGTGAAAAGTGCGCCAAACCAATAATATAATGTTTTATACAACACAAGTTTTACATACAAGTTTTAAAAATGATCCCACTTTTTATTAGGTAGCTTTAACAACTCTTTACTGACAATTAAATTAATCAATTGAATCAAGAACTTATTGTTTACGTGTTTTTACATTACATTTATTTTTTAAATACTAATATGTAAATACATCTGAAATTAATTTCTGTAATTACATTTCTAACTACACTCTTGAACCATCCTTTACACCTTAACCCTCCATTAAAACTATCTATACCACAAAAACTGTGCCTAATAATATTCCATCTCAGTAGCATGAGTGCTTTACAAAACAACATGAAGACAATTTGAACATTGTATTTATTTTTGATATAAGAATTATAGAGGGGCTAAAAATTTTGACTACGACTGTACATATATATGAACATAACAGTAACACATTATATTAATAAATGTTTTTATTTACATTTATTACAGTATTTATTAAAACACAAAGTCCTATACTATGAAATTTGACAGATCATTAAATCAGTTGACGGATCATCAAGAGTGATTACCTTATTTACAACCTATGTTCTCTGACACATGTTTGACTAATAGAAGATCATTTATTTCAGAAGAGCTGTTATTAGAGACTTAAACATGTCCTATGGGCACTGCTTAATGTTGCAGATCACTCCGCTCTTGGGCCGTAGAGTCCCGGTGTCTTTAATGTCGAAAGACTGTCTAGGGACCAGACTGAACTCAAATCTCTGGAGCAGTTTAGCAAGCACAACTTTTGCCTCCATCTAAATACAGAAAAATGAAAACATCAAATAGTGAAAAGAAATCTTAACAAGCTACAAATGTCTGTGTGTGTACTGGTCTTGGTGGTTTCACAAATCTGCATAATGACATGGGTTTGCAATGTTACAGTAGTTAATGAGGTTTAAAAAAAAAAAAAAAAACACACTTAATGGGGTTTTGTCACATTCATTTATCCACTTATGAGGATTTGGTTTAGGGCTTGGGTAAGGCCATATAATAAGCAAGTTTACAAAGTACATTGCCTATCCATAGAGAGTCCTCATAAACCTTAAAAACAAAAATGTGTGTTTCATCACCTGTGAGAAGACCTGCCCAAGACAGACTCGTGGACCAAGTGTAAATGGGTAGTAGCAGTAATAAGGCCTTTCAGATAAGAAAACAATTTGAAATCAGTGTTTTCATAAAATAGTATTCATGTCATAAAATTGACATACTTCTCTACAACTCAACTGTTATAAAATATGATTTTTTTAAAAGAGGTCCAGCCTTTACTACATCACTGCTGCAACATCAAGTAGAAAAACTGCTGTAATGTAGTTAAGCTGGTATTTTGCTGTATTTCTGAAAACGTACCTCTATATACATTTCTGGAGAAAGCCAAATACATGCCAGAAGCTAAGTTTTTTTGCAGTTTTTGTTTCCGTGAATCTGCCCACCCAGTTCCCTAAACCCAACCAACAATTTTCAAAAGCAATCCAGAAAAAAAGAAAAGCCATCGCCTTATTTTTACCATGTTTTCAGATTTTAGCGCATTCTTACTCTGTTGTTTACTTGTCTTACCTGGTACCGTTCTTTCCCTTGAACCCCATCATCGTGGTCAACTGCTCTCTGTGTCTCAAGTCCGCCAATGTACACGGTGAGCTAACGGGACAAACCGGTAACAGCGGGAAAGCCATCCATATGGAGGTAAGTGATCAGCTGGTAATCGCGAAAAAAAACGACGTCATAACACCCCGTATCGTGTATTTTAAAAATTAAATGCAGCCATACGTACTTCTGGCTACATAATTCGTGATCTCCAGAAATGTAAAATGAGCTATGTTTTCAGAATGTCCCTATGTTGATATCGGTTGAATAATTTTTATATTTGACTATTGTTTATGTCATAAAGGGATAGTTCACCCAACAATTTAAATGAATAGTTCACCCAAAAATGAAAATGTATATACATAACTTTCTTCTTTGAGATGAACACAGAGTAGTTTTAACTTTTATTCTGGCTATTCCATGCTGTAAAATGATGTTGGGTAGTTACCCTTTTTTACTAATAAGCCGACAGGGTGGTAACACATGTCTAATGAAGCAGATTGATGTGTTCTGAAACAAAAAACAACAAATTTTTTAAATATAACCTGAAATAAATGACTTCTGATGGCTGCCAAATATGCGTTTTAGACAACTTCTTGGCCAAAGATAGTGATGATGACATACTCCAGTTCAAACAAATATAGCTGTGCAAAAAAGTAAATCTGGTAACACTTTATAATACCTACACACTATGAACCATTTATTAAGCATTAGCAAATTGTTAGTTCATTATCTATTAAGCTTTAACTCTACATTAATAAACATTAGTAAACAGTTTATAACTGCAGCTACAAATGCTGTATTCTTGACTTACGACCACATTTATAATGTTCTTAATAATTGTACTTTCATACTTTATTAATGATTTATTTTCATTACTAAATTAAGTATTGCGTTATTTACAAACCAGTTTTTTAAGAGTAGCTGGTTGTTTTTTAATATTATTATAAAATTGCAGAGATTATTATTCATTTGATACCAAGCCTTTAATTGTCATTTATAAGGGATTTATAAAGCATAAATAGTCATTGCTTAAGATTAGGTTACAAAACTGCATGAAGTTGAGTAAATAAGCATTTATTAACATACATGGTAACCTTTACTATATGCCTGAATAATAAGATATATATAAAAAAGTTGACAACTCATTTTGAATGATCGTAAAAACTTCTCTTAAATACTAATGATTTGGAATGCAATACTTAATTTAGTAATGAAAAATAAACCATTAACAAAGTATGAAAACACAATTATTGAGCACATCATAAATGTGTTTATAAGTCAAGAATACAGCATTTGTAGCTGCAGTTATAAACTGCTTACTAACGCTTATTAATGTAGAGTTAATGCTTAACAAATAAGGAATTCACTAGATGCTCATGCTTAGTTAATGATTCATAGTT
This sequence comes from Danio aesculapii, assembly GCF_903798145.1. Taxonomy (NCBI): domain Eukaryota; kingdom Metazoa; phylum Chordata; class Actinopteri; order Cypriniformes; family Danionidae; genus Danio; species Danio aesculapii. Next base: position 16,954,075 of record NC_079454.1, on the reverse strand, counting down.
ATTATAAAGTGTTACCGTAAATCTCTTTACAGGGAAATCGTTTTACATTTTAAATTCTCGTTTTACAATTTCAATTAGTTACCAGCATTTAAATATCCTTGTTCTTCTGTCATTTGCCAAACGGCGAGCTAAGAGAGCATCAGTGAAATTGATTTGTTTATCCTCCACTTGTTCTACAACTGTCTGTGTTTCTTTCTTCTGTTGAACACAAAATAAGATACTTTAAAGGATGTTTTAAACTGGTAGTAATTTTTTTTTTTTTAATGTATGTCAATGTTACCAATTACACATTCTTCGAATTATATTTGGTTTGTGTCCAACAGAAGAAAGTAACTCAAAGGTTTGGAGTCACTTGGTGGGTGAGTAAATTTAAATCTTTGGGTGAGCTATCCCATTAATAATGTTTACAGTTAAATAATTTTACAACTGATCATATAGAATAGAAAAAAAATGTTATTTGCTCAATAACTAGAGAGGGTAAAATGAAATTGGGACTACAGTAGGTGATAATGACTTACTTTGGTGCATTCACATCAAACCTCTCTGGATCAAACTTCAACGGATCTTTAAAAACTTTGAGTCTTTGGGAGACATAGGAATTGAACTGTATGGAAAAATACAAATATGGCCCAAATGTATAAAAAAATTTAATTTAATGTTATTTTTTGATGCCATAGTTTTCAGAATGTTTTATTCGTTCATTCATTTTCTTTTTGGCTTAGTCCCTTTATTAATCTGGGGTCGCCACAGCAGAATGAACCGCCAACTTATCCAGCATATGTTTTACGCAGCGGATGCCCTTCCAGCTGCAACCCATCTCTGGGAAACATCCATACACACTCATACACTACGGACAATTTAGCCAACCCAATTCACCTGTACCGCATGTCTTTGGACAGTAGGGGGAAAGCGGAGCAATGTTTTATTTTACTTTTTAAAATTGTATTATTGAAAAAAAGTTTTTGCATTCAAGAAGACAGCTGTTTTTCTTTAAAGTTGTCATGTTGATGATGCTCACCATAACAGAACAGCCTCCAGGGATTTTAATGCCGTTTATGACCATGTCCTCATGAAGCCAGCGATTGGTTCCTGGTGCAGTGGGGTACAGACGCAGGGTTTCCTTTAACACCTGAATAACACAGAAGACCATTAAAAGAAATTGATACAAAAATATTTGTGCTTGTATCTTGTAAAACCAACCTGAGATAAATAACTGAATTTTCCAAGGTCTTCATTTGAAATGTCTGTTTTTGGTCCCGAGGATTTCATCCACCTCTGCTTTAGCTCTGGAAATGAAAGGAATATTGAACTACAGCATTGTAATAAAAGTCTGACCGAACAGGTACACATTTCTAAAAAGTGTTTACCGTTTATAAATCTCTAGATTTCTGCCCAATTCCATGATTGCGAATGAAAGTTGATTGGCTGTTGTCTCTTGGCCTGCAGAAGAATAAAGAGCTGTCCATTTCCACAACAGTTTATGAACAAAAAGCAAAAGTGACAGGTAACTCACCAGCAATAAAGAAAGTCACAAAATTGTCCATCATCTGCTCTAGATCTTGTGCCATTAACATTTTCCTCCTCTGCAACAAAAAATGGAAAGTGTTAGGCTACCTCAGTGGTTCTCAATTCCGCTCCTCTAGATATTTTATCAGCTGCGAATGGTTAGTGGTTTCCAACATTTTACAAAATATCTTAACAGATTAAAGAATATATCTTAGCAGATAAAAGATAGTCAAACAGGTTTCGAGTAAAGGGTGAGCAATTCATGACAGAATCTTCAGTTTTCATAGACTATCCCATTACTCAGTCACTTGAGATCAACATACTGTACCTGCAGTTTTGAGGATTTGTGTGAGAATGTCTTTAGGGACATCCTCTCCATTTTTCACTGCTGTCTTCCTGTTTTGTATCCATTTCTCTCCCGTTTTACGCAAGAGTCCAATTGCATCTCTAATTTGCTGTATAAGCTTCCAATTTTTGGGAAAAAGCTGAGCTCCCAAACAACATAAGTAAATAAAACAACAAATCATATAGCGGTAACCCTACAACTTAACAGTCACATTTTTTAGATACATTTTCTTACCCTAAATAACGGGTCCCTGATATCCAAGGCCATGCCCTTTAAGCACAGCTCTACTGCATTCTGGAAGGGACTATCTTTATGAGTCAAGAAATTTAAATCAACACCAAAAGCCACCTGTGAATGGAAAGTTACTACTGAATACTGGTTAAAGAGCTGATTTGACACATCTTGTATTAGACTTTCCCTTTGATCAACGAGCAACGAGAATGACGGTAAAAACCTTGCAAATGACATCAAGTGTAACACAGTTGAGCAGGTCGTGCATGACGGCAGGTGTTTTGTTGTTGGCAATTTCCATCAGCTTTTCCATCAGGCGTTCTGAAATCTCGTCAAAAGTGCTTATCAAGCTTCGTAAGTATCTGATAAATAAGCAAGAATCTGTTGTATCATCATAGCAAAATCCGTAAGAGTAAAATTTACTCAGTTCAGAGAATATTTGGTCCCTGTCTAAATTGAGTAAAATTTAAAAGTAAAAAACAGCAGAGATAAGCTGCGGTCACGTTTGACTTTTCTTCCCATAGACTTCCATTCATACGAACGCATCTGACCGGAAACACAAGGTCATGCTTCAAGTTTCAAAGGTTGCTGCAGTGCAATGTTCAAGCTTGGTGAACTCTGACCTGCGAAATCGCATCACTTGACTGCGTGAAGCTGCAGTCACACTTGACTTTTCTTCTCATAGACTTCCATTCATACGCACGCGAATGCGACAAATGTAAAACATGGAGCAATCACTCGCTTTTTAAAATGTCTAATCATCTTGTTTAATCCCGCCCCTTTTCGCAGCACAGTAAAGCTACGGTCACACCGGGCTTTGTGTGTGCAAAATTCTGTCGTGCGGCGCTGCGAAAAGGGGCGGGATTAAACAAGCTTATTAGACATTTAAAAAAGCGAGCGATTGCTCCATGTTTTACATTTTTGCCCAGAGAAGTCCTGTTTTGATCCTTGATTGGTCTCATGCAGCCAAGTGATGCGATTTCGCAGGTCAGAGTTCACCAAGCTTGAACTTTTCACCGCAGCAACCTGCGAAACTTAACACATGACCCCGCGTTTCCAGTCTTACGTATTCGTGTGCGTATGAATGGAAGTCTATGGGAGGAAAAGTCAAGTGTGACCGCACCTTTAGACAGAATTTCGCACACACAAAGCCCAGTGTGACCACAGCTTTAAGCTACGGTCACACCAGGCTTTGTGTGTGTGAAATTCTGTCGTGTGGCGCTGCGAAAAGGGGCGGGATTAAACAAGATGATTAGACATTAAAAAAAGCAAGCGATTGCTCCATGCTTTAAATTTCTGTCCAGAGAGGTCATGTTTTGATCCTCGATTGGTCTCACGCAGTCAAATGATGCGATTTTGCAGGTCAGAGTTCACCAAGCTTGAACTTTGCACCGCAGCAACCTGCGAAACTCGACGCATGACCCCGCGTTTCTGGTCTGACGCATTCGCGTGCGTATGAATGGAAGTCTATGGAAGGAAAAGTCAAGTGTGACCGCACCTTTAAAGTTAATGAGACAATGATGGGGTTAATTAAGTGATGACTGAGCACTGATGATGAACACCTGCGGTTAATATGTAGAAACAGAGAAGAGAAACACAAAATTAAGCTACGGTAACACTGGGCTTTGTGTGTGCGAAATTATGTCGTACGATGCTACGAAAAGGGGTGGGATTAAACAAGATGTTTAGACATTAAAAAGCCAGCGATTTGCTCCATGTTTTAAATTTCTGTCCAGAGAGGTCCTGTTTTGATCCTCGATTGGTCTCACGCAGTCAAGTGATGTGATTTTGCAGGTCAGAGTTCACCAAATTTGAACTTTGCACCGCAGCAACCTGCGAAATTTGACGCATGACCTTGCGTTTCCAGTCTGACGCATTCGTGTGCATATGAATGGAAGTCTATGGGAAGAAAAGTCAAGTGTGACCGCAGCTTTACAACTGACTTCAGTCACAGTCGTAGATGAAATAAACTGAAATAAAACACATAAAATCTCTCAAAAGATTCAGCAGAGGATCATTAAGCAACTTCACAAACAACAGCTTTACTTATTAACAACCTGTTTGGCCTTATTTCTGCCAGACTCTGCAAAATTCCATATAGTGAAATTATTAAGAACTAAGTAATTCTTTACAACAACAATAAAAAAAAAAAAAACAACAACGATTTTTGTGTTTTGAGCTGTCACCATTGAGGAGAACAGTAGTTGCTTTACTTGGATTCTGACTCGATTTCTAATGTTAGTTTATCTTTGTTTACCAAATAGTGTATTGTGGCAAATATTGTATAAAGAGTGCAGTTGTGCTCTGGATAATTGATTTTGGATGATTTAGTCACTGATCAAATCAGTAAAATTGATTTTGACTTAAGTTTGAATAATGTTTTATCACAAAAGGAGCACTGTATCAAGAAAATGGAACTTAGCAATACTTTTATCAGATCATAAAACACATTGAACATCTAAAACACACAGACATAAAGAATCAGCATGTGCTTCTCCACTATGGTGAGTATTTTTTTTCTACAGTGCATGCTGTGAACTATGAATGAATGTTTTATGATTCTTTTAGCATAAACTGCAGCCAAAAATCTCAAACCTCTGTTGAGATAGATACGCTGATTATTGATGTCTGTGTCTCTAAAATGATTCAGATGCTAAATGTGTTTTAAAAATGTATAAAAACCACAGCTGAGGTCCATTCTTTTGAAAAACACTGAATTTTGTTTCTTAAATGATAAACCATCATTTAAAAAAAATTTGCAAAGTCAAACATTAAGTCTTACACAGTAACTCGTATCAAGAGTAAGAATCAATACAGGATCGATCAATCAATCTGATCATATTTGCTCACTTTATACTTGTCATAGCAAGCAAAGAAAAATCAACATTAAAAATCAATCACTTTTCTCCACGATGGTGTCATCCGGGAAAAAAAACATGTTTTTTTTTTTTTTTTTTTGTAAAAGGTAAATAACTAAAACAGTTAATTCTCAATAAATCTCATTTGGACTTTTCTGAACATCTGACAGAAAATAAGTCAAACAGGTAAACAATGAGCAAAGCTGCAACTGCTTCTCTTCTGTTTCTACTTATTAACAGCAGGTGTTCATCACTAGTGCTCAATCAACACTTGATTAACCTCATCATTGTCTCATTAACTTTAACTCTGCTGTTGAGTAAATTTAACTTAGTTTAGAGAGGAACCAAATATTCTCTGAACTGAGTAAATTTTACTCTAAGGATTTTGCTGTGATCAGTCATATCACTGTGGCAAGCAGGATCAGGCCAAAAGTGTGGGGACAGTGGATCTTAAAGTCCCTATGAAATCAAAATTTAAGTGTTTTATGGGCAGGCGGGGGGTCATTCCATGATGTTTTGTTTGTTTACTTCACTGACTTGCTGCATGTTGTGAAACAAATTTGCAGGTCAGAGTTAACTTAATTGGACTTTGGAATGTGAAATATATTCATTCAAATTCAAGTCAATGGTAAGACTAATGTATTGTGGAAATCCAGTGCTCTTTTAGATTGTGTTCATTCAGTAAAATTAATAAAAATAAAGTTCATTTATTAATTTTCTTTTCAGCTTTGTCCCTCTACTAATCAGGGGTTGCTATAGTGGAATGAACCGCCAACTTGTTTCCCGCATGTTTTACGCAGCAGATGCCCTTCCAGCTGCAACCCATCACTGGGAAACATCCATACACTTCTATTCACACACATACACTATGGACAATTTAGCTTACCAAATTCACCTACAGCGCATGTCTTTGAGTTTGTGGGGAAAACCAGAGCACCAGAAGGAAACCCACACGAACAGGGGGTGAACATGCAAACTTCACATAGAAATGCCAACTGACCCAGCCGAGGCTCAAACCAGAGACTTTCTTGCTGTGAGGAGATTGTGCTACCCACTGCACCACTGTGACACCTTATAAATAATGTCTTAAAACAAATTATTTATTCACAAACATTCAAAGTCACAGTACTTTCCATGATGGAGATATTATTGTCAACACAGGCTCACTGGAAATATGTCCTTCAGCCCACATTTTTATGAAACTACAAAATGTTCTTCAGCATACATTTGATTGCAGTTTCCAGGTAAAAGTTTCTCTTCGCACTAGTGATATTTACAGGAACGTATTATCAATGAATAAAATATTATTTTCATGCAGTTCTTTACACAACACTAAATAAATACCACAAAACAATTTAACAGTGTCTATGACTTGTAACAAATAGGTTTATAAGAAAATACTGTGGTCAGTTTGCTCATTAGCTCTCTTTGTATGGTGTTGTATTTGTGATGTAGAGTGCTCTGGTTCCTAACCAGTAAAGCATGGTTCCACTACAGAAATAAAAGCTTTGTAAAATCAAGGTAAATTATGTGTTGTGATAGGCAGATATGCAGGCAGGGGTAGTTCCAAATGCAGCTTTATTTTAAAATGGTTAGGCTGTAGTAGAAAATCCAAGAGAATAATACACAACAACAAGTGCAGTGTGTGGGTGAAAGTGGGGCAGTGTTTTGATGTGATCAAGTTATGTTGATGCCGTATGGTTAAAGAATTATGACAGTTAAAGTAACCAGGATAATTTCGATTTAAATAAATGAAAATTAATTAAAATATAAATCTAATATTTTGGGTGTTTTTTTGTGCATTTGCGTGGGTTTTGGACAGCTTTTGGGCTGGAAAAAGTCAGCTACATCTGGTAACACGGGTGGAGCTGTGGAGGGCCTGGAGCATGGAGCTGCTGAAGGTAGGTCTGGGGGCTCAAGGTCAGCAGGCACAGGCAGGTCATCAAAAACCGCAATGAGTCAGGAGGCTCTGGTTCAGGAAGAACTGGCGGTTCAGACAACTCCAGTAGGTCAGGAGGCTTGGGTCCAGGAAGCATAAGCGGATCAGGAGGTTCAGGATCATGATGCATTAGTGAATCAGGCACCTACCTCGATGGCTCTTGTAGCTCTGGTGGCGGTGGCGACTACTTTGGTGCTCATGCGGCAGCATCCATGGGTCTTGTAGCTCTGGTGGCAGCTGTGGCCACTCTTGGAGTTCATGCAGCAACATCGACGATCGACTCTTTTAGCTCTGTTGGCCACGAGGGCTGTTATTAGATTTCAAACGGCACTGAGAAGTCACATGGCTCTGGCAGCCATATGTGGAACTCAGGTGGCGGCTCTGGCTATTTGAGGAATTCAGCGGGATCTGGCTCCTGTCATTTGGAGAATTTAATAGGATCTGGCAGTGATGGATGCTCTGGCAGCTCTGGAGGTGGCAGTGGCAGCTCTGGTAGTAATATTTCTGGTGGCGGTGGACATTCTTGTGACTGGCATATTAGCTATGACTATTTTTAGAACTGGTCTGCAGATGGCAGCCATCTTTTGCTTGGGTGGATAGGCGGCAGCCATTTTTGAGCAGTCCGTTGTAGTGTCTACATTCTAGAAATGCCATGACCTATAAAAACTCTGGATATTGTTGTGCTTCCATGTGCCCTGTCCCTAAGGGAGTTTAATTGGTCAAGCTATTATTATGCATATGATAGATCATGGAACATGGAACAGAACATAGAACATATCCTGAGTCATTGCTAAACCACTGATGAAGACATTCAACAAAAATTCAACCAAACTGTTTCAACAAGGTGTTCCCCTGTGTCTTGTGAAATTCCCTGATAAGGGAGGGATCTAAGATATCTTGCTCTGTGGTACCTGTTAGCTTGTCTCTGCTGGCTAAGAGAATGAACTTCTTGAGAGCTCTCTGGGTCTTCTGCCAGTAGTGATGGGAGTGGTTCATAAACGATTTAGGAGTTGGGACTTTAACATCTCACTCCTGTTCCAGGCAAGAAAGGTGGGAAATAGACACATTTAAAGTGAGACATGTTAATGAAAGAGTGATGTAAGGTGTTGTGCAAAAACTCCACCCACAGCAAAAGGGATCTCCAGTTGTCCTGGTTAACAGCAACTACACACCTTAGTGTCTTCTGAGTTTCTTGATTTACCCTTTCCCTCTGCCTATTGGACTGGGGGTAGTGGCCAGATGACAGACTAATAGATGTGCTGATAATTATGGTCCACAATCAAAGACTAGGGGCCTCATGTACGAAGACTTGCGTTGAATTCATACTAAAATATTGCGTACGCACAAGTTGTAAATGTGTGTATGCAGTGAAAAATTCAGATGTATGAAACACTGCATACGCGAAACAATCCCACACATAATATTCTCTTTGTACATCCAAATTAACGTGAAACTGAGCGCATGTGCATGAGTGAAAAACCCCTCCCTGCCTTCTCCCCCTAATAAATATGGTAATGACTCTACTTTGGCAAAACCAAATGAAAAAGCAATGGCAAAAGCAAGCAAAAAGAGAAACTTTAAACAGAATGTGAATTGGAGGTGCTCCTATTGGAGGTAGACAGGAGAAAAACTGTGTTATTTGCAAATTTGTCCTCCAGAATTAATAACAAAAGAAAAAAAAATGATTGGGAGGGTTTAGCTGATGCAGTTAACGCAGTGGGGTCTGAACATCGCACTGTGAGTGAATTAAAAAAGAAATGGTCTGATGTAAAGGTGTAAAATTTTGTAGTGTCTATTTAGGCTATTTAAGTGCAAATAACACACCTCGTTGGAATGAGCTAGTTGAGTGATTCTTGCCCATTACCCTTTGATTGACAGAGACAACAGGACTAAAGAGAGCAGTAAACAGCAGCATGAGTGGTGTAGTTGCGCATGGCAACATGCTTTGACACGATCGATCATGAACCCAGTTCGAATGCAGCATTTGATGAACTCATTCTTCTTTTTCACCCCACTACATATCAGATTTTGCCTACTCTTCATCACGAGGAAGACAAGTAGGAATCATTAATAAGTCTGTGTATTTTGTTAAGCGCATTTGAGCATCACATATTATTTGCACATTTATTGAATGGAAATGCTTCTGTTCACGTATGCAAATTCGCCTTTAGATGGCGCCAATCCAACACTGGTAGGCTTAGGCCAATCCAACACTGCCTTAAACTTGCCAGGATCCATCTGCACACTTCCCTTAGAAACAATGAATCCAAGGAAAGTAACAGAGGTGAAGGAAAACTCACTCTTCTCTAGCTAAACAAATAACTCATGTCTGAATGTTCTGTCAATACCCTCATGATATGACTGAAGATTGATGAAGATTATCTGAAAAGATAAGAATGTCATCAAGGTAAACAAAAACAAAAGTTTTTAGCGTGTTTTGGATTACATCATTAATAAACTATTGGAAGATGGCTGGGCGTTGGCTAGGGCAAAGGCTAGGATCTCAGGATTTCAAAAGTGGATGTCATGAGATGAAGAGGATAGCGCTTCCTAATGTTGATGTTGTTAAGCATCCTATAATAAATGCAATGCCTAAGCAAGCCATCCTTTTCAAGAAATAAAATCCTGCCCCTGCTGGGGAAGTAGAGGGGTTGTGGTGGGAGGTCAATACAGCAGTCATAACACCTGTGTGGGTGCATAGAAGCAGCTTGGTTATTGTTAAGGACCTTAGTCAAATAAACAAATCTTGGGAGGTAAACTGGATATCTTGGTATCTGGATAGCTAGACAGCTTTCAGATACTTAAAAGGTTCTGGCTGGGTCTTTGGGGAAGAGGGATCCTGGCTACGAGTGTGGCACTTGACGTTAGGACCAGCCCTGCAATCTGGAAGGAAACCATTACACCCCAGCACAGCACAACTCCTTTAGACCAGTTGGAGAGCAGATAAATGCTGATTGATCTGACCTAAGCCAAGAGTAGTGCCATCCACAGCTGAAATTCTGAGAGAAAATTTGAGTGGTAAAAGATCAAGAGAGAGATCTAGGGAATACTTCTGATCCATAAACTGCTGCTCCTGAGTCAATGAAATAGAGATGTGGGATAATGATGGTGGCTGCATGCAATGTCAGTCCTGTAGAAGAAGGACATTGAATAACTACCCCACAATTTTCTCTAAAATGATATGGGTTTCCACAATAAATGCAACATTTCATTCTCATAAACCGGTTTCTCTTTGTGGCAGTGATCCCCATAGCTCCTAGCTGCATGGGTTCCTCTGGATAAAGCGAAGGACTGGGAGCGTTGTTGAGAATTGAAGGTCTACTCAAATTGCCAGGTTAATGAGGGACTCCTGACTTAACAAGGATTCTGTGAAAGCTAGTTCGTCATTAAGTTTTGAGGACAAGGCATTATGGAAAACTGTCCTTAGTAATGGTTAATCCTAACCACTCTCAGTGGCCAGAGTGCAGAACGGGGGAAATCTTATCCCATAGAGCTAAAGCCTAGTCCACAGCCTGTCTGCCCATCTTATGTTGTCTTCAAAACTGCAGAGTAATTTGATATAGAAACATCAGAAAGGAGAAGGGCACAATCCATTGACTACTAGAGCTGTGGCAAAAACTTGTTCAAGTAATCCATTCTGAGTTTATCAAAATCCATCAGTATTCTGTCTTAAATTGATTCTGAGCTTATTTTTTCGTTTTTAAAGTTGCCATGAAATCAAAATTTATCTTCTTATTTTCAATTGTACATTGTACATAGTTCCCAATGTGTGTCTGGAACCAGACATACAGGAGTGCATCAGATGTCCTCTCACTCTGAAGAGTAAGAAAGCGGGCCAATGAATGCCAAATTAATTGGCAGAGCTCAGCTCCACAGCTGATACTGATTAATCATTAGCGCCTATATCAGTGACTGCTCAGGAGAAGAGCATCGAATTTAGCTAGAATTTAGCTTCAGAGCCTCTCACGAGAATGAAGAACCCTTGTGCTAAAAGCTGACTTCCAGAGAGAAAGCAGTATTACTCACCAGTGAGGGAGAAGACGTGGCAGTGGCGGTCAATCTGGGCTTCCCGTCCCTTGGGCGTTTTACTGGTGCACTAAAAGAGCAGTTTCTACCCAACAGAGCAGAATTCCCTAGGAGAGCACACGGTCAAGCAGTGTGTCTTTTTAAAGATGTTGTTCCGACTGCGTTTCTGGATGTGGATGCTGGATGCAGTTTCCTCGCCCCGCATGACCCAGCACGATAATTGCATCACATGTTTGGGGGTTCAGCATGTTGAGGCGGTGTTCACGGACAGTTCTTGCCCTCACTGCAAGGGCTTGACTGTTGTGCAACTGAAGTTGCAGCATACACTTGGATTAGGGTGCGTCACCCCTGCTGCTCCCTGCCAAGCGGTTAGCACTTGGGCAGGCCTGAGGGATTACAGTGGGGGCTTATCCATCTCCTTCGAGCACGCGGAACCCTTGCTCCTCATTGGTGCACTTTGTTAAAGCTTTGAGTGCGAGCACTGGTCCATCCTCCGTGATGGCCGCACTTTCATTAGATGACACTGTGGACATGATCTCCATCGCTCTATCGGATTGCGGGCTGACATGCTCCAATGAAAATCCGGACCCTGTGCCACCCTCCGGGGTTGTCAGTGAGGTTTTGGATTTGGAGTCAGACATGTTGGCCGTGTTATCCTGGGCTGCTTTGCAGTGGCCAGGGGATATGAGGCAATTCCCCAGGTGGAGCATGCTCTTGCGGTCAAAGGTACCTCATCTTGGAGAGGTCCGACCAAACTCCCTTCCAAAGCGTGCAGGATATCTGAGTCTCTCACAGCCAGAGCCTACACTGCTGTGGGCCAGGCTGCATCCGCTCTGCATGCTATGGCCACCTATCAATGCTACCAAGCGGAGAAGTTGGCTGAGCTGCAGGTGGTACCCAAATTTTCAATAAAAGAGCAGTTTCCTCTCTCTCTGGGTGTGCAAACCCGAACCTTGCCAGTCTAGGACGCTCTGCCTTCCAGATCGCAGAGCCAGTCACATCAGCAATCGCTCCAATGGTGTCATTAGTGCATACTCTGTCAGCCTGGTTAGTGCTGCCCAGACCGTCGCGGTGGCTCATACGAACGATCAGACTCAGCAACGCATTACAGTTCGCTTTTCACCCTCCCAAGTTCACCGGTGTTCATATTACGAGGGTCAGTCCCGAAAGAAGGATACAATAAAGCAGGTCCCTCCAGCCGAGATGAAATGCGGGTTTTACAGACTGTACTACATTGTGACCAAAAACAGCGGGGGCTTAAGACTAATCCTAGATCTGCTCAGACTGAACTGCCATTTACACAAACTGCCGTTGGGCGCACACCAGGTGCACATCACTCCGCCACACCCTCAGTCCCTGAATGGATCTTGCTTTTCTACGAGTCAGTGTGCCCCTAGAGCAAGTATCAAGGCATGTTGTCGTATCGACGGATGCCTCCAGCACGGCCTGGGGGGCCATGTGCAATGAGCATGTAGTTGCGGGTTCGTGGTCCGGACCCCATCTGCATTAACATATCAATTGCCTAAAGTGGAGTCTATTTACTGAGTGGTGTGCTTCTCACCAAGAAGACCCCCGAACTTGCCAGATTAGCATTGTGTTATCCTTCCTTCAGGATAAGTTGGGGGGTAGGCTGTCACCCTCCCCACTGAAGGTTTACGTGGCTGCGGCCCTCTCATGCCCTCTTGGGATCTCTCTGTAGTCCTGGCAGGTCTGCAGAGAGATCCATTCTAGCCACTCGATTCGGTACCTTTTAAAATTCTGTCCATGAAGACAGCTCTTCTGATTGCTTTGTTATTTTTCAAGAGAGTCAGAGATTTGGAGGCATTTTCGATCAGTGAATTGTGCCTGGAATATGTGCCCAAGGTTCCTACCACCCCATTTAGAGATCAGGTGGTGAACCGGCAAGTGTTGCCTTTGGAGGAGGCAGACCCAGCCCATTCACTGCTTTGTTCCGTTTGCACTTTGCACCTACATATGGAATGAATGCAAAAGATAGGCCCAATCCCAATTCTACTCCTTAGCCCTTCCCCTTACCCCTACCCCTCGTTTTGCGCATTCACGTCAAGGGGTAGGGGTGTCCCAATTCTCTTTAGCTTAAAGGCGTAGGGCTAAGGGGAAGGGGTGAGTAGCCCTTCAAACGAAGATTTTTCAGGACCACACTCGAAACCAAGTGGTAAGAATATTTTCCAGAATACAACAGCCACAACGGCAGTATTGCTGAACCCGGAAGTAAGGAGATCCACAAATTAGTATTTTTTCTAATTTTTATGATTTTTTACAACAAACAAGCATATGTTTTAATATATTCATAACCGCGTTCGTGTTTTACCATCATGCTAAAAAAAACGCTAAAATAAAAACCGCTAAATTTCGCGACCTATAATCCATAATTATAACTCCTGTATAGCAGTGCCACTACATACTGTCACTCGATGACACTCGAATACCCTGTCAGAAAAGTCTAGTGGCTGGTATGAGCTTTTTACAGTGTCTGCTATAATGTTAATGTTGTTTTCGTTTGTTGAATATGGTGAATATGATGAAGATGAATATGGCCAATGTGTAAATACACAGTATAGTTACGATCTTATTGCCACACTAGATCATTATGATAGCATGATATATGCCTTCATTGATTTCTTGAAGATAAATACCAAAAAAAAAACACAACTGGAATAACTACAACAGTCGCGATCGTCTGAGCTCATATGAAGCAAGAGATCGCGATGACATGTGCAGGTGCTGTAGTGGTGTCCATATTCTTAGGGGTAAATTTTGAAGTCCTTCCCCTTCACACTTGGTTTTAAGGGCCATAGGGAAAGGGTAGGGGTACAAAAATAGAATTGGGATTGGGCCTTAAGATCTTGTGAACAGCTCTTTATATGTTATGGTGGTCGGCAGAGGGGAAGTGCTGTATCAAAACAGAGGTTGGCCCACTGGATAGTTGATGCCATTGCCCTTGCTTTTCAATGCCAGGATGAGCTGTGTCCCCCAAATGTGAGGGCACACTCTACTAAAAGTGTTGCCTCCTCCTGGGTGTTAGAACGTGGTGCTTCTCTCACAGATATTTGCAGAGCTGCGGGCTGGGTGACACCTAACACAATTGCGAGGTTTTATAATTTTTCGAGTGGAGCCTGTTTCCTCCCGGTCATTGGGCAACCCCAATCAATCGGGAGGAAATAAAGCTCGGTGTCAACAAACGATTGCTGCGCCATGCCCCCTAACCAGGAGATATATGCGTTTTTTTTATTCTGCTAGTAAGTTTCCTGCTCGGTGAACGGAGTAGAGTGTCTGGCTCAGTGTGATATCTGGTATACCCATCTAGTCTACCTGCATACTGAGGTTCGGTGCCAGCTGTGCCTGATGCCCTCTGGTGACGCCCTATGCTCAATTCAGCCACAGAGTGTTACCCCTCACCAGGCAGACCTGTGTCTTCCCTACCCGCTAACCAGCTTATCATATGTAGCACTCCCCCTCATTAGAGCTAGTCCATATGCTCTACTACCATCAAGTCACCCCTCTTGGGTAGCAGCTGGTCTCCGCAGCGTCCTCCCCTTTCAGGGAATGGCACGCTTTCCCAACATACTGTCATATTTCAAAAAATCCATAGACTTTATTAGCTAGGTAAAAGCACATTACCACCCCCGATTTAAATTCTATTAATAATTCCCATGTAATTTTAATTTTTTGGGCCTAGGGGGCGTTGGAAGGTTGTGCTTTTGGTGATGTTGGTGCGCTCATGCTACGCTTGGCAAACTGCACATCAGGAGCATGACGGCTTAGCTGCTGTGGCATTTTCAATACACTCTTCCATATGTCTGGTTCCAGACATACGTTGAAGTTCCCATGATGTGGAACGTCCTGGTTATGTACGTAACCCACGTTCCCCGAAAAGGGAATGGAGAGATGTGTCTTCATTGCCACAGCACCTGAGACTCCACCTGTAAGCTGAGTCATCGGCTCTTCAGCAGGCAAATTCTAGATGCTCGCTCCTTAGCAGGCACTGATATAGGCGCTAATGACTAATCAGTATCAGCTGTGAAGCTGAGCTTTGCCAATTCATTTGGCATTCACTGGCCCATTTTTCTTACTCTTCAGATTGATAGGTCGTCTGATGCACTTGCATATGTCTGGTTCCCTATTCGGGGAACGTTTTGTTACGTACATAACCAGACATTCTTTTTATAAACAATGTATCCACACACTTCATTATTTTGTAAACATTTGCCCTCATAAACTTTAATAAAATATCATGACCTTCCCTCCTTCTTGAAACTTTCTTCACTTCTGGTGACATGGAATTCATTTAGGGCAGGCATATCAGTGGGTGTCACGTTTCTGTTCTAAATTTGTCCATTCATCTTCCTTTATTTTGTTAGCAATGCCCATCTTTCAACAATTCAATCAGTTTCCAAAGAATAAAATCATGCACTGCCCTGTATTTATTTTTAATTTCAAGGCCATTTCAAGTATATGCACATTATGATAGTGGAAAAAAAGGACAATCATAACTTCTGTTTCATGGCACCATAAACAGCTCTAGGCTAGATTTTGACAGGCAGACAAGATTCTAGAGTGATCGTCAAGTGATTGCTATGACCCACACCCCATTTATACTTCTGCGATCTGTTTGTGTTACTCTGCAATAACACTTCCGAAACACTAGCTGGCAGTGGGTTTTTATGTTTTTATGCCATGTATTTTTATGTGCTGAGTTCTTATCTGTTTTGTTATACCTGTAATGTTACCTTAATGTACAAGCTGCTCAAACTCACTCCTTCAGAGGGGGGAACCGTCGGAAGTGCAACAACTTTAATCATAAGGTAAAAATAAAACAAAAGTATCCATATGGTGCGCCTCCACAGGAATCATCACTTGATAAACCCTTACTCGCTCTTCTCCAGCGGCTCTCAGTGCCACCCACACTCTTAATCGCTGCCAAGCTGACCATCACAGAGCTTGTATTAGAGCGAATATTGGATTGCATGGTGAATGCAAGGTGCATCAAGTCATTGTACCTTCAGTACTTGCATGTATAAAGCTATCAGACATAAATTTCACATAGTTAAGATTTAATGGGGCTTCTAACATGATGACGGTGGCAGCGGTGGTAGCAATCTACCTGCAATCTCTAGCTGCTTTTCCACTATTGTGCCAAACCGTTCTAAGAACACTTGGGTACAGTTACGGTTGTTTTTTCCACTGAGCCTGAAACGGCGCGGCACGATTACAAACTGTTTAGGCCCGGAATTCTCGGCACGGTTAGACAACCGTGCTGAACTGTGCTGACAGATTCTGTGTGTTGACGTCGCGGCTTTGTTGCCAAGCTACCACAGCTGGCTCAGCGGAAGCACGCTAGTCATCAGACATCTACAAGTAAACTACACTACATTTAATATAAAAAAATTATACAAGACTAAACGATACAGTTTGAAAATGGTTTTAAAACCATAGAGCAGTGTCTGGTAGAGAAGGTAATCACTGGCCGACCACATTCTTATGAATATATTTTATTTATTAACGTTATTATTTCATTGACTTGAATATAACCATGTATAACATAAATATTAAGCCGTCATCTAAAATCTTAAAATAATAAAATACCCTATTGTTTTATTCATGGCTAGAGCTTGATTAATTTGATTGGCCATTTAGGCAATGAGACCTTTATTTTGCCTGACTGAGCATGAGTTTATTGCATGCAGCGCTATATTTGGTAGCACAAAACTCGCTCTGATCAGGCTGAGAACTGTATCAACGACTACATGCACTGCTGAAAGACTTTTTTTCTGCTGCACATAGAATAAAGACACGCTTAAGATCATTGATTTCCACAATCCACAACATCCTATATCTATGGAACACAAACGTGCAGACTCTTTGAACAACGAGGAAACAATTGCACTTTTTAATTCAAAGGCCAGGCTGCATTGTTAAAATTAAATTATTTAAGTGCTACATTTTTTATTAGTGAAAGTGTCCGCTTACTTTTGACAAGGCCTGTCCAAAAATATTTTTCTGCCACTAATACAAATACAGTATTATTGCTGCATTATCATTATTTATTTCACGTTACATGTTGGTAATTTCCCTCCAAATAAAATTTGCCCAGAGCCGCGCAACATATGACCTGTAAATAAATAGGGGTGCTGTAACTTTTAGCTATATTTAGCACAGTGTTTTGTCACGTGGTTGTTTTCGCTTTTACACATTAACAAAAAACTAGTTTCGGCTTTTATTTCAATTTAATTGAACAAAGGGAGCCGTTTACATTGCGTTACCAAGGCAAGTACTGATGCGTTTTGTGTAACGTTCCAAAGAGCTTTGTTGCAGCACGACAGTGGAAAATGAAACCGTATCCGTGCTGTCTGGCCCGGTTTGGCACGGAATGGAATGGAATTCAGCATAAAGAATGGTTCAGCATGATAGTGGAAAAGCGGCTAATGTAGAGATGTGAGAGTTTCTGAAAAAATTAAAGATTACCTTTTTCCAAACATGTTAAAGAGGCATCTGCAGACAAATGGATCTTTGGTATACTTAGGTGACATCATGATTGTCTACAAAAGCAAACAAAAATATTTATATAATTTTATTGCTTCTCCATATGAAAAATACTTTTGAAAAATGTTTTTAAATTCTTTATAATGTGTATTATACTCTATACATATCATAACAATTCTAACACTTTGCTAATGCTACAGCATTCTGTAGACCTAACTATATAGAATTGGTCAACTGCAATAAATACTATAGAATAGTTTGGCTTTTACTACTGTAAAATATTGTGTGTTTTGTTGTGCAATGTACCCTTTTGTTGTAAAAAAAAACTGCAGTACATTTTCATATGGATTTTGACTGAATAAAAAAAAAACACATAAAAGGTTAAAAATTTACCTTTGTAGTCTCAGGGCAGTGAACCACTATTGCGATATAATGCAAACTGTTAGCCCTATAAACAGGCCCATATTTTTCTGCCCTTAAAAAGAATTTTAAACTATATCAGCAGCAATAAAAGTCACAGATAGAGGGTGAATATGAAGTATACATATAAAATATGGGTTCATACAAAAGTGTCATACCATAGAAGAAATACGTCATGTGTAAGGCTGTTGTTGGAATACATTGCTCTAGAAAGAGATGGCGAATGTCCAAGCAGAAAACTGTATAAATATACATTTCAAGTTAATTATTTGAGCCTTGTTCACTTCAACAGAAAAAGAAACGAAAACAAAATCATACTGTAATATATTTCTATCATTATATTTATAAATAGCAATTTTTTAAGTTTCTTACTTGTCTCTTGGAGGTCCAGGTGTATGATCATATTTCTGATGAAGATGATGAATGTACAGACAATACGCTAGAAATACAGTAAAAACAGCAGAGAGCAGGTAGAAAACAATATATAAGACCCATTCGGAGATCATGATGGCTTGTATAGTAGCTCATTAAACGTCTGCACACTGCCGTCTGCTATCAAATGCCAAATGATCTAATGTCTTATCTGTGTTTATGGACTAGAGTGCAGTGATTCTTCAAGTCAGTATTTCTAAGGAAAACTGTACTTTGCCAATTAACATATAAGAATTTTAAACTGTTTTTATTTATTTATCTTAATTTAACCTACAATCAAAAACAAGCAAACAAATAAACAAAAAAAACAAACAATGCATTAGTAAATGTTAATAAACGCTGTAAGAATGCTTTATTTTTACTTCATGTAAACAAAAAATATATATATAAAATTGAAAAAACTTGTCTTAAAACATGCGAACATTGTCTTTGGAAATGGTAACTGCAGTTTAAACTGAACAATTGACTAGAATTTAGTCACCTTGAAGGTTACATTTTATTTTATTTATTTATTTTTTTTTTTTTTTTCATTTTAACAGGGACCTTACTTATTAATCAACAGTAAAACTGTAAATAAGCCAGAATTAGTCACAAGGGCTAATTTTCATCTGTTAAAATCAAAGAACACATTATTACACATACAATAACAATAAAGTTGCAAACACCAAAAGGACAAAACATATAAGAAGGTTTATAAAAAGCATTACGCATGATTACAAACTTGCTTTGCTTTTATACATTTCTTTAACTTGTATTTAAATGTTGAATAATTTGTACCCGTTAAATCAACAAGAAGTGTATTCCAGCCAAATTGTCCATAGTGTGTGAATGAGTGTGTATGGATGTTTCCAAGTGATGGGTTGCAGCTGGAAGAGCATCCGCTGCGTAAAACAGTTGGTGGTTCATTCTAAAATTCAGTCAAAATTATTGGCCCCTTTAAGCAATTTTTTTACCGATAGTCCACAAAACAAACCATTATTATATAATAACTTGCCTTATTACCCTTACCTGCCTAGTTAACCAAATTAACCCAGTTAAGCCTTTAAATGTCACTTTAAGCTGTATCCTCTTAAGGCCCAAGCAGTTTTTTACATGCATTTTTTATTTCTCTTTGCTATTTGGGCTTATTGGAACCTAATTAGAACCTAAGTATCACCTTTTGATATGATGTACTTTTAGAGAAAAATATTGTCCATATATGTGGACTCGTGGTCCGAATTTCCATAAAACACTTTTTCCTGATTGTTTTTTAATGCATTAATAACACATAATTTCTTTAACATATTTTGACTATCAGAGAGTAAAAACAAAATTTGTTGCCCATTTTGGACAGTTAAAATAGTGTTTGGGACATTACATATGCTGCAAAACAGTTGCAGGATGACACAAAATGTAACAAAAGTATTTTAAATAGCCATTTAAGAGCTAAAATGTGCTGTCCACATATGTGGCCACTAAAGCCCTAGAAGGGTAAAGAAGTGTCTTGAAAAATGTCAAGTAAAATATTGTGTACTGTCATAATGGCAAAGAGAAAATATATCAGTTATTTTGTTTATGCCATTATGTTTAGAAATGTGTTAAAAAAAATCTCTCTGTCAAACAGAAATTGGGGAAAAAAATAAACAGGGGGACAAATAATTCAGGAGGTTTAATAATTCTGATTTCAACTTTATTTAGTCTGCTTCTACAGAAGCACCATGTAAAACGATTCTGTGCATTGATTCTTTTACATATTAGTGTTGTTGATTAATCATGTACAAAATAAAGGTTTATATTTACATATTATGTGCGTGTACTGTGCATATTTATTGTGAACATATAAATGTGCACATACATTTCTAAACACTGTAAAAAATTATTGCTGCCTTACATTTTTTAGGTGAATCAAATAAACTTTTCTAGTCATCTTAATTCACAGATCCAGTTCCTGGAGAACTTATTGGATTGACTTACATCAAACTAACTGACAAAAATATTCAGTTAAACTTTGTATAACTGTAAAAAATGTAGTTAAAAGCTGATTAACTTGTTAGAATAAATTAAAGCAACCTCATTGAGCTGATTAAGGCTGATTGAGGGCACTTTAGAAGAAACTGCTTGTATCTGAACCAAATTTCAAATCTAAATTCACACTTGATTTGAGTTTATTTGAACTGAACCAACACTAAACTGACTTGATCTGAACAATGACACAAATGTTATCTTTTAAAGGTGTTTTAAAGCAGAATCTGAATCTCTACAGTTGTGGGTTCATTTGCATTTGCATCTTCTTTAACATAATATCAAAACAGCATTACACAAACAAAAGTAATTTAACTGTGGTTATCTTCTCTTTTCTCATAATCATTTAAAAAATATAACAGTTGTCACAAAACAAGTGCTTTAAGCATCTTATAACTGCTTAATGTTACAGATCACTCCGCTCTTGGGCCGCAGAGTTCCAATGTCTTTAATGTCGAAAGACTGTCCAGGGACCAGACTGAACTCAAATCTCTGGAGCAGTTTGGCAAGCACAACTTTTGCCTCCATCTAAATGCAGATAAAGAGTGGTGAAGATCACAGCAAATTTGGCAATTGGCAACTTAAAATTCTGATGTAGAAACTGAGGTTTCCATTCGTGTGTGTGTTTTTGTGACATAAATTTGTATAATGAGGTGGAAATGATGGCAGTTAAAAAAAGAAGGTGACATTTTTGGGTGACAGTGCAATGACATTAGCCCTAATCTGATTGTTAAAATGATTTTCGATAATGCTGTCACAAGTCTGTTGTGTCTATGTGTTGTGTTCATGTAGTTGTTTTGTCATGTGATGTCCCATGTGTTTGTTCCATATGCTTCTGTCACGTCATGTGATTCCTTTGTTCTGTTTTAATAATCAATTAATGTTATTATGTATATAATTAACGTAATTAATGTTTATTAGTTCCACCTGTGTCCCACCCCTGTATATATTCAGTTTAATCATGTCTTGTCTTTTTATACCCACACATGTCATTAGTTCTTGGACGAGTGTTTTTGTGTAAAGTGTTTTACCGAGATGGTACAACTGTGACAGAATACCGGACCGACAATGAAAATTGCGGTGTTTGTTTCCCCCATTCATTTTCTAGTTTTTTCCCCCTATCTTACACTCGGCACAATTAGGCGCAAGACGTGTTTCCACGATGTGTTGCTATTTTCAGACCAATGCAACCTTAACCACTGCCTTTATGCCTTCATCTCGGGGGGCTTTTTTAGTTTATTCATGACAATTTGCTTTGGTATAATGTTATTATTAGTAGTAGTATTTATCAAATGCATATTTAAATTTATTTTATTAAAAACTAGCTTAAATTTATTCACCTGTCAGGATTTGGACCATAGGGCACAGCATGTGTATTTGGATATAACTCAGTTGGTTGACCACACTTCGTTATTATTGTAAATTTATTTGTTTGCTGGAAATTAAAACTGAATTTAGAATCAAAATTTTAAAAAATATCAAAACAAATCTTTGCACTTAACAAACGAAATTAATTATGTAGGCTAATCAATGTCTGTGCGTACAACACGTTTCCTTATCCAAGAAAGAGAGAAAGTGAAAGCGAAAGTAAAGGCAGATTGGAGGAGGCTCATTCTTTATCCTTGTGCTGCAGATGGTATGTTTAACTGTTTTCTCGCTAGTGTTCAGTTTTTCCACTTACAAAGTCCGCCATGTAAATAGCAAATACGCTATGGTGCGACACAACTGACTATTAAAGGGAATGGGAGATGAGACTCTGATTGGTTTATTCTCAAAACACACCCAGAACTCATTAAGAGAATAAGCTCAACCCTGTTAGACCATGTGCTGCGGCGCAGAGCATATTTTTCCGTCCTTAAAATAGCAAAAGTGGATTTGGACACTGCCTTAATCCTTTTGCGCTTCAGACTTTGCATCTAGATCGTTAAAATAGAGCTCCTAGTGTTTCTTTTCCTTTCCCTTCGTGTTTCTCCATGGATCCCACCGCTGGATCAAACTACACTGTTCCTGTTACTAGCGAATATTACAACCAGCTATCTGGATGATGTGCTAGTCATCTGAAGATCTGAACTTTGCTGCCTATATGGAGTGGACACTGGCGAGGAATGGATCTACGCTCTCCGTCTGTGCGGAGGAAGACCTCGTCAGTGCCACTCATGGAGACATGGAGACCAGCTAACCCTCACCTGACAGTAGGGAGCACTTGCCAGAGCCCACCATGGGTGGCTGTCCATCTGCGGTGGGCTCTGGCAAGTGCTCCCTGCTGTCAGGTGATTGCCATCAAGAGTGTGAGTGAAGGCCCTGCCCATATCCCCAATGCTACTCATAGATTTCTGGAGTGAAGTCAAACCCTCCCCACTGTTCCCAGTGAGCATAAGCTCTGTTCCAAGTCTGCAGTTTCCAGACAGTCTCTTGGCCCCGATGTTCTCAGATGACAATTACTGCAAAGTCGTGAGTAGCATCCCACCCAAGCCACCCTCTTCATCTCCGTATGTGCCAGCATCTGCAGCCAGCCCCAGCACCACTGCAGTCAGCCCCCCAGCTCACCCTCAAGCTACTGTTGGGGAGGTTTCTCTGAGGGTCTGCATGCCTGCATTGCCTTCCAGGTGTCGCCCTTGGTCATCGCTTCCAGCAAAAGAGCTGCAGACTCCACTTCGGCCCTCTGACCCTAAAGCTCTGTGTTGGCTCACTCCTCCCTCGTCACCTCCTTGGTCAATAGCCACCTTGCCTATGCCTCTGGACTCCACACCTCTGGCTACGCCTGTTTTTTTGTATAAGGTTGTGTTGAAGGCACAAGGTCACACCTTCAAAGAGGGGGGTAATGTCACAAGTCTGTTGTGTCTATGTGTTGTGTTCATGTAGTTGTTTTGTCATGTGATGTTCCATGTGTTTGTTCCATTTGCTTCTGTTTACGTCATGTGATTTCTTTGTTCTGTTTTCCCGCCATTTGTTAATGTTTATTAGTTCCACCTGTGCCGCACCCCTGTATTCAGTTTAATCATGTCTTTTCTATTTATCCCATAAGTGTCATTCTTGGTCCTGTATTATATTGTCACCTCTGTTCCTGTGAGTGTTTTTGTGTAAACAAATCCGTGTTTTGAATAATTCAATGCTTTTGTGAGTGAGCAACCGTGACAGAGACTTTTGCAGGTAGAGCATTATCATTGTATAAATGTGATGTAAAGAATCTCCAAATAATAAAAATGTTAATAAGCATGTCATCACCTGTGAGAAGACCTGCCCCAGACAGGATCGTGGACCAAGTGAAAATGGGTAGTAGCAGTAATAAGGCCTGTCGGGTACGAACACAATTTGAAATTATAAAATAACATGCTTTATTGTCACACTTTACAATACCACTAATATGCTTTAAATCATGCTTACTGTAATTAATGCACAGATAACCGGGGGTAATGTAGTAATTTTTTCATAACTACTGCATTGATGTAATGGTGAAACTTCCGTTTAAATAACAATTCAGAGCAGTTACTACTGGCTTATTCTCTGCCTATTATTAAGAAACAAACTGTTTATTAGCACTTATAAAGTAAAATCTTATTTTACAATAGCTAAACCCAAGTAATACCTAACTAACTATTAATAAGCAGCTAATTAGTAGATTGTTGAGCTAAAAGTCTTGATTAATGGTTTGTTATTGTACTTTAGGATAGGATTGATAACTATTGATGAACAACTGTTAACAAGCAGAATCACTGAAGGAAAGAACAACAAGACCAAATAATACAAATTACAGGCAAAACCAAAGATGAAATCAACTGAAAAAAAAAACTTTAAATAAAACAATAATTAATAAAAATAATTACACAATAAAACTTTTATTTCTCAAGATCTCAGTAGAGATCATTAAATAACATCAGGATCTTCACTTTTTACTGACCTTTGACTTTATTTCTGTCATGTGAACAAAAGCTCTTAATGAAATTTCTGTTGCTCATTTGATGTGACCATGAAAGAGGTCAGTATCTGCTTTAGTTGGACTCTTCAACTTCTTGTTTTATAATTAGTTGTGTTAATCACACTAATTGTACAGCATGAAAAGCCATAAGAAAAAGTCTGATGAAATTAACTATGACATCAAAACCACTCTCACTTGCTTGTGTTCTCATTCAATATCATGTTAGTTCTGTGCAAGAGATATTAATAACATACATAAAGGAAACCAATGGAGCTTCAGCAGTCAATGATTGTTTTACAGGGCTAAATACACCATTCTCAATGAGAAGGTTTGATCTATGGAACAACTTAAAAACACAGACATCAACAATTAGTCTTTGAATCTCAATAATGGTGACAAAAAAAATCAAAAACAACCCAGAACAATCCAAAACCAGCTACTAAAATATTACCTGCCAAAAACAAATTAAAAGCAAAAAAAAAGAAATTGTAAGAACATAAAGCTGCATGATATATTCATGCTGCAATGCATGCTGGGAGTTTTGTACTATGCTGGCACCAAGAATGCATTGCGGCATGAATGATGTAGCTTTTTTTCTTTTTAGCAACCATGGTTGAGGTTCATATCCTGAATCTTGATGTCTGTGTGTCTTAACGTGCTGCTGCAGCTCTAAGGTTTTGTATGTGATCCTTTAATTATTAAAATTTCCTCCCTAATTATTTGTTGCTCCTCCATGAAAAGCTACAGTTTTGTCCCAAACAGCATCAATATAAATATATTTGCAGCTCTTTTTTCAAAATAACTTACAAAATACCAGAAATTGTATCTGCTACAATTAAGAACATGCAGCAAATTTTCTCTTTGCCATTCTTGTTATAACCGATGAGTTTCAAGAAACACAGTTATAAAACCCTGAGAAATATTAAGATAAAAGAGTAAAGGTTAAAGAGCCCAACTAAAGTAACCTCTGATCTCCATGATGGTGAGGTCAAATCAAACATTTTCAATAAAAATATAAACCTCTGTTCATTATCAAATATTCTTTGCAGATATGACAGAAATGAAGTCAAACTGTAATCTATAAAGCTGGTAATGCTGCTATTTAATGGAGTTGTTTAATCCTCTGTTTTAATTCAGTTGGTTTGGCGTGAGGCTGTGTCTCTAGTTTTATTTTTTGTTCTTTCTTTCAGTGATTGTGCTTGTTAATAGCAGCTGTTCATCAGTGTCTGAATTCACTCATTTGTGGTCAATCGCATTGTCTAGTGGACTAAACTAATCGACTAATATAGGGACTAGTGAATGAGGGTGTGTGTTGACATTTCAGATACTCTGATTAGTTTCTCGAAAACAAAGGTTAGATGTTACAGCTATTTTCCATATTTTGTACAGAAATGAGCTGTTAATCATTTAACAGGTTTTCAACCTAGATTTTACAGACTTTAACTGTTAAAATCATGGACATTTTTTACAGTGTGAGTAGTTTTAAAAATGTGTACTTTTACTTTTCTTTGAGTACAAATTTAGTGCTGTATCTCTACTTTTACACCACTACTTTCCTTTAACCTGCAGTCACTACTTTATTTTTTCTTGTCTAAAGGGATTAGAAAAATCAGTCCTGCGATTCATACTGAACTTAATCTTAATACCTGCAGCAAACTATTTGGAAGCATTAAGTGTCCAAAAAGATGTCCAAAATCTATACACACAATGACTAAGAAACGATGGGTGTTTTCTGTATAAATGCACAACAGGATGTTACGTTTACACACATGTATCAGCCATTCACAACGTAATACTAATTACTCACTATGCTAGAGTACTTTTAAAAGGCCTACTTTTTAGTCATACATTTTGAGTAATATTTACAACAGATACTTGAACTCTTCTTGCACTACGTTTTTGGGCAAGTAATGGTACTTTTACTTCAGTATGATTTTTCAGTACTTTTTCCACCACTGAACACAGTATTAACACTATAACATACACTTAAATGAGACTGTGATTAAGTAATAATGACTTACTTTGAGGCATTCACATCAAACCTCTCTGGATCAAACTTCAACGGATCTTTAAAATACTTTTCCAGTCTTTGGGCGACATAAGAGCTGAACTGTGTGGAAAGAGTGAAAATTGTTCAGTTGTGCATTTTTTAAAACATATTTCTTAATTTAAAAAATAGACACTTTTCACATTTCCAGCTTTTACTGTCCCAACCATAGACGCAGTATTAAAAACACCTCAGATAGCCATTGTAAAATATGGCGAATGGCGTCGCCGGTGTGTGTACCATCATAGAAAACAATGTTTAGAATTCTAAAAGAAGTGGAACGCCATGGTGCTTCGCATCTAGTGTGAGATGTGTACAAATATGAATGCTGGTTCTTAAAGGGGAAACTCACAATAAAGTGGCATCCAAGCGGCAACCTCCCGCTCTCCCTCGTGAAGCAAATACGGAAGTAACTGAAACTAAAATTCCACTGTTCTGGCTCCATAAAAGAACAAATTTCTATCGACCCCACTGTTAAAATGGCCAACTTCACAGCAGAAAAACGGGTGTTTACAGCCTGGTACAAAGAACGATTTGGTTCATATAGCTAATATTACCCATACTTCATGACAATTTTTTTATAACTCATCCGTTTTTGTTTATATTAAGTTATATTAAGTCTGCATAATTAAGGGAGTGGCCACTTAAGTGACAGCTAGGTCTTGCTGGGCACCGTCACTTCACCTCAGCTGATTCCGGCTGATTAGCCGCTGAACTCGGCATATACATCCTATTTTTGTTTTGTTTTATGTGGCTTTACACAGTTAGTTGCTTTTTGGAATTATTTCTTACAATTATCAAATAATATGTGCACTTAATTGTGTTCACAAACCATTCACATGACCTCCATTTGCCAGGTGATTGGAATTATATACTTAAATACCATCTCTTTAATTAGTTTTATTTAGTATAATTTATCATTTATACTTTTCTTTAGAACTTAAATGCACCCCAGAATCTGAAAGATTGATTAGCTGTAGGCTATAGAACAGTCATCTGAAACATTTTCATGCAGTTGTCAGGTCAGGTGTTGTATCAAAATCTGACTTTTGGGACAAATCTGACCCTGCTTCGTGTGCACGTGCATCACGTAGCGCCTGCAATTTTAAACTCAGTGGTTTAACATAAACCTTTCATCAATCATTTTTCCCGCAATTGACAGCAAAAACGAACATAGAAGCATTGTCTGATTGACAAGCAGCACCTACATGTGTTTAAAAGAATCTAAAACAACAAACTTATGATGCTTTTTCTAAAGTAAACCATACAATCTGTATTTAGCTTTTTGCTTGTACGGTGGCTCTGAACAGTCAAAACACCTTTCAAAATGCTTTTTTTGGACATTTCATATTTGCACATATGTGCACTACTGTAACTACCGTTTTATTTAAGAGCATTTGAGCTGGTTTCAGTATTTCAGTATTTCAATATTTCAAAAGTTCTTTCATTTTATTTAAAACATATTTATTTTACTTCTTTGTTAATTGAGTCCCATTTTGTTAATTAACCTATTATTTTTATGCAACAGTCAAGTTGCAGGTTAATTTGCTATGTGAAGAAAAGGAGATCATTTATTTTTTAGCATGCTAATGTATGTGAAATCATGAATATAGGTATATATAATCATATGGCAATTTTGAAATGTTTATATTTTTGCTTTGAGCAGGCAATTCAGTACATAATATCAGATGAAACTTTTATGAAGTTTTTAAAATGAAATCAGTTGTACACTGTATAAAAATATAACATTTTGAAATATTTTTATTTATTGCCTAATATATCGGTTATTGGCCTCCAAATCTCAAGAGTTATCGGTTATCGATATCGGCCAAAAAAATCCATATCGGTGCATTCCTAGAAATAATATGTCGCTGTAAAATACTATGGCGAGGGAGGCAAGCATGAGTAATTAAAATGCAGAAACTCTGACAATTCACTGCGTGTTTGCTGGACACTGAAGTTACAAGTTACCCCTATTTTACTGCTATGGAGAAAATTAACAGCACCAGCGCGTTAGAGCCAATTGCTGTCCTTTTCTTTTGAGCATGCGACCATTCATAGGCATTTAATAACTCGCTCGACAATGCTCAAAAAGCAAGCGGGATAATATTTACATTTGTTTATTTGCTTTAAATGCTCATGTTGTTCTGTGCATGTACTTCAGTTTTGTTTGATGCATTCAAAAAGAGTGTTTTCTTTGAGCAAGTAAAATGAAAGGTACAGTACATATATCTGACTGCTTGCATTAAAAGGACAAGATTGTATTACAAATACATATAAATGTAGTTTAAAATTATCCATTTTAATACAAGAATTCTTGTGCTGTAGAGTTAAATATAAAATTGTGTATAGAAAACATCGTTGATGCACCGAGATATCTAACTGAACCGAATCGATGGCATGATAATCATAACCGAGCCAAAACTTGAGACCAGTGTAGGTTCACACCTCTAGTAATAACTAATTTATGTAAACGCAGTCTTTATCACACTGAATGTTACCACCATTGAAACACATGATTGCTGTTTTGTGAAAAGAGTCTATGAACATTTATTTCTTTCTCCATTCAAATGTACAAGATTTGTACTTGTATGACTAGCCTCTGTAGGCTGGTATCTTGATGGGCACAGAGTGAATCGAACAGTTTTACAAGGAATGTGGTTACACTCACAATAACAGAACAGCCTCCAGGAATTTTAATGCCATTAATGACCATGTCCTCATGAAGCCAGCGATTGGTTCCTGGTGCAGTGGGGTACAGACGCAGGGTTTCCTTCAACACCTGAATACACAAAAGGCCATTAAAAGAAATGGATGCTAAAATCAATGTTTTTTCATGTCACCTAAAACAACTCTGTGGACAAACCTGAGACAAATAAGGGAATTTTCCAAGGTCTTCATATGAAATGTCTCTTTTGGTTCCAAGGACTTCATCCACCTCTGCTTTAGCTCTGAAAATGAAAATAAGTTTGAATTCTGAAGCACTGTAATACAAAATATTTGGAACCATTCCGTATTTCAGTAACAATTAATTTTGACGTACAATTCACACTATTAACAAGCCATCAACTAAGACTTTTAGGTCCATAAACTACTAATTATCTGCATATCAAGTCAGGTAGTAGTTGAGTTTAAGTACTGGTTATGATTAGAGATGTAGAATAAGATGATTCTACTAAAAACAGGTAATATCTTAACAATAAGCAAGTAACAAGCAAGTTAATAATGTAAATTGCACTGTAAAAAATGTCTGTGATTTTAACAGTAAAAGTCTGTACAATCTACTGTGAAAACCTGTTAAATGATTAACAGTTCATTTCAGTACAAAATACGGAAAATAACTGTAACAGATCTAACCTTTGTTTTCGAGAAACTAATCAGAGTGTCTGAAATCTCACCATACACCCTCATTCACTAGTCCCTAAATTAGTCAATTAGCTTAGTCCACTAGACAGAGTGAATGACCACAAATAAAGCTGCAGTCACACTTGGCTTTTCCTCCCATAGACTTCCATTCATACGCACACGAATACGTCAGACCGGAAACGCAGGGTCATGCGTTAAGTTTCGCAGGTTGCTGCGGTGCAAAGTTCAAGCTTGGTGAACTCTAACCTGCGAAATCGCATCACTTGACTGCATGAGACCAATAGAGGATCAAAACATGACCTCTCTGGACAAAAATTTAAAACATGGAGCAATCGCTGGCTTTTTAAATATCTAATCATCTTGTTTAATCCCGCCCCTTTTCGCAGCGCCGCACGACAGAATTTCGCACACACAAAGCCGAGTGTGACCGTAGCTTCAGTGAATTGATGAACACCTGCTGTTAACAAGCACAATCACTGAAGGAAAGAACAAGAAATAAAACTACAGACACAGCCTCACACCAAACCAACTGAATTAAAACAGAGAATTAAACAACTCCATTAAATAACAGCATTAGCAGCTTCACTGATTACAGTTTGATTCAATTCTTTCATATCTGCAAGAATATTTGATAACAGAGGTTTATATTTTTATTGAAAATGTTTGATTTGACCTCACCATCATGGATATCAGAGGCTGCATTAGTTAAGCTCTTAAACATTTACGCTTCCGTTTAAATGTTTCTCTGGCTGTTGTAACTGTTTCTGAAACTCATCAGTTAGAGCAAGCCAAGTGATAAAAACTTTTATGTTCTTATTACAGAATTGATTTTAATAAGTCACAAAAAAAGTTGCAATTAATTATATTTAATTTATGTGATGATATCTGGGACAGTAGTACAGCTTCCAGAAGGGTGAACCAACAATTATGATGGTATTAATCATTAGAGTTTCATACCAAAAACCAACACTTTTAAGACACACAGACATCAAGAATCAGGATATGAACCTCAACCATGGTTGCTAAAAAAAAAAAGCTGCTTAATTCATTCATCTGCAATGCATGCTGGGTGCCAGCATGCATTGCAGCATGAATAAATTATGCAGCTTTATGCTCTTAACATTTCTTTCTTTGCCTTTAATTAATTTTGTTTTTGGGGTGTATTTCAGTAGATTGTTTTGTATTGTTCTGGGTTGCTTTTTTATTTGTTATTTTTTGTTTATCACCATTATTGAGATTCAAAGACTAATTGTTGATATCTGTGTGTTTTCAAGTTCATATGACTGGTGTATTTAGACCTGTTAAATTGTCATTGATTGCTGAAGGTCCAGTGGTTTCATCTATGTATTGTATTCAATTCTCACACTTAAGATGTTATTCAACAAGAATGCAAAGGTGGCTTGACATGATAGTTAATCTCATCACACTTAAGACTATGTTTGTTTTGACTTTTCATGCCATAGAATTAGTGGGATTAACATAATTAATTATTTTAAACCAAGAAGTTGAAGAGTCCGACTAAAGCAGGCTCTGTCCTCCGTCATGGTGACTTCAAATGAACAACAATTTCATTAAGAGCTTTTGTTCATGTGACAGAAATAAAGTCAAAGGTCAGTAATAAGTGAAGCTCCTGATGTTTGTGGAGTTGTTTAATGATCTCTACTGAGATCTTGAGAAATAAAAGTTTTATTGTGTAATTTTTTATTTTTTTATTAATTATTATTTTATTTTGTTTTATTTTCAGTTGATTTCATCTTTGATTTTGGCTGTAATTTGTGTTATTTGGTCTTGTTGTTCTTTCCTTCAGTGATTCTGCTTGTTAACACTTGTTCATCAATAATTATTAATCCTCCTTTAATTAGACACTTAATTATCTCATTAACTTCATCCCTGTCTGAGTGTTCAACCCTCTGTAGTGAGGACACTAGTGAGGATTTTGCTCTGGGATTTGAGGGGTTAAATTTGTTAGATGAAAAATACAGACTGTGGAATGTATTTTTAACAGAAAAATTCTGTAGATTGAATTTACGACCGTAAAATGTTAAAAACAGTAGATTACTGGCAACCACAGCTGGCAGTATTTTTTTTTTAAATCAGGAAAAATAACAGCAAAATACTGTAAAACATTTTTGTTTCACCATTGTGGAGGATATTAGCATCTGTGTGCAAGTCTAAGATGAACTCAGTGAATCAGATGTTATGCTGCATCTTCTTTTGTTTAAATATAACTGTTTAGTTACTAATGCACTGAAAGTCTGTTTGTTAATTAGTCACACATGAACACAATAATGCATTTAATGGCTTTATTTAAAAAGTTTTTGTAGTGAACTGATGTACAATGGTTCTCAATAACAATATGCTCAGATATATTACTTAGACATTTAAAATGCTGATTTTAATGCCAGTAAATGCCAAATAAAACGTACTTGGTTTCTGCAAAAATAAATAATTAACTCAAAGGTTTGTAAATGATCATTGCATCAGTTAATAAATAAAATTTTTTCTTGTTAAAAATACAACATTTTTCTGTAAAAACAATTTTAAAGAAAAATTCTGTATTTTTTACAAAAAAGCTCTGGCAACCATAGCTGCCAGTATTTTTCCGGAAATTTTACAGAATTTTTTTACAGTGTGTTACTTAAACTATTTTAGATTGTTACCCATGTTTAAGTGTTTACCGTTTATATATCTCAGGATGTCTCCCTAATTCCATGATTGCAAATGAGAGTTGATTGGCTGTTGTCTCTTGTCCTGCAAAAGAGCAAATTGCTGGGTTACACTTTATTTTAAAGTTTCCTTGTTACAGTGTATCTATTCTTTTAACTACTGAGAAATTTTAATTAAGTACATGTACTTACTCAACCCAGGCTCATTCTGATTATGTACCCTTATACACATTTCCGCAGAATGCCAAATACGTTCCAGGAGCTACGTCTTTTTTCAGTTTTTGTTTTCACAAATCCACCAGAGGCCGCTGTGAACGCTTTTTGATATCCTAACTTTCTCTCGCGAGTGCCATTCATGCATGCTGTTCTCACATAAATCCACCAGAGGTTGCTGTTCACTGACTGACCAACCGACCAATCCATACGTATGTTCCTCTGGCTACATAATTTGCGATCTCCAGAAATGTATATAGGAGTACGTTTTCAGAATGAGCCTATGTTGTAGTTATTATATGGTTAGGGTCAGAGGTCTACACATAGTTGCATGTAATTATGTATAACTAATTGTAATTACTCTATGTAAGTACATGTGCAACTTGAAATGTCACCAAATGCTGTATATGTTACGATCATTAGCTGGAGGACATTTCAGTTAAATGTACACTCCACCTGCTATTCACCCAGCTACACATCCCATCCTGCTTTGTGCCTATTCAGACTCTAATTACCTGCTACAGCTGATATCAATGTGGGTCAATCTGTGCTTTTGAAAACACTATTGGTTAAGTTTAGGGAAGGAGGACAGTGGGTCAGTCGATTGGTCAGTCATTCAGTCAGTCAAAAATTCAGTTGACAGCGGCCTCTGGTGGATTTACGTGAGAATAGCAGGTGTGAATGGTACTCGCCAGTGAGATCTCAAAAAGTGTACACAGAGGCCTCATAGATTCACGAAAACAAAAACTGCAAAAAAAAACTTACCTCCTAGGATGCATTTGGTGCTTTCCAGAAATGTATATAGCAGTACGTTTTCAGAATGAGCCTGGGTTGCATTCATAACAGTATATAGCCACTACAATTTATGACCAAAAATCAAAGCAAGAAGAAACTCACCCGCAATGAAGAAAGTCACAAAATTGTCCAACATCTGCTCATGATCTTTTGTGTTATTAACTTTTTCCTCCTCTGCAACAAAACAGAAAGCTCACAAATGATATCAATACAATTTAGTGTAGCATGTGAATTAAATTTTGAACATCCCATCCTGAATATAAAGCTGCGGTCACACTGGGCTTTTCCTCCCATAGACTTCCATTCATACGGTCATGTGTTAAGTTTCGCAGTTCGTTGCGGTGCAAAGTTCAAGCTTGGTGAACTCGCATCACTTGACTGCGTGAGACCAATCGAGGATCAAAACAGGATCTCTCTGCACAGAAATTTAAAACATGGAGCAATCGCTCGCTTTTTTTAATGTCTAATCATCTTGTTTAATCCCACCCCTTTTCGCAGCGCCGTAAGACAGAATTTCGCACACACAAAGCCCAGTGTGACTGCAGCTTAAAGCTGCGGTCACACTTGGCTTTTCCTCCCATAGACTTCCATTCATACGCACGTGAATGTGTCAGACCGGAAACGTAGGGTCATGCGTTAAGTTTCGCAGTTCGCTGCGGTGCAAAGTTCAAGCTTGGTGAACTCGGACCTGCGAAATCGCATCACTTAACTACGTGAGACCAATCGAGGATCAAAACAGAACCTCTTTGGACAGAAATTTAAAACATGGACCGATCGCCCCTTTTTGCAGCACCGCACGACAGAATTTCGCACACACAAAGCCCAGTGTGACCGCAGCTTTAGTGTGTTCCTGTCAGGAATCCATTCACTGCACCTGCACAGCCCCAATCACCAGAATTCTAATCACCTTCACCTTTTACTCATCACCCGCTCACACTACATAAGCCTGGAACATTCACTCATTCACTAGATTCATGTCTGATCTACTTGTTAGTACCCGGACTCATTGCTCTTAAGCTTGATATCATTTACCTGATGTTGTATCCTGCCTGCCTGCCTGCCAGTCTGTATGTCTCTCTGTCTGTCTGTCTGCTCATAAGTTTGTCTGTTATCCTGTCTGTTATCTCGTCCTGTGAATCCTGTACTGTTTACCTCCACCGGCATCATCTAGTTTCAGTTACCACCCGAAGTTAAGTACTGTTTCGTTTTGTTTCTTTTTATTATGTTGGTATTGATATTTCTGTTCTGAACAACCTCCTTTACATTGTTTGTTTAAAGTATCATTAAATATCCATTCTTTCTGTTAATCTGCCTTTGTCTTCTCTCTGATCCGTTACAGTGCCATTCTTTAGAAAAGGTTTAAAGAAATGTAATTGTTGTCAATATTTAAATGTGTTTGATAGACAGCTTTTTATATATGAAGTTACATCTCTCCTAAGGAGAGCTTTTTAGGTTTTTTTTTTGAAGTTATAAACAGGTTGTCTATTTTAAAAATGTCATTGAGATTTTCCTTAGTGTTCCTTGGTCAATTTTTATTTAAAAGATTACGTAAAATTAAAATTATTTTATTAATTACTCACTCTCATGCGTATTAATCCCTTGGGACCTTCATTTATCTTTGGGACACAAATTAAGATATTTTAGATGAAATCCGAGAGCTTGCTCATTCTCCATAAACAGCAAAAAGAACCAGAAACATTGTCAAAACAGTGTGTGACTTAAATGGTTCAACTGTAACCAGACAAAGAAAAATATGCCAAAAAATCTTTTAAAACAACTTTTGACAATGTTTTTTTGTCAGATCAATGGTGCATGTTTACTATGAGCAGCAAAACCTATTGCCGTTAGAGTCTGAAGTGCAGCACAAGCATATTATTGTCCCCATTAAACACACACCTGATGCTGAAGATATTGGTGATCAAATTTGTTTGTATTATTACAAGCAAACAAAGACTTTGTATGATTACAATTGTAGTCACATGGACAGTTTTTTTGGTTCCTTTTCTGGACCATGGTCATCTCTGAACTGTTGCTGTCTATGAAGGATGAAAGAGCTCTCCATTTTATTTGAAAATACCATAATTAGTGTTTTCAAGAAGAATGAAGGTCTTAGTATGGTACTAGAATGAGTAGTTCCTCTATGGTTGAAACTAATTAATTACTTTAATTGTGAAATTATTAAATTGTGTGTGTGTGTGTATATATAAAGGGTACCTGTTCAACAAAGTGAAAAAAACTAACATACTTGCAGTTTTGAGGATTTGTGTGAGAATGTCATTGGGGACGTCCTCTCCATTTTCCACTGATGTCTTCCTGTTTTGTATCCATTGCTCTCCCGTTTTACGCAAGAGTACAGTAGCATCTTTAGTTTGCTGTATAGTCTTCCAATTCTTGGGAAAAAACTAAAAAGGTACCACAATTTAAAAAAATATACAGATACAACGTTTACCCTACTACTTTAGTCATAATGACATAATCATATTTGAATAAATTATCTTACCTTACAAAATGGGTCTCTAAGATCTAACACCATACCCTGTAAACACTGCTCTATTGCCTTCTGGAAAGGGTTGTCTGTTTGCTTAAACAAGTTTAAATCAACACCGAAAGCAACCTGTCAATGTTAATGTAATCATTTAGTAATCATTAACAGCTGGTTTGATGTCTCTTGTATTTGACTTTTACTTTGAATAAGCGAAAAGAACAGTGAAACCTTGCAAATGATATCAAGTGTAACACAGTTGACCAGGTCGTGCATGACAACTGGTGTTTTGATATTGGACATTTCCTCCAGCTTGTCCATCAGGCGCTCTGACATCTCGTTAAAAGTGCTTATCAAGCCTCGCAAGTATCTGACAGATAAGACAAAATAGGTTGAGGTGCATCAGAATCACATTGTAGTATGTATCAGAGATGTTCTGTATTTGACTCACGAGCTGCTGAAGGCTGGATCCATGATGCGACGCTGCCTGTACCAGATGTCATGGTCTGTGGCTGTCACCAGACCATATCCCAGGAACCTGAGAATATGCAATCATGTGTAACAATTTACTTCAAGTGGGTGTTCATAAGACTTTCATAATAAAACCTTTATAATCGTGACATGATAAGATTTTATGGTAAGCCTACATAATAACTACACACTATGAGTCATCTATTAAGCATTAGCAAATAGTGAATTCATTATCTGTTAAGCATTAATTCTACATTAATAAACATAGGTAAGCAGTTTGTAACTGCAGTTACAAATGCTGTATTATTGACTTATAAGCACATTATAAATAAATATAAATAATATATAAATATAATATAATATATAAAAATATAAATAATCATATTTTCATACTTTGCTAATGATTAATTTTTCATTACTACATTAAGTATTGCCTTATTTACAAACCAGTTATTCATGAATATTTGGTTGTTTTTTAAGATCATTCAGAATGAGTTAGTAAACGATTAATAAAATGCTTTATAAATCCCTTATAAATGACAATTAAAGGGTCAGTTAAATTATAAACAGGAAAAAAAGAACATAAATGACTTTATTCATTTCTATTCATTTGAAGATGCACAAATGAAACTATTAAATAAAAATAAATCTTTGCAACATGATCTAAAATAAAATTACTGTACAGTTCAAAAATTGCATCTTATTATATTGTTAAATTATTATATTGTTGTTGTTTTATCCAATTTTAGGTCGTATTTTGACACTCCAGTCATTCAGCCATGTTTAAACTTTACAGTAATTTTATGTTTTACATAAGATTGCAGAGATTATTGTTCATTTGATACTGAGCCTTTAATTGTCATTTTTAAAGGATTTATAATGCATAAATAGTCCTCACTTTAGATTAGGTCACAAAACTGCATGAAGTCGAGTTAATAAAGCATTTATTAATACATAAATTTACTATCAGTATATGCCTGAATAATAAGATACATAAACATTGATTTCAATAGTTTATTAATCCTTTACGAACTCATTCTGAATTATCTTAAAAACCACCAACTACTCTTAAATAGTCCTTAAATACAAATGATTTGTAAATAATGCAATACCTAATTTAGTAATGATAAATCAACCAGTTACAAAGTACGAAAGTACAATTATTAAGCACATTATAAATGAGGTTATAAGTCAATAATACAGCATTTGTAGCTGCAGTTACAAACTGCTTACTAACGTTTATTCATGTAGAGTTAATGCTTAAGAGATAATGAATTCACTAGATGCTAATGCTTAATAAATTATTTATATTGTGTAGTTATTATAAAGTGTTACCGATTTTATTCATGCTTAAGACAACTGTCATTAAGTGTCAGTTGCTCAGTTGTCACTTTAAATGCAAAGATGACATTGAGAATACATCACTACCTGTCTTTGTGTTCGTCATGTTAACTTTTCAAGACAACATAACTTGTCATAAATCCGTCATAAACATGATCATCATGATGCCATTATTGTCAAGGTTGAGGAAAGAGAAAGGAGCAAGGACTCAATTTTTGTTGCAGGTACCAAAAACAATCCAAAGGGGGGAGGGGGCATAAAACATAAACAAACTTGGCTAGACTGGCAGGGATGAGGGTTGGACAGGAAGGGCAGGGTTGCAGTAACGGAAATGGCAGGGAACCAGGGAGGAGTTGAAGGGACAGTCCAAGACAGGGCCAAAGGGTCAGGAATCCCAGCAAGAGACCAGGGTAGAGTCGAAGGGACAGTCCAGGGAGGAACAGGGAGACACCATGGAGGAACAGCAGGGGTGATCCAGAGAGGGTCAGACAGGGGTGGCAAGACTGGAGGCCTGAGAGGAGCCGACTGGTCATGGAGTCTGGAAGGTGCAGGCAGGACAAGGAGCCAGACTAAGGCAGCAGGGCAAAGAGTCTAGGCAGTGGAGGGAGGGCAAAGAGCCGGGCTGGGGTGGTAGAGCAAGGAGTCAGGAACCCTGGCAAGTGACCAGGGTAGAGCCAGAGGAACAGTCAAGGGAGGAACAGGGACACACCAGGGAGGGAGAGTCAACTGGCTATAGAGTCTGGGCATTGCAGGCAGGTAAGGAGTGTGGGTGGTGCAGGCAGAACAAGAAGCCGGACTTGGGCAGTAGGGCAATAAGCCGGGCTGGGGTGACAGGGCAAGGACCCTGGGCGGTGCAGGCAGGGGAAGGAGCTGGGCTGAGGCAAAATGTGGCATGCATGTTCCGATTCCAGTGCCAACTGAAACAAAAACCAACTTGACTGGAGCCCTGAGAACCACACAGTATGCCGCGAACAAACACACCAGGACAAGAGAGCACACTCACTACAAAGACAAGAATGTGCGGCTTACTCAATGTTACCACATGTTCAGAACAATGACGAGACACGTGAATGACAAGACAAGAGCAGTGCCTGGACTCTGCCACAAAAAAAAGAAAATACATGACTGTAGTGACACAGTCCTTACAATTATAACGGTGTTATGAAAATTAATAATTTTCCTGTAATAAACTACAATGGTACAAATTCAAATCTCATTAAATGTAATAAAATATTAACATCACTTTAAAAAAATATTTAACAGAGTACTGACAGTTTTATTGAGAAATATTAATGACAATTTAATTTTGTTCCACTGAAAAGGTTATTAGAAAATGTTCATAATGCAATTATAATTACCTTATGTTCATGACAGATGTATGGCAAATGATTTATGATATTTATGTCAAGATTTATGACATTTATATCAAGTTTTCATGACAAAGTCAGGTTGTGATGTACTTGTTTATGTCAAGTTGTCATAGCAATATCAATATTGTTGCATTCAAAATAACTGAGCTATTGACAACTAATGGTCATTATAATAAGCATCCCTACAAAGTCATCATATTCATGTCATGATTATAAAATTGTCATGACAGTCTTATTACTTATGACTTTTACACCACTGGCGAAGCAAAACAGGAAGCAGTGAGCCTTGTGGTTTACAGTAAATTGTCTGATAACAGACAACATTAGCATTCCAATGTCAGGACAAATTACCTTTTTCCAAACAAGCTAAAGAGGCGTTTGTAGACAAAGGGATCTTTGAGATACTTTGGTGACATCATGATTGTCTACAAAAAGGGCAAAAATGTTTCTTTATTAGATCATGAAGCTTTTGATAAGAAAATTAATCATGTTAAATATTTACCTTTGTAGCCTCGGGGCAATGAACCTTGATTATGACATAATGAAAACTGTTCAGCCTGTAGACAGGGCCATATTTTTCAGCCCTTAAAAAGAACATAATATCAATGTTAAAAATCTTTTTTGTCAAATTTGCCTATAGGAACAATACACTATCTTGATATTTTTATAAAAAATATATATATTGCTATTGTTACTATTTTTTATTTCACATTATTATTATATTACTAAATGTATTACAGTCTAATGAAACAAACATTATAATAACAAATAATTTATAATATATAATATGGTTATTTTATACAATGATTCATTTTTTATGGTTTCACTTTATATTAAATAGTCTCAACAATTCTTTACTGCTGTTAATCATTTGGAATGTGCTTATTTTTACATTGTACTTATATTTTAAAATATCAATATGTAATTACATCTGTAATTAATCTCTGTACAACAGACCCTTTTACACCTTAACCCACCCTTAAACCTATCTATACCATCAAACCTCTGCCAAACTGTATTCCACCTCAGAAGCACAATAAGTGTTTTGCAAAGCAACATGAACACAATATGAACATTGTATCTATTTTTTGCCTATAGTATATATAGTGACTGAATACACATTCAAACAGGTCGCCTATTTATGTGCACACAAAATAAGAGTAATTATGGAGGATTTCATGGTATTTGTGAAGACACTTACCGTAACTAAGTTAGACAAAAAAAAAAAAAAAGATAATGCAGTATTCTACTGATTTCATCTAGTAATCAAAGTAATATTTATAGCCCGAACGAACAAGGGAAATAATTAGTATAATGGATGCAATAGTTTTTTTAAAGATGAAAAACGGAAGGTTTGGTTACTGAGGAGAAATTATGTTGAGGGAAAGGCAAGAATCAAAATGGTTTTTAAGAGTAGTGGAAAGACGGAGAACTCGGAAAACCGCAATATCAAATTGTCAATAAAGAGACGAGGTGTAAGTTCAGAAGGTGAACACTGTTACGACATTGTTTGTAGGTGCAAGGTGAAAGGAAGACATTAGTCATGTAAATAAATAAATAAATAAATAAATAAATAAATAAATAAATAAGTGTTTTGTTCTTACCATATAAGAAATAAGTCGTTTATATGTCTTTCCGACTTTGTCACTCTGTTAATAGTTGGAATATGACCCAGCAGAAAACTGTCAGGATAGTTCACGTTAATTTATACAGTTTTCACCATAACAAAATAAATATAAATAATAGTGACATCAAACACATTAATGAAAAGATCAAATTATTAAACTTTCTTACTTGTCTCTTGGAGGTCCAGGTATATGATCATATTTCTGGTGAACTTGATGAATATACAGACAGTATACAAGAAATGCTATAAAAACAGCAGAAAAAAGGTAAAACACCATATACAAGAGCCACTCCGGTATCATGATGATGCTGTAGGTTACAGTAACTCAGCGTACTGTACGCCTGGCTTTCGGCGATCAAATGTCAAACGTATGATGTTTTACTTATTTCCGGATTTTAAATCGGTTTTGGCGATAGAGGGCAGTGCTAATCTTCTATTACTACATTTCAAAGAAAACTTAAAGCACTTTTGGACATTATAGACATTATAATTAGCATAATACAAGTTTGTTATTGTACGTTTTATATTCTGAAAACACACTCACATACAAAACATAAATGATTTGTGAAAAGTAGTAACATAAACCAGGTCTATAACAAGTTCTGTAATAAAAAAGACTAAATATGATTATTAAATATGATTATTTAAGGTTTTTTTCATTAAATACAAGAAAAATAACATCATTGCATTAAAGAGAAAATACAATAACAAAAGTTAGGAAAGAGAAAGAGAAATGGAAAAAAATCATAACAAATTAAGAAAAAAGATTATCAAAAGCTTTAACAAACATATTATTGTTCCTAATAAGTTTTAAAGATTCAATATTGAATGAAATTTCAGCAAGAAAAATATTAAATCTAGGTATTGTCTTTAGGAACTTATTTTTGTGTATAAAAAAATTTACAATGTAACAAAAAAAAAGTTACCAATAAGATTGAGAGCATGATCTCTATGAGAAAAGTGCAGAAATATATATTTTATAGAGAAATATAAATCATATTTAAACAAGGGGGATAAATAAAAAATATTCTTATCCCAAAGAAATTTAAAGTGAATGCAACTATTGAAAAAAATTAATAAAGTTTCTTGCTGTATATTGCAGAAAGTACACAAAATAGATACAGTTGAAGTCAGAATTATTATTATTAAGCCCCGTTTGAATTTTTTTTCTTTTTTTAAATAT
This sequence comes from Danio aesculapii, assembly GCF_903798145.1. Taxonomy (NCBI): domain Eukaryota; kingdom Metazoa; phylum Chordata; class Actinopteri; order Cypriniformes; family Danionidae; genus Danio; species Danio aesculapii. Next base: position 16,912,338 of record NC_079454.1, on the reverse strand, counting down.
TTCCCAAATTATGTTTAACAGAGCAAGGAAATTTTCACAGTATGTCTGAAAATATTTTTTATAAGAAAGTCTTATGTGTTTTATTTCGACTAGAATAAAAGCAGTTTAAACATTTTTATGAACCATTTTAATCAGAATTATTAGCCCCTTAAAGCAAATTTTTTTGACTGTCTACAGAACAAACCATCATTATACAATAACTTGCCTAATTACCCTAACCTACCTAGTTAATCTAATTAACCTAGTTAAGCCTTTAAATGTCACTTTAAGCTGTATAGAAGTGTCTTGAAAAATACCTAGTAAAATATCATTTACTGTCATCATGGCAAAGATAAAATAAATCAGTTATTAGAAATGAGTTATTAAAACTATTATGTTTAGAAATGTTTTGCAAAAAAATCTTCTCTTCGTTACACAGAATTTGGAGAAAAAATAAACAGAGGGCCTAATAATTCAGGGGGGATAATAATTCTGACTTCAACTGTATATCAAAATAATTAGCAATTTGAGAATTTGTATGATATTATGCAAACTGTTTCTTTCTTGTTTTGTTGGATATGATGAACTTTTCAGGTAATAACCATGCTCTCTTCCATTGAATACAGTCAGCAAAAAATGGTCCAGAAAAATGTACATCTAGGGGAGGTTGATTCAGAATAATGTAATAATGTAAGAATAATGTCTGACATACAGAATCTGTAGTCACATTTTTTTTATCAAAAAAAGACACTCCAAAAAAGTTTAGGCATAATTTTTTTCCTCTCATTAAAGTAAAGAAATGTTTTAAATAAATGCACATAATTTGGTGACAAACTCTTTATAACACAATTGAATGATTTGGCGGGCAAAGGAAAATTATACAATGTCATAAATTCTTCATATTACAAAATATTGCCATAATTTTTAAATAAGTGCAAAACAAAAACAATTTCTCTTTCAAACCACCTATCAATAAAAATAGATTTCCCATGAATTAAAACATTAGAATTATTTAAAATAATATCTTTGTGTGGGGAAAAAATGTAACACAATTTCCAAGCAAGTAAAACTTGTTTGTGAAAGTTAGAGAGGGAAATTGGCAATTTCGAAGGGATGAAATTACATTTGAAAAGAAAGTCTGAGCCACGAAATTGATCAAATATAGCACTGTGAGTATAGTACCAAACTGATTTATACAGAGACATCTTTGTAACCAGTTAATTCTGAACGAGTTAATTAATTAAATCATTGAAATTTAAAACTTCCAATCCACCCTCTGAGCACCTATTGGATAAAACTATAAGATTTATTCTTGAAATAATTATTTAATGTAAATATAACAGGACATAAAAACTATATTATAAAACAGAGACAAAATAAAAGGCATTTGACCTTCAATTATTCTTATTCATTTGGAATTCACAAGTACTTGACTCCTTGACTTTGTCAAGTATTGAATTGATAATTCTGTTGAAGCTCATATCTTCAGTAGGGATCAGTGGTTTTATAACACACAGAGTACACGGAAAGCTTTAGAGCCACAGAACGATACGAGCACAGCATTGAGCAATCAGACAATATTTCACTCTTGTTGTGGTCCAAATGACATAAATCTTGTGGTTTCAAGAAGAAACAAAAAATTGTTCCAAAACTAATTGTTCAAAGCTGCCCACTTCAAAGGGCCCATTTGAAAGAAAGATTTTAAAAGGTACACTATTAGAAATGCTGGGCCATTTTAATCTAAAATTGGGGAAAAGTGGGCAAACTCAAAAATTGGGTTTACTTTGGCCTACAAATTTAATTAGAAAATTAGTCCTGCTGTTTGTTTTGTCCACAGTGTATCCCCACCTTGGGCTGAAATAAACCAGCATTTTTTAACCCAGAATTGTTTGCTATTATATTTTTTTCCCACATGTCACAGACTTGACACTCAGGATATAACACAAATGCAATTTGCAAGTAACTTCAAAGCTCATTTGCGGATGACCACTAAAGACGGGAGCGCACAGCCTTTAGTCGCCATCAGACTTAAAGCAAAGGATCTGAAATCAGTTGAAATCACACACAAGGTCATACATCATTAGCATGTTTTGTTTTATGCTGTAGATTAAGTTTGTAATTAGTTTTTCCCATACGTATTCTAATATATGGCCATATATGAACAAATACCATATTCTAGCTATTTGAATAAAATCAAAGTGTACGTATTTGTTATTTCATTGGTTAAAAATATATGTAATTTTTGGGCTTATTGTCAATTTTTTAAATGCAAATTTGACATATACACACATCGGCCACTTCATTAAGTACACCTGTCCAACTGCTTGTAACGCAAATTTCTAATCAGCCAATCACATGGCAGCAACTAAATGCATTTAGGCATGTAGACATGGTCAAGACGATCTGCTGCAGTTCAAACTGAGCATCAGACTGGGGAAGAAAGGTGATTTAAGTGACTTTGAATGTGGCATGGTTGTTGTTGCCAGACGGGCTGGTCTGAGTATTTCAGAAACTGCTGATCTACTGGGTTTATCACGCTCAACCATCTCTAGGGTTTACAGAGAATGGTCTGAAAAAGAGAAAATATCTGTGAGTGGCAGTTCTGTGGGTTTAAATGATTGTTGATGTCAGAGAAGAGTCAGAGGAGAATGGCCAGACTGGGTTGAGTGGATAGAAAGGCAACAGTAACTCAAATAACCATTTATTATGCAGAAGAGCATCTCTGAACACACAACATGTCCAACCTTGAGGCGGATAGGCTACAGCAGCAGAAGACCACAACGGGTGCCACTCCTGTCAGCTAAGAAGAGGAAACTGAAGCTATATATCACACAGGCTCACCAAAATTGGACAATAGATTGGAAAAATGTTGCCTGATCTGTTGGAGTCTCCATTTTGGCTGCGTTAGTAGGATGGTAGGGTCAGAATTTGCATTAACAACATGACAGCATGGATCTATCCTGCCTTGTATCAATGGTTCAGGCAGCTGGTGGTGGTGTAATGGTGTGGGGGATATTTTCTTGGCACTGTAAGAGGTTAAATTATCATATGCATTTGTTTATATAACAAAACATGTCTTTTTGACTCAAGAAGGTCCATACTGACTCCAAAGGCAAATACTGATAAGGTAAGGACCTGGTATGTGGACTTTGGGGGTTTTACGATGTGGTCACATGTTGATTGGTCAGTTTGAATGTTTTAGCATTTGGGCTTTAGTCACATGGTCAAGAAAGATACAAAATAGGTGGTAAAACGCTGCTCTGCCTCTTTTCCTGGCCTGTCTTTTCCTGGCCTCTCTTTTCTGTCTCTGCTTTTTCCTGCTCTGCTCCTCTCCTCCTTTAGAGTTCTCTTCTCTGATTCTACTGCAATCAGGCTAACTTCTGGGCATGCTCTCTTTGTCTATCTCTCCCTCCCCCATGTCTCTCCTTCTACCTCTGGTAACTTTATTTTAAATTAAGCTGGGTACAATTTATATCATATGTTTTTATCATTTCATATTTTAACATTTTATACAGTTATTTGTACTTAATTCTGTTGTAACCATAGAGAATTATTGTCATTAAATTATTTCATTTCCAAGTATTTGTAAATTTCTTTTGATTTAACATCAACACTTAAATGCTCCATATTGCAATACAATACAATAACATAATATCAAAGCTCTCCCACATTTTTAGGTATTAATACTGCCCTTATTTCCGTTTTTGGCAAAAGATTGCAGAAGAATGGTTTAATTAGAATGTACAGTTTTTTACCATCAATACTGATAACTTTTTAGTCATTCGGCAGAACTACAGTTCGAACCGCTGTGGTTTAAAACCCATTCCTACAGCTCACTTTGGGCCCATTAGTACCAAATGAGTATCGTGTCAGCGCCACAGCCTACCTGAATATTGTTGCTGACCATGTCCATCCCTTTATGACCACAGTGTACCCATCTTCAGGTGGCTACTTCCGGCAGGATAACATCATGTCATAAAGCACAAATCATCTCAGACTAGTTTCTTGAACTTGACAAGGAGTTCACTGTACTCAAATGGCCTCCGCAATAACCAGAACTCAATCCGATAGAGCACCTTCGGGATGTGGTGGAACGGGAGATTCGTCTCATGGATGTCCAGCTGGCAAATCTGCTGTAACTGCGCAATGCTATCATGTCAATATGGACCAAAATCTCTGAGAAATATTTTCATTACCTTGATGAATCTATGCCACAAAGGATTAAGGCAGTTCTGAAGGCAAAAGGGGGTCCAACCCGGTACTAGTGAGGTGTACCTAATAAAGTGGCCGGTGAGTGTATTTTACATGAAATATATATATATAGAATTTGCATTAGGCTTATGATATTATCAGATTTTCTTGTTGTGATTAATCTATGTGAATAATGTTTTTATCAGCATATATGGTATTATCACGATACCGACCTAAGCTACAAAAAGATTTCTTTAACAGGTGACAACAATAAATACTTAGTTTGTTTCAAACAAATTAAATTTCAAAAAGATTATGAAAGATTATCGTTTAACAAAATGATTATAACTTCTAATCAGAATGTGACTATAATTTTAATATTTTGATATTATTAGGTGTTAACTAAGAAATTAACATCGCCTAAAATTGATAAATGCTTTTGTAGTTTTCATTGTAAGTTTAGTTAAATTAGCCAGTGTTAACTATTGGAGCCTTATTACACAGAGTTAATGTACAATAGTCATATAAATATTAACATAATTTTGAAATGAATTTTACTGCATGTAGTAGGCCAGATTAGCATGTTAAAATCTTCATGTTTAAACTATTTAGTTAACCAATTAAGTCTCTACCTGTTTGATGCTGTGATGATGTGAATATTCTTACAAAGCACTCTGAAAGTTTAAATTAAAAATAACTATTCACTGTATTTTAAGTGTCCACGACATAATATGTCTGATTATATTTTTTCTTCTGGAGAAAGTTTATTTCGGCTAGAGAAGAAGCAGTTTTTAATTTATTGAAACCCATTTTAAGGTAAAAATTATTAGCCCCTTTAAGCTATATGTTTTTTGATATATTATTATTATTATTATTATTATTATATATTTACTGTCATCATAGCAAAGATAAAATAAATTAGTTATTAGAGATAATTTATTAAAACAATTATGTTTGAAATGTGTTGAAAAAAATCTTCTCTCCGTTAAACAGAAATTGGGAAAAGAAATAAACAGGGGGGCTAATAATTCAGGGGGGCTAATAATTCTGACCTCAACGGTAATATGGATATATGTGTAAATATATATGTATGTATATGTATATATGTGTGTGTTTGTGTGTGTGTGTGTGTGCGTGTGTGTGTTTGCGCATGTTCATTATCACAATATATTAAACTATTGAAATCCAGCATATGTCTAAATTGAATATATCGCCATATATCAGATTTCTACATTATAATATTACAAAAGGATCTGAAATAATCATTATTGACATTCAAAGCCACCATGCGTTCAAAAGCAGATCAAGCACACATGTTGTGAGATTTTTTACGGAATATCTTATAATTAGTCAATCTAATAATATCTAATAATTCGGATGGCCATTTCACACATCAATTGCCATCACCAAAAAAACATATACATCCATGCCACTGTTATGTGAAGCTGGTTTAAAATCAGCTGGTTTAAAATGTTGGTTATGCTTATTTTACACCAATATGCCCTCCAATTAGTTTAAAGAAGAGCACAGGAGTCTATTTGAGATAGAAAGGATCAGAACCTTTCTTAGTCTTCAAACAAATGGTTAATTGAAAAAAAAAAAAAGAAAAGCTGCTGAACGCTATAATCAAGCATCCACTAAAAGGATTCATAGCATGTGTGGCCTGTATCGCTTACATCTGTGGTCTTGGTGGGTGGCAGGCGGCACGGGAAAACTGAAGGCGCTCCACAGCCACAGCCACACAAAACAGAGGAAATTTTAGATTCTTGTAGCCCTGAGAGAGTAAACAGCTCTGTAGGCACCAAGAACTGCAATGGTTCCTGCAGAGGACTTGAGAGGCAGATAAACAACACTCTTGAGTCAAATATGGATTCAAATATTGGGTTAAAAAGTTGTTGAAGTTAATTTAGTAGGCTTAAAAAAACCAACTGTAGGCGATACAAACTTTTTTCTCTATATGCACCAGACACTTTCTTAGAAATATTCCATGTTTCTGGGAAAACACTGTGGAATCCCGAGTATTCTTCACACAGGTGAGTGGGCTAGACAAACTACCTGTAGGAGACAGCCTTTCCTCTTTCTTCTCTATATGCTCAATAATAATATTAAATTATTGGGTTAAAAAATGGCAGCACAGTGGGTAGTGCTCTCACCTCACAGCAAGAAGGTCTTTTGTTCGAACCTCGGCTTGACCAGTTGGCATTTCTGTGTGGAGTTTGCATGTTCTCTCTGTGTTCACGTGGGTTTCCTTCGGGTGCTCCGGTTTACCCCACAAGTCCAAAGACATGCAGTACAGGTGAATTGGGTAAGCTAAATTGGCCGTAGTGTATGTGTGTGAATGAAAGTATATGGGTGTTTCCCAGTGATGGGTTGCAGCTGGAAGGGCATCTGCTGCGTAAAACATATGCTGGATAAGTTGGCGGTCCATTCCGCTGTGGCGACCCCAGATTAATAAAGGGACCAAGCCAAAAAAGAAAATTTACGAATGAATGGGTTAAAAAGTGTCATTTAAATTAATTGAAACAACTAACCAAATGTTGGGTTTATCCATATTTGATGTTTATCTATATTCGATGTGCCAGCTTTGTTCAGAATGTTTTGATCCTAAAATTAAACTCTTGCTTTGGCCGATGTCAGGCCAACTTCAATTAGCTTTCTCTCCATGCATCTGCAAACTGCTATTTAATATGATTTGATGACCCATTTTCAAATAAGTCGATGTACTTCAAATAAGCTTAAGTCGATGTATTTCTAAGATCTGTATATGGAACTGAATCCTTAAGATTCAGATCTGGATTCTTAAGATTTGTCAGCAGTCTTAATCCTATGGATTTTTGTTACTTTGCTCTTTGACCTCCTAATCCCTGCTATTTAAATATTTGCCTAAGGAGATACTGACAGACATGTCTATCTATCTATCTATCTATCTATCTATCTATCTATCTATCTATCTATCTATCTATCTATCTATCTATCTATCTATCTATCTATCTATCTGTCTGTCTGTCTGTCTGTCTGTCTGTCTGTCTGTCTGTCTGTCTGTCTGTCTGTCTGTCTGTCTGTCTGTCGGTCTGTTGTCAATTCTCACTATTAAAACTCTCCTTCATATTTGGAACACAAAAGACATTTGGCAAGAAATATGAGAGGTTTTGAAGCCCAGTAAGGTAGGAAAGACGTCACTGGCCATGTAACTTTAATGAGGTGATGGATATGTTTTTGTATCTATATAAATTGCAGTTCAATAACTCTTTTCGGGGCTTTGTTTTTTGTGTGTACGCTGTCAATGGACAGACAGAAAAGTTTCTGATTTCATTACAAATATCTTCAGCTGTGTTCTGAGGATGAACCAAACTTCACAGTACAGCTGAAGCCAGAATTATTAGCCTCCCTTTGACTTTATTTTTCTTTTTTAAATATGGCTGGTTCTAGCCTCGGCTGGGTCAGTTGGCATTTCAGTGTGGAGTTTGCATGTTCTCCTTATGTTCGTGCGGGTTTGCCAGTGATGGGTTGCAGCTGGAAGGGCATCCGCTGTGTAAAATATATGCTGGATGAGTTGGCGGTTCATTCCACTGTGGCGACCCCAGATTAATAAAGGGACTAAGCTGAAAAGAAAATGAATGAATAAACAGGGGGGCTAATAATTTTCACTTCAACTGTTTATAATACACATATTTTTAAAAGCATTTTTACAGTAAGTCACTGTAATTTCTATGGTGACCCCTGTATGCATTGCTGGAGAGTGCCAAATATATCCTGGGAGCTACGTTTTTTTGCAGTTTTTGTTTTCACAAATTCACCACTGTGTACGCAAGGCCCAACGCCATTGTGTGCGCTTTTAAGCAGGAAAGCCATCCATACGTAGGTAAGCTGTCAGCTGTTAGTGTGAAAAGGAGCGGTGTCATACCACCCCGTAGCATTCATTTTAAAGACAAAATACAGCCATACGTATTTCTGGCTAAATAATTCACTATCTCCAGAAATATATGTAGCGCCACCTAGGTGTATTAAGTTTAAGATAGCGCTCCAGGTTCAATACACTAAACGCCTACAGAATGTTGAAGTTAGGCCCCTCTGATATAATTCAATGATGTAGTGTAAATAAGGCAGATTAGAATATAAACATTTGTTGAGTTTGAATAAATCACCAGGAATAAACTCTGTGAATAAGAACACTCTTGGATAAATCAGAAAATATAATAAATTTAATTAGAATAGAAATGTAAATATTGGTAAAAGAACCCGGGTGTAAAACAAAATACAAAATATAGAATTTATGCACAGCCGAAAGAATGTAAAATGACACAAATATAAGTCAACACATGCAATTTACGATGAAGAATAATAATTAAACAAATATAGAAAAATACCACCTTTACACACTCGACCAATTAAAGTGAGAAATCAACAAGTGACTAAAGGGTGACAGAATAGGTATCTTTTTGAAAGTACCTACAATTGTGTCACTCAATTACACATAGAAGTACACCTATATAAACTATTCACAGTTTAAAACTGTATTGTAGAAACAGGCAGGAGTATATTATGCTCACTGCATAAACATCAACAAATGAAAACTCAGTGGGCCCACACACACACACACACACATTCAAACCCCACCCCGTTGCAGGCCTGTATCGTTGCTTGTGTACGTTGTGGCCGCGAAAATGAAAATGGCCTCTTCACTCTCCTGAGCACAAATAAAATTAAACAAAATACCTCAGATCCAGATGACAGCGATCCAGTTGACAGCAGTCAAGATGACAACACTCCAGATGACAACACTCGTGGACAGCGATCTAATGAGCAGCGATTGATCGGCGAAACTCCTGCAGCAGGTCACTATTAAATCCTAGCTTTCACTTTTAACTGTCAGCTGACAAAATGCTACTCCCTGTAGTCAGAGGCACTACCAAATATCCCGGCTATTTGTGGTGCTATCTGGTCCTCCAAGACTCTTTCTGCACCGTCCAATCCTAAGCTGGCCGTCTTTTTTTTCTTCTCTCCTCAATTTCCGTTTAACTGTCTCCCATCGGATTTTTGTTTAAATCCGCGGTACTGTCAGTTAACGCTAAAGGCATTTAAAAAATGCCTACTCGCTCTGAACTGACTAATAACTGACACTGGTAACTTATCTGATAAAAACACACAGCGAACTCAAATCAAACACAAAACAAACTCAAAGTAATTAGAACTGTGTTATTCACACGCGATCTACTTTACAATGTCGTGTATTTTTACTCTCCGTGTATGTTTCTCAATCATTCCAGCCCGCAGCGCGTCTCTCTCTGTTTCCAAATCTGCCGGCTGTCAAATCCCTCTCCCCTCAACAACCAATCACATTTCACATTCCAAACCGGAGGGCGGGACTAGACACATATAAACCAATCAAGGAACACCTAACAAACTTGTTAACCCCTTGTATTTCAGTGAAGGTTGATCAAACTTGCTATCTGATCATGCTCTCAAAGACGAACGCAGATATCATTACACATCAACATTAGGAGATATATATTCACACATGAATGCAAAACGCATTTAGATTTAGATCTGTTCTAGAACTAATATGAATAAATAAATAGATAGATAGATAATAAATAAATAAATAAATAACCTTAAGATTATTTCAAAACTTAAAACGTGTAGAACTTCATTCTACTGGGTTACATGCTCCCCCTTCTAAACATCTCATGCCCTCATGAGATTACCTCATTAAACTTTAATAGTGATGTCAGGCTCAGCACAATTGCTTACTTGAACACAATGAGTACACTGTGCCATAGGGTGGCACCACACTGTATTACAAAACTTTGGTGAACTGTCCCCACCTTGTACTTTTACAACCATTCCTCTGTGAACTAAAGTTAAAGACTTGTTAGTGGGTCTCCCCAGACAATCATAGCTCAATCTGTCTATAGGTCTTGTGCTTCTCTTAGGTCGCACATGAACAGGCTCTACTACCTCTCTAGTAGTATTGGCTGTTCCAGGATCTCCCCCTTCTAGAGCAAGATCTTCAAGTTCCTCAGGAGTCTGCTCCAATACTGCTTCGTGGCCCTGGTCAGTGAATGATGTGTCATCCGTCTCTGTAGCGGGTCTATCCAATTCATCCTGATGGTAAACTGCTCTCTCATCCACTGAAGATTCCTCCTGTGTTACATACTTTTGAGTTTCCTCGAACCTATCCGGGTAGTAATACCACAAGTCATCCTCTTCACTGTCCGAGTCATTTCTCAATCCACTTCCTGTCATGTTCTGATTTATTTCCTTTAATCCTCTTCCATATTTTCTCCCCACAGATTCTGTCCTGATCTCTGTTGGAGCAGCTGTATTTTGGAATTGTCCTGAATCGGTCAATCTCACATCATCCCCAACAGGTAAGAGATGGTCTCTTTGAAGAGTCCTCACACTTCCCATTCCAGATTCAGGTTTTAAGCGATATACAGGTAAGTTCTTCAACTTTTCAACTATCAGGTAAGGAACAGAATTCCACTTGTCACCAAGTTTGTTCTTTCCTATCAAACCCAGATTTCTTGTCAGCACACGATCTCCTACAGCCAGTGTCTGGTGTTTTATGTGCTTGTCATACAATCGTTTGTTTCTCTGCTGACTTTTCTGTGCAGTTTCAGTTGCCAACTGATATGCTTGTTGTAATTCTGACTTCATTCTTTCCACATATTGTCGATGGCTACCAGCTCCTTTTCCATCAGGTGAAGTTCCAAAACACACATCCACTGGCAGACGAGCCTCTCTTCCGAATAGAAGATAGTACGGGGAATATCCAGTTGCATCATTCTTAGTACAGTTGTAAGCGTGTACTAATCGGTTGATGTGCTGACTCCATCTGTGTTTCTCTATCGGATTCAGAGTACCGAGCATGGACAGCAGTGTTCAGTTGAATCTTTCTGGCTGAGGGTCTCCTTGTGGATGATAGGGTGACGTTCTAGATTTTCGTATACCAAGCATGCTAAGCATTTCTTTTATGAGACCACTCTCAAAGTCTCTTCCCTGATCTGAGTGGATACGGGTGGGTAAGCCATAGTGAACAAAAAATTTGTCGCACAGTATCTTGGCCACAGTTAGCGCTTTCTGATCTTTGGTTACAAATGCTTGCGCGTAGCGAGTGAAGTGGTCGGTTACAACCAGAACATTGCTGAGACCTCTGGAGTCAGGCTCAATAGATAAGAAGTCAATACACACTAAGTCAAATGGTCCATTGCTGGTTAGGTGGTTCAGTGGGGCAGCCTTCTCAGGTAATGTTTTTCTCGTTACACATCGCCCACAATTCTTAACATACTGCTCCACATAGCTAGACATTCGGGGCCAATAGAATCGATCTCTCAGTAGTTCAGTTGTTCTCTCTACCCCCAAATGACCAGAGTCATCATGCAAGGAGCACAGTACACGAGACCAATACCTTGAGGGTAAGACAAGCTGTATGTTTTCCTTTCTGCAGGAACTGTTGGTGACCCTGTACAGAAGTTTATTCTCAATTTTCAACTTGGGTCCCTGCCGTCGCAACAGAGCAATTGAATCATCTGAACTCCTAGCATCAGTAAGTATTTTTCCAGACTCCAATTCTCGCTTCACTATACCAATTACAGGATCTTCGTCTTGAGCCTTACTTAACTCCTCATTGGTCAGCTGTTCCATAGGACTGAAACTCAATGAAGTGGGACAAGCAAATGCTTCTGGGATACTGTGAGGAGAGACACATAGATGATCCACCAACCTGGAGGATGACTCATCACTTTCATTAATTCTTGCCAGCTGGCAAATAGCTTTTACTCCTGACTTTGGAATTTCTTTCCATTCTGTTGAGATAGCTGATTCAAAGGGGTAGCGTGACAATACATCAGCATCTGTGTTGTGACTCCCAGGCTTGTATTGTAAGCTAAAGTTGTATGTGGCTAAAGCAGCTAACCATCAGTGTCCTGTCGCACTCAACTTGGCACTGGACAGCACATAGGTAAGTGGATTGTTGTCTGTTTTCACCACAAACTGAGCACCATAAAGATAATCATGGAACTTGTCCACAACTGCCCATTTAAGTGCTAAGAACTCCAGCTGATGAATGGGGTAACGCTACTCAGATGCACTAAGCTTTCTGCTTGCGTAGGCTACTGGCCTAAGTCCACCAGGATGCTCCTGATTCAAAACAGCTCCCAGACCATTAAGGCTAGCATCCACATGAAGAACATAGGATTTGTTCGGATCGGCAAAAGCAAGTACTGGGGCATGTGTGAGACAATAAATGATCTTACGAAATGCTGCTGTACAGTTGTCATCCCAACGCTCTCCAAAGGGCTCAGTCGTTTTGTAATATTTCCTGCCATCTGCGGTCTTTCGGATTTGGCCAGATGTTGGTGGGTACCCTTTAGTGAGCTCTGTTAATGGCCTTACAATGGCTGAGTAGTCTTTTATGAATCGTCGGTAAAATCCACAGAAACCGAGAAAGGATCTCAGTGACTTCAGATCAGTGGGCATTTTCCAACGGGTTACCGCCTCAACTTTGGCTGGGTCAGGTGATACTCCAGCAGCTGACACAATGTGCCCCACATAACGTACTTGGGACTGACAAAACTGGCATTTGTCAATTGAAACTTTGAGGCCACACTCTCTGAGCCGATCTAAAACTTTTAATAGTCTCTCTTCATGTTCTTCAAGAGTTCGCCCAAACACAATGATGTCATCCAGGTAGACTATTACTTGAAGAAGATGCATGTCACCAACAGCTTTTTCCATTAGCCGTTGAAATGTGGCTGGAGCTCCAGTAATCCCTTGAGGCATCCGTTCAAACTGGAAAAATCCTAAAGGACAGATAAATGCTGTCTTCTCTTTGTCCTCCTCAGCCATGGCTATTTGATAATATCCACTGCGAAGATCCAGCACAGAAAACCACTTACTGCCAGCCAAACAGTCCAGAGCATCATCGATCCTGGGAGTAGTGTACTGATCAGGGAGGGTGCGAGCATTTAGAGTCCTGTAGTCAATGCACATCCTAACTGCTCCACTCTTTTTCCGTGCAATTACAATAGGCGATGCATACTGGCTTCTTGATTCTGTAATTATTCCAGCCTCTAAAAGTTCTTTGATATGGCGTCGCACATCCTCGATGTCTGCAGGAGCAATGCGTCTGGAGCGCTCTCTGAAAGGTTTGGTGTCTGTTAGTCTAATGTTATGTTCAACTCCTTTGGCTAACCCCACATCCCACTCATTGGTAGAAAAGACATCACTTCTGACTGCCAACTTCTGACGGAGTCGCATTTCCCATAACTCAGGGATGGATGACTCTTCAAATTTAAACAGGCTTGGATCAATTACTTGAGAGCTCTTTTCCCCAGAACCAACAGTAAGTGTGTCAGTAAGGTACACATTGGCCATTACTGTACCCGATGGAATTGATATGTCCTTTGAGGTCTCATTATGGACTAACACTTGTATACTGTTATCTTGAACGGTGGAAGAGGGAAGCACAAAGGGAGTTATGAATGTACCAGCCGGAAGATTATCCTCTTCAGGTGAGTCTACCACAAAGATTTCTTTTCTCAAGGGTTTCTCAGTCTCCATTTTACAGATGGCCAATACTTCTCCTCTAGATGGAACTACACACTTCCCGGGTCCCATCCACCGTACTTTCCCCTCAGGCTGGTCGATTAAAGTATTGTTACATGTCTGCTGATTCAGATGGATTTCAGGGAGGTTAGTATGAATTCTCAAAGCTTGTGCAGTGCTGGAAGCTTTTACGTCATGACGGAGAGTAGCAAGGCGCTGGAAGAAACTGGCGTTTGTTCCAATTATGACTGGCAACTGGGATGGCCCTTGAGGTTCAGGACATACGAGAGCCAGGATGGACAGCGGCTCCTTCACTCCACTGACTGAAAAAGGGAAAGTGACATCCACTACTATGTATCCTTTATAAGGGTAACTGGATGAACTGAGGCCCCATATGGATAATCCAGTCAAGGGGTGAATCGGTACATAATCTAAATTCTTAGAGTACCAACTCTCAAACACAATTGTCACCTGCGAGCCACTGTCTAACAGTGCTTGACATAAATGTCCATTAATTGTCACTTCTACTGTTGATGCTGGTCCAACTAGGCCTTGTGGGATACTGCTGGCTTTGTATATGTCGGTCTGACTCTTTTTGGAGAAACAAACTTGGTTCTGGGTTTTTCTGCTTTCATTAGCCTCGGACTTCAAACTCTTAGCTTGACGCAAAGAACGAATTAGCTTCTGGATTACTTGGTCTGAATTTTGTGGGGCTTGACATTTTGTCGCAATATGACCATCTTGTCCACATTTGTAACAGAAATAATCATCTTTTGTTCTGGCTGACTTGCGGCTGAATGATGATGAAGTGGACTGTGATGGTTTCGGTCGTTGTTCTGTAACATCTAGTGAGCCCTGAGAAGGACTGACACTCATAACTGCCAGCTGTTGTTGTAAGTACTGAACTTGTTTCTTTAACTCTTCTACATCTTCTGTTTTTTCCATCAGGTTAGATTTCTCTCTGGGTGTAACCACCAAAGAAGAAGTAGAAACAGTTTTGTGCATCACACCATGTAAGTGTGCACGCAGCTCTTGAATCTCACCCTTGAGTTCTTGAATGACAGATGTGCTTGTGGTTTCATCACAATACTGTATAGATTTGGCTTTAGCTGACATTCTGTGGCGAGATGCTTCACTCTCTTCTGCCTCACGTATCTCCTTCAGCAGACTCAGGAAAGAAGGTGGGCATACTGTACGTTCTCGAAGCCTCAACTGTAGCAACATAAGGTCAGAATTCACTGCCCCTCGAATGAGTTGTTCTACTCGCACTTTATCGACCATTCTGAAAGACAGGCCGTCTCTTTCAACCACTTTTTTAAGAGCCTTGTCAATCCTCCTCAGAAACTCTGATAATGCCTCCCCTGCATTTTGACGCATAAGTCGAAACTTAAAATACAAATATTCACCAGACTCTGAAGATCCAAAGGAACTCTCTAATGCTTCCACATACTCTAAAGCACCTGCTTCTGGATTTGAGAAACGAACAGCTCTCACTATTTCCATTGCTGGTCCTTTAAGGCTTTCCATGATTCTGCATCGTTTTTCTTTTTCAGTACAGTCACACTCAGTTATCATGAGCCTTGCTTGATCAATCCAATTATCCATGTTTTCCTCTCCAACTGGGGTCGGAACAATAGCTGAAAATGTGCGAAGTCGTCGGTATGCATTTCCATCTCTTGTTGGCTTTACGGTCCTTTCCAGTACTTCACCCATTGCACGTATAATTGATTCAGGAGAACTATCACCAGCACTGTGGGGTGTAATTAAAGCTTTTACATCACCAAAAGTTTTCCCTTCCTCCATCAGGAACTTTGTCAGCTTTTCAGTGAATCCTTCAGCATCTGTATTAGAGGCACTTTCTCTTGGTTGGATCACGATAACTGACCAGGGCTCACTCTTTTCTCCCCTTGTCACTTCAGGGGGAATACGGGTGGAGTCAGTGGCTTGTCGGCACTCACACAATACCATCATAGACTGGGCAGTGGGTCCTTCTCTTGTGTCTCTCACTCGAACCCTTCCCAGAGCTTTCACAGTTTCCATTACATCTTCAATCTCTGCCACTTCTGTATAAACAGGTACATTTAACAGGATTAAAGCATGAGTAACATCAATACTGGCTGCTTCACACCATTTTGTTAACTCTGCTTGAAGACTGGGGTCCTTTCTCAAAGCCATAGCAACAGTTTATGCACTTTTGAATAGAAGACAGAAGGTGCTTGGATTCAGATAATTTAACTTGTCTCTTCCTTCTTTAGGAACTTATCATTGATGTATCAGAGGAAGATCCCGGACGAGCCCCTCTTTTATGTAGCGCCACCTAGGTGTATTAAGTTTAAGATAGCGCTCCAGGTTCAATACACTAAACGCCTACAGAATGTTGAAGTTAGGCCCCTCTGATATAATTCAATGATGTAGTGTAAATAAGGCAGATTAGAATATAAACATTTGTTGAGTTTGAATAAATCACCAGGAATAAACTCTGTGAATAATAACACTCTTGGATAAATCAGAAAATATAATAAATTTAATTAGAATAGAAATGTAAATATTGGTAAAAGAACCCGGGTGTAAAACAAAATACAAAATATAGAATTTATGCACAGCCGAAAGAATGTAAAATGACCCAAATATAAGTCAACACAAGGAATTTACGATGAAGAATAAGAATTAAACAAATATAGAAAAATACCACCTTTACACACTCGACCAATTAAAGTTAGAAATCAACAAGTGACTAAAGGGTGATAGAATAGGTATCTTTTTGAAAGTACCTACAATTGTGTCACTCAATTACACATAGAAGTACACCTATATAAACTATTCACAGTTTAAAACTGTATTGTAGAAACAGGCAGGAGTATATTATGCTCACTGCATAAACATCAACAAATGAAAACTCAGTGGGCCCACACACACACACACACACATTCAAACCCCACCCCGTTGCAGGCCTGTATCGTTGCTTGTGTACGTTGTGGCCGCGAAAATGAAAATGGCCTCTTCACTCTCCTGAGCACAAATAAAATTAAACAAAATACCTCAGATCCAGATGACAGCGATCCAGTTGACAGCAGTCAAGATGACAACACTCCAGATGACAACACTCGTGGACAGCGATCTAATGAGCAGCGATTGATCGGCGAAACTCCTGCAGCAGGTCACTATTAAATCCTAGCTTTCACTTTTAACTGTCAGCTGACAAAATGCTACTCCCTGTAGTCAGAGGCACCACCAAATATCCCGGCTATTTGTGGTGCTATCTGGTCCTCCAAGACTCTTTCTGCACCGTCCGATCCTAAGCTGGCCGTCTTTTTTTTCTTCTCTCCTCAATTTCCGTTTAACTGTCTCCCATCGGATTTTTGTTTAAATCCGCGGTACTGTCAGTTAACGCTAAAGGCATTTAAAAAATGCCTACTCGCTCTGAACTGACTAATAACTGACACTGGTAACTTATCTGATAAAAACACACAGCGAACTCAAATCAAACACAAAACAAACTCAAAGTAATTAGAACTGTGTTATTCACACGCGATCTACTTTACAATGTCGTGTATTTTTACTCTCCGTGTATGTTTCTCAATCATTCCAGCCCGCAGCGCGTCTCTCTCTGTTTCCAAATCTGCCGGCTGTCAAATCCCTCTCCCCTCAACAACCAATCACATTTCACATTCCAAACCGGAGGGTGGGACTAGACACATATAAACCAATCAAGGAACACCTAACAAACTTGTTAACCCCTTGTATTTCAGTGAAGGTTGATCAAACTTGCTATCTGATCATGCTCTCAAAGACGAACGCAGATATCATTACACATCAACATTAGGAGATATATATTCACGCATGAATGCAAAACACATTTAGATTTAGATCTGTTCTAGAACTAATATGAATAAATAAATAGATAGATAGATAATAAATAAATAAATAACCTTAAGATTATTTCAAAACCTAAAACGTGTAGAACTTCATTCTACTGGGTTACATATATATAGGGCTATGTTTTCAGAATGAGCCTATGTTGGTTAAGGCCCTGCTATAAATCAAATGGGGTTCTGTCTTGTTCTTGAGGTCAATAAGAAATTCGAAAAGGCTGAGTGATGGATTATGGTTTTTGAAACCTTTAATACCCATGTGCTGCAGTAAGCAGGGATGTAAATGTGTCACGCCTCCTGAGTGGACTCCTAAACACAACAATGGAGGCTGTGAGAGAATAACAGTTTCATATAAGGCAAACAGCCTTCTCCTTCACATAATAAAGCCTGACAGGAATATCGGCAGCCCAAAGCGAAGCACAGGGCTTTGACTGAAGATCTTTATTCTGTGAAATCAACCACCTGGATGTTCTTGTTCCTGTGGAATCTTGAGTGTGATTCATGCAGGTGTGTGTGATGGACAAACCACCTGTGGAGACACACCCTTTCCTCTTTCCCTTCTATATGCACCAGACACTTTCCTAAAAACTCTACAAGGACTCAATAATAATAATAAACTGCTAAACTAACGTAGACTCATCATGACATTCACTCGTCTTTTCTCTGGTGATTTGGTATGTTTTTTAATGTTCATTTGAAAGTCATTAAAGAGAAAAGCAACTGCTAAATGAATAAATGTAAATTTAAATTCACCTGCTCACTTGCATGCTTACCAGCAAACTCACTTATGTAATGTAATGTAATGTGTGTATTCATATAGCGTATTTATTGCGTATGGCCATACTCGCAAAGCGCTACACAATCATGAGGGGAACAACGGCGCTAGTGCACTCACCACACACCAGCTTGGTGAAGTGGAGAGACAGTGATAGAGCCAATTCTGTGGATGGTGATGAGTAGGAGGCCATGATGGGTAAAGGCCGATGGATGGAATTTGGCCAGGACACTGAGGTTACACCCCTACTCTTTACGAGAAGTGCCATGGGATATTTAATGACCACAGAGTCAGGACCTCCGTTTAATGTCTAATCTGAAAGATAGATGTGCATAAAGCACACTCAGGCTGGTCTCCCATCCTGCACTCTTAAGCCTCTATAGATGATCCAGAACGCTGCAGCTTGTCTGGTCTTCAATGAGCCAAAAAGAGCCCATGTAACACCTCTGTTTATCTCAAATCACTGATGCTTGCTTATAGGACAGCCACTAGACTGCACCCTCTTATCTCCACCTACTGCTGAAGGTCTACACCCCCTCCAGGATCCTCCGGTCGGGGTGTGAGCACCGGCTTGTGGTGCCATCAAAGAGAGGCTATAAGTCACTTATAGCGATACTTATAGCAGTGTGGATACACTGGTGTCCTTAAGTTCAAACGACAACTAAAAGCCCATCTCTTCAGAGAACACCTGAAACCTGGTGAATAATACCAAAACCACCCACTGAAGCACTTTCTCTCTCTCCCTCTCTAAAACAATTTCCATTCTAGCACTAAATTCTCTGACCACAAACAAGTTATTTTCAATAACCAGCAGTTCTCATATGTATTGGCTCTTCTTGTTGAATCACAGAATGCCTTCGCAGTTATAAGTCGCTTTGGACAAATGCATCTGCCAAATGACTACATGTAAAATGTAAATGTGAATTAATGTAAAAGCATCATGCAAGTGCTAAAGATTTGCATTTCTTCCATTCCACCAAATTCCAGAGGGGCTTTGACTAGATGTCTGTTTATTGAAGCCATATGAGTATAATGAACATTCAGGAAACCAGTTTGAGTTGACTTAACCTTTGTAACATGGTGTGTTATGCTGGAAGTAGCCCTCACAAGAATTGATATAGCCTATCTGACCATGTTCATCCCTTTATGACCACACTATATGGTTACTGAGCAGTTTTAAAAGTGTACCTAATAAGATGGTCAGCCAGTAAATATTCAAATACTCACATATGGATTGTCAATTAAGAAACAAGCAGTTTCTTCACATTCATCTTTGTATTTCTTTTAATAGAATGTGAACCTTGCAAATCAAAAAAGTACACATGATAATAAACATCAAACAAGGACTTGTTTGAGTTGTTAACTGTTACAGATTTCCCTTTTTAGATTTAAAATAGACCAAAAGGACTAGCGCACCACTTGAATGATAAATCAGTTCAAAGCATTAGCAAATATGACATAAAAATACAATAAATACTGTACAACACATGCCGAATACTGTTCTTGCCATTAAAGGGACAGTTTAACCAAAAATGAAAACTGTCATCGTTTACTCAGCATTCATTTGTTCCAAACTTTTGACCTTTTTGTTGGTTACAAAAAAGATACTATCCCTTTAACATAACAATGACCACAGAAATCAATCTCTTCACAACAGCAACAGCAGAAATGTGGAAAACAATGCTTTATCGAGCAAATATACATTTCAATAAATGTTAAATAAAGTGCCAGCTGTAGCATGTGCATATACTGTACAGTCTGCATACTTTTAGGAATAATATTTAAATTTGAGGTCTAGGATTATTTTGTCCCCCTGCAAAGTTCTGAACGACATGAACAACAACAGCAATAACAACACAGCAAATGCATATCTGCAGAAATACTAAGCAACAAATATAAGGTTCTCTCCAGCTCATTCCAACACTATTAAAGAAATAAATGAACATCGATTGCTATGGAAAGATTTCCCCCTGAGTTAGCAGTGAAAGTGCCTTTTCACTCTCAAACATCCCCATAAGTCTAGAGCAGAGGTTCAGCTTTCATTTCAGGTATTTACAACAGATGGCACTAATATCAACATTAATACAGTGGAGTCCAAAAGTCTGAGATCACATTGAATCTATAAGATTCTAAATTTGTTAAAATGAGTATGTTATTTAAATGAGTGAGAGGATTGTAAAGATTACTTTAAATGAACAAGGAATAATAATTTCAATGCAATTAAACAAGTAAAAGGCATTACGTTGGACATAAAAAGTTTTTTTTAATCCTTTAATAGCTGAAATGTCATAACTCTACTTTACTCTGTAAGAAATGCAGGGTTCCACACAATTAATTTGTGTTGGGACAACAGGAAGTATTTAAGTTAACTTATTCATTTTTGCAAACAAGTAGATTGAACATAAAACAATTAAGTTGTGTTGTTTAAACTCATTTTAAAGAAGTAGTTTGAACAAATAATGTTGGCTTACTATACCTTACTTCAGAGGTCTCCAAAGAGGAATGAACCACCAACTATTGTGTTTTACACAGCAGATGCTCTTCCAGCCACAACCCAGTACTGAGAAACACTCACACACTCTCGCATTTACACATGCACTTATACACTATGGTCAATTTAGTTCACCCAATTCACCTATGCCACATGCCTTGGGATTGTGGGGGAAACCAGTACAGCGGGTACTCAAGCTTGTGACCTTTTTGCTGTGAGGCAACAATGCTAACCACTGAGCCACCATGCCACCCTGTTACTTTTTTTAAATTTAATTTAAATTACACTTTTTGGGGGGTTTGTCTATATTTGATGCAACATTGCGTTACAACAACCCAGCATTTATAATAGATTAGAACATTCAAAACATCCAGTCTTTTAAGCAATGTTTTAATGTTATTTTGTTGGCTGTAATAATGTTCTACAAAATGTTTGTTATATTAATGTTCACAGAACATTATTTAAAAAGATATTAAACCCTTCATCCACATTACATAACTATGCTAAAAACATTTTATCAACATTGAAAGAATGTTCCAAAAACATTATTTTAATAACGTTATGTTCTAAGATGGGCTGCATGGTGGTTCAGTGGTTAGCACTGGTGCAAGAAGATCACTGGTAGGGAGTCCCGGCTGGGTCAGTTGGCATTCCTTTGTGGAGTTTACATGTTCTCCCCTTGTTGGTGTGGGTTTCCTGGCTCCCGTTTACCCCACAGTCCAAAGACATGTGGTATAGGTGAATTGACTAAATAAAATATGCCGTAGTGTATGTGTGTGAACAAGTCCTGTGTTGCAGCTGGAAGAGCCTCCGCTGTGTAAAACATATGCTGGATAAGTTGGCGGTTCATTCTGCTGTGGCGACCCCTGAAGAACAACGGGACTAAGCAGAAGGAAAATGAATGAATATTATGTTCCAAGATTTTTTAAGGAACTTTTAAGGAACGTTTCTGAGAACGCTCTATATTAGCTGGAACAGATTATCCTCTTATCTCTAAAACTGTTGTGCTATAGACAAGAAACAAGTCAGAGCAGATTACCAACCAGTCACCATGCAGGACGTCTCCTAAAATATTCTAGTTTTACTGTCAACAAATTGTGAAGCATCTAAGATGCAATATTGTTTGTCATGATTAAGACACACTTTCCACGATAAAACAACAAATGATTGCTTCTGAATTTTCAACGTTATCTTTGAATAGCCACAACACCATCAAACATATACTAAATATGACTGAAAACTTAAATCATGCTGGATAACCGAAATGTATTTATTAATCCAGGCTAAATTTCCAATGATATATTTACTTTATAAGTATATAAATTGTACTGTAACTGAAAAATGTTAAATAAAAATATTTCCATGTGTGGTTTCAGACTTATGTTCCCCATTGAATGTGCAGCAGCAGCAAAAGTAAAAAAAAAAAAAGCTTTATTGATAATACACACAGATACAAGTGTTTCACAAAGAGGGCAGACAGAACGGAATCCATTTGAAAGGATTCATCCATTTAAGGAATCCATTTTCCTTACAACATTCCACACATAAGAAAAGCTAGAAGCCACGCTTTGCCAACCCAGTTGCAGCAGTGTGTCTCACACCACATGACTTATGTGGCTGGCTAGTGTTTGTTGTATGGGGTTTAAGCACCACAGCAGGACGATGTATTAGAGAATGGACAGTAATTTGGTGACTTAATATTCTCTGACCTCCTCCAATTCATTCATGAAAATATCCTGTTGGGGGTTCTCCATGCATTGCAGTCCGTTGTTGGGTGGGCGGACGGCTTGAAACCTGCTCCAGTCTCCCTTGCACAGAATCCAGGGCAATACATCCACCTTGAAATGCAGCTCTGGAGAGAACTCTGTGCTTATTAGGTTGGGGGTACCTGCCCCCTTACCCCTTGTAATTAATTGCTTGTTGTCGTCATAGCAACAATGTTGGGCAGCCAGGGTGGTACCATTTTTTGAGAGACCAGAACGCAAGCAGGACTGCGCAGAGGGTTTGTAGATATCCAGACGTTCTTTTGGGCCACTAGCATCCCTCCACTGGAAGGAGCGGTCATGTCCCACATCCAGCAGGCTGACGATATTATTAGAGACGTATGAAGGATAGGAGCATGGACAGTTGGGCAATTCAGTCAACACCTGCTGCAGGTAACGCTGAAGAAACTCACTCTTACAGTTCAACCACTTCTCACAGCTGTCCACATCTGCAGAATAACCAAATTAACCACATTAATCATATGTACTGTAAATAGTGTCTAATAGTGATTTAAATATAATGAGAAAGTTTTATACATTAGATCAGGGGTCCTCAACCACCGGGCCGTCGACCGGTACCACTCCTCAATTGGAAGAAATCAGTATCTTATATAAAGCCTTATTTGTGTTTTATTTATTATCTGAGTCTAAACGATCTTTTATTTTGAAAAATCTTTTATTTTGAAAAAATTACCATATTCCCTTGCTTACAACTCGGTCACTTGAGTGCCCAAATTTAACCCACAAGCAGCAAAATGAGTAAGAAACAGACATATTTCGCATCTTTTCGAGAGTTCGTGCAAATTTGTTATTTCCAATAAAGGTGTGCGGCTTGCGCCTTCCAAATTCACACAGTTGAATGAATGCCGCGGGTGCACCGTGAGTCATGTAACAAGAACTGACTGATCAGCTTCAGTATGGAATGTGCACATTTTCGGTGGATGAATTATCTCAGACAAACACAGAACACCCAAACACTACAGTGCTTTGTAATTTTCTTCATAAATAAAATTTGTAGACAGCAATGTTTTGTCAGCTTGTCATCTTTCGAGAAGCATTCTTTGACCAACAAACCCCCTCCCACCCCCCGGTCCACAGTAAAATTTTCAAGCATTGACCGGCCCGTGGTAATAAAAAGATTGGGGACCACTGCATTGGATAATGAAAACCCAAAAAACAATTTGATGTTAAAACCTTGACATTCACACATTGATTCACTTCGACCACCAAAATAACAACACAAAAAGTATTATGACATAAGAAAAGTTTTATTGTCCTGAAAGCTGCATTTCCAAATTTACACTGGATTTTGTATCCCATACAACTACCTTGATGTCAAAATGTATGGTGTTTGTCCAAGGTAAGTTTGTCCTAGGTGAACCCTAGGTAAGTTTGGGGTCATTCAAGTGGTTGCCATCATGTAATTTTTGTTTGATTGGTGAAGGGAGGAATTCATTTAAAATAATGAGGTCAAAAGGGTAAGATTATGCCTCACATTGATTTCATACAGATTACAAAACTAAAGAATATTTGTTTTCAAATGTAGTTGGGTCGTTTAAAAGCAGATATTTTTTATAAAATTAATATTTAGATACATTTCTCATGTCTGTGAGTTGCTGAGATTCTAGCATATTTGCTGACCCCTGGGGGTTCATATGAAGCTGCAGAAACTGAACTAAGCCCATTCTCAAGACAATCGTCAGTCTATTGACCTTATTCTTCATTGCGGAAGTGCACTAGTTTTTGCGATTGTTTTGGAACTTCCATTTCAGTCGCCTATGGAAGAAAGGACTAGGAATAATTAACATCAGAAAACTAACTACTTGCTATAAAAAACAAGTGTTTGCATGACTATACAGACCAAGTAGAATAATATAATAATAATATAATATATATATATAATATATATAATAACATAATAAGAAAATATAAGTTTGCAACATCAAGCAGCATAACAAGCAGTTTTTAACATTTAAAAATGAATGGAAGTAAATGACAGCGGAAGTCTTGAGCCAAAAAGATTCAAACGGCTGCGCCTGCTCGTATGTGAGGAATAAGGTGAATAGCAGGGGTGCTCAACCCTTTTCCTGGAGATATACCTTTCTGTTGAGTTCATCTCCAACCCTGATCAAACACACCTGAACCAATTAATCAGGCCTGAACAGCACTGGATAATTACAGGCAGGTGTATTTGATATGCATTGCAACTGAAATCTGCAGGACGGTATATCTCCAGAAGAAGGGTTAAGCTGCTGTCACACTAGAGTTTGAGCTTGCGAAATTCTGTCATACATGCTCCGAAAAGGGATAGATTAAACAAGATAATTAGACATTTGAAATAAGTGAGCGATTGGTCAATTTTTCAAATTTCTGTCCAGAGAGGTTATGTTTTGATCCTCGATTGGTCCCACTCAAGTGATGCGATTTCGCAGGTCAGAGTTCACCAAGCTTGAACTTTGCAATGCAGCGAACTGTGAAACTTGTCGCAAGAGCTTGTGTTTGACGCATTCGTGTGCGTATGAATGGAAGTCTATGGGGAGAAAAGTGCAATGTGACCGCAGCTTTAGTCTCCTCTGGTCTATAGCAAATGATGAGTTCTTTAATGGGCTTCCTTTCATATGTCATCCATATTGACCTTTGCATTTTACCAAATTGAAAACTATTATCATCCCAGCAGGCACACAACATCATAAAACCTTAATATTAGGTTAGATTTAGGTCATGACGTCAGGTGACCAAAATTCAATGTCTAGCTAGCGTCTAAGGACAATGTTTTTTGACAACCAATAACAACGTCAAATTACGTTGATATGGGTGATATGGGTTTGGGTGATTTAAGGTTGTATTGGAAAGTGACCAAAACCCAACGTCTAATTTATGTTATGGTGGTAACATCCACACAACGTCAAGTTGTAAAATGATTAGACGTTGATATTTGATTGATTTTAGGTTGATTTTAGGTTGGACATTGATGTCGGCCTGACGTTGGGTTCTGACGTCAACATGATTTACATTTCCAACCAAAATCCAACGTCCCCACGACATTGGGGTACGTTGGGGTACAATGTCAATATGACATCATGTTGATGTCCAGTGCCTGCAGGCTTAGTTCTGAAAGGCTTAAATTCTCCTTTTTTAAACTTCTTTCTTAAGACATATGCTGAAAACATACTATTTTCCAATGGTAAAAATTTATGATATAAGAGCGAATCGGTCTTTATTTATTTGTCAAATATATAATATCAAATCTTTAGGAATTAAGTTAAGCACTTACCTGTGCCATAGGGTTCTGTACCATTTTCCATCTCAAAAGGAAAGACATGAGCCACACTGTTCCAATCATCTGGGGGGAAAATAACAAAAAATTACATATAAATCGTTTGGAATTTTAGAACAAGAGGTACAAATTAGGGTAGTGAAGGAACCTGGGCATGGAACAAGGACACAACTCTGTGACTCGGTGGATGTGCAGAAATCCCCACAGGAACGTGAGCGGGTCTGGTTGCCATGGCCACAAGTGACACTACAGGGGCTCCATGTGCTCCATTCTTCCTCTTTCTCTTCTAATGGAACAGAAGTGAACAAGTTCAGTTCAGCTGTGATATTATTTAGCTCCTCAGTGCTCAGTTCAATATCATAGTCAATGCTGTGGGAATTTATTTAGCTGGAAAGCAGCTTTACAGAAATTGCCTTTACCAAAAACAGACTTCAGTTGATGAATTAAAACCAGGACAACATATGTCTTCTTCCTTCTGTATTACAGAGTAAAGATTAGAGACTGCATGCTTAAATATTTAGCTTGAATTTGGGTGGGGTACCAACAATATTGCACACAGAGTGATGGCACCCTGATTACAGACAGACAAGTGAATGATCAAAAGGAGGCGTAGACTCAGTGACTGCTATAGCTGGCTTTGTAGAACTGCCAAATTGCAAAACCCACAACAGCCACAGGGACAGTCTTATTCAAAAGGTTAATCAAACCAGGATTGGCCACTATATCCATGGGGTCAAGATTTTGGTGGTTAGCCCTCCTGCAAGATGCTGGTGTCAAGAACATTTTGAACAAACTGTTAAACTGGCTGAATTTAGTATTCAAAACAGTTTCCTTTTGCTGAAAACAGGTTCAAACTCAGGGCTTACCAAACCAAAGGGTACTCTGTTCAGTTCTGATGGACAAATGTATGTGTCCAGTTTTAACTCTGGTACATTTACCACATCTTTGCTGGTGTTCGTACAGGGCTGTATGCATCAAGTCCACATGATTTTGGCAAGTAAACAAAAGATGTTAATTGATGGACATGTTCTAATAGGTGACATTTAAGTATTTTCACAGCTAAGTAACGGCTTTTGTAAAGAATTCAATTCAATTCATCTTTATTTCTATAGCGCTTTTACAATGTAGACTGTGTCAAAGCAGCTTAACATAGAAGTTCTATAAAATTGAAACTGTCAGTCCTTTTGTCAGTGTTAAAGTTCAGTTTAGTTCAGTTCATTGTGGTTTAATTTTCACTGCTGAAAGTCCATACACTTAAGAGCAAAAGTTAACCGATTGACGAAAGTGAAAGAAAAAACCTCAAGAGAAATCAGGCTCAGTTGGGGATGACCATTTTTTCTCTGGCCAAACTTCTTGTGAGGAGCTGCAGTTTAGGCACTGGAATGGTAATGGAAAAATGAGAATTCCTGTTATATTAGACCTAGGGCATTTCTGTCCTATATCTCAAACTATTCTCACTCTAAAGGTGATTTTGAAGCATGGTGAAGCACCTTCTGTGGCAATGTCAGGATGCCAAATGTGACCCTAGACATCCTTTTACGATAAGCCTCCTTTGCTTTAAATGAGAAACCTTATGATATGGCATGCTTCTAGCTTTTCGATCATATGCTCACACAAAAGGTATCTGCAGTTTTATCCTTATGAATATATGACGTATTAGGTAAAATGTATTTGCTGTTATTGGGGTGAGTTTTTCCAAAATAAACAATGAAAACTATTTTATTTATATTACACTGTGAACACACTTAAGAACATGTAACCCAGCTCCTAGCACTAAACCTAACCATGTGTCAATATAAAACAGGATACAGCTACAGCAGAGATATCAAACTCAGTTCCTAGAGGGCTGCAGCCATGCACAGTTTAAATCCAACCCTGCTTTAGCACACATTCCTATATATTTCAGACAAGCCTGAAGGACTCATTTAGTTTGATCAGGTGTATTAAATTAGGGTTGATGCTAAACTGTGCAGAGCTGTGACCCTCCAGGAATTCAGTTTGACAGCTGTGAACTACAGTCACAATTTATTCAAAAGGTGCACTCACCACAAGGCTCATATATTGTCTGTCAAAAATTCAAAAATTGCCATCAGAAAAAGCATCAGCTTTGGTTGTCCAAGGCTGCTGGCACCCTCTGTGTCTCGTGTCAAATGCTATTGGCTCCCTCTGTGTCCCACACTAACCTGCTGATCTTTTCAGCAATTAAAACCTCATAAATTACCCTGTTCTTCATACAAATACATTGCATGCCTTCAGAGGACTTGGAATGCAACACAATTTGCTCAGAAGTGGGTAAGTTTAGGGTAGGTGTGGGGTCAGCTGCTCCAAAATATTTGTAAGTTAAGTGTGTATGCATTTAAAATGATTTAGATTTTACAAATAAATGCAAATTGTTTAACGGGGCACATAATGCAAATGATCAAAAGCATCAGAGAACCCCGCTTGTCATAAAACGACGCCTAAGGTCACCTATGACTTTCCCAGGACATCAACATGATGTCAGATTGAAGTTGTACCCCAACGTCTTGAGGATGTTGCATTTTGTTTGGAAGTTAAAATTTAATTGATGTCATAATCCAATGTCAGGCCGACGTCAATGTCCAACGTCCAATCTAAAATCATCCAAATATCAACGTCTGATGATTCTACAGCTTGACATTGTGTGGATGATTCCACTATGATATCAATCAAACATTGGATTTTTGTTGCCATACCTGATGAATAAATGTCAGTATTTGACGTCAATATGACGTTGGTTTAAGATGTTGGCTTGACGTTGGATTTTGGTCACATTCCAACACAACCTAATATCAACCAAATATCAATGTCATTTGACGTCGTTATTAGACATCAAAATAACGATGTGATTAGATGCTGGCTAGACACTGAATGTTGGTCACCTAACGTTACGACCTAAATTGAACCTAACATTAACATCTTACGATGTTGTGTGCCTGCTGAGATGCTTCAGATTTTGATGCTTGTTTAGATTTAGGTCTTTGGATATAATCCAGATACCCAAGTAATCTCTGGATTTAGGACTTTTAATTATGTCTTCCTTGACCACTCCAATTAAACACACACCATTTCATCCTTGTCTCAAATGAAACTGTAATTCTACAATGCAAAGTGTGCAATTCCCAGCATGGTCTGGAGAGAAAAACAAAAAAGCAACAGAGGCGTAATGTTATGCATGGCCTTGAAAAGCCTAGAATTCTTGAACAGGCTTAAAAGACCCAGCCGCTATGGGCTGGAGGAGGGTGTTGGGGGACACAGGGTCTGGGGCCCAACCCGTGGGACATAAAAAGTAAACGAATGACCCCTCTCACTCTGTGTTCCCGATCTGCACTCTAATTGAACACAAGCATGGGCTTATTTGTTCAAGAGAAAATACTCACGCTGCCATTAGTGAGCGGATCGGGCTCGTCTTCAAACAGCAGTCTTCTCCACTGAGTGGGACCAGCGTCTACTTCAAAGGTCCGGCACCCATAAATACGCCATCGGCGGCTGAGAATTTAGTCTGAATCAATGCTGTGAAACAGCCCTTACTAACTCGCCCTATCTTTCACATCTCTAGTCACTTTTAGCAACTCTTAAAATCCCCTTTACAGTAACTGATTGCTAGCAATTCAACTTTTAAAATTTTCTCTCATTGCTCCCTTTTCCAAAATCTTTCTGCTCAAACTTTTAATCTTGCAAATAATTTTCTTGAATAAGTCAGTTGACTTTATCCATTCAAAGGCTTTTAATAATTGCACAGCTTGTCTGAAAGTTACATTTTTCTTGAGTCAAAGGCTCAAAATCTGTGTAAAAGCAGCTAAGGCTGGGCACACACCACAGGATAGTTGGTCTGATGAGCTGATTTCTCTCTTTCCGACAATCCAAGGTAATGTTTTAATTATCTTAGTGGTTCTAAATATCAGATATCCCTGTGGTGTATTAAGTGTGACTTAATCTGCTCTGAAGAAAGTCATAGGTGTTC
This sequence comes from Danio aesculapii, assembly GCF_903798145.1. Taxonomy (NCBI): domain Eukaryota; kingdom Metazoa; phylum Chordata; class Actinopteri; order Cypriniformes; family Danionidae; genus Danio; species Danio aesculapii. Next base: position 16,882,459 of record NC_079454.1, on the reverse strand, counting down.
TGAATGCAAATCGTAAATATTCAACATGTTCTGCTCATCGACAATTGTCGATTCTAAGAACAGTCGGGTATGGTTCCAGTTGTGTTTCCATGTGAACCTGAATGGCATGGCATGGTTACAAACTGTTCTCAGTCCAGAATTCTAAACCATTCTGAACCATGCTGGACTGGTAGAGTGCATGATGTAGCCACTATGTTGCCTGGCTGCTAATTTCTCCATAGCCAGCTAGGTAGAAAAGAGCTATATGTTTTTTTTGTTTTTTTTTAAATGAAGTAAATATCAGAAAAAAGGAGTCCTATAATAGAGAAAATCAGATCATAATTCAAATCAATGTTTACATTATACTTACATTACCAGGGCAACGACTGACGCAGTTGTATTACATTCCAAAGATTTTCGCTATCAGTACCATATTGGAAAATGACACTATTTCCACGCTGACTGGCCTGAATTAGCACAGAATGAAATGGTTACACAAACAGAGATTATCACGTGAAATTAAACATTATCCAATCAGAGGATCAGCTTGTTGATTTGTGGCAGCAGCATGAATGTTTATTAAATTTTTTCACCCACCATGTTTGTTCTCAAGTCTTGAGAAATATTGTGAGATTTCCCGTGTTCACATTCAGGATCCTTGTTGAAAATATGTTGATGAGTATAGTATAGCTAAAGTAGTCACAGAGTCTATGCCTTCTTTTGATCATTCACTTGTCTGTCTGTAATCAGGGGGCCATCAGAGAGGGTGCAATGTTGTTGGTACCCCACCCAAATTCAAGGAGCATGTAAAAGCAAAATGTAGAAATCTAGGATTTTTGTGTCCTCATGTTTGTGGTCTGTAACATTTTGTGTGTATTTACACATTAAGTGTGTACCCAGCCTTATAGGAAAAATAAAATGCTTACCATAATGGTTATGAGTCCAGTCACCATCTGTCTTGCCCAGCCCACTAGGGATGGGTTCCCCACTGTCATAATCATAATCATCTTCTTCATCCTCAGCTTGTCCTGTACCGTCCTCACCGGAGTCTGCATCTGTATAGCCCCAAAATAAAGGCCAGAAAAGCTTCTTCCCACCCAGCCATTCTACAGTGGAGGAGGGAGAAGATGTGGACCAGTCATTGCTCCATTCTTTAACCAGATCCATCTCTACATCCATGGGGGCGTCATCCAAAACTTCAATGGTCACCTGTAACAAAGGAACCAAAATACACAGGCAATAAAAGCCCTAAATGAAAGTAACATGGAATGCTGGGCATTATTTTATGAGTAATGCACTTTACGATTAACGTCACACTTCTAGTCTGGGGGACAGTCAGTGGCAGTAAGTATTAGTGATGAGTCACTGATTGACTGTCTTGAGTTTAGCTCAGGCTCAGTATTAAATCAAGCAGAATTACTTATCTCAAGATAAGATTACTTATTACACTTAATTGCATTCGATATGGAATGACTCACCATTGATGCTTTGGATTAGACATGATTAGACATTAGCCTCAGAAGAGAATAATGGCTTATTATTTCTGGCCTTATACACTCAGAAAAAGATACTAAAATTGTCAATGAATTGTTAGCATTTAAAAGGTACATGTTTGTAATTTTTATATAGCTATTATGTACACATCAGACATTAATATGTACCTATATTAATATCTATAATGCACCAATATGGATGCTTTAAAGCAGGGGGTGTCAAACTTAGTTCCTGGAGAACCGCAACCCTGCAGAGTTAGTTGCAGCCCTGCTTCAACACACCTATCTGTAGGTATCAAACAAGCCTAAAGCACTCAATTAGTTTGATCAGGGTTGTTTAATTAGGGTTGGACCTAAACTGTGCAAGTTAAGCTGCAGTCACACTTGACTTTTCTCCCCATAGACTTCCATTCATACGTACGCGAATGCGTCAGACTGGAAACGCAGGGTCATGCGTTAAGTTTCCCTTTTTCGCAGCGCCGCATGACCGAATTTCGCAAGCTCAAACTCTAGTGTGACCGCAGCTTTATGCCGCGGTCACACTAGAGTTTGAGCATGCGAAATTCTGTCGTAAGGCACTGCGTAAAGGGACGGGATTAAACAAAATGATCAGATGATTTCGCAGTTGAGAGTTCACCACGCTTGAACTTTGCAACGGTCTGTCCAATTCACACGTGTAAGAATAAAAGTCTATGGGGTGAAAGTTCAGTGTGACTGCGGCTTCAGGAATTTAGTTTGCCACCTGTGCTTTAAAGGGTCTTTCCCAAAAAGGAAATTTCTGTTATTATTGCTCCATGAGCAAAGTCCATGAGACCTTTGCTCATTTTTTTGAACACAAACGTAGATATTTTGGATGAAACTGGACCTCCCTGATCCTCCATAGACAGCAATGTGGTGAGTTATTCAAAATTCATAAAAGTATCAAAAAACATAATTAAAACAGGTCATGAGTCTTCAGTGGTGCCATTGGAATATTATGAAACTACAAGAATACCACACATAAAAAAGCTTTATTCAGTAGTTTTGATCTATGTGCACACAAATGTATTCTTGTAGCTTGATAATAGTCAGATTAAAACACTAAACGCAATGGTCTGTTTTAAGAATGCTTTTGGTATTTCTATTTCCTTTAACTTTGAAGGAGTCAGGACCATTGTTGTTTATGGAGGATGAGGGAGCTCTTGGATTTAGTGTGAAATATCTTCATTTGTGTTCCGATGATGGATAAAAGTTTCAGGGGTTTGGAACAACATGGAGGTGAAGTACAAACGTGTAATTTTTGAAATGGTACTGCCCAAGTGAAAGTGTTTATATCTTTATTTATGAGAGTGTGTGACTTTCAATGCTCAAACACCAGAAAGAAGTTGCTAACAATGCATTTTAAGACTTCCAATATGAGATGTGTATTGTTGCTACATGGAGCTCTCACCTGAATGTTTGGGTTTTGGGAGCCAATGTCAGCATTTGCCAGGTCTGGAAAGTCTTTGAAGTCTAGGACAAAAGGTTTTGATTCTTCCTCAGGTTTAGGCAGTGGTAGAACACCTGTAGAGTGATGTTGGAGCCACCTTCGTTGGTGGGGATGTGAATCTGCCAAATCATTTTGGACCTGATTCTGTTGGTACAGGAGATCACAGTGTTACATGCTATTTGTACCTGCCTTTCTAGAATGATCACTTGTTAAATATAATTATTCGCTACAATATTTACCCAAAAAAGTCAAGCCTTCACAGCAGATAAGATTACTTGTTTAACCAATCATCTTGTTCAATTGATGATAATTTGGAACAAGTATTAATGCCAAATGACAGATAAAGATGGAAGAATTTCAAATAATCAAGATTTTGAGCAGGTAGCTAACCTGTGAGCATTTCTAATTGACCAGACAGTGAGAGTCAAATTAATTTTATACAAGATCATAATGTTTGCTTCTGGTTATGTCGATGGTTTAGTAATATGGTACAATATACTAAGTTGCGAAGATAATTATAAGGTTAATTAAATTCTAAGTTATACTCTTATAATGTATGATGACAAAATGTACCTAAACTGAACACATTTAGGTTCATGAAATTGTGTTTAATAGCACATGGACTGTGGATGTCAGTTGAGAATTTTGGAAAAGTAGAAACTGGAACATATTATAGGTAATTGGAAATAATGATGGTCTTCTGTTGAAAGATGTTTGAGTTTGGATTTTACTATACTGTTTGATCTTTGCTGAACTAGACTAAGATTGTGTTCAACCTCTAAAAAATGGTTACAAAATAAGTGTATTTACAATCCCTCTTCTTGCATGGTAATGAATTGGAATTAATAGCTTTTTAAAAAAAACATTTTATCTTTATTGGTATTTACGTAAGCAGTTATATCTATATCTAGTCTCTTATTTATTTATTTAGCCCGGCTTCCAGAGAGTGGATTTGATATTAGTTTTGATAACTGCCATTGCATTTATAGCTATGACTGCCTACTAACCTTACTAAATCAAGGCATTGCAATTGCATAAATTAATATTAAAGTTTCAAAGAATAAATCAATTACAAATTATGAAAATATTAATTTAGCACATTGCAACATTGGGTTATCACTTCTAGGGATGGGGACTTCAGACAGTGACCATCTAGCTGTTGAGTGGTTGAGCTTGTCATCTGACAGACATTTGAGAAAGATATGAGAGTGTATTTAAATAGGGCCAGTGCATAAGTTAACAAATAAAATAAAAAAATCTAGCAGAAATATGGCTACAATCTGATAGTAACATATATAGTAGCCTAAGTCAGAACAGATTAGCCTGCCTATTATAATTTGAGGCACTTTCTTGTAGGATTTCACAGAACATATCAGACAACATGCTGCATCAGACAAGAATGAGCAGGCCGCAGTTTCTGTTTGCATCATCACAACATAGTGTTTCACCCTTGTTGTTCTGGTGATGAAAAAATCTTTCATTGGCCGAATATTTGGTGCATCCCAAATATTTGTAACTGAAATTGTGCTGTTGTACTTGACAAATGGAGGACTTATAGAAAACTTTCTAAGATCTAACCACTTTCTACTTCAGAGCCAAAAACAATAGGCCTCGTTCAATAAACAGATGTACGCAGGAATTTTTGCATGAAATATAAAGTATAATTAGAAATGTTAGGGTTAGGGCAATGAAAAAACACACTGAACTGAACTAAACAGAACTTCAACTCTGAAAACTGGACAGACAGTTTCAATTTACTATAACTTCTATGTGAAGCTGCTTTGACACAATCTACGTTGTAAAACGCTATAGAAATAAAAATGAATTAAATTTAATATTATATACTTATAGGTCCAAACAACCTATTATATTCTTAAATAAACTGTTATTATTGTGCCCCATCTTGTGTTTGCACACTTGATACTGTTTGAAGACATTGCGGCACATGCTCTTAGGTGAGAGCGTGTCTTTAGAGATTGCACAGATATGTTTGATGAGCATGACAAATGGCTGTTTGGTCACTTTAGGCTCAAAGAAGTCCTTATTGACCATGGAACTTTTTTAAAATGGCAATATCTTTTCTGAATTCCACCTCCAACAGCAAAACCACATGTTCATTATCATTATCGATGCCTATCCTACAGTATAACCTATATCATGGCTTTTCCCAAAGCTGTTTTATATTAAATGTTATTTAGTTATATAGGTTTATTAAAAGAACCAGATGTGCAGTACATCCACTAGTGCATCTGTTGTGATGCAGTTTTGCATCTGTTGTGATGCAGCCTCCAGTTTAGCCTGCCTCAGTGATATTAAAGAGAATGCAAAAAACTGAAGAAATGCTGTGGCGAAGTTGGTTTAATCGAAGTAAACTTGACTTAGACGTGCTGATGTTCATACTTAGTAAGCAATGTGTGATATTGGAGGTTTTGAACATCTGTCGCTAAACATCTATTTGGCCATTGGGCTACAGCTCATGCTTATTGAACATCACCTAATTCCTTATTTTCCTTACATTTTTATATAGCGCTTTTCTGGGAAGTCAAAGCACTTTACAGAAGTTAGTGGGAATCTCCTCATCCAGCACCAGTGTGTAGCATCCACCTGGATGACGTGACGACAGCCATATTGCAGCAGAACGCACACCATACACCAGCTAATTGGTGGACAGGAAACATTGGAGTTACAGTGATGGTCAATTACGCATTACTAGTAATAAGTTACTGTAACAACATTACTTTTGACAGTAACTAAAACTGTACGTTTTAAATATATTAACTCCGTTACCATTACAATATCATGTATTTGTCTGTTACTTGTTAAATTGATTAATTTAGTCTACATCTTCCTGTTTACAGCGATGACGCATTGTGGGATTGGTGGATGCCAACCAACCACTGTAAAGAAGACGTGTCATGTACGAGGTGCCAGACTGGACAAAAGTAAAGCTAAAGCAGAGAGACTAAATGCGCGTGAGGTATGGGCCGAGTGTACGCAAGAGAGAGCGAATGCGCGTGAGGTAGGCCGATTGACCATTAACGTTACTATTATTAATTACTATTACTAATACTATGTTTGTTGTTTTAAATAAATAAGCACAAATTTGTATAACAAAATCTGTATTAAAACAATTTATTAGTTTAATAGACACAGTGACACATTTCTGTTATATTTCAGAACACGATATTTAAAATCGACATACAATACAATTTGTGGTTGGTTTGAAAATTGCTCATAGATTAAATTTTTTTTTTTTTATAATTATTTTTTAGGGGTTTTTACCTTTATTGATAGGACAGTGGAGATTAAAGACAGGAAAGTGTGGGGAGCAGAGATAGGGAAAGGACCTCAAGCTGGGAATCGAACTCAAGTTGCAGCGAGCAACTTTTTTTGATGCTGAGTTTCACCAAATTAATTCTGAATGATAATTCAGATTACTTTCATTAATTTACTTCATAAAGGTTTTGTGTTTGTTGTATATTGTGGCTATTTTCATATACTCAAGCTGTGGAGGAACATGTTTAAGGGTTAAATACAAACTTATATGAAGCTGAAGTAACTTTAGCTTTTTTGTTTCTGAATATATTATTCAGCTGGTTTATCACCTTGTGATAATTTCATTTTTGGACTGCTGGTCTGACTTAAATAAATAAGTGTTTAAAAATTACTTTTTATTTAAGTTTGTCTTGTGTTTTAGTTGGAAAAATGCATTTGAATTAAAACTTAATTAAAGTTGATCAACAGTGCATTTTCCATAAAGCACTAAAGTGATGTTATAAGGGCATTGATGGGAGCATTAAAAATGTTATTTGGAAAAGTAACTCAAAAAATAATTTTTGGTGTAATCGATAAAGTAATAGAGTTACTTTTTGAATGAAGTAACAAGTTACTCTTACTATTTTTCAGTAACTAGCACAATGCTGGTCGATTATGATGTGAGGATGGTTAGGAGGCCATGATTGACGGAAGTGATTGGAGGCTTTTCAAAGGATATCCTGGGACCTCAGTTTAATGTCACATTGGAAAGACAATGCTGGCTGAACAGTATAGTGCCAACCATACTGGGGCATTAGGATCCACACAGACTCTCCTCTACCAGCAACAACCTAGTTTTCCCCATGTGGTCTCCCATCCAGGTACCAACCGGATATAGCCCTGCTTAGCTTCAGTGGGTGACTATGTGAGAGCTGCAGAGAGCTAGCTGCCACTAATTGTAAAAATCATTCCATTCTGAGTCAAAATATTCTTGTTTGAGTATATTTTTTAATCTGTTGAGCATTTAAACCAACTGGTTAAATACAGTTTGAGTGCAGATGTAATGTTGAATCAGAGATGTCTATAGTCAATGGGCCACGAGTTAATTTGATCTGCTATCTGATCTTGAGATCAGGAAACTAAGAGGCATTTGAGATTTATCCTCAATACTAACCGGCATTTTCTTCCTGGAAGTCTCAACAAGAGGGACCTGGTAAATAACTAGTTGATGTAACACGGCCTAATAGGTCGATTGTTTAATTTCCTGTGCTCAGAATGGAAACCAAATCTCTCCTTAAATCCTTTGTCTGCTTCAGACAATCTCATGTCTTTCTCTGTATTGTTAAGTCAATGTAAATTATCTTTCCTCCTAGCGGAATGTGGAATGTTCTGTCAATGGGCTTTCTTAAACATAAGGCATGAATTCCGGATCTTGAAACAAAGCCTTGTACGCATGTGAAAGACTATGCCATACACACACACAGTCACTATAATTGAGCTCTCTGGTGAGACACATGGACACGATCAGCTCACATGGTTTATATGTTGGGGCACTTGGGAAAGCAGTCGGCAGCTCAGCCTAGATTTATATGACCTCCAATATCAAAGTCCTAGGAGCACGCCATTTCCAGCCCAGTGAAGAAAAACAATAAACTAAACAGTAACCCCCATGCTCCCCTCATTCCCTTGACAACCCCTGCCCCACTTGTAAAAACAAAAGAGACATTTAGTAATACAACGCTTAATAGCAAGTCCTTTTTGCAGAGGTTAGACATGTTCCTCTTGTGCACACACATGATTAAAAATACCGGAATGCAGCAAATTCCACATTAACACAGAAGATGGGCTAAAAAACTGTTTAGCAGCTAAACTATGACCTTGGGAGTACAACTGAGTATTTTCTGACTGCTATTATGTAAGGACATACTGTTGCACTGCCCTACTGCATGAAGCCTTTCTCCATTTGCCCATATTTGCATTGTGAGCTTAATGGGAGAAAATGCTTCATGATATAATAAATAACCGTAATATCTTATAATCATATATCTTGAGTAAATTTATTTAATTTAATGTAAAATTAAAGATTTCGGTTAATGGAGTTTGATACTACTCTTACCTGGGAATGTTATGAGACTAATGATAATTCCTATTATATCCAACTAAGACTTTTATTTGCATAGTCAATGTGCACTCAGAGATGTAAACGATTTGTTTAAAAGTGCACACAGGATAATTAACAACAAAACTAAATGATTCAATTGTTTTATTAAATTGTGTTAAAGTAAACAATTGATTACTGAAAACTGAATATAGTAATATCAGCATTAAACAATACTTTTTCATTCTCTATATCTATCTCTATATATTTGTCTGTTTTGAGTGTTTTGGAATAACTTCTAGAAGGTGCATAGCCTATGACATTTAAACACACTTTTTTTTATTGTTTTCAACAAAAATTTCCCTGAATCAACACCCAAGAATGAAAATTCTGTCATCGTTCACATCCTTTACTTAATTCGAAAAAGTTATTTTGAAGAATGTTGGAAACCTGTAACCACGGACCATAGTATTGTTTTTCCCACAATAAATGCCAATTGTTACTGGTTTTCCAAAATCTTTTTTTGTGTACAAACGCGGCAAAATGGTTTTGAATGAGTAAATAATGAAATTTACATTTTTTTGTTTTTGAGTGAACTATTGTTTAAAACATGTTATGCAAATAATTTGTAAAATATTTGTGGCATAATATGGACTTTTTCATTTTGGATTTTAACATATTATCCAGACATTCATAAATTATGGCTTATTTAGAAATTATTTTAACACATTGTCTCATATTTCATCTATGCTTGATTTGAATAATCGCTGTTATCTCCTTAAATTTAAATATATATATATATATATATATATATATATATATATATATATATATATATATATATATATATATATATATATATATATATTTCACTGTTTGTTTAGATTTGTTTTAAAAATATATATATATTTTATTTTGATGGTCCGTTTGTTGAATTTAGGTTACATTGCATCTATATGCCAACTAATTCGCATTAGATTATAAATAGACAGTTAGGTTGGGGTTAGGGTTAGTGTAAATTAACATGTACTGGCAAAGTTTCTCCTAGTAAAGTTACATGTCTGTTGAAGGAGCAGTATCAACAGATATTAAGCAGACAGTCTACTAATGCTCAAATGGACCAGTAAAATAAAGTGTTACCAATATATTACTTCACAACTCAAATGAAGAGATTTAAGACTGAAATCTGACACTGTTTAACGGTAGAAACATTTTAAAATTAGTAATACACAAAATACATAAATAAACCACTAAGCAATAAACATATATCCAGTATTTAGATCCACTTGAACTCACCTCAACGTAGACGCCGTTTCTGGATCTCTTGTGATGTCTCACAGGGAAGCTGATGGCGCGTTCTATCCAAAAAGCCAGCAGAACACTTAAAAGCACCCATAAACCTTTACGCGCTCTCAGCATTTTGCACAGTTGGGTATATATCCACTAAACACAACTAAAAGTGAGTTTTAATTTTCCAGTGCTTGCTTATGAAGCCCTGTTCATTTCCATCCTCGCAAAGGTCTTTTTCGGTGCGCTGTTATTCATCTTTATCCAAACTTCATTTGGTACGAAAGTTTTATAAAGCCAGTCAAATACGCCTCACCTTTCACAAATACACTAAAAGCGCCGCAAATGGACTCGGGTCTCACTTGTCAGTCAAAATCAGTGCCTTGGGCTATTCAACAGAACTTTCCTTTCTTTCTCTACTTTTCTAATATATAGAATCCTGTTACTGTGGTAAATGGTGGTATTATACAGACCACACGTTAAAACATTTGACTTGAGCTGTAACGCTTCGTACGCAGCAGTGGCACAGCAGCAGGAGGGTCTGGGAGGAGAATCATTTTTCACGCATGAAGAGCGAGTGTCAGAGCCAGTGATGTTCGAGGGTTTGACAGGTGTGTTTGCTGGCTCGAATTGATCCCGCTAGTGTGAGAAACGATTTGTGCGTTATTCAGATCCTATATAATGCGATCGTATTTAAGTTTACGCAATAACGTTAAGAGAAAAAAGTGTAAATTAAATTTCACATTTTGATTTAAACTGTGACCAATGCTGGGTTCCACGCGATTCCTGAATGTTGTCCCAACACAAATCGATTAAGTTAACTTTTCACAAATTTAAGTGGATTGAACATAAAACAATAAAGTTGTCCACCTCCAAAAAAACGTATTTTTTTAAAAACCATTTAAACCCTGTATCACAGAATGTCAGATACAAAAATATACTAGAAACATATAGCCTATATTTTTTGTACATAATAAAATATGTGAAATAACCTGAGACAAAATCGGTTCATTATATTTTAAAAGGTTAAAATCTATTGCTGAAACGGGTGGGTAGGAGGACAAAAAATATTGGTATCTAAACCATTTCTTTATTTATTTAGTTAGTTATTAATTAATTAATTTATTTATTTCCTTTCATTTTTTAACAAATAAATACTTTCTTACCCAATGGATTGAATAAAATACAAAATGCAGTATTAGGCTGCTGTCACTTTTAGATGGATACACAGATATCCATCTTTTCACTTGAGACATACTGTAACTAACTGTGTTTGTGTAACTATTTGACAATATGTGCATTTTGACATAATGTTATTGTTTTTTAAAGCAATAAAGCTAAACCTAACAGCATGCTGTAAGAGATGGGTGTGTGTCAGACAGAAATGACATGGGTGTCTAACAGAACCGCAGCAACATATCAGTTAAAAATGGCCTGTTACAGCAGCTATTTTCAATTAAATTAAATTAAATTCAAATTGTGTCTAAGCAGCTTAACAAAGATGTATAAGTATCTAATATTTCAAACTGCGGAAGATTCCAACAAGTCTGGTTGGCAGGAGAGTAAAATGCTGGGGTTGTTCTAGTTAAATTAAAACTGCTTCAGCCTTGTCTATAACAGGAGACTATACGTTTATGTAGAGATGTTAATTGCATAACCTTCTGTCCTATAATAGTATTCACTGAGCAATATCTAAAAGTATATTCATACTTTACCATCAAAGTAGCTATATGTTTGTGGGTGATTCTAGAAGTACATTTTGTGTTCCTAGATAAACTGTCTATTATTTTTTTTCAAAATCCAAATTTTTTGAACAATAACCAAGTATATCAAATTATCTTTATCATTATAAAACAATGCTTGTATTTTGTCTTGAAACTATTAACTTTACTGCAATACATATTTTTGACAGTCGTGTCTGCTGAATCATTCTTCATAATTTTGAGTCCTAATTTGGCCATACCCTTTTCTGTTTCAGCTAGCGGAATGTTTTTTGGTGACAAATCTTATTTTGACACATATTTTAGGAAAATGCTTTGAATTAACTCAACGATACACTCTGGATAAATATAATAACCTTATGTTATGTTCGGAATGAAAACATCCTCCGAATTAAACTGCTGTAAAAATGCATCAGACTAATATTTTTTTCATTTCAGAGCTGAGATGCATATTTTGATTTTCTCAGACACATCAAGGTAAGTGCGTAAAGGTCACTCACACACTCACAGACACACATACACACACTTTAATTGGCTGTTATACTCCATATAAAATTCAAAAGCTTTTTTTTGCACAATCCTATCTAAAAGGTTATTGGTGCAAATTGATGATCAACAGTAAAATTACCAATTTGACCTCTTCCCAACATGGAAAAGCCCCAATAATCTAAAATGCATGATTATATGATGTCATGGATTTGTAATCAAAAAAGGTAGTTATAATGAATGTCAAGGGTGCAAAAACAGCCACCAACAGTACATTAGGGAACAAAAATGGAAATCTTATGCTGATGTTCAAGACTGTGATAAAATGTTTTTAAAAAAATCCAGGCCACAATTACTTTTTATATTGAAAATAAGCCATTTTGTGGCAGCACGGTGGCATCCCAGCTAGAAGGGAACATTCTCTCAACTTTGGCCAACATTCCCTACAGGTTGTGTTAATGTTTTAAAGAAATTAATGTAATGTCCAATGAATATTCAAAAAATGTTTTTCCCAAAACAATGAACAAGAAAATTCTAGCAATGTTTTGAAAATGTTGGTAAGGGACCAGATTAGAGAATGTTCTCTTAGAAAACATTTTCACAATGTTTCATAAAACCAAAGTAAGAACATTCTCACAGTAACATTAGAGAAGTGTTTTAAGAACAACATTGAGATGTGAGATGTGGAATGTTCTTTGAAGAATGTTCTAGCAATAAGATATTTGAATAAAGCTGAAACATTTTATCTGCAATATTTAAAAAAATATTTTAAGACTATTGAAATGGCACCAGATTAAACAATGTTCTCTTAGAAAACGTTTTCACAATGTTTTATAAAAACCAAAGTAACAACATTTTCACAGTCACATTAGAGAAATGTTATACATGTTATACATTCTTTTCAATAACGAGACAGAAAGACAATTAACGTACTAATTTTGACCTGTACTTATTAACATATATAAAATGTCATGTTCAAAAACTTATTGCAGACAAGTAAGTAAAACCTAGTGGTTTAAAAATAGTGGCAAAGCATACAGATTTAAAGTGACAATTAATTAGTATTTCATACGATTAGTAAAATTAGTATTATGTGTCATCAAATTATTCCTGTTTTAAATATACCTGATTTTTAAAATTGTTTTCTTTTTTTGTTTTATTTGTTACACATGTTATACAATGAGCACAAGAATGTAAGAAAATGCAGTGCTTTAAACTTTCTTTTTCACATTGCTACAGTAAAATTAAATCTTTTAAATGGTTATAGAGAGTGTTTTGTGTCTGTCATATCGTTACTGTACATTTTGAAAACAAAAAAGAAAACAAACAATGTTATTGACAAACATGTAGAATATTTAGAGAATATTATCCTGACTTTATAGAAGGCTTTCTGGGAACTAGAACAAAATATCTGCTGAAAATGTCAGAGTATAATATTTTAACAATGGTACCATTAAACGGGATTAGAATGTTTCAGAAAACATTTCCCTTCTTTTAAGAGAATGTTTTGGGAAGTAAAACAATACGATGAAACGTTATAATAATGTTAAAGTATAATGTTGTAGCAATACTGTTAAAAAAATCTGTTAAATTTACGGAAAAATACCGGCAGCTGTGATTGCCAGTAATCTACATTAACATTTTACATTCGTAAATTCAGTTTACAGAATATTTCTGTTAAAAATACATTCCACAGTCTGTATTTTTCATCCAACACATTTAACCCCTCAAATCTCATAGCAAAATCCTCACTAGTGTCCTCACTACAGAGGGTTAAACACTCAGACAGTGATGAAGGTAATGAGATAATTAAGTGTCTAATTAAAGGAGGATTAAGGGATGAACACCTGTTAACAAGTAGAATCACTGAAGGAAAAAATAACACAAATAAGCACAGCCAAAACCAAAGATGAAATCAACTGAGAATAAAACTCTAAATAAATTAATAATTAATAAAAATAAAACAAATTACACAATAAAAATGTAATTTCTCAAGATCTCAGCAGAGATCATTAAACAACACAAACATCAGGAGCTTCACTTATTATTGACCTTCGATTTTATTTCTGTAATGTGAACAACAGCTCTTAATGAAGTTTTTGTTGTTCATTTGAAGTCACCATGATGGAGGATAGAGTCTGCTTTAGTTGGGCTCTTCAACTATTTGTTATGACACTAGATTTTATTTTGGTGGCTATAAGTAAATGTGTTAGTCACATTATATGTTTAGCATGAAAAGCCAATAGAAAAAAATGATAATAAGTCTGATAAGACAGTGATTGGGCTTGTTAACAGCAGGTGTTCATCATTCAGTCATTTGTGGTCATTCACTCTGTCTAGTGAACTAAACTAATTGACTAATTTAGGGACTAGTGAATGAGGGTGTGTAGTGAGATTTCAGACACTCTGATTAGTTTCTCGAAAACAAAGGTTAAATCTGTTACAGTTATTTTGCGTATTTTGTACAGAAATGAGCTGTTAATCATTTAACAGGTTTTCACTGTAGATTTTACAGACTTTTACTGTTAAAATCATGGACATTTTTTTACAGTGAATGTTACTTCGAAATGTATTTAGAATATTTCTAGAGAATGTTTTCCTACCATTAAAGAGAACATTCTGGAAACTTAAAGAAATCTACCCACTAATAATGTTAGAAGAATGTTAGAATATAATGTTCTAAAATTGTTGCCAGCGAATGTGGTTAGAATGTTTCTAGAAAATGTTTTCCTATCTTTTAAGAGAACGTTCTGGGATAATGGAATAATGGGTCGCACGATCGCCTCACAGGAAGAAGGTTGCTGGTTTGATCCCCGGCTGGGTCAGCTGGCATTTTTGTGTGGAGTTTGCCTGTTCTCCCAGTGTTCTGAGTGGTTGCTAGGCAGTTGCTACGGTGTTGTGTTTGGTTACTAAGCGGTTGCTAAGGTGTTGCTAGGTGGTTGCAAGGGTGTCTTGAGTGGTTGCTAAGGTGATGCTAGGGTGTGTTAGGTGGTTGTTAAGGTGTTGCTAGGCGGTTGCTAGGGTGTTCTGAGTGGTTGCTAAGGCATTGCTAGGCAGTTGCTAAGATGTTCTGATTGGCTGCTAGGTGGTTTCTAAGGTGTTGCTAGGGTGTTTTGAGTGTTTGCTAGGCCGTGGCTAGGGTCTTCTGAGTGATGATAAGGTCTTGCTAAGGTGTTCTGAGTGGTTGCTAGGCGGTTGCTAAGGAGTTGCTAGGGTGTTCTGAGTGGCTACTAAGGCATTGCTATGTGGTTGTTAGGGTGTTGTAAGTCATTGCTAAGGAGTTGCTAGACCATTGCTAAGGTGTTCTCAGTGGTTGCTGGGCAGTTGCTAACATAAATTACCATGTTTCTAGCATAAATTAGCATGTTGTTAGCATTGAGTATAAATTAGCATGTCACTAGCATGTTTCTAGTATAAACTAGCATGCCGTTAGCATGAATTTAGAATGAATTAGCATTTTTGCTAGTATGATTAGTATGTTTGTTAGTATGTTTCCAGCATGGATTAGTATATTGTTAGTATGAATTAGCATGTTGCTAGTATGTTTATAGTATGAATTAGCATGTTGCTAATATGTCATTAGTATGTTTCTGGTATGGGGTAGAGCATTGTCAGTATGAGTTGGTTTGTTGTTAGTATGGCCAATGTAAATTCAATGGCAGTTTTTTTTTTACAATGCAAGTATATAAGACAGTTGCTTAGTTGCTGTAAGTGGTTGCTAGGGTGTGGCTTGTAAGTTAAAAGGTCATCAGTGTTTGGCAGATTGGTAGTCTAAGTTAAATGAGCCAAACCTTAAGTCTGTATGACAGTCTGGCGGAAAGTTATGATTTTCTTAAGCCACCATAAATATGATATATTGAATAATATATTGTTTGTATTTTAATTATTCTTATTATTAATTAATTTATTTTATTGTCATCATTTTATTTCTTTTTCTAACTACTATCTATTGTGTACTTTTTTATTATATATGTACTATTTATGTAAACTCTATAAATGCTTTGGCAATACACTTGTAACATTTGTCATGCCAATAAAGCAACTATTGAATTGAATTGATTTGAATTGTGTGTGTGTGTGTGTGTGTGTGTGTGTGTGTGTGTGTGTGTGTGTGAGAGAGAGAGAGAGAGAGAGAGAGAGAGAGAGAGAGAGAGAGAGAGAAAGAGAAAGAGAAAGAGAGAGAGATGTTCTGCTAATTAAGAGATGAGACATAATTCAGTTTTGAGCCAACTTTTCAAGATGTTATTTATTATCTTCAGAAACAAATGATCAGTCACATTCAACGAATGCCAGTTTCTTGCTAAGACAAACATTACAATTGTGATAGGATGCATCTTTGATGAACATTGCAATAGAAAACGAAGAGACAAACTTCTAAACAAACAAACTGAATGTGGAATGCCCTTTGGTTTCACAGTCAAATGCAGCTCGGTGGCATTACATACATTTATATAGGTTACTTAAAACCTACAGTACATGCCACGGTCATATCTGCATCTCTTAACAGTCATCAGTAGCTCTGAGATTTTAAGGTCCTGCTTACAAACGTCTGCATTCAGAAACATATGTAGAGCTGCCTTTCCGATTAAGAACACGACTTCAGAACTCAAAAGGGAATGAAAAAAGAAAAAGTGAAAAAATGTACATCCGACAGGCATTTACAAGCCTCATCATCATACACACAGACTTCACAAAGCTCTTCATGTGTCATAACAGCGACCCATATTAAGCACTTAGAAGAACACAAGGTAAAAACTCATAACTATTAATATTAAACTCAAAAGCAATTACTTAATACAAAAGGCAACATGAATATCTCTTTACTGCTGCCTGTTAACAGCAGACATAAAAAATGAAATGTTAAACGCAGTGTCAGCCTTTTTCCTGTTGACTCGATAAATAAAATTAAGTTAGCTTTTTTTGTGAAATGCCCTGGCTAAGACGTCATACACTTAATAAGCTGCAATTGGTCAGCAAGTAACAGATATTCAAGTAAGACATGAAGGCACTTTCCACAGATAAAAATACAGATGGCTTTCAGTTTTTAAACTCTAGCAATAAATATTAAAAACTAATGAAAGTGGGAAAAAACACTAATTCAATTTTACAATTTGTTTTTGCGTTTAGCGTTTGAAGATTTCTCTCTACAAGCAATATGGAATTTCCTCTTTCAGTCTTTAAAAAATAAATAAATAAAAATATTAACGCAAAAACAGGTAAGGTACACCAAACTGCATCCTGTTTGTGAAAAGTGCCACAACTGAAATTAAGACACATAATTTTTAAAGAAAGCTGATGAAATTAAACGAAGAATGTCAATATTCCTCCTTAAGTTCATTAAGATATTGCTAAAAATCACCTTTGTATGCGATAGGTAAAAAGCTGATAAACTGAAATGTGTATTAATAAATAAGTAAATATTTTGGACACTTTAATATTGATAGGTATAATCTCATAGTTATTTCATGTTCTACCATAATAGATTCTCTCCTTCATAAGTAGATCTCTGTCTTTTGTTTTTTTTTTAGATATGTATTAAATTCGAGCTTATTTCAAGCTTTTAAAGCTTGATTACACTTGCATAGAAGTACACCACAAAAATAAAAGTGTTATTTCGGTGTTAGTGTCTTGTTCACCATTTTTATATACATTTAAAAAAAATTGTTGTCATATTCAGGACTTCAGCTTGTTTTCTCAACCACCAGAACTGCATGGTTTGGATGTCTCCTTTGTCTGTAACACCTATTTCAGGTCTTTCAGTCTCTGCTAATGAGCTGATGATCTGAATCAGGTGTGTTTGGTTAAGGAGACATGGAAAATGTGCAGAGCTGGTGGTCCTTTAGGAACATGGCTGAGAAATGCTGTTCTAATAAAAGTCTTTTTTTGTTATGCTAATATGGGGGGGGGGGGGGGGGGGCTTTCATAATTTTAAAAACTAGTTATTTTTATGTTTAAAACATATGCTGATAAATTTTGTAATATTTATTAACCAGACATTGTGCAAATGAATGTACAAACATTATCCAACCTTCACCCTGAGTAAATTTCATCGTTTCAGACATTATAAATGGAAAACAAGACAAAAAGCCTGATATTCTGTAAAATGTCCTAAAATGATTTTACATACTCATATATTTGTCTAAAAAAATGATTATTATGCTAATGCGGAAAGTTAGTTCCGACACAAAAGCATTTTTATCTTGTGTCACAGGGTGCGAATTATACATTGACGATTGGGGGTGGGGGGTCAAGTTTTTTAGTTATGTTCGGTAATATGCCTCAATGAACCAAATTTATATATTTAATTCAGTTACATCTAATTTGTTATTATGTTTTCAGGGTTATTGAGTGGTTCTCAATGATATTTGTGATATTAAATTGTCAATATTAAATTTCCTGCACCTATTAATGGATGACCGTGAAATATGTTTTTTATTTTTACCATTTAATTTCCATGTGCGAGCACAAAATAATGAAATACAAACTTTGCATCTAGTTTTACAGACAACTACAAATACCTTTTTTAAAGAAATGTTTTACGTGAACACTTAAACTGTCTGTTGGTGCTCAAGATTTGGTGGTTTCATTAATATGTTTGGTGCAAACATGCATTCACAATGGTACAGTTGAAGTCAGAATCATTAGCTCCCCTTTGAATTTTTTTTCTTTTTTAAATATGTCCTAAATGATGTTTAGCAGAGCAAGGAAATTTTCACAGTATGTCTGATAAATTTTTTTCTTCTGGAGAAAGTCTTATTTGCTTTATTTTGGCTAGAATAAAAACAGTTTTTCATGTTTTTTTTAACCATTTTAAGGTCAAAATTATTAGCCCCTTTAAGCTATTTTTTTTCTTTCGATAGTCTACAGAACAAACCATCATTATACAATAACTTGCCTAATTACCCTAACTTGCCTAGTTAACCTAATTAACCTAGTTAAGTCTGTAAATGTCACTTTAAGCTGTATAGAAGTGTCGTGGAAAATATCTAGTCAAATATTATGTACTCTCATCATGGCAAAAATAAATAAATCAGATTTTAGAAATGAGTTATTAAAACTATTATGTTTAGAAATGTGTTGATAAAATCTCTTCGTTAAATAGAAATTAGGGAAAAAAAAAACAGGGGGGGGCTAATTATTCAGGGGGGCTAATAATTCTGACTTCAACTGTATATACCATTATAGGGGTGGTTAAATGTATATTGAAGTAATCTATTTAAGTATTAATCTTATTTAAGATACAGATCAGAAACTAGATCTTAATTTTTAAAGGACAAACCCCCTCATACATCTTGTTTTGATGTCTTTCACGGGGGATCAAGTGTTAATTAGACCCCCCCCCCCCAAACCCCCTGTTATTTGCACCCTGCTGAGTCATTTCTGATGTTGAACACAGGAATGCAAGGTCTCTCCTACAATGTATATTGCACATTGAAATGAATATTGGATACTAAACCCAGAGGTAAGACTTGAACATTTGGTCAATTTGTGAGCATATATAATGATGCATAAGTTATACACAAAATGGACAAAAAGATAAACAAAAATGTTTCTCAGGGGTAAAAGACAGCCCATTCATCTTGGGAAATTGCTAATCCTGGTGGCTCTCCAGATAGGAAAAACAGTTGCTTTCGTCACCCCTGTATTTTCTTGAGTATTTCAGCTGAAGCAGATCTCCAACTTCACTGATGGCATTTAAAGCCTGAGAGAGGAAAGAGGAAAGGATGAGGTTATTAACACTTGGATAAGTCATTGGCGAAAGGGTTTAGTCAAACATGAGGGTGAGTAATTGTTAAGTGATGACAGAATGTTTGTTTTTGGGGTAAATGATTCCTTTAAAGTTTATGTACTCTGATTGACTGAGGTGAGTCAGAGTTTCCAATGATTTGTGGTGTTTGCCGCTTCATGTAGTTGAAATTGGGACAAACATATCTTTATAAGCACTAATAGGTTATGTTTAGGAACAGTTTATAAAAAAGGAAGCCATCTTGTTTTATCTTATGCATGTTATCTTCTCTTCTCTATCATGAAACGGGTAAAGAATATCTGCGGTTGCTTTCACATTTGTAGATCAGTTGTTTTGGTCCAGACCAAAGATGAAAATATTATAAATTGTAGCATCTTCAGCAATTTCTGTGGTTTTTCACACTACACTGATTGCTTTAGTCTGACTAAACAGTTAAAATCGTTAAATTAAACTTCTGAAATGAACCAAAATGCTCCTGTTGGCTACATCATGCGTCTTTGAACAGTTTTACTAAACCAGACGATTAATTGAAATCGAACCGAATTTTGCAATTCCCCACACGAAGGCCAGAGGGCACTCTCATGCGTAAACAGAAACTATGCTACGAATAAGAGGATTTAACTGTTTTTACAGATTTTTTCATCTTTACTAAAGTTTTCTTCTTCATTTGTATAGGACAGTAGAGAATTTAAAGACAGGAAAAGTGTGGGGAGCAGAGATCTGGGAAGGATTTTCTTTTTGCATAGCTTGTAAGTAAAATGATTCTGTGTAGTAAATGTAAAATTTAACTGAATGCCGGAAATTTATCACTGATTTCACAACCAGCTTTACTGACAAAATGTGCATGGAAATTGCCTTTGATTGCCTTAACAGGCATACTCTGGAGACACAAAATACTAATTTTACATTTTGTAAAAAAGGGCAAAATAGGAGCTTATAAAATGAGGCAAACATAAAAGCACTCTCAAAACTCCCCCCGAACTTTTTTTTGTCATTATTAGATTTCTTTTCCTTTCTTTAATGAGATACTCACAGCATCCAGCATTTCTCTTGTGTGGGCAGCAGAAACACAGAAACGTGCTCGGGACTCAATGATGGGTGTTGCAGGAAATCCAACCACCACTGTGCCAATGTTCCTCTTCAGCATCTCCCGCCCAAATGCTCTAAACAGCAAGTATAAATAAATTGAATTCATGAAATAAAAAGAACGAACGCAAAAACTAATTTTATCATACAAGATTGGAATTAAGTATACATTATAGTGGCATGATTTTGTGAAAATATGCATATATAAGTGATATGCATGCACTAAGAGTACTGCAATGCAAATAAGCCTTGCAATATAACTTTTTCCTTAGGAAATGCTGTTTTTATTAGCTATTATTTCAAAATAATTGATTTAGGGAATGATCATATCAAAATAAACAGATAATATATATTTTTCTGTTCAAATGAAATCCAATTCAGGCTAAAATAATCAATGTGCAAACGTTTAGACTTTAAAAAACTTTGAAGGACTGAAAAACTCTAATAATTATTAGATATTCTAATATTATTTGCTTTGGCATTTTTCTCACTTGTATTTTTTCCTACCATTAGTATTTATTTTCAGCTCTTTTCTGAGGCACTAGGTTTACTTTTGGGCCTAGTCTAGCCAATAGCCTAACAGCAGCTACTAAGGATGTGGGTATAAAGATAGTAAGGGCCCATCTGATCTGAAGTCAAATTTGGATAAACAATCTATGCATGCAACACACAATGTCCTGGCACTTAAAAAAGATTTAAATGATCTCACTTATCTGCCAAATGAATATTGCATATATTATTATCATGATAACAATAATTTTTCAATATATTATGCAGTAGAGCTGCATGATATTGGAAAAAGCTGACATTGTGATATTTTGTTTTACTACGATATACAGTTGAAGTCAGAATTACTAGCCTCCCTTTGATTTTTTTTTTTCTTTTTTAAATATTTCCCAAATGATGTTTGACAGAGCAAGGGAATTTTCACAGTATGTCTGATAATATTTTTTCATCTGGAGAAAGTCTTATTTGTTTTATTTTGGCTAGAATAAAAGCAGTGAGTTAGTAAAACTATTGCGTTTAGAAATGTGCTGAAAAAAATCTCTCTGTTAAACAGAAATTGGGGAAAAAATAAACAGGTGGGCTAATAATTCTGACTTCAACTGTATATTGCGATATGAATATAATTTTTCGATATAAATAGCTAAAATATAATAAACTACAAGCATTTATAAATAAGCCAGAGCAAAAAGTAAAATTAAACAGTGTTTTATAGTTTTCTGGGCAGTATTCAAAAATAGAAATTGAACAATTAAACTTATAATAACATGGTCATCATTGTATAAACAATTGTAAACGATAATATAAAAATAATATCTTTTAATCTTTCATAAAGAATCTCATCCTGTGATGTGACTATTGCAGATTCTAACATTGCAATATTGATGCTCAAACGATATATTGTTCAGACCTATTAAGCAGTCCTAGTATAAATGCATGCATGCACACACAAATAACTTTGTCATCCTCTTGCTAGCATCACATCAAATACAATAGCCATGATTGAGTTTTACAAAAAGTGACACTGACCCGATTTTAGCTGGCATGTAAAGCATCAAGGGTACAACAGGGGAGTCATTGTTTCCATAGATAATAAAGCCCATCTCATGCAATCTCCGGCGAAAGTAGGTTGTGTTTTCTGACAGCTGACGGAGTCTTTCTTGACCTGTGAAAGAAAATACATTTATCAGTATGGCTGTATTAATTGTACTGTTAATATGATAATATTCGTACAAAGTTCTTAAAATATAATCAAATGGGTTTTTTGTGCAAAACAAAGAAACTATTGATTCTTATTGATATATGCCAAATGATGTTTAACAGAGCAAGGGAATTTTCACAGTATGTCTGATAATATTTTTTCTTCTGGAGAAAGTTTTAATTGTTTTATTTTGGCTAGAATAAAAGCTGTTTTTAATTTTATAAAAGCCATTTTAAGGTCAAAAGTATTAGCCCCTTTAAGCTTCATATTGTTTTATAGTCTACAGAAAAAAAAAAACATCATTATACAATAACTTGCCTAATTACCCTAACCTGCCTAGTTAACCTAATTAGTTAAGGCTTTAAATGTCACTTTAAGCTGTATAGAAGTGTCTTAAAAATATATAATCAAATATTATTTACTGTCATCGTGGCAAAGATAAAATAATTCAGTCATTAGAAATTAGTTATTAAAACTATTATGTTTAGAAATGTGTTGAAAAAAATCTCTACGTTAAACAGAAATTGGGGAAAAAACAAACAGGGGGCTAATAAATCAGGGGGGCTATATATTATTTTCTCTATATTAATATTATAATCTATAAAATAATAATAATAATAATAGTAATAATAATAATAGTAATAATAATAATAGTAATAATAATAATAATAATAATAATAATAATAATAATAATAATAATGTTAATAATTAAAGCAGTGGGTGTGGGGATACTCCAATTGCTAAGCGTTCGAGATAAATTATTTGTGTGGTAGCAATAAAATAAAATAAAATAAAAACAGCAGGCAATTTTTGTCATTTTGTTGTGTCATTCATAAATTTTTCATATCCAACAAGCAACATGTCAAAAAGCTCCACTGCAAACAAGCCGCCACCACAAGTTCCTGCCAGCACAGTGCAAATGAAAATCAGGAGTCTGTTTTATCTGACGCCAAAGGAATTCAAATTCACTTTGAACATGGCAGAATGATTCTCTGGGGACAGCTAGAGATATACCCTCCAGTATTAGTTTTCACTTGTTTGACATTCCATTCATAGTAAGGGGCTCCTTAAAAAAAAGGCTCTTTCTTTACAATATTCTGTATTGGGAAAAACAGACTTGAAGAGAAAATTGTCAATGATTTGTGCAGATAAATCATGAATAATAAATAATGGAATTGTCCCAAAAAAAAAAAGAAATTGTTAATTTGATTTCTGGTGGTATTTCTTCAATAGAAAATATAGTACCTGATAAGTAAATTAAAGTTCTATGAATTAAAAATGGACAATTCTTGGAATGTTGCAGTGTTGCTTTTTTTAAATAAATTGGCTTTGTAAACATTAATTAGTTTAACATTAATTAAACTCAAAGTAAGTTACTCAAAGTAATTACAAATTACTACTTGAATATTGTAATCTGATTACTAACTGCAGCATGTAAAAAGTAATCCGATTACTAATTACTTTACTTTCAAGTTAATTTGAAATCCTAAAAAGCACTACTCAAATTTGTAGCTGATTCATCAATTTAATATATACAAGCATATAAAGTAGATCATGCATTATTATTTATGAAGAAAAAAAATAATAGTCAGACTAAAACTGTACATCAATTTTCATGCTCAACAGCACACGAAGTAGATAACTGTTTACTAAGTAAGGCGTTATATCCAATCCTGATTGTGTACATTTTTTTTTACATTGTACTGATATTTTAAAAGGAATACCTGCATGTAATAACATCAGTAATTAATCTCTGTAATTACACCTTAAATCTCCGTTAAACCTACCAATCCTACCAAATCGTATTCATATCCCAACTCACTAGTACGATAAGTATTTGGCAATACAACATAAACCCAGTGTAGGAAGCCGTGATAGTGGTACAAGGCTGTTGACACCTGTGTTGACCCCCTGTCTCGAGTCTCACTGAGGAGCTATGGAAACTTAAAAGGAGAAGAGACAGCAATTTTTATTTTTTTATTTAATATTATTTATTTGATTATTTAATGACATAATTTAAGTTTGTCTGTTCTCTGCCTCCTTCTGCCTAATGGCAAGAGAGCCATCTAACCTCATTACACCCAGCAAGTACTTAGCTATTATGTACTTTCATCAAACATAATTCCAAAGACCT
This sequence comes from Danio aesculapii, assembly GCF_903798145.1. Classification (NCBI taxonomy): domain Eukaryota; kingdom Metazoa; phylum Chordata; class Actinopteri; order Cypriniformes; family Danionidae; genus Danio; species Danio aesculapii. Next base: position 16,858,000 of record NC_079454.1, on the reverse strand, counting down.
CTTAAAGAGCCCCTATTGTGGGTTTTTGAAAATGACCTTCCATGTAGTGTGTAACACAGCTCTAGATGAAGTGAAATATCCAGCTAAGGCTTAATTCTAAAAGTGGACCGTTTTTAAAACTATTGATTCATGTAAAAAAAAAAAAAAAAAAAAAAAAAAAAAAAAAAAAAAAGAGAGTCGACTCACAGTGGTTAGAATGAATCGTCTTCAAAACGAGCCTTTAACCGTTTCGGCGTGAAGTGGCTACAAAACATAAGCTCCGCCCAATTGTTGTACGTGCAAACTCGGGAAAATTTAAACCTGCGGCCCTGCCCACTAACCCAGCAGCAAATACAAACAGATCCTGAAGTCAGTTGAGTAAGTTTTACTATGAAGCGTGATTCGGGCGTCCGCTACGATCGGATCCTATACCAATGTTGGTGAACCGGGGGCTTGACAAACTGCGCTGGGCATTTTACTGTCTCACGCCAAGCGCTGTCGACCAATCACAACAGGCTGTCATCGGTCCAATCAGCGCAGATTAGCCTTGCGCTAAGGAGGGCTTTGGGAACAAATGAATCGCTGAATGATTTATATGGGAGTCACTGGGATAATTAGGTAAAAATAAATGCAGATTAGAAGACCATGAAAGTGTTTTTTGACCTTTCATGCATATCAGTATGTTGTTGGAGACCCAATAACCGAAATATGAGCCTTTTTAATGTATAATATGGGCTCTTTATTACAAAGTGACACTGAGGTTTCTCTGATATCCATTTCTTATAAAATATAACATAACACATTCCCTCTCCTGTACATTTGCCATCACAGTAAAGGAGTTCACTAAGTCTTCAAGATCTGTCAGCGTTCATTATCCAACGTAGAGGAAAGTCTGGCCCTCATTCTCTCACCCTAAAGCCTCACAAAGTCTTGAAGATTTTCCACATGCCGTGTGTGTTTGTGTTTAGGGTAGATGTGGTTTTCCAAACGAACACCCAGCTAAATCAATCAGGGGTGAACCTGGGTTAGCTGCCTCGAACTGTCAGCAGAGACAGGGTTAAAATGTGTAACCAATCGCTGAGTCATTCAATTTACTTTTCCTAAACAAACCTGTTTGTGCGATGATGATTAGCACTTTTCAATGCTGGGAATTTTCATGCAGTTTCTAGGAATTCAAGCATATTGACATAAATGATTCTAGTTTACTACAAGCTCACAAGCTTTGATTTCATAATCTAAACTATAATAAACTACAATATAATATGAACTGCATCTGAAAGGAGCTAAATATGATACATATGTGTGCATCTTTTTTTTTTCTTTCAGGTCAACTGCTTTCATTCATTTATTAATTTTCCTTGGCCTTGGTCTCTATTTGAAAGGTTGCCACAGTGGAATGAACCGCCAACTATTCCAGCATATGGTTTACACAGCGGATGCCTTTCCAGCTGTACAAATTCTTTCATTTGGAGCAAATTATATTTAGCTTTCTAAATACATTTTTTTTTGTATATAGTTTAAAGTCTGTTACCACCACAGTAACATCATATTATTCAATATGGAAATGTGACTGGACAAAGTTTTATTTTGTTTTTTCAAAATATAATACGACAATTTATCCTTTGTTTGTAATGTTTTAATATTCTTTTTCATCATACTTTACAGTTTAAGCAGGTCTTTTAATGGATGACTTGTGATGTAGGAGGGTTTCTTTTTCTTTCTTTGCATATGTAATATGTACATAATACGTAAAATTTTTTATAATTTTTCCTGAATATTTGTCTTCAATTAAAACTTATTTGACGAAAAATAAATAAATGATTAAATAATAATAATATTACTAATAATAATAATTGGGGGGGGGGGGGGGGGGGGGATCAGGATACTAAAACCTACAATGAAAAAACAAGACAATCTTGATAAAATTTTTATGTCTTATCACTAATAATAAAATAAATAAAAATATAATATCCCATTAACCCTACTCTTTACATTAGGTTAAAACTAAGATGATTGCTTCAGCAATATGCATATTACCAGCAAGAGAGGAGTAAATTTTCATTTCCGACAAAAGCATGTGCAAACAAAAAACATGTTTTTAGACACTTTTCTCAATTTTGCTAGAACAATAACATTCTGGTTACATAAGTGGAACCCAACATTATGAACAGCATTCTATGAGTTAATGCTGCCATCTTGTGGCTCTTTTTATGTGACATGTTCTTTAAAAGTACAATTACATGTCACTGCAGTATGCATTTCTGTACCAACATTATTTTAAATATAAACCACACAAAGATTATTCTACCCGAGTAATATTTATGAGAAACTATTTAGGAAAAAATTTCAGCAAACACTTTAGTTTAAGTAACAATTCAAATAAAATTAACTGTTTATTAGCACTTATAAACTATCACCTTATTTTACATCCCTAATTTTACCCAATACATAAACCCAACTTCTAACGATGAATAAGCATCTAAGTAGTAGTTTACTGAGCTTAAAGTCTTAGTTAATGATTTGTTAATGGCAAGAATTTTACATTCAAATAAAATGTGAGCAATTTTTAACACTCACCTAATGTGGTGCCATCCTCTCCCATAATGCACTTCATAGAAGTGATAATCTGCTGAGTGATGGGCGGAGACATTGAGGTAGCATAAACTGCACTGTGAGAATGCAAGCGAAGGTAATCGATGAGCTCCTAAAAACAAATAAAAATAGAGACAGAATTATTCTACAAAAGGAGCGGAGCTACAAACACCTACAAGTCACCCTAGCAGCAGATCTAAAACAATACTAACGTTATCTCTGTGAAAAACTGAAAATGTCAAAAGACGTAGCTCAGACAAAGGTAGTTAATGAAGACCACGGTGTTCATTGTGATATCTTCAGCAGGTACATTGTGAAAACGCCTGTTTCACACTGCACATGCATGTTTTTTTGGCATCCATGTTAACAGATTACAACTTTTTAAAACTGCACGCAGACGTTAGTGCTGAGCGTGAGCAGCGTTGAAGCAGCAGTGCTGTGATAGTTTTGGTCCTGGGTCTAGTTTTGGTCCTGCGCTGCTCACACTTAATTACAGTGACAGTGCATTGATAATAACAAAAAAAAAAAAAAACAGTAGACAGTAAAAAGTAGCAATTTTACCTAATATATATTTAGCATCCACAGATTTTTATATAGTCAATCAAATGACCTTGAATGCTTAAAAATGCAACAAATACTTATTTGGTCCCGAACTACAAAACCAAATTTAAAACAATTTTTGTATTAATTTTGCTTAAGTTGCACACTAGTTTGATCATGTATAAATATCATTATAACTATATTGTATAAATATTATTCTAACTATAGGCCTACATCATGCGATCGACGATCATGCTGATGATATCGCAAGTGATTGTCGTCTGACCGAGTGCACATTAAAAGACATGAATGACACGCCTCATTGAGCTTGAGAAGCATACAATTCTTTAGGATCTATATAACTTGTAAAATAAAGAGTTGCAGGTTAAGGAAACAGCATAGGAGGAGGTTGCCGCGGTCCTTAGTGCAGATGAAAAATAAAAAATAATTTCTTTAAATATATAGATAGATAAGTAACTAGATAGAATAGACAGATAGATTGATCTGTGCAACAGTCACCGATCGGCTGTGTGAAAGGCAAATGTCTGCTCTCCATAAGCACTGCACACGCATTGCTCATGCTCTGCTTGCGCGTGTGGAGTTAAACAGACATAAATGGCAGACGGCTGCTTCTCACTCATGGCTGATTACGCTAATAATCATGAGATCATAAATAATTGGGCATGGCTTTCCCTTGACGATGACATGTACAAACGCAGAATGCCAATCAAAGTGTTTTTATCAATTGTGATTATAAAAAGTAGAATTAAATAATCTTTACCATTAGAGGCTGGCTATATTCACAAACTGTTGCCACATAACTGTGTAAAAACTTCTAAAAATAATTTTTGCATAACTGGTCCCCATTAAGAGAAAATCCCATTTTTGTGCATTACTAATTATTGCAATCAGTGGGAAAGCATTTCTGATCAACAAATTACAGACCAGGTTTGAACAAACCAATGAGTGTGATTTATCAATTGTGGAATTTTGAATAACAGCAAAGTTGCTCACAAACCTTCTTTCCTCCAATGTATCCTCCAGCGGCACCAAAGCTCTTGGTGAAGGTGCCCATCATGATGTCAACGTCAGATGGATCCAGACCAAAGTAGTCCACCACACCTCTGCCTCTTGTTCCCAGCGCTCCGATACTGTGGGCCTCATCCAGGTACAGGTAAGCTTTGTATTTTTTCTTTAGTGCAATGATCTCAGGAAGTCGCACAATTGAGCCCTCCATGCTAAAAAGAAGATTTTAACAAGCATGGTAACATTAACTCATAGAGATCTAAAGATGACAAGTCTATTTTAGGTTATACTATAGTTTACATTGTCCTAACTATATACAGTATTTAACTACTGAGTAATATTAATTAGTTACCCTAAACCTAACCTGCATTCTAACCCTAACCATAAGTGCATGTAAGTTACACGTACATATGCATAATTAATAGTAATTGTTATGGTAACTACATGGAAAATGTGTAACAAGGACACCTTAAAATAAAGGGTAACACTTTAATTCAAGGTGATGTAGCTACACAGTGATGTAGCTTCCGTGCACTACACTAATCGCAATGAATTATACATCATTACATGTAACTAACCCTAAACCTAACACACATTCTAACCCTAATCATATAGTAAGTGAATTATTAAATAATAATATTCAGTAGTTAAATTAATAGTTACACTGTAACTACGTCAACATTATACAGCAGGGAAAAGAAGTATTGAACATGTCATGTTTTTACCAGCGAATAATATTTCTAAAGGAGCTGTTGACATGAAATTGATCTAGATTTAGGTCAAAACCCAAACAATACAAATTTTAAAATAAAATTTAAAATAAAAAAAAAATCTGGAAAAAAAAAAATCTGAAAAACTAGTTTCAATAACAATTGAGTGACTAGTTGTGCAATAACAATTTAATGACACTAGGAGAAAGCACTGAACAACTAAAATGTATTTAATACTTTATATAAAAGGCTTTTATATGGAGATGGCAGCTTAAAGATGCCTCTGATATGGAGAATGAAGTCAGAGTGCAAAAATCTTGATGGTTCTGTAGGTCTTGTCTATCAAATCTAAACTTTAATTTGTATTTTATATTGGATTCAAGTCAGGTGATTGGCTGGGCCATTTCACAGCTTGATTTTCATTCTCTGAAAGCATTTGAGTTTCCTTGGCTGTGTTTTTGGATCATTGTCTTGCTGAAATGTCCGCTCTGGTTTCATCTTCATCCTCCTGATAATGTAGATGTTGTACTGAAGCAGCAAATATTAATTTACAATAACGATGGCCAGAGGATTACTGATTACGAAGAGATTTCAGCTGCTGTCTGGGCTTTCACTGCTTTTCTACATCTCCCTTTCTTCATGTGTTCAATACTTTTTACCTGCATCATTTCATTTCATTACAGATAACTTGTGTTTTCTTTGCATATATGTAATTCTTTGGTTGTTATTAACATCCTGGGAAAATTTCACCTTTAGAAATATGTTTTCTGAGAAAAGGGTCGACATGTTCAATACTTATTTTCCCTGCTGTATCATCCTCTATTATTTAAATAAACATTTGTTTGATAAATAAGACAAGCATCGATGCAGTAAAATCGGCTACAAAAACAATCAGACAGAAATATTGATTGGACATCCTGTGACTGTTTATAGGGATATTGTACATTAACACTGCAATAAGGCTCTCTAAACTAAACTCAAAATGGGGGTCACAGTGGCGCAGTGCGTAGCGCTGTCATCTCACAGCAAGTAGGTTGCTGGTTCGAGCCCTGACTCGGGTCAGTTGGCATTTTAGTGGGAAGTTCTGCATGTTCTCCCCGTGTTCGGATGGTTGCTCAGGTTTCCCTCACAAGTCGAAAGACATGTTTTATAGGTGAATTGGATAAGCTAAATTGTCCTTAGTGTATGTGTGTATGTCCGGGTCCTTCAGGTTAGGGCTTAAGCATTGGGCTGACGACACACCTCGTGAAAATTAGATGTTACAAAACACCAACATGGTGCGGCTAAATATTAACATCGATATAAATGCCTCTGGGAGTAAGTAAACTAAACTAAACTCACAATGAAAACTACAAAGACCTTTTTTAATCTTGGGTGATTTTTATTTCTTAGGTTATAGCCATAATCTTTTCATTAAATGTAGTTAATAACTAATAAAATTCAGTTGCATTTGTAAACACTGCTGATTTTAATCTATTAACTAACATTTACTTATAAAATTTTGATGCAAATTGTTGTCTGTTGTAATTTATAATGCTTTTGCAATTTAATTTAGTTGAAAGATTTGTTTACTACGAACATGTATATGCAATAAAAAACAAACAAATGTTATTTGTTATTATACATGTTAAAAGAACCTTCTTTTGAAGATTAGGTTAATATCATTATAATACCGCATACCATAATAAAAGCTTAATCAATTAATCAATAAATTACTTCGCGTTCAGTTTGATAAACTAAGAAATTTAATCTCTGCCATTCTGTGTTGATGCCATACTAAAAGGGGACTTATTGTGCCCCAGCTAATTTTAGACCACAGATGATTTATTATTGAGTTGAACCAAAAACAGGCTGTTTTATGTGTCTTTTGTTTATGTAAATGAGCTGCTGCTTCTGCTCCTTTCCAGATGAAGGCATCTTAAAGGCATACAGTTCATATCTGGCTCACACTCATGTCACATTACATTCCTTAATCATTATTAAAGGTTATTATCGGCATGCTTTTTAAAGCCTTGTCAGCTTGATATTTTCTGATGGTACATATCTGAACAAAGTGAAAGTCATCAGTCAGATACAGCATATCTTGAGAGTATTAAACTTCTCGGTAACCTCTTGAAAAGGTCTTTATCATCCTATTGTTCTTAAAACTGCACCAGGTTTTATTACGAACAAAGTTTACATTAACAAGGTATGCAAACTAGACTCCCTTTGAATACGCTTTGCACAAGCCACATCAGGTTCCTGCTCAACAGTGGTGGGAAAAGTACTTAAAAAAATCATACTTGAGTAAAAGTACCATTACTAGACAAAAATAAATAAATAAATAGTGCGAGTAAAGGTATGTGTTTTAAATACTAGTCAAAGCATGAGTAAAAAGTAGTTCTTCTAAAGTTTGTTACAGTATTTATTATTCAACACCGATAAAATTTTACATTTCCAAACAAACAATTCCTTCATGATGTCCCAAAAGAAATTAAGTTAACTTAATTGTTTTTACAAATTTAAGTAGATGGAACATAAAATAATTAAGTTTTCCCAAACAGAATTTAGTTTCAACTCATTTTAAGTAAGTAGTTTGAACAAGCAGCAAAAGTCAAATGTGAGATTAATTTAATGTGAGAACACATTGCATTAATATATGAACTTATAATAAGCTGACAGACAGCAGGTTGATGTGTTGCATGTGTAGCGAAATCTGTGTAACCAAAGGGGCAAAAATCTAGGTGTTATTTAGGGCTGCACAATATTATAAAAATCTGATATTGCGATATTTAGTTTTTTTTTTTTTGCAATATTTATTGCGATATGAATATAATTATTTCACCAGATGACTTGAATAGCTCAGTTTGGAAAGAACTCAATTTTATATTGACTGGGATGATTTTGTAGACCAGAAAATCTGCATAAATCAAATTTTATTATTATTTTATTTTTTTTTTTTTGTGAGTATTTGAGCACAAGATGAATAATCAAATGTAAGCAAATAAAACTGCATAGTCTTCATTGTATAAAAGTTAAATGCATGGTTTAACTAAATCATTCTGAATCATGGTTAGAATTTCTTGTACACAAATTATTTAAATGCACTTGAAATCTTCAGTCACAGACCTTAAAACAAAGCACTCTTTAACTCAATAAGGTTAAACTGTACGATCACGCAACAATATGGTTCTTGGTCAGCTATCCTTCCACTCAAACTTCCTGAAGGAAGAATAAACTGAAGCTCAACTTGACATTGCAGATCCTGCGATGTAACTATTGTAAATGATCACATTGTGATATTGATGCTAAAACTATATATTGTGCAGCACTACTGTTAATGCTTAAGTTATGCATTCAAAACCCTGATTAACAAGTTACTAACAAGTTTGGCACTGCAAACAAAACTGCAAACACGTGCAATTTTCTGTAGTGCATTAGTTTTTGTTTAAGGCTATACAGTTATAGGTATCCTTTTTCATGTTATCAGTGGCATGCAATCTAAACAGTCTAAAAAAAGTTATAAAAAAAAAACAGTTGTTTGGTTGTTGCGTGTAATGATTTGGTATCTCCTTGGACACTTAATGTGCTTGTTTGCTGCATTTATGAAGCATTCTTGTCTTGAGGTCAGTCAGTCTTATGTGATTTTCTATGCGTGATTTTATCAGATGAAAATTATTCTATGTAGCTAATCCCGAAAATAAATAAATAAACTTTTATAGTAGTGAATGCAAGTTCAGGGTTTCTACAGGTTTCATCAAGTCAAATTTAAGACTTTTTAGGACCTTTTTAAGACCATTATGAATGAAATTTCAGACATACACAAAGCTAAATGCTACGGAATTTTTATAATGGCAAAGTTTAAACAACCATTAAAAACAAATGTTATTGTAAGGCAGTTACATTAATAAAAAAAATCAATTCAATTCACCTTTATTTGTATACCGCTTTTACAATGTAGATTGTGTCAAAGCAGCTTCACATGAAAGATCATAGTAAATTGAATCAGTGTCAGTTCAGCTCTTTTGTCAAAACTTCTATTGAGATGTAATGTTAGTGATTGGATAGGTCTTGGCCTGATTGGGTAGCTTTACATGGAATAGGAAAATTAAGACCTATTTAAAATTAATTAAGACTTACAACACAATATTTCAGTGAATTTAAGACTTAAGGCCTAAACAAAATGTAGTCAAAATAAAAAATTTTATAACTACTTTGTAAAGTTCAATTCTGCCGTTCAAACTGCTGTTCAAGTCTGAATATACTTGGTTCAAGTTTGAGTCACTTGGTGAAAAAAAAACTTTCTGCTGTACCTGTAAATGCCTTCAACAACAATAAGGATCTTCTTCCAGGGTCGGTGGGTTCTAGGTTGTCCGTGCACAATGGCATCCCGGAGCATCTTCTCCAGGCTCTGCATATCTTAGAGTAAAGGATAGAAAACAATACATGTTACCATGTATACAAACTCCTTATTATGGATCCTTTAAGAGAGTAAATCGCATTTTTCCCTCCAAGGTTAAGATCATGATTTACTTTAATGGCAAATTACCAATTCAGGTACATGAACCATCTAAGATTCATTTATTTAGCAAACAAAAGCGTTCACTAAAGAGGGAGTTTCGGTTTAATCTGCCACTTGGTGGGATGCTCACCGAAATCTCACAATCATCAACAGTCCTGTATATTAAAAAATAATATTATCTGCTTGTTTTGTTGATATAGTTTATTTTTACTTTCAGTGTGGGCAACAAAATTAGAATGAACTTACTGTTGTGTTTGAATACACGAATGGTAGAGCCAGAAAGACGGGCACCCAGAACCAGAGATGCATGATTGAGCTCATCACTTATGATCAGACAACCCTATGAGACACAAACATAAACATTCAAAAAAGCAAGAATGCACATGCATAATGGTAAAAATCCAGAGTATTGACCTGAAAAGATACACATTTTATTAAATATATAGTTGAAGTTAAAATGATTAGCCCTCCTACAATTATTTTTTTCCCTTTTTGTTTAACAAAGCAAGTAATTTTCACAGCATTTCATATTTTTTTTTCTTTAGGAGAAAGTGTTATTTGTTTTATTTTGGCTAGAATAAATGCAGCATTAAATTTTTTTAAACAATTTCAGATTCAATATTATTAGCTGCATTAAGCAATATTTTTTTTCAGATTGTCTACAGAACAAACCATCGTTATACAATGATTTGCCTAATTACCCTATCTTGCCCAGTAAAGTCTTTAAATTGCACTTTAAGCTGAATACTACTATCTTTAAAAATTATAGTCGCATCCATCAGCCTGTCATACTAAGCAGAGCAAAGATGGTTGACTCTCCGCCACAACATGGCGAGAGACCGCATAATAAGGCCCTTAGAGGAAAAAAAACTTAGTGTAATATCAAACTACAACTTATCAAATCATTATAAAACAGCTAAGTGACATTCTAAGTCGATCTCTCTCTTTTGTATGTTGTAGTGCTATATTTGTACCATAGTAATCTGCTAGTGTTTTGTGCTTTGCTTTGGCTTTTTCTGGGTTAATTATTGTGAAATCCCGATTGCAACAGAAATATTGGGAAATGTCTCATGACTGATGGCATATTATGCTGTTCAGCCTTACTGTGCGTGCACACCGAAAGCGGTGAGCATGTCCAAGGTCGCTCTGGCCACCCTGGCGACAATGCTGTCTGCCTTCAGCTCCGGCGACGAGAGCGTCAAAATTCGCTACATTGATCTCATACTTAAAGGGGCCATTGCAGCATATCAGTTACATTCCTGCATAAAACATGCTTTCTAGCGTGAAAATGTTGTGCACTTCTTATCAAATTCATTTAACAACGGAAGATCAAGTTGCATGTGGTGTGGCTTTGCTCCACTTAATTATCCAATATGTCCATATGTCTGAAATATCCTGAAGCAGCAATACTGTTTTGTACTGTCGTATGAGATTGCCGCGTTTTTAAAGATAAATATATATAACATTAATGCACATCAGTAACTTATTTAATGCATGTTCCTATAAGAAAACATAGTAAATAATTGGAAATTCGGTGACCGCACTAATCAAACCCTTGGGAACAACTGTGGTCGGAACCAAAGTTCACAGGTCTGTGTTCTCTGAACTCCTCTCAAGCGGTGGACTTCTTCATTCTGATTGCTTGCTGCAGAACCGCGTCATAGCTCATTACCATAAAGTTGACTTGATTTCAACTCTCCTCGACGTCCACACCGGCGAAGATGCGCTGCGATGCTCCTCGCCACTTATCGCCGCGGGCTCTCATTGAAAATAGATGACTTCCGGCTACTTTGACGCACTCGCCGCTTTCGGTGTGAACGTACGGTTATCCTAAAATGTGAGCAAAATGACCTGTTTTGTCATCACTTTAGAAATTATGCTAGAGAATCATTTAAATACTAGCTCTAAAGTGACATTTGTGAAGTAGCACAATAGTTTCTGGTGTTCTGAGGTCAGCTGCAGATGTGAATAAATGACGGAAAAAAGAAGTTCCTCATACAAAAATTTTTTTAGACTCTCCATGTTTTTTCTTTTTTTATATACATTTTTATAGAACTGTTGTATAAACAAAATATCACACTCGTAGCAGTGCGTGCATCCCACCAGTGCCGATATACAGCTATATCGCACTGCTTCTTGTGTGATATTGCTCATGTATATCGGATGGTAAAAAATATGATCATATTTCAATAACTCCAATCCACTGCAGAAATATCTTGTTATGATACTTTACATTTTGGCCGTTATTTTACATACTTTACAAAACCATTCTTTGTTCATGTTTATCTTACATTTTTAAAGAAAAGATTCAAAATGAGTGTGGACTTTTGAAGTGCAGAACAGTATCTTTTTCCCTGACTGACCAGGATTTACAGGATTACAGGGGGAAGGTTGTTCAATTTTGTTTTTGCCAGGTCAACAAGTAGGAATGTTATTCAAAATGATCAAATCTATTGTGAAAGAATCCAGGAATGTGTGTACCAATCCTAAAAGCATGAAGTATATTACATAACTCAGTTATGACTCATTTCCTTTACGAAAAAAATAAATGTAAAAAGAATAGATATGAGCACTAGAAGTATTTCAATAAAAGAAAAACAGTACTCCTGTGCCTCAATGTACCTTCCTTCTATGTTGTTTTGATGTGAACAGGACATTCTTAGCATTCCATTTGACTTAATGTTTGATACTATAGTTAAACACTCACTTTTCCTGTGAGTGCAGGAATATTCATGGAGTTTGTAGCAAAGCCCATTCCAAACACCATGGATGACTCCACTCCAAGAAACCTGGCCACCAGCTTCTCCAACTCCTCGTGCTTGTCAAGATTTCCTGTGAGAGATGATAGATTATATAAATTAAATTATTTTATTTTAAAGATATATCCAGACATACTCCAAAATTTTTATTTTTTATTTTATTTTATTCATCAATCTTAAACTGTTTTGGCACAATCTACATTGTATAAAAAGCACATTACAAAGAAGCCAACTATCTATGTCAACTTATACAATTTGTGTACAGCACAATGGTCAACAACTGTTGCTATATTGTGCTTTATAAAGTAAAGTAAAGTTTATGTTATCGATTTTTGAAGTTGCTTGCAATGGCTGCTTAGACTGTTGACTGGCAGAATTATTGGAATTTTATTATATATATATATATATATTTTTTAATTGTGTAGAAACCTTCCTAAAAGTGATCGTACACAGATTAAATTCATTTTTATTTATTAACGACCATGGCTCATATGGTGATTTAAAGTGCTTCAATTAAGTCAATATTTAATTAACCCTTTCACAAGTGGGTTTCCCAGCTGACCCTCCTGCATGAGTTTTTTTTTTGTAACCGTTACTTAGAATCCATTGCATTCTAAATTCCCATGGCGATGCATCAAGTTTATCACATGACCCACCAGCCCCAATAATCAATGTATGTATTGTATTTTGTTTCTTTTTCCCCTTTTCTGTAAATATTTACAAATGTTCTTATTACATTGTGAAATTTCTGATACTCCGATTCTCAGATATGTGATAGAACATATATTTTGTCTTTTAAACTTCTTAATATTGATTGTATTATCTGTTATATGATGGGTAATGGGCACCGCCGTTGTTGCTAGAAGGAATACAGCTGCGATCGGAAATTAACCAGAAGTATTTATATTATTTATTAAATTACGCATTAATTGAATTTTATTAGCTAGATGGGATCCAGCTAAGGATATTCACATCAATATAGCATAATTTTTGTGACACTATACCACAAATAATATTTTTACATTATCGTGAGGGTTGAGTTTAGGGTTGAGGTAGGGGTAGACGCTAATAAAATACAATTAATGTTGTAATGTGTAATTAATTGCGTAATTATTCTCATTGATCACAGCTATATCCCTTCCAGCAACAACTTACGAAATGCAGCAGTATCCCTTCTAGCAACAGCCGCAGGAGAGATCCAAGCTGCTGGAGTTACGTCATGTTTATTTACAATTTTCTGCCGAAATACATGAAGGTAAGCAACTGTTTATCTGGTAGAGGAATAGAGAAAATATTCTAATAACATAAACAGTCTGTATCTCTGAACAAAGCACATTGTCTATTTATATTGAATAATAAATATTGCTGTCTCCATAGACATCAGTGTGTATTTTACAAACCTTAAATGGTATGTTATGCTTGTAATTTTGTGTTTTTGAATGTCTAAAACCCAAAATAAATGTTATTTGTTTGAAAACACAGATAAATTGTGATTTATGACAAGCGCTGTGCAGCTCTTTCTGTACCTTAGCGTGCACAGTTTTAGCAGTTGACGAAGTGCACTCTAAACGATCTAATCACACTGGTGTGATCGTATGCTTCAGGGACCAGCCTAGGCTGATCACTCCAGTGTAATTGTACACGTGAAAGGGTTAAATATATTTACTTAAAGCTGCATAAATTCTCCCGTCAGGTTTGCTTTTTATACATCCTAACTTTTGTGAAGGAAGTGGCATACCCAAAGTGGCAAGACCCCAGCCCTTTTCTTTTGCTGAATTTGTTCTCCATTGTGTGTTTGGAAATAAGTATGACTTCTTGTAATTTTATTTCCTCTAATTATAGGTTAGTTGTTTTCAGTTTTTTAGAATGATTTGTTTGTCATTTTTGTCTCTCTAAAGTTCTGATAATTAAAATTTAGAACTGGTTTCTGAATTAAAGTTATTAATTAAAGTTTTAAACTTTACAGTAATTAAACTTTTACGCATTTAATATAATTCTTGCATTTTTGACTACCTCTCTACATGGTAGAAAACAGTTAAGATTAAAGCTCTTAGACTCCATTTACAGGTGTATCTAGCATCACCCACTTGCAAAAACAAAAACTGAAGTGTAATGTATAAACAAAAGCAGTGTGAGGGTGGAAAATTCTCACCACAAAGCACATTTAAGGTCAAATCTTGATTAATATCATGAGAGGCCTTGAATGTGGTCCTTTACAAATGATCCCACATTACCCAACAAGTGTCACAGAATTGTTTGGCCCTTTACACTAGAAATGCAATGGCAGTAAAGGCTGAAAGAGTAAGTATTTATTACCTATCTCCTGTCTGGTGCTGCTCACCCCGACTCCATATTTTACAGTGCTGTAAGAGGCAGCATCAGCACATGTGCCAGAATTCTCAGCAAAACCAAGGTAGTTATAAGAGCCCATATTGATAACATCACTCAGAAACTTCCCAGTGTGCCTGTAAGAAAAAACAAAAGGGAAAATAACACAGATTAATCCCAACATCTAATGAATTTTTTGAAATACTAATACACATTTCACACTTCACCATTAAAATGAGAATATATGGCATCTAAAACATCTTATTGATCCTAATTGTGACCGACCTTCAAAATTTAAATGATATTGTGCTCCCAGTCCTCTTTTCAAAAGAGAGCGGAGCTACAAATGTCTATGTGTCAGCATAGTGGCATATTCAAAAACAAAACGTCATATGCCAATATGGAAGAAAGTCACTAATGTACGGGACTAATGTACGGGACTAATGTACAAACGGAGAAATGTCAATCAAGGTAGTTCTGTAGTTTTTATGAAGCATTTAAAAAATAAAATTAAGAATTTTTTACCATTAGAAGCTGGTTATATTCACTGACTGTTGTCACACAACTGTTTAAACTCTCCCCCTCATAAAAGTAATTTTTGCAAAATAGGTCTACTTTAAAATGTTAAATTATTCTCTTTTGTTCACCAAGGTTGGTTTATTTGATCAAAAATACAGCAAAAATACTATTCTGTGACATATTAATATAATCAGAAATAATTATTTTTTCCTTCAAAAAAAAACCTTTACAGCTGTCGAATCTGAAATCTAACAAAAGTAAATCAATGTAAAGATAGATGGATCTCAGCTGCATGAAAACAGATTCAAAATCCCCTTAAATAGATTAAAAGTGAAATGCAAATTCAGGATATTTAATGCTAGACTTTCTTTTCATGCATCCCATTTTTCATGCCCCACATTAGTTAAAAATTCAAGTTTGTTTATATTCTTAGAAAAAAGCAATCATAACTCAGACAAAAAAAGTAGCACCTCAATTACACAAGGTATGAAAGCTCCTCATTTACTTTGAATGGAGTGATGTCAATCGTCAAGTCATGTAGGGTTTGTTGGTTGCTTGTGGCCTTTTCAAGCACAGACACAAGCATCATCCAATCAGATTTTATCATTTTATGCAATTATGCTAGCGTAAATGCTAGCCAATCATGTTTGTGCAATGTCAAAATGGAGTAAAGTCTTATTACTGCTCAGAATCACAATTAGAAAGAGCTTTATTGCCAGGTATGTTTACACATACAAGGAATTTGTTTTCGGGAAAGCAGTTTCCACAGTGCAACAGAATGACAATGACAGGACAAAAACACAGATAATAAAGGAATTAAAAAAATAAAATTAAATAAAAATAAATAAATAAAAATTATAATATACAATGTATGTACAGTATATTATTATATGTGTAGCTAAATTATGTGCTAATTGAAATGTTAACTATTTGTGTTAATAAATCAAAAAAGTGAATTTCTGTATGAATAATGTTTGTTCCGCAATTATTATCAAGTGTCTGAATCTGCTCCTGTGTCTGGCTGGTGCACAAATTTTATAAATCAGCACTCTGGTGCGTTATGTTACAATTTTACATACATAGTTGAACTCATACTGGAGAGACCAAGTCTGGAAAGTAGTGGTTGGTGATTCTGGCATATATTGTGGCATGTGATTGGCTGTGGTCACTATGATAATCACATCAGCGTGAAGCTTCAAACTCCCTCTGTTTCTGTTAATGCCAACACCCCATGTGAATGGTGAAAGTATTACTTTAAATGCATTATGCTCCTTAAAGGGGTGGTCCAGAATGTAATTTTAAGGCTTGGTTGTGTTTATAAAATGCAAAGCAATGTGTACTAATGTTTCACTTGAAGGAATCATATTATTTTTTTATAAATCTCACTTTGATTATATACAGCTACTCAGCTAACATGAAAACTACTGTCATGTTTCCTATTTCCTCTGAAAGGCCCGGCCTCAAGAGGCTCTGATTGGGTCATCTGTCAAAATGTGCTGCGATTCGATGGGCTAAACGTCACGCCCATACAAGCACACGCTTTTGTGCTGTGTATTTTTTTTGTATCTTTTGTGTGTCAGTCAACCTCATGCCCGCTCTCTAAAATAAAATCTGACAAGTGTAAATGTAACGAGTGAAAATGGGGTGCGGCTCCTTTAAGAGAGATTGCCATTTTGACAGAGGAATAAAGCACAAGATGTGGGATGCGACCTGTGTGAGGCTTGATTTATTTTTCTGCTGCTACACGAGTTAGGTGAGCTCTCCTGTATTTTTTTTAACTCAATGCGTTACACGACGTC